>NW_027361863.1:5775000-6432500 GCF_039654945.1 Dendrobates tinctorius
ATAAGAAGCTCCATAGATTGTTCCCCCATATGCTGCCCCCCATAAGAAGCTCCATAGATTATTCCCCCATATGCTGCCCCCAGAAGAAGCTCCAGATTATTCCCCCATATGCTGCCCCCATAAGAAGCTCCATAGATTGTTCCCCCATATGCTGCCCCCCATAAGAAGCTCCATAGATTATTCCCCCATATGCTGCCCCCAGAAGAAGCTCCAGATTATTCCCCCATATGCTGCCCCCATAAGAAGCTCCATAGATTGTTCCCCCATATGCTGCCCCCCATAAGAAGCTCCATAGATTGTTCCCCCATATGCTGCCCCCATAAGAAGCTCCATAGATTGTTCCCCCATATGCTGCCCCCATAAGAAGCTCCATAGATTGTTCCCCCATATGCTGCCCCCCATAAGAAGCTCCATAGATTGTTCCCCCATATGCTGCCCCCATGCTGCTGCTGCTGCTACATGTAAAAATAAAAAAAAAGACATACTCACCTCTCCGTCGCTGGGTGTCAGGTGCCGGTGTCACTGCTGGCACCTGAGATACTCACGTGTCCTGCGTCCATGGCTGCTCACCGCTATCTGCACGTCATCAATCAGTGACGTTCAGACTGCAGGGGGCGCGGCGCGCACTAACCACGTCACCGCGCCCTCTGCTGTCTGAAGTCACTGACCGATGACAGACAGCAGCAAGCAGCCATGGACGCAGGACAGGTGAGTATCGCTATACTTACCCGTCCTGACGCTGTGTCTTGAGCCCCCAGCTTCTCCGCGCTCTCTCTTCCTGCCTTCAGCGGTCATGTGGTACCGCTCATTAAAACTCATGAATATGCGCATATTCATGAGTTTTAATGAGCGGCACCACGTGACCGCTGAAGGCAGGGAGAGCGCGCGCGGAGAAGCTGGGGGCTCAAGAGACAGCGTCAGGACGGGTAAGTATGACCTGACACCCCCGCCCCCCCTCCCCCTCTGACCCCCTTTGTATTTGACTCGAATATAAGACGAGAGGGGGACTTTCAGCCCAATTTTTTGGGCTGAAAATCTCGGCTTATATTCGAGTATATACGGTATGCAGCCACTGATTGGCTGTAGCTGTCATATGATATACAAGTATGCAGCCACTGATTGGCTGTAGCTGTCATATGATATATAAGTATGCAGTCACTGATTGGCTGCAACTGTCATATCTAATATATAAAGCTCAATGTGTGTATGTATGTATATATATGTGTGTTAGTGTAATGACAAAAAAATTTTTTTTATGAAACCATGTGCAATGGAGGAACTTTTATGGGTTATTTAAGAATAAGTATTGCTTTTTTTTGTTTTTTAGAAAAAGTTCCCCCTTTCATTCAAATGAAATAAGGCAAAAATTGTTTTTTCCCCCCAAAAAAGGACATGCAATTTTGCATTATTGAAACGATAATAGTAATAACTAGAGTTGAGCGACTTTTGTTTTTTTAGGGTCGCGTTTCGTTTCGTGAAACCCGACTTTTCCAAAAGTCGGGTCGAGCAAGATCGTCCGATTATAGGGAAAAGTCGGGGTCGTCCCGAAACACGAAACCCAATGTAAGTCAATGGGGAATAAAAGTCGGCAGTGAGAGGAGTACAGGAAACACACCTACAGTGCCCATTTGAATGCCAAAAGCATCAATTCTTCTTACTTAAGCTTGTCAACCTTAATTAACTTCATAATACAAGTTACGCACTGAAAAATGGGGGTTATTTGGCTAAAGTTGTGGGGGGGGAGGGCTGGCTGCAGGTTTTCATGTGCCCTGGGCGAAAGAGTGCCCCTTTAACACATAATACCACAACTCATCATGCTCCGATACGGCAGAGAAATAGCGGTATAGTACAATGAAAAATACTTCACTTTTTACATCTCATGACGAGGCCCATCTATTTCTCCATACAGAATCATTGGTCCCATATAATGTTTGAAACAGTATATGATGAGCTCCACATAATGCTACAGTATACGTTGGTCCCCATGGATGAAGCTCCACTGTCTTATGGGCCCAAATAATGCTCCAAACATAATGGGCCCCATTTCTAATGCTCTAGTGTATAATGGGCCCTGTAAATGCTGCTCCAGTGTCTGATGTCCACCTTTGGAATGTTCCAGTGTATGGTGGGCCCCATCTATCATTCTCCAGAGTATAGTGCTCCCCAAAAATTGCTCTACCAACATTGAAAACAATCAAATAAGTCTCCTCGCTAGGGAATCCCTGTACTTGTCTGAACAGGTGCTGTAGCTTGCTTAACAGCTCGCCAGCCGTTCTCACGCCCAGTATGGATTGCACGTGATTGCACAAAGGTTAGAAAGGGTACCGTATCCCTGGATAACATGTATGGATAGCGTACACATTCAAAATATATGTCTCAGGAGGCAGGCTCAGACGGTGTCAGGCCCAGTATGGATTGCACGTGATTGCACAAAGGTTAGAAAGGGTACCGTATCCCTGGATAACATGTATGGATAGCGTACACATTCAAAATATGTGTCTCAGGAGGCAGGCTCAGACGGTGTCAGGCACAGTATGGATTGCACGTGATTGCACAAAGGTTAGAAAGGGTACCGTATCCCCGGATAACATGTATGGATAGCGTACACATTCAAAATATATGTCTCAGGAGGCAGGCTCAGACGGTGTTAGGCCCAGTATGGATTGCACGTGATTGCACAAAGGTTAGAAAGGGTACCATATCCCTGGATAACATGTATGGATAGCGTACACATTCAAAATATATGTCTCAGGAGGCAGGCTCAGACGGTGTCAGGCACAGTATGGATTGCACGTGATTGCACAAAGGTTAGAAAGGGTACCGTATCCCCGGATAACATGTATGGATAGCGTACACATTCAAAATATATGTCTCAGGAGGCAGGCTCAGACGGTGTTAGGCCCAGTATGGATTGCACGTGATTGCACAAAGGTTAGAAAGGGTACCGTATCCCCGGATAACATGTATGGATAGCGTACACATTCAAAATATATGTATCAGGAGGCAGGCTCAGACGGTGTTAGGTCCAGTATGGATTGCACGTGATTGCACAAAGGTTAGAAAGGGTACCGTATCCCCGGATAACATGTATGGATAGCGTACACATTCAAAATATATGTCTCAGGAGGCAGGCTCAGACGGTGTTAGGCCCAGTATGGATTGCACGTGATTGCACAAAGGTTAGAAAGGGTACCGTATCCCTGGATAACATGTATGCATAGCGTACACATTCAAAATATATGTCTCAGGAGGCAGGCTCAGACGGTGTCAGGCCCAGTATGGATTGCACGTGATTGCACAAAGGTTAGAAAGGGTACCGTATCCCTGGATAACATGTATGGATAGCGTACACATTCAAAATATATGTCTCAGGAGGCAGGCTCAGACGGTGTCAGGCACAGTATGGATTGCACGTGATTGCACAAAGGTTAGAAAGGGTACCGTATCCCCGGATAACATGTATGGATAGCGTACACATTCAAAATATATGTCTCAGGAGGCAGGCTCAGACGGTGTTAGGCCCAGTATGGATTGCACGTGATTGCACAAAGGTTAGAAAGGGTACCGTATCCCCAGATAACATGTATGGATAGCATACACATTCAAAATATATGTCTCAGGAGGCAGGCTCAGACAGTGTTAGGCCCAGTATGGATTGCACGTGATTGCACAAAGGTTAGAAAGGGTACCGTATCCCCGGATAACATGTATGGATAGCGTACACATTCAAAATATATGTCTCAGGAGGCAAGCTCAGACGGTGTTAGGCCCAGTATGGATTGCACGTGATTGCACAAAGGTTAGAAAGGGTACCGTATCCCTGGATAACATGTATGGATAGCGTACACATTCAAAATATATGTCTCAGGAGGCAGGCTCAGACGGTGTCAGGCCCAGTATGGATTGCACGTGATTGCACAAAGGTTAGAAAGGGTACCGTATCCCTGGATAACATGTATGGATAGCGTACACATTCAAAATATATGTCTCAGGAGGCAGGCTCAGACGGTGTCAGGCACAGTATGGATTGCACGTGATTGCACAAAGGTTAGAAAGGGTACCGTATCCCCGGATAACATGTATGGATAGCGTACACATTCAAAATATGTCTCAGGAGGCAGGCTCAGACGGTGTCAGGCACAGTATGGATTTGACGGCCCAGATTACACAGCGGAGGAGCAGGGAGAGGTAAAGATTGCAAATGCTGGGGCCCTGCCCAAGCAAGGGGGGCCCACTCGTGGGCGTCGGTACTGGCACTGGGCCCCTCATAGTACAGCGGTGTGTCTGACGGCGGGTGTGCACCACCACCGTCAGAGACACTTGATTGCACTATGAGGGACCCTGTGCCAGTGCCCGCGCCCAAGAGTCGGCCTACCCACCTGTCCAGGGCAACGGCACTCGCACGGTGTCGTGCGGTAGGTGGTGACCCCGGCCATGGGGGGGGAGGCAGCACAGTTAGGGAGTTTTAGAAAGTGGCATATGTTGATGTTGGACATTCAGCTGATGCAAAAGGCGAAATAGGTGAAGTACCAGGAAGAGGTGGACCAAAGCAAGCCATTTTTCTGTCACCCTATGTGTCATCAGGGGAAGGTGGGACAAAATCCTTGGAAACCCATGCGTGGTTCATTTTAATGAAGGTTAGATCATCCACATTTTGGGTTGACAGACGGGTCCTTTTTTATGTCAGGATTGATCTGCACTGAAGACTCTTTCCGATAGCACACTTGCAGCTGGGCAAGCGAGCTCCTGTAAGGCATATTGGGCCAATTCAGGCCAGGTGTCCAGTTTAGCGGCCCAATAGTCAAAGGGGAATGACCTGTGTGGGAGAACATTGATATGGGAGGAAAAGTAGTTTGTAACCATAGTTGACAACTGCTGTCTCCTGTCACTTTCCATCAATGCAGTATTACCAGTTGTGTGAGCGGTATTTGAAAAATCAGTCCACAACATTGTCATGAAACCCCTGTCTCCAACGCCACTTCTGCTGTGTGCACCACGAACACCTCTGCCAAGCTGCCCCCGGCCCGTACGGCTCGTGTGAGAACCATCACCGCTGCTGTGTGCTGGGAATGCCTCAAGCAACCGATTTACCAGAGTTGCTTGTTTATTAGCCAATATTAGGTCAAGGTTCTCCTGTGGCATGATGTTTTGTAATTTGCCTTTATAGCGTGGATCCAGGATGCTGGCCAACCAGTAGTCGTCATCGTTCATCATTTTGGCAATGCGGGGGTCCCTTTTTAGGATCCGCAAGGCATAATCTGACATGTGGGCCAATGTTCCCGGTGTCAATGATGCACTGCGAGTGCTGGGTGGAGGAGCACTTTCTGGCAAATCCACATCCCTCCAGTCACACACAAACCCTGTACCAGACCTTGCCACGCCAACATTTTCACTTGCCCCACGAGATGCATCCTCCTCCCCTAAGTAATCATCCCCATCATCCTCCTCCTCCTCCTCTTCTTCCTCCACTTCGTCCAGGAGAGGTCCCTGAGCAGACAATGGCTGAATGTCATCAAGGATTCCCTCCTCCTCTTCCTCCTCATCAACATTGGCTGCAGACGCCTGCTCCTTAAGGTGCGTCAAAGTTTGCATGAGCAGACGCATAAGTGGGATGCTCATGCTTAGGATGGCGTCGTCTGCGCTTACCAGCCGTGTGCATTCCTCAAAACACTGAAGGACTTTACAAAGGTCTTTCAGCTTCGACCACTGCACGCCTGTCAACTCCATGTCTGCTCTCAAAGTGCCTGGCCGTGTATCCTCCCACAAATGCATTATGGCCTGCCTCTGCTCGCACAGCCGCTCCACCATGTGCAGGGTGGAGTTCCACCTTGTTGCAATGTCGATAATGAGGCGGTGGTTGGGAAGGTGGAGCAATCGCTGCAGCTTCTGCATACGAACGGAGTGTACAGGCGACCGGCGGATGTGCGCGCACAGTCTTCGCACCTTCTGGAGCAGGGCTGTTAACTCCGGATAATTTTTGAGGAAGCACTGCACCACCAGGTTCAAGGTGTGAGCCAAGCAAGGTATGTGGCTGAGTTTTGAAAGGGCTATGGCTGCCACAAAATTACGGCCGTTATCACTAACTACCTTGCCTGCCTCAAGATGTACACTGCCCAGCCATGACTCAGTTTGTCGCTTCAAGTACTCGGCCAGCACCTCGGCGGTGTGTCTGTCGCCCAAACACATCATCTGCAACACAGCCTGCTGACGCTTTCCACTAGCTGCTCGATAGGGGGACACATCGTGTGCAACAGTGGCAGCTGCAGATGGAGTGCTCGTACGACTGCGCTCTGTGGACGAGCTTTCGCTTCTGGAGGAGGAGGAGGAGGAGGAGGAGGGTCGAACGCCTACAGCCAACCTATACCTGTTTCCTATACCGTGGGCTAGGCAGCACTGTCCCACCACCGCTGTCCCCTGTGGACCCTGCATCCACCACATTAACCCAGTGCGCAGTGATGGACACGTAACGGCCCTGGCCATGCCGACTGGACCATGCATCAGTTGTGAGGTGCACCTTTCCGCTCACTGACTGCTTGAGTGCATGGACAATGCGGTCTTTCACATGATGGTGGAGGGCTGGGATGGCTTTGCGAGAGAAGAAGTGGCGACTGGGTAGGTCATAGCGTGGTACTGCATAGGCCATGAGTTCGCAGAAAGCTGTGCTTTCCACCAACTGAAAGGGCATCATCTCAAACGAGATTAGTTTGGCAATGTGGGCGTTCAAACCCAGTGTACGCGGATGAGAGACTGAGTACTTTCTTGACCTACTCATAGTGTCTGGGAGGGTGAGCTGGACTTGAGAGCTGCATATGGTGGAAGTAGCGGTGGACAGGGCGGACTGAGAGAGGGTTGATGATGGTGATGGAGTTGGTGTTCTTTCTGATGGCCTAGAATCAGTCTTTCGTTGATATAACAGTGGGATTCCCTGACTGCTGTGGTCTTGCAGCGACACCTCAACATTTGCTGCTGTGCTAACCGGTGGGCTTACAGTGGGGGAAACAATGTAGCGTTGCTGACTACCTTCGTTGTGATCAGTTGCACATGTGGCACTTGAGGTTTGGTGTTGTGTCCACGCTTGCAAGTGCATGCTGGTTAAATGTCTAAGCATGCAACTGGTATTCAAATTTTTCAGATTTTTCCCTCGGCTAAAGGTCTTTGCGCACTTCTTACAGATAACCTTTGCCTGATCATGAGGATTTTGTTCAAAAAAGTGCCACACTGCACTCTTCCTACTTTGGCAGACATTTTGCGGCCTAGCACGCTGTGATCTTTTGACCCTCTGGACAAGCTGTCCAGCAACTCTTTTGATGTTTGGAACCTGTCTTTGGAGTGCTCCGGGCCTGCCAGATAACAGCTGTTGCGATGTCGATGTCTGCTGTGGATGCTCCTCATCTGAGCTATTGGAAGCAGCACCCTCTTCCCCCAATGGATGCCAATCTGGGTCAACAACTGGGTCATCCATCACCTCCTCTTCTATGTCATGTGCACCTTTCTCTGTGTCACCGTGTATGGTGGTATAGTGTGCGGGAAGGGGCACCTGAGTCTCATCAGGGTCAAAATCTGGCTCTGTACACTGCGAGGACAATGTAGTGCTCTGAGTGAATGTACCAGCAGAATCATCCATCAGCGGCTGTGCATCAGTGCACTCCAGGTCAGATTCATCTTGGCCTGGGTAATTCACCATTTCACTTGATAATCCAGGCATGGTATGTGAAAACAGCTCCATGGAGTAATCAGTAGTATGGCCTGCGTCATCCTTCAATCTTGGTTGGGGTGAAGGACACAAGGAAAGGTGTGGTTCATGAACATGAGCCTCCAATGACGACTCAGTGCTTTTACTTTTTACAACTGAAAAAGAGGAGGCGATAGAGCTGGAGGCTTAGTCAGCAATGTAAGACAAAACTTTTTCCTGATGCTCTGCCTTTAAAAGCGGTTTGCCAACTCCTAGAAAACTAAGCGTTCGAGGCCTTATGTAGCCAGATGATGACGCAGGGTCAGCACCTCCTGCATTCGGTCCTATTTTGCTCTTGCCACTACCATCAGATCCACCACCAACACCATCATTACCAGCTGCCAACCCCCGCCCAATTCCACGGCCTCTTCCACCAGCCTTCCTCATTTTTGGTAGAAATGTAGACAAAATCCAACAAACTATATAGTAATGTAAAACAAGGTACAAGGTGTCTATAGGACAGGGGAGATTTAGAATTTCTGCACACACTTGTGGACAGTGGACACTTTTGGATTGTGTGAGGCCCACTGATATCTGAGCGCTATGTGACAGGCTCGATGGCACAGCTGCCTGTGACCAAAGTGACGAGAGGATAATGGAGATTTTGAATCTCTGCGCACACTTTTGGACACTGGACACTTGTGGATTGTGTGAGGCCCACTGATATCTGAGCGCTATGTGACACGCTCGATGGCACAGCTGCCTGTGACCAAAGTGACGAGAGGATAATGGAGATTTTGAATCTCTGCGCACACTTTTGGACACTGGACACTTGTGGATTGTGTGAGGCCCACTGATATCTGAGCGCTATGTGACACGCTCGATGGCACAGCTGCCTGTGACCAAAGTGACGAGAGGATAATGGAGATTTTGAATCTCTGCGCACACTTTTGGACACTGGACACTTGTGGATTGTGTGAGGCCCACTGATATCTGAGCGCTATGTGACACCCTCGATGGCACAGCTGCCTGTGACCAAAGTGACGAGAGGATAATGGAGATTTTGAATCTCTGCGCACACTTTTGGACACTGGACACTTGTGGATTGTGTGAGGCCCACTGATATCTGAGCGCTATGTGACATGCTCGATGGCACAGCTGCCTGTGACCAAAGTGACGAGAGGATAATGGAGATTTTGAATCTCTGCGCACACTTTTGGACACTGGACACTTGTGGATTGTGTGAGGCCCACTGATATCTGAGCGCTATGTGACACGCTCGATGGCACAGCTGCCTGTGACCAAAGTGACGAGAGGATAATGGAGATTTTGAATCTCTGCGCACACTTTTGGACACTGGACACTTGTGGATTGTGTGAGGCCCACTGATATCTGAGCGCTATGTGACACGCTCGATGGCACAGCTGCCTGTGACCAAAGTGACGAGAGGATAATGGAGATTTTGAATCTCTGCGCACACTTTTGGACACTGGACACTTGTGGATTGTGTGAGGCCCACTGATATCTGAGCGCTATGTGACATGCTCGATGGCACAGCTGCCTGTGACCAAAGTGACGAGAGGATAATGGAGATTTTGAATCTCTGCGCACACTTTTGGACACTGGACACTTGTGGATTGTGTGAGGCCCACTGATATCTGAGCGCTATGTGACACGCTCGATGGCACAGCTGCCTGTGACCAAAGTGACGAGAGGATAATGGAGATTTTGAATCTCTGCGCACACTTTTGGACACTGGACACTTGTGGATTGTGTGAGGCCCACTGATATCTGAGCGCTATGTGACACGCTCGATGGCACAGCTGCCTGTGACCAAAGTGACGAGAGGGTAATGGAGATTTTGAATCTCTGCACACACTTTTGGACACTGGACACTTGTGGATTGTGTGAGGCCGATATCTGAGCGTTATGTGACACGCTCGATGGCACAGCTGCCTGTGACCAAAGTGACGAGAGGATAATGGAGATTTTGAATCTCTGCGCACACTTTTGGACACTGGACACTTGTGGATTGTGTGAGGCCCACTGATATCTGAGCGCTATGTGACAGGCTCGATGGCACAGCTGTGACAAAAGTGACTAGAGGATAAGGGAGATTGGATTGCTTTTAAAAAAGCAGTTTGCGGAGCAGTGGGTAAACAGCAATGCCAGCATGTCAGGAAGCCTTAAAAGGCAGCCCAACAACCAACACCACTGATACACCACAATATAGCCTCCCCTTGCACTGCACACACAGTGACTTGTGTGTTGTGCAGGCCAAATCGCTAGCAGCAGAAGCAGTTTTTTTGTCTTCTTCCCTGCCTAACGCTCTCCCTACAGAATCAGCAGCAACCTCTCCCTATACTAAGATCGGCAGAAGTAAGATGGCGGTCGGCGTGCACGCCCTTTTATACCCCCTGTGACGCCCACCAAAGCAAGCCAATCACTTGCATGCCATTCTGAAAGATGGTGGTGACCCGTGCCTAGGTCATCACGTTGCCCACAGTGTCCGTGGATCCTGATTGGCTGAAAAAGAGCGCAAAACAAACTTTTGAAACGCGACTTTGGCGCGTAAGTCGCCGACCTCGTGGCCGACCTCATCCTAGGGTCGGGTTTCGTTTCATGAAACCCGACTTTGCCAAAAGTCGGCGACTTTTGAATTTTTTCGACCCGTTTCGCTCAACTCTAGTAATAACTAAGCAACTTTTATTATTCGTTTTTTAACAAATACGGTATAAAACAGTTAATTATAAGTACAATATGTACAAAAGAAGTGTTTAAAAATTATTTTTTCCTATGAATTTTAGATTCAAAAATTCAATTTTTTTCAATTTCGCATGTAGTTCCTCCATCAGTTTTACAGCACGTTCAGCATTTTGGTTAGATCTGGGAATGTCAATTAATGACTCCTCAACCAACCAGTGCGCCTTCAAACACTTAATTGCCTTCTTGCACTTTGTCTTGGTGAGTGAGGTTAACAGTTCATTGAAGGATGCTTCGTTGTAGTGTTGCGACTTGAACCAGGCATTTGCCCATTCATAGCATAAAAGTGGGAAGTCTAGAGTTTCCCTCCAGAGCAATTCTATATCCATTATCATATTTTTTATTCGATCCAGTCGCCGTTTCTCGCTGTTGAACAGAAAACTGAAGTTTCCAAGAATTTGGCAGTTCGTTGGCATCCGCGTGAGATTGGAGAGCTTTTCAACATATGGAATACTTGGATCCCTTTTATGTTGAGAATAGGGGATCAGATTCCTCGTCCAGATAGACCTGTTTGCCTTTACACTGTTGCTGGAATTTCTAGAAGACATTTTCTGAATGACCTGTCCTGCACTTCTTGATTGTAAAACTTGAAGCTTTGCACTGAAAATGAAAAGATAATACTCAATTACAAAATATTTTAAAATATTCCAGAATGTTCTAGATGTGAATAAAATACCACTTTTTGTTACAACTTAGAAAGATATTTTCTTTATAGATTAAAATTAAAACACGAAAAATCTTTTTTTGAAAATTTTGAAATGAAAAAGAGGGGGAACTTTTTTGAATATTTTACAAATTTGATGATACTAATGTCATTTGAATGCAATTGTTCCTCCAATGTAAGGGGTTTCATTTTCGTTTTGCAAAATTTTTAAAATAGTCATCACCCTAATGTGTGTATGTCCGGGATTGGCATCCGCACCGTCGCAGCTACAGCCACAAAATTTGGCACAGTCACACGTCTGGACCCCGAGAGTGTCCTAAGCTATGTTGTGAGGCAAAATTTTAACCCCGCGCGTTCCAATTCACCAAACAATTTTGCCCCTATCTACATAATGGGAAAAAGTCTGTGTATCAAGCCCCGCTCCTCATTATGATGTCATAATGGTTGCCATGGTGATGCTGATGTCATCATGGGTTGCAAGCCCCGCCGCTCATTATGATGTCATAATGGTTGACTATAGGATGGAGGATGTGTGATGGGTATATGGGCATGGGACTATGGGATGGAGGATATGTATGATGGGTATATGGGCACGGGACTATGGGATGGAGGATATGTATGACGGGTATATGGGCATGGGAGTATGGGATGGCGGATATGTATGATGGGTATATGGGCACGGGACTATGGGATGGCGGATATGTATGATGGGTATATGGGCACGGGACTATGGGATGGAGGATATGTATGACGGGTATATGGGCACGGGACTATGGGATGGCGGATATGTATGATGGGTATATGGGCACGGGACTATGGGATCGCGGATATGTATGATGGGTATATGGGCACGGGACTATGGGATGGCGGATATGTATGATGGGTATATGGGCACGGGACTATGGGATCGAGGATATGTATGATGGGTATATGGGCACGGGACTATGGGATCGTGGATATGTATGATGGGTATATGGGCACGAGCCTATGGGATGGTGGATATGTATGATGGGATTATGGGCACGGGACTATGGGGATGGAGGATATGTATGATGGGTATATGGGCACTCGACTATGGGATGGAGGAAATGTATGATGGGTATATGGGCACGGGACTATGGGATGGAGGATATGTATGATGGGTATATGGGCACTCGACTATGGGATGGAGGAAATGTATGATGGGTATATGGGCACGGGACTATGGGATGGAGGATGTGTATGACGGGTATATGGGTACGGGACTATGGGATGGAGGATATGTATGATGGGTATATGGGCACGGGACTATGGGATGGAGGATATGTATGATGGGTATATGGGCACGGGACTATGGGATGGAGGATAATTATAATTTGCTATAACTAACCACAGTTAGTTACTATGCCCGGGCAGCGCCGGGCTCTTCAGCTAGTGATATATAAGTATGCAGTCACTGATGCTGCATCTGTCATATGATATACAAGTCTGCAGCCACTGATTGGTTGTAGCGGAGATATGATATTCAAGGAAGCAGGACTGAAAGTGGAGCTGGTCTGAAAGGTAAGTGTAGATTTTTTTCTAATTTATTCATCAGTCTTAGTCCATCAAGTCTCAGGTTGGAGCACAAGTTTATAACTTTTTGAAGCAAATTAATAAAATGTAATGTCAGGATCAGATTAGGGGAAATCAATTTGTAGGCTCCAAATATGCAACAGATTTTTAAAAGCTTATGGAGAAAAGATTCATAAAGATTTTTTCAGCAATAACAAATGGAGCATCTGTCAACCAGAATACATTTTCTCATACACTATATTCACATCACGAATTTCTTTTTCACATGATCCATTACTGATACTTATGGATCCATTATAATCTGCCATGGTCCATAATGGTCAGTTTTGATGGATCTTTTATTCTTCCTTCAGTATGAACCACATTATGTCCATCAGGCTCAGCAAATGGAGAAGTAGCTGCTGTGGAGGAACATAACAAAACTATATATTATATATAATAAGTAAAACTATATAATAAAAAATAAAAAAAAATATAATGTTCTTTTCTGGATCAATAAAAACATATATACAGTATATGGGAGGTGAAACTATGACTGGGTATAATTCAACCATTGTTCCTGTGCTTGGGGGCGATGAGCAAAATATTAAGACTATGGTCACATGAAGGAGTTTTTTTGAAGATTTAAAATTGCCTTAAAAACATCATCAAAATCACCCATATAACTTTTTTTATTCATCTCTATGAAAAATCTTACGAAAAGGTTTTTGGTCTTGAAATCTTGAAAATACCTGATGGAGAAAAAAGTGATGGTCACTTCTTTTGAAATCAGATCGTTATGGAATCTGATCCAAATTCGTAACTAGTTAACTACCCAATCGAAATGCTCCAAACAGCACTTTTACCTTCAAGAAAATTTTTGCACAAATATTTTTTTTGGGGGGGTTGGTTTTTGAAGTGGATCCACATAAAAGAGAAATAATTCAAATATACTTTGAATGCTCTTTGGAGTGGATCCACTTTAAAATTAGTGTAATAATCTTTATTTAATAATCTTTATTTTTATATAGCGCTAACATATTCCGCAGCGCTTTACAGTTTGCACACATTATCATCACTGTCCCCAATGGGGCTCACAATCTAAATTCCCTATCAGTATGTCTTTGGAATGTGGGAGGAAACCGGAGAACCCGGAGGAAACCCACGCAAACACGGGGAGAACATACAAACTCCTTACAGATGTTGTCCTTGGTGGGATTCTAACCCAGGACCCCAGCGCTGCAAGGCTAACCACTGAGCCACCGTGCTCAGTGTAATCTTTGTAAGTGTGATCTTTGTATGAACATAACCCAAAAACTGCCTCAAAAAATGCTTCAGGAAACCTAAAACAACACCAAAAAGCGTTTTCTGAACTACTGAAAAACTTGTCGATTGTCGATTGAAAAACTTGTCGATTCTCAAGAAACTGTAAACATATGTACCAAAGGATGAGCTATTAATTGGTGTAATGGTTTGATGAAAAAACCTTACTTTCCCTAGTTAGGACATTGAAAGTCAAAACAAGGATCCATATTTTAGGCTTCATGTTGGAATATGTTTGGTGCAAGAACTCCATTCTTGTCTGAGTGTTTAGTTGTTAGATTTGAATGCTGTTCATAAAGTTAGAACAAAAAAAACTCCCAGAGACTCACACAGCGAGAGCATGTGACTGTATTTCCTGTTTTCCTGTGTCTGTGTATGAGAGAAGCAGCCTGCTGCAGATGCTGCACAGATAGAGACAAACAAATGATTTATTCCTTATCATATATATTGTTCCTGAATAAAGAAGCTCTGTTATCACACGCTTGGAGAGTATCGTGAGTAATCCGCTGCCAACACTTCATCATTGATAAAATTAGTGCATACTTGGAAGCTTGCTCTTTTTTAGTTGCTGGGACTTCCTGCTTGGAACGAGGGAGAGAGCTGCCTCATTCTGAGTCTGGACACAGAACTTTTTACAGGACGGCTGCGGATGATTTTTTTTTTTTCAGTTTTCATGTCTCTTATTCATTAATTCCTTTTATTGCAAATGCAATGATGCTGTTTTTGTCTGGCTGCCTACATTTCATTGCCTCAGGTAGAGTAATGGTTTATGTCTTTAACGTTACCTAGCCTTTTCTGCTCTCTTTAGCTAATTTTAACTTGACTGGATGCATTGTGTTTTTTTTTTTTCTTCCTGTAGAAGTTATCAATCAAAAATGCCACAGAGAAATGACTAGTGTGATGGGATGCTTCTTAGTTATTCCTCGCTTCTTTCACAGTCCATCAACCAGAACCTCAGCTGTATTCCAGTCCCAGGAAATAAACAATGTTAATTACGCTGCAATGTAAAATGCACATTCCTCATTATATTGTGCTTAAAAAAGAGGAATATTTTTCAATATCATTAAATTTAATTGGTGCTTTAGCAACGATGAGTATTTTTTAGATTAAACATATTACAGTCTATGATTATGCTAAAACCTTTTGAACTTGAGACAGCTCAGTAGTTCATCTATATGTTTTGGACATATGTTTATTAAAGATACGGTGAGAACAAGATAACGCGCTTCTCAATAATTAATTCTACAAGCTGGATTGTCTTTTGCAGAATCCAATTTGTGAAAAGCAGACGCATACATACATACAAAATTAAAATGGTTCTTGTGGGCTCGATCATCAGAAACTAACCGGCTCCCTCTCTGGTGCACCCTAATCCAAACATCAATTTTAGAAAAGGCACACAATCTGTGTAATATACCACATTTCCCAAATTACCTATCGGTTTGATTCATGCGCCATGCGAAGGCCAGGATTTACAAGTGTTAATAGTGGATTTTTTTTTTTGCACTAAAAGCTCAGTGGCTGCATATCTACCAATCGTCAAAAGGAAAATATCAAATGCTCGGCTCTAACGATGAGCCAATCAAATTTACTTTGATTTTGCCCAAAATTTCAGATTCCAGCGAATAAAATATTTTTGACCTTCGATTTGCACAAATCCAGCAAAACTGTGAAGTTAAAATAAAAAAGTAATCACTTGTCCTATGCTCTCATTTGTCTTCCACTGCCTCTGCTGCAGCAGCTATTGGACCTTCGTGACAGTTTTTGGTTCTGCGGACACAAAGACCAGGTAATGGGGAGCCCACTCTTGTACAGGGGCCTCCCAGGAGATTCTCTTGTTCCATGGCAGGCCAGTCTAAGTCTTGAAATTTGAGACATTGTAGCCTAGGGATGTCCATACCTGCCAGTTGTCCAAAAACATCAGAGAGACTACAAAAAAAAGGATCTCACAGATTCTTGGAAGAGTTGGAAAAACTCTTGGGTGCACTTGAAGCTGTCAAAGCTCGGTTTGGGGATTCTGTCTGGCGACCTGTTGCTCAGAGGGTGGTTCCTTTGTCTACTGAGCTATTGCTCTTTCTTCCCTGTCCAAATGCTGATGGTTTCCATTGTCTTTGTTTTCCTTTCTTGGTTTGCTTCTCTCCAAGGTTTTTATCCATTTCCAGTTTTGGTTTGCCCTATCACATTCTGGTGGGGCTTTATATGTTCACCCTTCACTGCATTTCCTTGCTGGCTATGTAGTAGATGTGTAAAAGTAGTAGTTCAGTAGTTCCAGATGTTCAGCTAAGGGGTTTACTTTGTTTGCAAAACCCCAGTTATATTCTTGCAGTATTCTGTTTGCTTTCCCTCCCAGCACCTTTTCCTTTTGCCAGTTAGGTTTCTTGGAGTTTATACCTGTTCCTTTTATCTACAATCAGTAGATTTGGTTTCCAGTACCATCTCTATGCTGATGACACCCAATTATACGCTTCTTCTCCTGACATCACGCCAGCCTTTCTAGAAAACACTGGCGATTGTCTAAAGGCTGTGTCTAATATGTCCTCACTATATCTGAAACTGAACCTGTCAAAGACTGAACTCCTTGTGTTTCCTCCCGCTACTAATGTACCTACACCCGACATTGCCATTTCCGTCTGTGGTTCCACTATTACTCCCCAGCAACATGCCCGCTGTCTTGGGGTCATACTTGATTCCGAGCTTTCCTTTGCCCCCCACATTCGATCACTGGCTCGCTCTTGTCATCTGCACCTCAAAAACATTTCTAGAATTCGACCTTTTCTTACTTTTGACTCTGCAAAAACTCTTACTGTTTCTCTTATTCATTCTCGTCTCGACTATTGTAACTCTCTTCTAATCGGTCTCCCTCTTACCAAACTCTCCCCTCTCCAATCTGTCTTGAATGCTGCAGCCAGGATCATATTCCTCACCAATCGTTACACCGATGCCTCTACCTTGTGACAGTCATTACACTGGCTACCCATCCACTCCAGAATTCAGTATAAACTTATTACCCTCACCCACAAAGCCCTCCATGGCTCAGCACCACCCTACATCTCCTCCCTTGTTTCAGTATACCACCCTACCCGCGCCCTCTGTTCTGCTGATGACCTGAGGTTAGTATCCTCAATAGTCAGAACCTCCCACTCCCGTCTCCAAGACTTTACACGTGCCGCGCCAATTCTTTGGAATGCACTTCCCAGGTCAATACGATTAGTCCCCAATCCCCACAATTTTAAGCGTGCCCTGAAAACTCATTTATTCAGACTGGCCTATCGCCTCAACACATTAACCTAACCTATCCCTGTGTGGCAGAGCCAAAAATTTTACCATAACCAGGTTCCCAGCATCATGTTCCCACATGCTTTATGCATCCATTAGCCCTCTGTGTCTGTACTGTTACACACTTAACATTATGGCTGGTCCATACAATCAGGGCAATTGTTACCACCCACCTTTCGTGTCTACCTCTTTCCTCATAGACTGTAAGCTTGCGAGCAGGGCCCTCACTCCTCTTGGTATTTGTTATAATCTACTGTATGTGATTATTGTTATGCTGTAATGTCTATTGTCTGTACAAATCCCCTCCGAAATGTAAAGTGCTGCGGAATATGTCGGCGCTATAAAAATAAAATTTATTATTATTATTATTATTATTATTATTATTATTTATTTTTAGTTCTCCTTAGCTTTCCCTCTCTACCGTATATGAATGTGTTTTAGTTTCTCACCCTGGGTTTTCGGATCTTCACAATTTTTCCCCTTGTAGGCAGTGCGTTGCAGACTCCACTCTGCTTGGTACAAAAAAAACCTTTGACGGCCTTTTAGGTAATTAGGTTTGAGGTGGTGTTTTTACTTGTGCGGATAGGACCTTTCTTTTTTGTACAAGGACCAGTTGGGTATAGGTGCTGCATTTTCCGTATGTGAGTGTGTACATGTTCATAACAGAAGCCAAGCAGCACTTATGGAGAATTTTTTGCATGTAAAGACAATGTCTCCAAATGGAGACCCATTTTCTAACTGCACATTCCAGAAATGAAAACTAAGGTGGAAAGGTTTGAAGGAGCCTTACATGGGTGAAGGGTAATGGAAAAAAAATTCAGCACTCATTACCTCAAGATAAATGATCATTAACAGGAGGAAGTGAAAAGACTTATCAGGTGCTGGTCACTACTGCATTGTAGGTGAGCGAGGTTGATGATTTACAACACTATACACTTGGTATCATACCCATGTCCTGTCCATTAGCATGAGACATGTACACCATACCTGCCGATCTGGCACAAATCTTGGCAGGCATGTGGAAGTGTAAGGTAACCTCATTGGCACAGCTCACCTTGGATACGTAAGGGTGGTTTCACATTAGCGCTTTTTAAGCGCACGCACGGCCAGGGGTAGCTCCGCCCCCGAGCCGGCTTTCTGCCTGGCGTGCCCGCCCCTTGCTTGTAGCGCCGCCTCCTAGCGCACAGCGGCGCCTGCGATCGGCGCACCCTATCTTTAGCATAGGGTGCGCAGATCGTGCGCAGGCCGTGCGCTAGTTGCGCTTTGACCTGCGCTGCGCACTTTTGACGGTGCGCCGTGCGCGCCAAAATCAAACTTTTCAGGCGGGCACGCTGGGCAGAGAGCCGGCTCGGGGGCGGAGCTACCCCCGGCCGTGCGTGCGCTTAAAAAGCGCTAATGTGAAACCACCCTAAGTGAACAGTGCTGGAGGATGTAAAAAAGGATATTTTCTCATTTTGTTTTTTATTTATACAATTGGGGTTCCATGGGTTCCCCTTCAGTTATAAAAAAAGTTAAATTATTTGAGAAGATCCTAAAAAATAATGCTATGTAGTGGTATCCAATCCGTCCCTGGTCAGCTTAAGAGCGAATTCAGACATCCATAAAAGATGGTCCGAGTACAGACCACAATTCTCAGATTGGCCATGGGTCTCAAACTTTACTAACTCATAGGTTCATGCAGTACAATGTTGCTAAGTTTGGGTCAAAAAGACTCATGACCAGTCAGTGTATCGTGGTTTGTTCTTAGACTGGGATACATGTGTAGGGGAATGGACTGACACTTGGACCTGTCTGATGGAAAAAGTGAATGTAAAATGTGCGGTGTACAATGCTTGACAGAAAATTGTATATATGTGTGATGAAACAGCTAGAATTAGTGAGAGATGGTGTAGTACTGAGGTTTATCCACTAGAGGGAGACACAGGATAGTGAAAAAGGATGTAACAGTAGCTGAAGCTAGGAAACACAGAGTCATGGTGGGCAGAGTTACGGGGACAGAGAAGGGGAATTCCAGAGAAAGGGAATAAAAGGAGGAAGAGTCCCAGGGAGAGTCAGTCAGTCGGGGGGGGCCCCTGAACGGACAGCTGGAGAACAGAGGATGCCTGCGGTACCAGACGGATGGACTTGAACAGGGGAAGTGCTGTGGCCGTGGGCCTAACGGCAGCCACAGTGAAAGAACCTAGAGGGCCGTCGAGAACAGGAGGAGGAGGTCACAGGTACCCAGGCCAGTGTTCAGGAGCTGTCGTATTGCTGTGGATGTCGGAGAAGACACCCAATAAAGAGGACCTGATTGAACGTGCATCTGCGTCTGACTGCAGTCTTTTCGTCCATGAGAAGGGACCACCCCACCAGTAGGCACACGATCCTACACATGCAGGCTTGGATTGGCAAACAGGAAAACCGGAGAATCCTCCGGTGGGCCCCTGTTCAAGAATGGGCCACCGCCCTCTTATATAAGCAGTACTTGGCACAATATACTTGAATCACTATTTACAGACAAAGGCAGCTTCTTATTCCTTTAACCCCTTCATGACCCAGCCTATTTTGACCTTAATGACCTGGCCATTTTTTGCAATTCTGACCAGTGTCCCTTTATGAGGTAATAACTCAGGAACGCGGCAACGGATCCTAGCGATTCTAAGATTATTTTTTCGTGACATATTGGGCTTCATGTTAGTGGTAAATTTAGGTCGATAATTTTTGCGTTTATTTGTGAAAAAAATGGAAATTTGGCGAAAATTTTGAAAATTTCGCAATTTTCAAATTTTTAATTTTTATTCTGTTAAACCAGAGAGGTATGTGACACAAAATAGTTATTAAATAACATTTCCCACATGTCTACTTTACATCAGCACAATTTTGGAAACAATATTTTTTTTTTGTTAGGGAGTTATAAGTTATAAGTTGACCAGCGATTTCTCAGTTTTACAACAAAATTTACAAAACCATTTTTTTTAGGGACCACCTCACATTTGAAGTCACTTTGAGGGGTCTATATGGCAGAAAATACCAAAATGTGACACTATTATAAAAACTGCACCCCTCAAGCTAGGAGGGAAGGAGTGCCATTTGACTTTTTGAATGGAAAATATGCTAGAATATTTAGCGTTTGCCATGTCGCGTTTGGAGAGCCCCTGTGTGCCTAAACATTGGAGCTCCCCCACAAATGACCCCATTTTGGAAACTAGACCCTCCAAGGAACTTATCTAGATACATAATGAGCAATTTAAACCCCCAGGTGCTTCACAAATTGATCTGTAAAAAAAAAGTGCTTTTTTCACAAAAATGTTCTTTTAGCCTTAGTTTTTTCATTTTCACATGGGCAACAGGATAAAATGGATCCTAAAATTTGTTGGTCAATTTCTCCTGAGTACACTGATACCTCATATGTGGTCATAAACCACTGTTTGGGCGCACGGCAGGGCCCGGAAGGGAAGGAGCGCCATTTGACTTTTTGAATGGAAAATTAGCTCCAATCGTTAGCGGACACCATGTGGTGTTTGGAGAGCCCCTGTGTGCCTAAACATTGGAGTTCTCCCACAAGTGACCCCATTTTGGAAACTAGACCCCCTAAGGAGCTTATCTAGATGTGTGGTGAGCACTCTGAACCCCCAAGTGCTTCACAGAAGTTTATAACGCAGAACCGTGAAAATAAAAAAAAATTTTTTTCCCTCAAAAAATGATTTTTAGCCCACTATTTTTTATTTTCACAAGGGTAATAAGATAAATTGGACCCCAAAAGTTGTTGTCCAGTTTGTCCTGAGTACACTGGTACCCCATAAGTGGGGGGACCACTGTTTGGGCACACATTGGGGCTCGGAACAGAAGTAGTGACGTTTTGAAATGTCGACTTGATGGAATGGTCTGCGGGCGTCATGTTACGTTTGCAGAGCCCCTGATGTACCTAAACAGTGGAAACCCACCACAAGTGACCCCATTTTGGAAACTAGACCACCCAAGGAATTAATCTAGCTGTGTGGTGAGCACGTTGAACCCCCAAGTGCTTCACAAAAATTATTTTTTTAGCCCCCAATTTTTAATTTTCCCAAAGGTAACAGGAGAAATTAGACCACCAAAGTTCTTGTGCAATTTTTCCTGAGTACACTGATACCCCATATGTGGGGTTAAACCACTGTTTGGGCACACGTTTGGGCTCGGAATGGAGGCAGCACCGTTTGACTTTTTGAACGCAAAATTGGCTGGAATAAATGGTAGCGCCATGTCGTGTTTGGAGGCCCCCTGATGTGCCTAAACAGTGGAAACCCCTCAATTCTATCTCCAACCCTAACCCCAACACAACCCTAGCCCTAATCATAACCCCAACACCAACACACCCCTAACCCTAATACCAACTCTAACCCTAATCACAACCCTAATCCCAACCCCAACCCACCCCTAACCCTAGCCCTATTTCTAAACCCTAACCCTATTTCTAACCCTAATTGAAAAATAAAAATATTTTATTATTTGTCCCTATGGGGGGTGATAAGGGGGGGGCGGTGATTTACTTTTTTTTATTTTGATCACTGTGAGAGTTTATCACAGTGATCAAAATAAAAAAAAATGAATCTGCTGCTGGGAAATTTTCCAAGATGGCGGCACCCATAGACCGGGACGGCCGGACGGCGGGACACCGGGACGGCCAGGGGTGGTTAGTGAGTATCGTGGGGGGGGATCGGAAGGTGGGGGGGAGCGGAGGGAAGGAGGAGGGGGGCAGATTGTGACAGCGGCGGCAATCAGTGGCGGCGCTCGATCGGCGCCGTCAGTCGGCGGAGGGGGATTAACTTAGTGTCTCCAGCCATGTCCGATGCTATTTTTTGCATTGGCCATGGCTGGATTGTAATATTTCATCAATTTTCATTGATGAAATATTACTATCGCTCTGATTGGCTGTTTCACTTTTAACAACCAATCAAAGCGATCGTAGCCACATGGGGGTGAAGCCACGCCCCCTGTGGTGAAGAACAAAGCCCCCTGTATCTGCGGGTCGGGTGACCTTTCAGTGACCACGGTCACCCGACCCGCAGGGGGGCTTTAAAGTCATGATGCCACATAGACATCATGGGTCGTTTTGGCACAACTTTTTTCATGATGCCTATGTGGCGTCAAAGGTCGTGAAGGGGTTAACAGTCTACCCAGTTAATTGTTATATAATTTTATGTTTAAGGATAATAGCACATTTGCACGGAGCTAAAAAAAAGTGGGGCCCTGTAGTTGGTTACTGGAGGGGCCCTTATGCAAATTGCCTCTTCAGAGAAAAAAAGTTCTTGAACTCTACAGTGCCACTTGTTGGAAGAAGCGATCCTACAAGTCTCAATCAACCCTTTAAAGATTCTTGCAATATGACTTAGGCTATTGGCCCTCATCAGTGCAAAGTATGAGACCTGGTTTGGCTAGGTGAGAGGCTCTGAACTGGCATTGGAACCTCAGTCCGACACTGGATACAAGGATGTCTGAAGTTCACATCATGGACCCTGTTGTGGAGAGAAACCATATAAATACTAAACAAGCAGCTAAAGAAGCTGCCAAAAGGGTCAGGTATGTGGAAAAGTCTCTGAATGACAGTGGATAGATGAATGCACAGCATCAAGAGGACGGGAGGTAAAATCCCAGGAGAAAAAGTGATGGCATAGTGGCGATAACCTCAATTCTCACCAATATTGGCCAAGTTTCCCAAGTTTTGTATTGAACCTGGATGATTACATGAGCTTAGTTTGTGCTCCATATAGGAGAAGTAGGTCACCAAAACTTATCAGAGCGTGTTATAGATCTTCTAAGTCCGGCTTGTTTTGACTTCTCACAAAAGTATTTTATTTATACAGTTTATTATGCTGAACTACAGCTGGAAAGAGCATCACTCCCATCATGACAGAACACATACAACAGTTTCCAGTTTGGTACGAGGAGATTTTTCATGCGCTCATGTCTTCCCCCTGCTGAGTAAAAACACTAGGGAGGCGGGGGAAGGGAAATAACAACTGCTGTCACAACACATTTCTATTGCAGAAAATGTGTTCTTACCTTTCATGAGTAATGCATCATCAGGAACTTATGATATTTAATTCAGATTTCTATTATCAACATATTTTTACAATTTTTAGTTTTTTGTACGTGATTATCTTTATATAAACATTTGTGATGTATTCCGGTTTTCATGTCGTTTTCTGCTCCTCAATTGTCAGCAGTGCCGTATAGACTGGGGTGGAGTCGCAGAGTCATTTCATTATCACTACAGGGTGGCTGAGGTGATGACTCTACATGTAAGGAGGTGCGAAATGCAAATACTGGACACAGTTCAACTACATAAAGTGAGAATCTACTGACTTTAATATATAATTTAGCAAACTGAGTTGTGTGTTGTAGAGCCAACTCCAATAATTGTGTGTGTAAAGTGATTTTTTTTTGCCTTTTGAGAAGTATCTGACACATTCATGTAACTGACAACTCCTCTGTTTAATGATTATTTAATGCTGTTTACAGTTTTATGCCTTTTTATGTTTAATATTAATGAGAAAAATAAGATAACCAGACCCCAATACATTACTTAAAGAGGCACTTCTTTTACTAAGACTATGTTAATCTGCTATATTCCTGGCAAGTACTGAATGTTATCTGTGATGATTTATTTGCATTTAATTAATTTTTGTTATTTGTATGATTGACAACACACTCCTACTGGGCCATCCTTGGCCATGCTCTGCCTTCCTGCTGGGCCATGCACTTCCTCCTTACAGGGCCATACACAGACATTGTGCTGCGCCATACATTGTCCTTCTGATGGGCCATGCACTGCCCTCCTGCCAGCCATGTGCAGACATTCTGCTGGGCCTTCTACTATATACTACTGTTGGTCACATGCATACTATATCTCATTGCTCTGCCTTACGTTAATGTGTTATATTTAGTGTTGTTGAGCGATACCGTCTGATACTTAAAAGTATCGTATAGGATGGTATCGGCCGATCTAAAAAAAATATCGGGTATCGCCGATTCCGATACCGGAAGTCCCATTCAAGTCTATGGGACTTCCGGTATCGGAATAAGAAAAACCCTATTTTTGCCTTGTACAGCCTCTCTGGGGTCTGTACGGGCCTTTTGGGGGGCTGTGCCGGCCTGCCGGGGGGTCTGTGCAGGCTCCGGTGGTCTGTGCAGGCCTGCCGGTGGTCTGTGCAGGCTCCGGTGGTCTGTGCAGGCCTGCCGGGGGGCTGTGCCGGCCTGCCGGTGGTCTGTGCAGGCTCCGGTGGTCTGTGCCGGCCTGCCGGGGGGGCTGTGCTGGCCTGCCGGTGGTCTGTGCAGGCTCCGGTGGTCTGTGCCGGCCTGCCGGGGGGCTGTGCCGGCCTGCCGGTGGGCTGTGCAGGCTCCGGGGGTCTGTGCCGGCCTGCCGGGGGGGCTGTGCCGGCCTGCCGGTGGTCTGTGCAGGCTCCGGTGGTCTGTGCCGGCCTGCCGGGGGGCTGTGCCGGCCTGCCGGTGGTCTGTGCAGGCTCCGGGGGTCTGTGCCGGCCTGCCGGGGAGCTGTGCCGGCCTGCCGGGGAGCTGTGCAGGCTCCGGTGGTCTGTGCCGGCCTGCCGGGGGGCTGTGCCGGCCTGCCGGAGGGCTGTGCAGGCTCCGGGGGTCTGTGCAGGCATCGTCCGATGGGACTGCAAGTCCCATCGGGCGATGCCTGCTACCATGACAGTGATTGACACATTAGCCAATGATGGGACAGTAGTAGTCCCATCATCCGGCTAATGTGTTGAATGTAAAAAAAAAAAAAAAAAATTACATGCTACATACATGCTACATACATACAACACACATACTACATATATACTACATGTAACATACATACAGACCCCCGGAGCCTGCACAGCCCACCGGCAGGCCGGCACAGCCCCCCCCGGCAGGCCGGCACAGACCACCGGAGCCTGCACAGACCACCGGCAGGCCGGCACAGCCCCCCCGGCAGGCTGGCACAGACCCCCGGAGCCTGCACAGACCACCGGCAGGCCGGCACAGCCCCCCGGCAGGCCGGCACAGACCCCCGGAGCCTGCACAGACCACCGGCAGGCTGGCACAGACCCCCGGACAGTCGGCACAGCCCCCCCGAAGGCCCGAACTGACGGCGCATCATGATGCGCACAGACAGCGCATCATGATGACGTCATTTCGGCAGCCAATCAGAGCCACAAAAGTGGCTCATTGCATTTTGGACTTCCGATTCTGGTATCCAATAAAAAGTATCGGTACTCGGTATCGGAATTCCGATACGGCAAATATCGGCCGATACCCGATACTTGCGGTATCGGAAAGCTCAACACTAGTTATATTACATTGTTCTATGGTGTGAGTTCCCTTTCATTGCCTTTTGTCTCCATGATGTCAATTTGCTGCCTGTAGTTTTGTTAGGAACAGTTAATGGTTAACTTTGTGGGCTGGGTCAGCAGCCTTGAGGGAACAGAAAGCTCCTGCTTCCTGTCAGAAGCCCGGGCACGTTTGCCCTGGGTAGACGTGTGGTTGCAGCCAGGGCATTGCCAGACTCCCATGAGGGAGAGGATCTGCTGTCCTGGGCCAAAGGACACAACAGAGCATTGCCAGACTCCTAGGAGGGAGGAAATCTGCTGCCCCAGACTAAGGACTATGGACTAATGGATAAAGGACCACAATACGTGCCCCATAACTTTGGATGGGCCCCAGCTGAAGGGACTATAAGCGTCCAGATTCCAGCGAGTGGACTGATTGCCTGATCTCAGCTACCTTAGTCGTTGTGGGTACGGCCGTGAATAGTGTCAGGGAAAGAGCAGGAAGCCAGTGTTGTATCTTCTTTTCTACTACCTTTTCCTACTTTGTTATTATCTATCTATAATAATAAATGCCCTAAGCAACTTCCGGTTGTAACAACTTCCGTCCAGTTGTAACCGGTGACGTCACCGCACACCTCTTTCCATGTTAACCCTCAACACACACACTCCTCTCACCTTTCACCATCTCCACTCACTCTTTCACTCCACATACGACCCTTTCTCTCACTCCGTCTCTCATACTCACGCCGTCATCGCCGCTGATCCACGATCCCCGACATCTTCTTCCACCGGCGCCATCCTGGATGCAGACGTCCTCCACGCCGGCGACATGTTCTTGCGGCGACGCCATTTTGGATCGGCGAAATCCCACGATAGTCAAGATGGCGTCGCCGCAAGAACATGTCGCCGGCAAGGACGACGTCGGGATCCAAAATGGCGTCGGCGAAAACTCGCGAGATTTCGCCAACGCCATTTTGGATCCCGACGTCGTCCACGCCGGTGACATGTTCTTCCGGCGACGCCATCTTGACTATCACGGGATTTCAAGATACTCAAGATGGCGTCGCCGCAAGAACATGTCGCCGGGGTGGACAACGTCTGGATCCAGGATGGTGCCGGCGGAAGAAGATGTCGGGGATCGTGGAGCAGCGGCGATGATGGCGTGAGTATGAGAGACGGAGTGAGAGAAGGGGTCGTATGTGGAGTGAAAGAGTGAGTGGAGATGGTGAAAGGTGAGAGGAGTGTGTGTGTTGAGGGTTAACATGGCAAGAGGTGTGATGCTATCGCATCCTCTCGATGCGATAGCATCGGGCCATAATCTAGTTGAAAAGAAACATAAATTAAAGTTATCCCTGTTGGATCACAGCGGTGACCCTGGATTTTGATAGCTGGACTACAGTGGCTGGAAAGAAAAGGTAACCTGTGGGAAGGAGCTGTGTCTGTCCTGTCTATTTATGTACAAGGGGCCGAGGGTGCTCGCAGACCATTTTCTCCGTGGACTATGTCTGTTGTCTGTGTCTTTAAGTAACTCTGCCATAACTACCCCCCCATGCCACCTTGTTACGTTACCACTGAGTAATTTTAATTTTTTGTATTTATCATGCTTTGCTTATATAGCGCCATCATATTCTGCAGCGATTTACATTATCATCACTGTCCCCATTGGGGCTCACAATCTGAATTCCTTATCAGTATGTCTTTACAGTGTGGGAGGAAAACAGAGAACCCGTAAGAAACCCACACAAACACGGGGAGAACATACAAACTCCTTGAAGATGTTGTCCTTGGTGGGATTTGAACCCAGGACCACAGTGCTGCAAGGCTGCAATGCTAACTACTGAGCCACTGTGCCTTCTCTGCACTATTGCATACACGTACCTGTTTACACATTGTGACAAGGTGACTGGTGGTAAAGTACTGGAGAGGAGATATGTATTACTGCGGTTGTTAGTGTCAGTGATATGAACCTGGGGAAAAATCCTCCAGCACACTAAGTGATGAGGGGTTCATCGGCCATGTTAAAGGCTGGGCTTTTTTGTGAACAGCTGAAGAATGGGTGGGAGGCTGTTTACCATATCTCCACCCCAGGGTGGAGTGTAGAAGGTAAATAGCCTTCTGGGTCATTCAGGGTTCCGTGTGCCTGGAGGTGAGGGCTCCAGAGCTCTGTTTATAGTATAGGCTATTTACTGAACTTTGCTGTTTTTCCCGAGCGGGCAGATCCCAGCAGCCATATGGACTGTGCTATATGTTATCTTTCGTTTTCCTGTTATGCCAGAAAGGCCATGTTTTATTTTGTTGAACTCTGCACTGGTTTATGACTTAGTTTTTTTTTAGTAAACCAGTAGAAGATTCAAATGAGAAATGTTCCTGTGTCTACCTCTGTGAGCAGTAAAGTGAGAAGATCTATCAAAACATGCACTGCCCTCCTGCTGGGCAATGCACTGTGCTTCTGCCGGGTCATGCACTGGTCTCCTGCTGGGCCATACACTACCCTTCTGTTAGTCCATTCACTGCCCTTTTGCTTGGCCATGCGCTATCCTTTTTGCTGCATTGCCGAGCAGGAGGTAGGTGCGTGACCCATCAGATGGACAGTGCACGGCCTAACAAGGGTCAATGAATTGCCCTGTAGGTCAACGCATGTTGCTGCAAAAGGTTAGTTACTACAGTCAATCAATTGCCTCTAAGCTATGCTACTGGCATGACTGCACTGAGCCATATTGTCAGTAAGGTCGGGATCGCACATGTGAGAAACTCGGAGGAGTCTCGCATCTTAATACCCGGCACTGCCGCCGGCACTCGGGAGCGGAGTGTGTGGCTACCTGTAATTCTATGCAGCCGCACGATCCGCTCCCGAGTGCCGGGTATTAAGATGCAAGACTCGTCCGAGTTTCTCGCATGTGTGATCCCGGCCTGAGTAGAATAAGTGACCAGCGAAGGCACACATACGGTTTTCTTGAATCTCAGTAAGTCCATTAACTTAATGGTTTCACTGGTCAGTAGTTGATTTCGACTTTTGATCTTATTCAATTAAGTCAACTTTTACAAGATTACAGGACCCATTTGTAATTCTAAAGGCTCTAAATGTATGCAAGTGAATTCCTGCTATTTAATCACAAATCATCGGTTTGCTTCCTACCAGGCGCCTTTTAATCATTTTTCAGAGCCATTGTTGTCAGCAGGACTCGCTGCAAGTTAATCAAGTCGGGGAAACTTCAAGATTTCAAGAAGTTAATGACAGCCATTGACTGTAATTAGATGAGAGATGAGCTTTTATGAGAAAGTATAGATACTGGGAAGATAGATGTAGATACCTTATATACTATACTACTAGTGTTGAGCATTCCGATATTGCAAATATCGGGTATCGGACGATATTCGCTGTATCGGAGTTCCGATACCGAGTACCGATATTTTTACAATATCGAATACCGGAATCGGAAGTTCCCATAATGCAACGAGCCAGTTGTGTTAGCCATGTTAACTAATGGCATGGCTGTGATTGGCTGCTGAAATGATGTCATCATGATGCGCAGTCTGTGCGGGCCTGCCAGGGGTCTGTGCGGGCCTGCCAGGGGTCTGTACGGGCCTGCCGGGGGTCTGTGCGGGCTGCCGGGGGTCTGTGCAGGCTGCCGGGGGTTGTGTGTGTGTGTGCAGGCATCGTCCGATGGGACTACATTGTAGCTATGCCTGCTACAATGACAGTGATTGACACATTAGCCAATGATGGGACAGTAGTAGTCCCATCATCCGGCTAATGTGTTGAATGTAAAAAAACCATACAGTACATACTACATACATACTTCATATATACTACATTCATACAACATACATACATACATGCATACTACATACTACAAAGATACTACATATATACTACATTCATGCAACATACATACATGCTACATAATACATACATAGTACATATATACTACATTCATACAACATACATACATACATACATACAACATACATGCAACATGCTACATACATACTACATACATACTACATACATACTACATACAATACATTCATACAATACATACATATAGACATACAGCACATATAACATAGAGTACATACTCACCATCACTTGTCACTTTGATCCCCGAAGCCAGTGTCATCTCACTGTAAAAAATATTAAAATAACAAACAACCAATACACTCCCTGATCCGCAGAAATCCACGAGTGTCCCACGACGATCTCCTGCAGTGCATCACTGAGAGGTTACTATAGTTCACTGGTCTCACTTTATGGCAAAAGCTGCATGGGAACTTTCTCACACAGCAATGCCAAAAGTGAGACTAGGGACTATTTTTTTACAGTGGCGGAGGAATACAGTGCGGAAGGATACCTACCTCCCGTCATTGTATTCCTGGTGCCCCTAGAGAGCGGTCGCATCAGCTGATGCTACTGTTCTCCACGGGAGATCATCGTGGGACACTCATGGATTTCTGCGGATCACGGAGTATATTGGTTGTATGTTATTTTAATATTTTTTACACATGAAACTGGCTTTGGGGATCAAAGTGACAAGTGATGGTGAGTATGTACTCTATGTTATATGTACTGTATGTCTATATGTATGTATTGTATGAATGTATTGTATGTAGTATGTATATAGTATGCATGTAGTATGTATGTTGTATGTCTGTAGCATGTTTTACATATGTTGTATGTATGTAGTATGTATGTAGTATGTACTATGTATGTACTGTATGTTGTATGAATGTAGTATATATGTAGTATGTATGTTGTATGAATGTAGTATATATGAAGTATGTATGTAGCATGTAGTATGTATGTTGTATGAATGTAGTATAAATGAAGTATGTATGTAGTATGTATGTATGTGGTATGAATGTAGAATGTATGTAGTATGTATGTAGTATGTATGTACAGTCATATGTTAAAGTTTGGGCACCCCTATTAATGTTAACCTTTTTTCTTTATAACAATTTTGGTTTTTGCAACAGCTATTTCAGTTTCATATATCTAATAACTGATGGACTCGGTTATATTTCGGGATTCAAATGAGGTTTATTGTACTAACAGAAAATGTGAAATCTGCATTTAAACAAAATTTGACCGGTGCAAAAGTATGGGCACCCTTATCATTTTCTTGATTTGAACACTCCTAACTACTTTTTACTGACTTCCTGAAGCACTAAATTGGTTTTGTAACCTCATTGAGCTTTGAACTTCATAGCCAGGTGTATCAAATCATGAGAAAAGGTATTTAAGGTGGCCACTTGCAAGTAGTTCTCCTATTTGATTCTCCTATGAAGAGTGGCATCATGGGCTCCTCAAAACAACTCTCAAATGATCTGAAAACAAAGATTATTCAACATAGCTTTTCAGGGGAAGGATACAAAAAGTTGTCTCAGAGATTAACCTGTCAGTTTCCACTGTGAGGAACATTGTAAGGAAATGGAAGAACACAGGTACAGTTCTTGTTAAGCCCAGAAGTGGCAGGCCAAGAAAAATATCAGAAAGGCAGAGAAGAAGAATGCTGAGAACAGTCAAGGACAATCCACAGACCACCTCCAAAGACCTGCAGCATCATCTTGCTGCAGATGGTGTCACTGTGCATCGGTCAACAATACAGCGCACTTTGCACAAGGAGAAGCTGTATGGGAGAGTGATGCGAAGGAAGCCGTTTCTGCAAGCACGCCACAAACAGAGTCGCCTGAGGTATGCAAAAGCACATTTGGACAAGCCAGTTACATTTTGGAAGAAGGTCCTCTGGACTGATGAAACAAAGATTGAGTTGTTTGGTCATACAAAAAGGCGTTATGCATGGAGGCTAAAAAACACAGCATTCCAAGAAAAACACTTGCTACCCACAATAAAATTTGGTGGAGGTTCCATCATGCTTTGGGGCTGTGTGGCCAATGCCGGCACCGGGAATCTTGTTAAAGTTGAGGGTCGCATGGATTCAACTCAGTATCAGCAGATTCTTGACAATAATGTCCAAGAATCAGTGACGAAGTTGAAGTTACGCAGGGGATGGATATTTCAGCAAGACAATGATCCAAAACACCGCTCTAAATCTACTCAGGCATTCATTCAGAGGAACAATTACAATGTTCTGGAATGGCCATCCCAGTCCCCAGACCTGAATATCATTGAACATCTGTGGGATGATTTGAAGCGGGATGTCCATGCTCGGCGACCATCAAACTTAACTGAACTGGAATTGTTTTGTAAACAGGAATGGTCACAAATACCTTCATCCAGGATCTCATTAATAGCTACAGGAAGCGACTAGAGGCTGTTATTTTTGCAAAAGGAGGATCTACGAAATATTAATGTCACTTTTATGTTGAGGTGCCCATACTTTTGCCTGGTCAAATTTTGTTTAAATGCAGATTGCACATTTTCTGTTAGTACAATAACCCTCATTTGAATCCAGAAATATAACTGAGTCCATCAATTATTAGATATATGAAACTGAAATAGCTGTTGCAAAAACCAAAATTGTTATAAAGAAAAAAGGTTAACATTAATAGGGGTGCCCAAACTTAAACATATGACTGTATGTTGTATGAATGTTGTATGAATGTAGTATGTATGTTTTTTTTTTTTTTGTTTTTTTTTACATTCAACACATTAGCCGGATGATGGGACTACTACTGTCCCATCATTGGCTATTGTGTCAATTACTGTCATTGTAGCAGGCACATCCCGATGTGACTTGTAGTCCCATCGGACGATGCCTGCACACACACAGAACCCCCGGCAGGCCCGCACAGACCCCCGGCAGGCCCGCACAGACCCCCGAGAGGCCCGTATAGACCCCGCCCGCACACACACACACGCACAGTGTCCGCCCACGCACCGCCCACACTCTTCCGCCCTCCCGAACTGGATGTGCAAGTAAATAAAGGGTTTATTTGCATTCCGATATTTGTGCCCCATTGACTTGCATGGGTTTCCGGTATTGGAATCGGCGATACCCGATATTTTTGGGGTATCCGTCCGATCCAATCCGATCCGATATTTCCCGATATCGGAAGGTATCGCTCAACACTATATACTGTGCAAAAGTTTTAGGCAAGCGTGGAAAAAATGCTGCAAAGTAAGTGTGCTTTCAATAGTAGAAGTGATAATAGTTTATTTTCGCCAATTAACAAAATGCAAAGTGAATGAAGAAAAGAAAAATCGAAATCCCATCAATATTTAGTGGCTGGCCTTTGCCTTCATCAGTTCTTCCAGATACACTTGTCATGTGCACAGAGTTTTTGGAGGAACACTGCAGGAGGTTGTTCCAAATTTCTAACTAACCACTGGAGATGCTCGGATATAAAAAAAATTCTATCTCACTTGTTTTTATGAATTTTCCCAGGAAAATCGATTTTCAGAGAAGTTATTCTCAGCGAAATGAATGTCTGTTTTCATTTTCTGAGGTTTCTCCAGACCACAAATCATAATAAACATAAAAATTAAAAAATGCTTAAATTCAGTTCACCGTTTACCTCCCTGCCCACTGTCCGGTCCTCTGTGCTTCTGGCCCAATGGCCACTCTAGGAAGTGCTTATTGCTACGACTAGGCCTCGGCGCATGTGTAGTGAACTCCGGGACCTGCTTGCTGCCTTCCGGCCTAGAGTGAACACCAGGCTGGAAATATAGTGCAATAGAGGACTCGACTGCAGAAAGGGTTTAGTGCTGGGTGTCTGGAGAGGTAAGCAGTTGGCTAAAGTATAAAAAGGAAAAAAAAACTCTCTTCAGTGCTCGCCTTTCTCGACAGCCGCTCCTCATTGCCCATTGTTCAGTCCTCTGCACTTTTGTTGCATTGCATCTCCGATCTGATGATCACTCTAGACTGGGGCTTCAGGTTACGAGTAGGCCCAGGAGTGTGTCCAGTGAATGTCGGGGTCTGCTTGCAGCCTGAAGTCCTACTGAAAAAAGTACACCTGAGTGGAGATTTGACGTGATGGCGGTGCGGAGGATCGGACAGTGGGTGGGGAACAGACTGTGTTGACCTAAGGGAGGGGAGGAACCCCTTGGCGCATTTCCTCAGCCCCTCTTAACCACTACAAATCAGACACGGAGACCAAATGATCGGTGAAGGTCGGTCACAGCTTTATTAAATTTTTTCTTAACAACCATTTGAAAACGGGCACTTAGCTTTCTTAAACATGCGCTAGCCGCCAAATGCCGTGCTCCATAGTCGCAGGCAAGTCTGCCAGCAAGCCGTAGCATTGTGCCATAACTTCTCCACCGCTGTGACTTGCAATAACTACAATAAAAACAAGACAACATAACTTGAGTAATTTTTAACAAAAGGGGAGGGAGGGTGGGAAAAGCACCTCCAGGACCGCAGGAAAAACGGGGAAGAGGAAGGGCTGCCTAAAACCAGGGACTTTATATACAAAGGAAGGGGTTGTGCTATCCCCATCCTGATCCCTTTGGCCCCCCCATAACATAAACCCCACCCCACTAATACGTGGGTGGGGCAGCTAAAATGCCTAAACCAACCAGGGGTAAGGGGAGGGTAGGAAAGGCACACCCAGTCAGTGGCACTTTCCTTAATCAGATCAGTGCCCACCATAGTGGATGGCCAGAGAGGTAAGCAGGGAGGTGAGTATGATTTTGTTTTACCTTTGCCATCCTTCTATCATTCAAGAAGCCATTTTGCCAGTTAGCGCTGAGTGCGTTACAAAAAATCTGTATTCTCCAGAGCATTTTTTTTTTTTAAATTTCGAGCAGAATTACTTTCCACTCAAATAAATTTGCCATCACTACTAACCTCAATTCTTCTGGGGATGTCGGCTTGATCCTTCTGTTTTCCAACAGAGCTATAGGATGTTGTTGAGATCAGGATTCTGTGGGGCCGTATCACCACTTTCACGACTCCTTGTTCTTCTTTACTCTGAAGATAGTTCTTAATGGCATTGGCTGCATGTTTGATGTTGTTGACCTGTTGCAGAATACATTTCGAGCCAATCCAACGCTCATCCTGCTCTTAGGGTTTGCAGTTTTGTCATTTCCAATATTTATAGCTTAAAGTGACCACTTATTGCCGATAGTTACTCAATGGAGGCACTACTTCCAGATATGAGTATGAGTAGCACTAATCGTACATATTGGAGAGCTCAGCCATCTATCGGATTGGCTTATAACAGACACGCGGACTTATGAGGGTGAGTGCAGGATACTGTTTCTATCACTCCTGGGGTGGAATTATCGGATTATCCTTTAATGTTACGGAAGACAAACTTACTAGCCAAATAGAAATATAATACAGTGACCAAGCACTCAGATCCTCAAAACAAATTAACCTTGGACCATTTTCCCAAATTGCAGCCAGACTTACCCAAACCATCTCGTCATATACAGAAGAGAAATGGTGTAAAGTAGGGCGCATTGTCTATGATTTCCTAGCGATGCGGCACATAATAATACAAAGTGCATCCATTCCATGTCAATATATCCTGCTGTAATGTACATCCATTTTAGTGTGGACACTGGTGGCAGAAAGTGGATCAAAAAATTGGACAATTCCGTTGTGGGAAGTGGATAGAATTGTGCACTTACTCTATAGGGGGTGCAGTTGCATCTGGTCTTTGGTGCCCTAGGGGCCCACTCTGCTGCATAAGACACTGGTATTATAGGCTGCACTGTTGTAAGTTCTGCGTCGTGGTCTGGTTACACCTCAGGGGTTAATTTTAGATTATTTGTTATAGAAACAAGCAATATTAAGTTATCATCGAGCCTACGACAGAGAAGCACTTGGGGTAAGCAGATGCAGCACATCAGGAATTAGGCATGTACGAGTCCCTCCTACAGATTCTTCTGCATTTATAATGTAATCTGAAAGGAATATTTAAGGAAATTTCTCAAACAAAAAAGCAATCTTCCATTTTACACTTCCATTAAATATCGCTGGGACAGAACGACTGCCTGCGCAATCACTAACGTAGAAGCAGCAGTCGCCGTGCATAGTAATATCAGGAGGTCAGGTCCACGGAGGGAAGGCGACAAGGTAAGAAGATTTGCGATGTGATAGCTGAAAATGTGTTATTTCACAGCTACTTGTGATTAGAGAGTACGCATTGATAACGCATTACCGTCTCCGCTCTATGTAGACATCTAACTTGTCATCATCCAGTAATCCAGATACCGAGCCCAGTAAATAGGGGATGGTGCCGTCTATGGTCAGATTGGTTTAGTAATGCAAAAATAGAGCTGTGTCCCTCCCCTTAGGGAAATGTACAATTGTGCCCTTCCTTATCCTTTCTCGTGGTGTAAAATGACCAGCTTTGAAAAAAAGAAATCCTGATACTCTGTAGGGAGATGTTTATGCTGTAGGTGTCCATATGTGGCCTCCCTCCAGTGGTTGTTATCAATTGTAACCTGTGAAGGATTTTTCTGCAAGCAAATAATATAATATTACGATAATGTATTAAAGTTGTATCTTGAGTGTTTAGAGTCCTAAATTCCAGAGAAGGAAAGGGTAGAAACATCTGTAGATTTCACTGCTTTGCTTTGATAGATTCTATTTAATCTCGCACTTCTGGAAAAAAAGACCAAAATGTAATGAGCCAGTTTGACTAATATCTTACTTGGTGGCTAAAGTATAGGCCAATTCAGTGAGTCAACTGGAAACCAGCAGTAGAGATGAAAGGATCGATTGGCGAAAGATCGACTTCGAGTAAAATTTCCTGAAATTGACAGATTCGTACAAATTAAAAAAAATAGGAGATTCAATTAGAGGGGCGCAAAAGTTTGTAAAAAAATTTGCTTGACAACATTTCTCACACTGCTAAAGCATTATAGAGCTGGCTAATGTCATTCTTGCATTGCCGTGCAGCCTCCCCATAATGCGCTGCAGCTATGACATCTAGCGGCTTATCACATCTTGTATAGTGGTGGTCAGTACTGGGGCCATCACATATCAGCATCTCCCAGTGGAGCAGTTTGTACGGCAGAGTCATTTTTCTTCTCCAGAGCTACTGGGTAAGTTTCTCTTTCCTGTAGAGTTTAAGCTCTTATGGTCAGCGGAGTCCTCTCTCTACTGTACAATGTAAGCTCTTATGGTCAGTTATGGACAGCAGGGTCCTCTCTCTCTCCTGTAGAGTGTAAGCTCTTATAATCAGCAGGGGCTCTTTCTCTTTTTCTCCTGAAGAGTGTAAGCCCTTATGGTCAGTGGATTCCTTTCTCTCTTATAGAGTGAAGGCTCCTATGGTCAGCGGAGTCCTCTCTCTTTTGTAATGTGAAAGCTCTTATAGTCAACGGTGTCCTCTCTCTTCTGTAGAGTGTAAGCGCTTAAGGTCCTTGACATCTTGTCTTTCCTGTACAATGTAATTTCTTATGGTCAGCAGAGGTCCTCTCTCTCTGTCCTTGTAGAGTGTAAGCTCTTATGGTCAGCGGGATCTTCTCTCTCTCATGTAGAGTTTAAGCTTTTATGGTCAGCGGGGTTCTCTGTCTGTCTCCTGCAGAGTGTGAGCTCTTGTGGTCAGCGGAGGTTCTCTCTCCTTGTAGAGTGTAAGCTCTTATGGATAGTGGGATATTCACTCTCTCCTGTAGAGTTTAACTCTTATAGTCAGCAGAGTCCTCTCTCTCCTGTAGAGTGTAAACTCTTATGGTCAGTGGGGTGCTCTCGCTCTCTCTCTCCTGTAGAGTGTAAGTGCTTAAGGTCCTTGACATCTTGTTTCTCCTGTAAAATGTAAGCTCTTTGGTCAGCGGAGGATCTCTCTCTCTGTCCTTGTAGAGTGTGAGCTTTCATGGTCAGTGGGGTTCTCTCTCCTTGTAGAGTATAAGCTCTTATGGTCAGTGGGTTCCTCTCTCTCCTTGTAGATTGTAAGCTCTTATGGTTAGTGGGATCTTCTGTCTTTCCTGTAGAGTGTAAGCTGTTATGGTCAGTGGGGTCTTCTCTTTCTCTCTCTCTCATGCAGAGTGTAAGCTCTTATGGTCAGTGAGGTTCTCTTTCTCTCCTCTTCTTCAGGTATATTTTCCAAACCATTAGAAACTTTACAGTGCAAAAATTTGCACAAATTTAATTACCACAAATCAGATTTTTGGGGAAAATTTGACAAAGCCGGTAACTTCCAATTTAAAAAAGGCTGCTATATTCTAACCTGTAGAGTTTAGAATGTAATTTTGGGACTGAATGGAAGAAGAAAACAAAAATGTCACTCAATATATGTTACTTTATCCAGTTATGTGATCCATAGCTAAAGGGTTTGTCTGGTCTTCTGATAAAAATCTGCAGTCACTGTATGCTCACGGTGTTAGGATTTTCAGGTATCACCAGTGAGAGCTGGCGGTCACGTGATCGCACGTATGCAATTTGCGCACAAGTGGTCAATGTGGCCAAAACTATGCAAATCACATAGTATATGTCATGTGGCTGCCCAGTCTCACTGGCAATAGTGGAGAATCCTGACAGCATCTATGCACCTATAAGGATTCAGAAGTCTGCAGTCACATACACTGACTACAGACTTTTATTGGAAGACTGGACAAACCCTTTCAATAAGCCTCACCTCTGAGGGACTTTGGTAAATTTTGGATTAAAAAAGTCAATGAAATTATAACCCTGGAATTTAAGAACTTCATGTTACGGCTTTTGATACCATTAATCATCACATGAGTCTCTATAATTAGATATGTTTATATTTAACTATTCTTACTGAAAAAAAAACCCTTTCCTACATTTTTGATGGAGCCACCATCTCTCGATGGGCGACTGAGTTCCATTGTTATACAGTTCTTAAATTGCAAATTCAACTTTTCCAAATAAGAAGGCAACGGTATTAAAAACCGCCCATGGTACAGATCCAGAGGTTGTGATTTTTTCACTGAAAAGATTAAGATGAACAGGCTTATCCCTTTATATAAGTATTCCGGCAAAGCAATGACTTTTTGATGGATCACCGAGGTCCTTGAGCGTAGATGACATGACAGATTGAACCCATCCCAAGATACACCCTCCAGTAGTAGGTAGGGGGCATGTTACAAATTAGCTTTGCTATCAAGAAGTGGTGTCTAGCTTTGCCTCTGCAGTGTAAAGTCCAAAATTATATCATTAATCATAATTAATTCTAAAGAATAATTTGGGACAAATAAACCCACCTCCCAAGAACCATGTCGTTTTGTATAGCCCTTACCAATTTTGCAACTATCCCCGAAAAATTGAGACCATAGATTTAGAACAGTGCCGCATGTTTATTTGCCAAAAAAATAGTACTTTCCGTTAAATTACAAACTCCCTGACAAATATCGTGGCTGTTTCTCTGCAGTGGAATATTTTAGAATAATTCTCCTCCTGTACATATTACCAAGTGTTTTAAGCCTCAGCAGCGAGTCCTTTGCCAAATTCATTGGCACTCTGTTCATTATACAGCAATTACAGCTGTAAAATATATGGGACACCTACAAAATTAATTCACTATTCGAAGTAAATCAAAGAAGTGTGATTTTTTTTTTTTTTTGTTCTGGATTCTACAGTAACGGTTTATCCTCCACGCAGACGGTGCTTAACACAGAGCCGGGCCGTGAGGTCTGCGAAGGAAATGGGGGGCAAATGTAGAATCAGCGCTGGCGAAATGGTATAAAGTGTGAGTGGTCTGTTGTGGTTCAAGGAGGGAGCAACATATGATGGAATTTAGAGTGTCTGTGGCTCCACAATATGGGCTCCCTGTGTACAAGTGCATTGGCTGAGTCATGGGTAAAGGTCCAAAGGGTCCATTGCTTATCATTTGGTTGACCCCATAAGTAGTGTCATGGCATGGATAGCCAGTGCCCATAGCAGCTCAAATATTATGCCCCCTTAAAACAAATAATTATTTGTGAGTGCTCCCTTTAGATAATATTATTGCCACCTTAGTGCACCCTTAAAAGATATTATTGCCCCCAATGTTGCTTGATACCACCTGCAAAAAATATCGTTTTTGCTCACTGAATCCAAGAGACTTAGTCCTCTTCTCCCCTGTAGACTGATCACGCAGGCAGATATGGTGCAATGCCATTATCACTCGGGGATCTTCAGCGCTAGTGATGTCACTGCTACTTTTTTTTTCTTAGCCCTCCTTTGGGCACCATATTGCTGAATTTTACAGGTGTCTATACCCTATAGGCATCATAAGGCTATGTGCACACGGAGTTGTTTTGCTGAGTTTTTGGGGGTAGAAACTAAGCAGAAACTTCAAGTTTTTAAGGAGTTTTGAGATTTGGGGGAATTTCGACCGTTTCCGCTCAGTTTCTGCTCAGTAGCTAGGTACACAGTGTTTTTCTCAAGTGGAAACTGCCTGTAAAAACCTATGAAAAAAATGTTTAAAGAACATAAGCAATTCTATGTAAAAACAACTTGCTGTTCACCTGTTTTGACTTTACCCACTTCGGGTATTTATGAAGCTGTTAGAAGAAGTGACATGACCATTGTGGCATTTTCCGCTCCGACACTTTTGACTATACAATATAAATCAATGCGAAAGCTCAAAAGACAATCGGACATTTTTTGGACCATTTTGCCATTGTTTTCGTTTTTAAAAAAAGCTAGCGGTTTCTTCATTACTCAATGGCGTATACAAAAGGACTAGAAAACAACAGTAAAAAAGGCAAAAAAAACATTAAAAACTCTCGAAAAAAAAGCACCGGTGGCTAAAGCCGTCAGAAAAACACTCAGGAAAAAATTAAATAAAAGACGCTTCAGGAAAAATAAACTCCAGTTTCCCGATGAATCTTCTGTTTGAAAAACTTGGTGGGTTCAACTGAGTTTAAAAGAATTGAGGGAATTTTTTGAGGAACAAGAAGTGTTTCCACTTGAAAACTGGTAGTTTTGAGAAGTTTTTGGAACAGAAACCGAGCGTTAACTCTCCAAATCATCCTCAAAAACTTAAGTTTCCTCTTACTTTTCACTCCAAAAATTTATCAAAAAGACTCAGTGTGCACATACGCTAATAGTTTTCCATTAGTGGTCGGCAACCTTGGAAATGTATTAAATTCGGAAATCGCTGTTTATGATATTGAAAGACTTCTCGCAAGATGGCAACTCAGGGAATTATTTCTCCAACATTTAAAAAAAATCCAATTTTAATTTCTGAATTTCCACCCAAACTTCAAGCCATGACTGTAATCTGAATATTGTGACTTCCATATGAGCACAAGATAAACCTGTTTTTCTTAATGAATCACTGGCATATCGGAGAGGAATGGATGTGTATAAGGCTTTTCGCCCGTCCGGTATGATTCTCTCTGCAGTTCGGGAGGTGGGCTATAGCATGCGTCTCGGCTACGGTTGGCATGACTTGGGGCTAGGAGAAGAAGAGGAATTTTTATGCTTCATGTTTAATGGTTCTCTGAGGACGGCTCTGCCAGTGATTACCTCTCTTCTCATTATTTCGTGACCATTCCCAATGTGATTGCTCTCTCTTTTCATTAACTTTGGTGCGGTGTATCTTTTTTACCTGTGTTTCCAGATTTCCAGGCCAATGCCTTGTTAGAGTAGTATGGACTTGTTAAAAGCCATTACAGTTTTTTGCTCGTCTCCTCTAAGAAAACATGAATTTATTGGAATTGGTATAATATAACAAGCGTTATGAAGGTAAATAATGTAAGACTTTTTCTTCTCCATTTACAACCAAAGTAAACATGTCTCTGGTTGCTGTATCTGTTCACAGTTTCTTAATATTACTATCGGACAACTGATCGGAGATCCAACAGTGAACTATGGAATCAGGAGCCATTCAGAATTTAGCTTTGGATGCGAATGGAGAAGAAGATCTATAGTCGCCAAGTATAGCATTCTCAAAATTGCAAATTTTGTAAAATTGTGGAATAAGGAAAATAAGTCATACTTGACAACTTTTGGAAGTTTTTTTTGTAGGGGAGACTGTTATTCCTAAATGGTCAAGAAAGTTTGCATATATCAATAGTACAGGCAAATATAACAAACTTTCATACTCCTACTTTTTTATCCTTTGAAACATTGAAAAAGTCTTGGCCAGATGTACTGCCAATTCACTGAGGTGACAGGTAACAGCTGCTATTATACTCAATGAAGAGGGGAAGAGGGTGGATGAGTGAAAAGCAGCAGAAGATAGGGCAGGTAGATGGTGTTGACGTTAGAAAATGATTTAGCTTATCCCAGAGCTGGATTTACAGCAACACAGCTCAGTACTGCTGTATATTCACCTCCATGCTGCTGCTGGTTCTCAACATTGGGCTACATAGAGGCAGGAGCAAGGGAGAAGGAATCCCTCATATCTGTGTGTGCAGTTTATGGACTTCATAGCAGCCTGTTTGCTCCCACTAGCTCAGAGATGACAGTTTATGGAGATATAGCCTGCAGGGAGGAAAAAAAAAATGTGCCCAGAAATGTTGTTGTTCCTTATGTACACACAAGATTGTTAGTACTGAAAAGTTACTTGAAATGACATGTACAATTTAAAAGGATTGTCCAGGCCAGGGGTTCAAGTCTGCAGTCACTCTTATGTGACTGCAAACTTTTGAATCTTCGCATATCGCGCACTGCCATGATGCTCCGATGGCGGCCAGCAGTGAGAGTAGTTGGGTGTGTGACTGAAAGTGTGCGATTTGCATATATGCAGTCACGTGTTGACTAAACATATACGGCCTCACTCCATATAAGTGAATTGAGCGAGGATGGACAGGTCTAGTCGGAATGTGGTCGGAAGTTTGCAAATCGTCGGAACTGGAGAATCCTGACAGTGCACATTATCCACTCTGTGAGGATTCACAAGTCTGCAGTCAGAGTCAGTGGAAACTTGAGTCCCAAGCCTGGAGAACCCCTTAAAGGCCATAAAAATGCCGCCCCCATTTGCTGGAAATGCCTCATCACTAGTGTTGAGCATTCCGATACCGCAAGTATCGGGTATCGGCCGATACTTGCTGTATCGGAATTCCGATACCGACTTCCGATATTTTTTCAATATCGGAAGTCGGCATCGGAATCGGAAGTTGAAAGTTGATTGACAGCCGAAATGACGTCATCATGATGCGCGGTGTGTGCGCATCATGATGCGCCGTCATTTCGGGCCTTCCGGGGGTCTTTGCCGGCCTGCCGGGGGGCTGTGCCGGCCTGCCGGGGGGCTGTGTGGACTGCCCGGGGTCTGTACCGGCCTGCCGGGGGGCTGTGCCGGCCTGCCGGTGGTCTGTGCACCCTGTGGGGGTCTGTACCGGCCTGCCGGGGGGCTGTGCCGGCCTGCCGGGGGGCTGTGCTGATGTCCGGGGGTCTGTGCAAGCATCGTCCGATGGGACTACAAGTCCCATCTGGCGATGCCTGCTACCATGACAGTGATTGACACATTAGCCAATGATGGGACAGTAGTAGTCCCATCATCCGGCTAATGTGTTAAATGTTAAAAAAAAAATATATATATATATATATATACTACATACATACTACATGCTACATACATACTACATATATACTACATGCTACATACATACCACATATATACTACATACATACTACATGCATGCTACATGCTACATACATACCACATACATACTACATACATACTACATACATACTACATACATACTACATACATACTACATGCATGCTACATGCATGCTACATACATACTACATGCTACATACATACCACATATATACTACATACATACTACATGCATGCTACATACATACTACATGCATGCTACATACATACTACATATATACTACATACATACTACATGCATGCCACATGCTACATACATACCACATACATACTACATACATACTACATACATGCTACATACATGCTACATGCATGCTACATACATAACACATATATACTACATGCATGCTACATACATACTACATGCTACATACATACCACATACATACTACATGCATGCTACATACATACTACATGCTACATACATACTACATATATACTACATGCATGCTACATACATACTACATACATACTACATATATACTACATGCATGCTACATACATACTACATGCTACATACATACCACATATATACTACATACATACTACATGCATGCTACATACATACCACATATATACTACATACATACTACATGCATGCTACATACAATACATACATAGACATACAGTACATATAACATAGAGTAACATACTTACCAATACTTGTCACATTGTTCCCCGAAGCCATTGTCTTTTACGGAATAAATATTAACATAACAAACCACAAAAATACTCACCCATGATCCGAAGCAGTCCACGAGTGTGTCCCACGACGATCTTGGGTAGAGAACGGCAGCATCAGCTGATGCTGCCGTTCTCTACGGGCTGCAGGAATCCAATGACGGAAGGTAGGTATCCTTCCGCACTGTATTCCTCCGCCACTTAAAAAAAAAAAGTCCCTAGTCTCACTTTATGCCATTGCTGCGTGGGAAATTCCCACACAGCTTTTACCATAAAAAAGCTCATGACCCTTCCCTGCCTCCTCAAAACACAGGGTTAGAAATAACTTTTCAGAATTCCTACTTTCCAGAGATTTTCCTCTTCTCGGGAAAGTCTTCCCTTTTTTCCAGGAGCCTTCCATTCTTGGAGTGCTGGTAACTAGTACTAAATAACTTTATCTAGTGAGGTACTTATTAATATTTTTGCTGTACAATTGTTAAGACGGTCCAGAGGACTATCACAATCCACAACTTTCATTAAGATTTCAGAACTTTCCAAGTTCGAAAAATAGCTTGGAAATAAAACATCGGTAATTAAAAAGAAAAAAAAAAAAAGAATGGAGCTCCAGTATCTCCAAAGCTGAACCTATATCACTTTTAGGCAAACATATATTTTATGTGTCATCTCGGATCCTACAGTCTCACCTTGTATCAACAGAGAAGAACAGAATAACCGCTTCCAAAACAAAATAAAAAAAAACAATTGACGCCGTCTCTGTAGACCAGGTCTAGTATACGTCACCGTTTGCATGTTCTGCATGGAATCATGACGCCGTCACCGATGTTCCGAGGCCGCGACCTTGCTTCTCGCTTTCGTCGTCTATCAGATTATTGGGTTTTAATGCAATTTGTGATGGAGTAAATTGGTGAATTATTTAAAGCCTTTGCTAGATTCTGTATTTGCCGCTGAATATTAGTACCGGCTAACCGTTTAGATCACAAAGTCTAGCAATTGTACGGTCGTATTAATAATACATGAAGCACATTGTGTTGGAACCTGCTCTAACGCTCACGTTTCTGAAGGCTTCGGGCTTAGAGAATTAGAATGTGTAATAATCCATTATCCTTTTTCAAGCTGGAACCAGCACTCAAAATATTGTGGATTTCATGGTAATTCATTTGGAAGGAGCACTTCTCACCCATTGGCTTGTGTCGCGTGATTAGAAGGGCATGCCCTACCACAAGCTAATGCATTTTTAATTTTTGGTTGGAGAAATTGAACATGTAGCAATAACCTGTATAACCTGAATACGTAACAGCGTAACGTAAAGTACAACCTAAATCTATAAACCCCGGACTCGTCCAATTTCATTCCTTCTATTCAGTCTCGGGACATTTCCACCAAGGTCAATTTTTACTTTGTTCTTTATTTCCTCTGTTTCTTCAAAGGACCATCATTATTTTCTTATTATTCTGATAACTGTAGGACAAGTTATAATTTTTCAGTTTAATATAAAGTAAACTGAAAAATGGGAAGAAAAATAATAATAAAAAAAAATGCAATTCTGCCATAGTTTTTTTTTTTTTTGTTTACACCGTTCGTTGCGTCAACAAAAGGGACCCGGTAACATAATTCTTCATTCATTTAAGAAATAATAAACTTTTAGAATTTTTTATTTATATTTTGCGGCTTAAAAAAAATTCAGGTCTTGGGGAAAAAAAATGATTTTCCTAGAATTGAAACAGTTTTGTGTCCAGAGTCTGTCCCTTTTTTAAATGGAGAGTTGTTTTTTTGTTGGTTCCATTTTGGGGTTCGTGTATCACTATTTATTCCATGGTTTTAGAGATGCCAGATGACCCAAAAAAAAGGTCAATTCAGACATTTCATTTTTTTTTTCCGTTTTTGACGTTTAAAATGTAGGTTAATTAGTTAATTAATTTCATAGATCGGACTTTTAGGGCTCGTGCAGACAACCATATAACTATCCAGAGCGATTTGTTGGTTTTGACGGATAGCACTTGTACCCCTGATATCCTATGTGGCTGTGCACACATCTGATTTTTTTCCTTGGACCGAGTGGTCCGAGAAAAAATATCACAGCATTCTCAGTTTGCCTCCGATAATTGGATGGCACTCACCCAATCACCTCTATGGCTAGGTGGAAACAAAATCATACGGCACTCGGATGATATCTGATTTTCACGACTGACAATATAAAGAAGATGGATAAACTTTTTTTTTCTCTCCACCTCCGTAAAAAATGGGTTCACGCTCTTATCAAACTGTGGTCACACTCTGATCAGAGCGTGATTAGTGCAATCTGACTCATTTTCACGGATGGACACGGTCATTTGCACCTGCCCTTTCAAATGTCGATCTCAAATTATAATTTTTTTATTATTGTATTGGAAAAAATATGTGATTAGAACTGTTATATTTTATTATAAATGTTTTCATTCATTTTAACTTACTTTTCAAAAAGTAGCTAAGTTTTTTTTTAACTTTAAACATCCCAAGGAGCACTGTGCAAGTGATCATATTTGTTACGGGGCTGGCGGAACGCACCAAATAATAAAAATGAAATAATATATAAGGTGCGTTCGCAGCCCAGGGCCCACCGTGCAGAGGTGACCAACTGCTGCTAAACAATGAGGGAAAGGCGTGTAGGAATAAAGCCGGATAACAGTGCGTAATCACTGAGCCAGTGCTAACAGGCACGTGTGCCGTTACTTCACATAACACGTGCCTGCCGGCGAACAACTGCAACCTGTTAGCGTCACAGGTCACGGGGTGTGAACCACTGCTGCTACGTGTGCAGTATCCGCCCTGATGGACGCCACTAACCAGCCTAAAAACCGGGATGGAAAGCGCTACTAAAGCGCACGGCGTAACTAGCGGACGCTGCTATAGCAGTGGCCAAGGAGGCCTATACTGGCCGACGCCCTAGGCGCTAGCGGTGGATGTGGAACAACACTGCGGCGCTATGCAGTGTAGAGCTAACGTACTGACTCTAATCCCTCACCCTAACACATACGTAATATCCAAGGAGGGCGGAATTATATTGCATCAGTCACCAGGCTCATTCATCCATCACACATACACTAAATGCATTAGCCTCAGAGTCTATCATAGCGCAGGCCGGTTGGCCATGCGTGCCTTTTATAGCCATGCCTTTCCGGGACCTTCCTGATCCTCCAGATGGACCAATCAGACCTGGAGAAGGCCCTGAGCATGTGACTCCCGATCCCCAATGGGAGATCGTCTTCTGAGCATGCTCAGTGGAGTGAAGGGAGGACTTAGACTCTGGAGCCTTTTGCTCCTGGACAGGCTGCATTGCCATAACTGGACCAGAGGTGGCAGCAGCAACCGAACCCACGATGCTGGTGTGGGCAGAATGCCGGGATCATGGAGTCTGCTGAGCAGGCTCCACTGTGGCCAGAGGGGAATAGGAGACCGCAGATGACAAGGCTCGAGATTCCCGCTGTGCAGCGCCCGGAACCCGACGCCTAACAATATTGAAATGGAAGGAGTATCATACCACTGCAAATCTAACAAGACCCGGCCGTCCCTCTAAACTTTCATCGCAAACAAGGAGAAGACTGATCAGAGATGCAGCCAAGAGGCCCATGATCACTCTGAACTGCAGAGCTCTACAGCTGAGGTGGGACAGTCTGTCCATAGAACAACAATCAGTCGTACCTCACAAATCTGGCCTTTATGGAAGAGTGGCAAGAAGAAAGCCATTTCTCAAAGATATCCATAAAAAGTGACGTTTAAAGTTTTCAACAAGACACCTGGGAGACACACCAAACATGTGGAAGAAGGTGCTCTGGTCAGATGAAACCAAATTTGAACTTTTTGGCAACAATGCCAAATGATATGTTTGGCGTAAAAGGCAACACAGCTCATCACCCTGAATACACCATCCCCACTGTCAAACATGGTGGTGGCAGCATCATGGTTTGGGCCTGCTTTTATTCAGCAGGGACAGGGAAGATGGTTAAAATTGATGGGAAGATGGATGGAGCCAAATACAGGACCATTCTTGAAGAAAACCTGTTGGAGTCTGCAATAGACTTGAGACTGGGATAAAGATTTGTCTTCCAACAAGACAATGATCCCAAACATAAAGCAAAATCTACAATGGAATGGTTCACAAATAAATGTATCCAGGTGTTAGAATGGCCAAGTCACAGTCCAGACCTGAATCCAATCGAGAATCTGTGGAAAGAGCTGAAAATTGCTGTTCACAAACGATCTCCATCGAACCTCACTGAGCTCGAGCTGTTTGCCAGGGAAGAATGGGCAAGAATTTCAGTCTCTCGATGTACAAAACTCATAGAGACATACCCCAAGCGACTTGCAGCTGTAATCACAGCAAAAGGTGGTGCAACAAAATATTAAGTTAAAGGGGCCAAATAATATTGCACGCCCACTTTTCAGTTTTGAATTTCCACAAAAATTTTATTTGCATTGCTATCAGAACTTACTGATTTGGAGTACAGATGATAGCAGTGATGGGTCTGCCTCAGCTCATGTGTGTCTCTAACTCTGGGGACAAGATACTGGGGATAAGTTTATTCTGATAAGCCGAACACTTGGAGGAGGAGAAAGGGACTGACCCGGTTCTGTCTCCGACATAATTCACAACCTTTAACTGTCTATTTTGATAATATATATAATGATTTGCTGTGAATATCCATAGTATTTAGTTTCAGCCATAGATTTAATGTTTTCACTGTTTTTGGCTCCATCTACTCACCAAAGTCATAACTGCATGATTATTATGCATTGTACTTCCTGAATTTTATTTCCCTCTCTTCACAATGCATTTTGGGAAGGTTTGCAAAACACCCTGGTAAGTTGAAAAGCATCATGGTTAAGTCCAGCCCCCATTTTTCCCTCCAGTTCTTCCATTTCCTCTCAAGTCTGCATTTTGTGAACATTTCATTTCTCTACTCCCCTTGCATCAGCATCGCTGGTACTTAACATGCTCCCTGCATATAATCATCCCTATCTCACATTAGCCAGCTTAGTTAGCTCCCTTGGTCAGCTAGTAGTGCAGACATGTATGTTATGTATATATGTATTCTTATGAACCCAGTACTGATTGTATTCATATGTTTCTGTTTGTAGTTTCACCCATCTATATACCCTATGTTCAATAAAGCACAGATTCAACTACAGTCTCCCTTATTGGACCCCGGTATAGCGGTTTAGCTGCTTGTTAGGCTACATGAATCCCGGTTCATTTAGTGAGGACATGACAGACCCATCACTGCCATCATCTGTACTTCAAATGAGTACATTCTGATGTCCATGTAGCTGAAGGCAACAAATAGATTGGGAAAAATCTGAGGTTTGGAAACCGCTTACTTGCAATTTCTACTTACAGCTATGAAGACTAATCTTGTAATAAACTTTATAAAGTTTCATAACTTTCCATGTTGATAGGTGTCCTTTCTGTGCTCTTTGTCCCTCCTCCCGGCTGTTGCTCGCTGTCCTCCTTCTTTGATTGACGTGGATGACACCTCCTGCGTCTTCCACATTGCTGGGCGAAATCTTGCGCATGCTCATAGAAATCGTGTCTCGCGCCTGCGCACTGTGCTTTGCCCTATTGTGAGCAGAGCCGAAAACATAAATGCACATACAGTATGCGCAGAAGAGCAAAATACAGTGATCAGGTGCAAGTCTCTGCACATGCGTAAGATTTTGCTGCAAGAAAATTCCATCGGCACCCCATAAAGCTATGATATGGGGAAAGGCAAAAGGCCACTGGGTTCCTGGATGGGTGAACAGGTCGTTCTCAACTTCTTAATTGATGCCACCAGATTTTAAAAGTGGCACCTAGATGATTAAAAAGCAGAGACTGGGCTCGCTCTGGTCGCTGCCGATTGAGGTAGATGTCGGCTGTATAACCAAGCCGGCACTTGCCTTGTTTGGAGCAGGTGCAGTTCCTGAGCCTGTTCATACACTGGCACCTATCACAGAGCGTAACATTATGTTCTTCAAGGGAAGGCCCCCAAAATCTCCTTTCTTTGGTGTCTTTGTGAAACCCCATGCATGTTTTGATCTGTCTCATAGGCTAGCATAAAGGAGAAAACAATGCGTAAAAAAGTCAAGGGGCAGCCCCTGTATCTTCTAGAGTCATGCAGTCCTAGTGTTTCACGCGCGCTCCAGTATGACTATAGTTGTGGTTTAGCAATGATATATGTGACTTGTTGCCTTTTAAAGATGCCTGGAGTGATTTCTGCTCTGAAGCCAGTCCTTAAAAAAAGCATATTTTTGGATATTGACCTGATGGAAATGAATCAGGCGCCGCTGATAACGAAATTGTCTCTGTTCTGAGTTGTTCCGTTGACATTCTTGTGTTGGCAAATCTTAGTCTGTGGATGATATAAAATGTCTCGTTTTAATTTTACATGTTACAAGATTAATCCTTTAATTGTCGTGGGAAATTAATTTTCTCCGTCCCTGACACTACGGTTTTATGATGAGGATAATATATTTGATAACTTGCCATTTTGTAGAGACTAGTGCCAAAACGCTAAATCTGTTCTCTGCATCTAATGCTCAGTCGTTTTATAACACAGAAATATATAAATAAAATAAATAAATTATCTTTTAATGTAAATGAACATAATCTGGTCAGAAGAACTATTCTGGTTTCCTTACCAAAAATTCTGAAAAAGTATTTTTCTAAGCTTCCCTGTGACCTTTATGGCACTGCTTCTAATTTTTGCTCCTGGAGGAAGGCTTTTGACTAAATTAGTCTCCTTCCCCCTCTGGCAGCTGACAATATAGTTCATTCTCAGTTTTCTAAGCTATAGGGTTATTCTCCTTCCCTGGCAAGCAGGGCAGAAAGATGTTTCCATTGGCTTCTCCGTAGTGATCAGCAGATCGCCATGCGGAGATCTGGCCGTATGGAGGGTGACTGAGCACTTGTGTTCACCAGAATACAGCTGATTAGTTGGACATGCACATGTATATACTCTGTGACCCCATATTATGTAAGTAAATTTAATAATTCTTTTAATATTTTTTTTATCAGCTGGTCTATACAATGAATATGATATTTATTATTGGGACATCAACACTAAAGGAGAAATTGAAAAACTTGGAAATAATATGTTTTAAAGGAAATGTATTATCACAAAATTACCTGTTTTTTAAATTGTCTTTTTTGTTTTTCTTATTTTTCATATATTACTTTCAATATAAAAAATAAATTAAAAAAAATTATAATTTTAACACTGGCCACTAGACCTAATGCTAGAGCAATAGAGTTCTACATCCTGTCCTTCGCATAGACATTAGCATCAGAAGGCTGTGTCAGACCCTATATGTATTGAAGAAAGATATTGTATATGCTGTAATTTTGGGACGGTTCGCTGCACAAAGAGGGCGAGGAGGTGAGCTGTAACGTCACCTATTGTGAATGGTGGCTCTTGTGTTATCTACTGTATATAGAGGTGTTATCAGTCATTGTACAGGAGGAGGAGGTGAGCTGTGACATCACCTATTGTGAATGGTGGATCCTGTGTTATCTACTGTATATAGAGGTGTTATCAGTCATTGTTCAGGAGGAGGTAAGCTGTAACGTCACCTATTGTGAATGGTGGCTCTTGTGTTATCTACTGTATATAGAGGTGTTATCAGTCATTGTACAGGAGGAGGAGGTGAGCTGTGACATCACCTATTGTGAATGGTGGATCCTGTGTTATCTACTGTATATAGAGGTGTTATCAGTCATTGTTCAGGAGGAGGTGAGCTGTAACGTCACCTATTGTGAATGGTGGCTCTTGTGTTATCTACTGTATATAGAGGTGTTATCAGTCATTGTACAGGAGGAGGAGGTGAGCTGTGATATCACCTATTGTGAATTTTGGACCCTGTGATATCTACTGTATATAGAGGTGTTATCAGTCATTGTACAGGAGGAGGTGAGCTGTAGCATCATCTATTGTGAATGGTGGATCCTGTGTTATCTACTGTACATAAAAGTGTAATTAGTCATTGTACAGGAGGAGGAGGTGAGCTGTGACATCACCTATTGTGAATGGTGGATCTTGTGTTATCTACTGTATATAGAGGTGTTTTCAGTCATTGTACAGGAGGAGGTGAGCTGTGACATCATCTATTGTGATTGGTGGATCCTGTGTTATCTACTGTACATAGAAGTGTTATCAGTCATTGTGCAGAAGGAGGAGGAGGTGAGCTGTGACATCATTATATTGTGAATGTTGGATCCTGTGTTATATACTGTATAAAGAGGTGTTATCAGTACAGGAGGGGGAGGAGTTGGAGGTGAGCTGTGATATCACTTATTGTAAATCGTGAATCCTGTGTTAGTTACTGTATATACATACATACATGCATACATGTGGTCCCATGCCGACTAGGCCTGTGCGATCTCACTTAATGCAAGTGAGTCTAGTTGGCATGTGGCCAGATCACATGTCTTTCCTTTGCCATCGCCAACACCAGTGGATCTTGACAGCGTTTAATATAGAAGGGTTAATGTTTTTCCTTCTCTTCCTAGAGTTTGCTTTTATATTGTTGTAGCCTTATAGTCTCCGATTCAAGGATTTTATACTTATTGTCTCATATGCAATGTTTTCAAGAGTCTGCAAAAACATGTTTTGGGTACATGGTAAATAAAGCCCTCATGACCTGGGTAACAGGGGGGCTACATGAGTTAGGCTACTTTCACACTTGCGTTTTTTTGCTGCGCGTTTTTTGCGCACACAAACGCATGAAAAAAAACGCATCATGTGTTTGTGTGCATCTTTTTGAGGGTTTTGGTGCGTTTTTTTAAAAAATGCATGCTTTTTTTGCACATACGTGCGCATTACAATGCGCACATATGCGCACCCATAGACTATGATGGGTGTTTTGCTGTAAAAAACAGCATTTTTTGGGCAAGTCAGACGCACAAAAAATGCAACAGGATGCATTTTGAGCGCACACTACAAAAAAACGCATGCGCATACAAACGCGTACAAACGCATGTGTATGCGCACCTGTGCGCACCCATGTAAAAGATAGGGGGAAAAAACGCATGTTTTTTTTGCGCTAAAAAACAGCGCAAAAAAACGCAAGTGTGAAACCAGCCTTACACTGAGTTACATTGCTGTAAATGGTATAACATACTGCATTCTTAGGTGAATAAACAGAAAAGTGACTTGCTCACAACCCGTGTGCATTCTTTTCTCTGAGCGCTTGTTTATTTGAGGCAAAAAGCTCTTAATTCGGCCTCACTGGTGATCAGGCATATCTGACTTTGGGTCAGAACGAAAACAGCTACAACACGCGCAAGCCTGGACAACCCCTTTAAGGTGCTGTTACTGCTGTATATCTCAGATCAATGATTTCACTGTCACACTGACTCTGCAGCTACAGCACCTCCCTGTTGGATCAGTATTCACAGACTGACACTACCACTCCCACTCTCAATCTGTTGCAGCACTGAAAGTAGTACACCACAATCAGATTATGCCTCATTCTATCCTTAGGTGGAAGGAACTTTGCTGTTCTCCTATCACAAGCATAACGTAGTGCATCTTGGTCCCTCATTTTTTTTAACTGACCCCATTGATTGGCTGTATTAGACCATGTGATGGTATAGCTGCAGTGGGAAGCCCGTAAGGTCACGTATAGCGCCCTTAGCTACTCTGCAACATTTCATTATCAGGTTAAATGGCAGCTGTCAAATTTTCTTTGCAATCGGCATGAATATCAATGAAAATTGTTCAATTCATGGCACTCAGAAAATTTCTGGAAATTCAACTTCCATTCAATTTTCTGCTGATCGATCCAATCATTTCTAATCAGCACAATAGGTACTGCAACTTCCTTTCTCTCACTCCCAAAGATGCATTCCTCCTACCATTGCTCTGAACCGAAAGCTTGCTATCTGCGGTTGGACAGAGAGACAAAGACTTTAGCTCCTGTTTCTCAATCTTGGCATCTCTGCTGATAAATATGGATTATACTTTACAACAGGCAGGGGGCAACCAAAATACTGAGAAGGGAGACATCTAGTGGACAGGCACTTTGGAGTGATTTTTTGGGGGTAAAACAAACAATTTATAGAGTAATTAATAACATTTCTATTTATCAAATGAGACCAAGTTGTCTGAAAGTAAATGTTATAGTGAATAAATATAAAACGTAATCTAATTCTGCAAGCTTAGTGGGCTCTGGCAGCTGTCCAGGTTTGCCTGGCACTGATGCCATTTTTTTTTAATAAATATGCCCCTCCCCTCGTCAATTAAACGTGACAAAATACAGAGAACCTAATTTTTTTTCAAGTATTTTTCATTACATATGTATATAAGAAAACAAACTTGACTTAATTAAAAAGATGAAAAAGCAAAACCGTAATTTCTTCCAGCAGCGGCTTTGCTCCTTCTGAATCCTTTTCATCCGCGAAACCTTTCAAAGTGCTGAATGCAGCTTTCTGGCACGGAATAGTGGGAGATGAAGTCCGGACGCAGCTTGATACTCGAAGCTGGCTGTCCCTGTTTTTACGCCACTGAATAGAAATCCCGCCACCCATAGACTTACACTGAATGCATTGTAAGAGAATACGCCAATTTCCATATGCGCCAAGCTGCGGTAAGGGAAAGAATGGGAAGCGACACTCGCGCCCTCGATGTCGTTAAAAGTATCACTGCAGGAGGGAACAAATATAATTAACATATACAGTGCACAGGCAAGGAGCGCCTGATTGCCCCTCCGTGTGTAATGAGGAAATCATATTATTTCTGTAATGCTTAGTCCTTTTGATGGTATTTTGTGTGGCGGTATTTGTATCTCAGGTTCGTCCATTATTAACTCAATGTGCATAAAGTTCCATGACGTGAATAGAGTTGTCAGTGTAATTAAATACGTTAAATTCACAGCTGGACATTAATAGCTTTGGGAATATGAAAGAGCAGCTGCGTGATTCTTCTATGTGTTGTTTTCTAAGACAGAACTTAATTAAAGGTGACCCGTCGGGACAATTTAATATGGCGTCTCCTTGTAGGTCCTAGTGCACCAATAAAAATGATACCTTTCTTGTAGGAATCGGATGTATCAGCGTTGAGAAATCCAAGCTTTAAATCTACCTGCAAAATATCCTGGAAGTGCTTTGAGGGCGTGTCAATAGCCTTGTAATGGATGACACGCCCCCCCCAGTTTATTTCCAGGCTAATTTGCATGTGGTTTCAAAGCTTGATTTCTCGGCACTGGAACATCGGATTCCTACAAGACAGGTTTCATTTTTATTGGTATACTAGGACCTATAGAGCGGAAACACTGGTTTCAATCGTTACAAAAAGCAGAAAACTATTGTTTAAATCAAGTTTTTTGATAAATAACTTTTTCAAATAGTTTGGCAATTTTTTTTTACGTACCACTACCTATAGGAAAAATAAAACAAAGACATTTTTCATACTGGCCACTGGGGCTTTTTTAAATTCTAACTTCCTGTTGTTTCAGAAAACTACACATGTACATTAACAGCAATAACCAGACTCTGGCCCTAGCTTTTGTAGTGTTGCATGTAATGAGCGTGTGCAAAAGTATTTGTGAAGGAGCTAGGGGTGAGCTGAGACATCACCTATTGTGACTGGAGGATCCTCTGTCATTGCTATATATAAAGATGTTACCTTTCATTGTAATCCTACCTCTGATGATAAGGAGCCTGCTGAAAACTCTTTCTGAATGGAGTGGAAATTTGAGTCTTTATTAGCCTCAGTGGCCCGTGGGAGATTTTCAAAATTAACAAGGTTGTTTTTTAATATAGATCTTGAAATGCAGAAAAAAAAACTTTTTTTTTTATATACACGTAGCACAAAAATCTGATTTAAACAAACAGGTCATTTTCTGATGATAATTCCCTTTAAGGTGTAGTATCATTATGAGCAGTAGTTTACAGACAGACCCCCGTGCTTGTCATTGCTGATCTGCCATGAATGCTGGCCCGTGGTTCATAGAAGATGATGATTTTTGCTGCACATAGCAGAGATCAAGCCCTACTATGTGTACCACAAGCGATCAGAAGATCGCAGCTTCCAGTCTCCTAAGGCTATGTGCACACGCTGAGGATTTTGCTGTGGTTCCGCTGCGGTTTTGGCCCTGTGGAACTGCAGCAGTTCCGCAGACATGGTACAGTACCATGTAACCCTATGGGTTTTCAAAACCGCTGTGCTCACGCTGCGGTTTTTTCCGCGCGGTTTTGCTGCGTTTTTTTCCGCGCGGTTTTGCTGCGGTTTTTTCCGCGCGGTTTTGCTGCGGTTTTTTTTCCGCAGCATGTCAATTGTTTCTGCGGATTCCGCTGCGGTTTCACACCTTTAACATAGTAGAGGTGTGAAACCGCAGGGCAAAACCGCAGGCCAAAACGCAGCAAAACCACAGGTCACTTTACCTGCGGTTTTACCTGCGGTTCCACGGGAAAAAACCCGCAGGTGAATCTGCAGCGTGTGCACATAGCCTAAGGAGACTAGTGAAGCAAGTAAAAAGTAGAAATAAAAAAAAAAATTAAATGTAGAAAATATTAAAGTTCAAATCCCCTTTTGCTCCATACAAAATAAAAGAAAAAATACACATATTTGGTCTTGCCGCTTTCAGAATCGCTCAATCTATCAAAATATAAAAATAATTAATCCAATCAGTAAACAGCGTAATGAGAAAAAAATCAAAATGCCAGAACTACGTTTTTGTGGTCGCTGCAACATTGCAATAAAATGCAATAACAGACGATCAAAAGATCGTATCTACATCAAAATGGTCAATAAAAAGGTCATCTGGGCGCACAAAAAAATAAGCTGTCACCCAGCACCAGATCCTGAAAAATGGAGACGCTACAGGTCTGGGAAAATGGCACTTTTTTATTGTTGTTTTTTTTTTTTTTACAAAAACTTTGCATTTTTTTTTAACCACTTAAATGAAAAAGAACCTAGAAATGTTTGTCATCTGCAAACTTGGAATGACCCGGGGAATCAACATGTTAAAAAAAAAGAGAAAGAAATTAAAAAATAATAATTGCACTCGTTTTGCAATTTTACTTCACTTTGAATTTTTTTTTTCAAATTTTCCAGTACACTATATGGTAAAATTAATGATATGGTTCAAAAGTACAACTCATTTCGCGAAAATAAGCCATCAAACCACCATATTGATGGAAAAATAAAAAAAAAGTTATGACTCTTGGATGAAGGGGAGGAAAAAGCAAAAATGCAGAAACGTAAAATCCCAAGCTTGTGCAGGGGTTAGTGTTCTTGTGGATGATCAAATTTGCACCAAATTTATATGATACAAATTGAATTTCCCAGCGAATCTGACTTTTGGCAGATTCGCTCATCTCTCATTAGGACCTGATGTGTGAGATACGTACATTAAGGGCTCAGTCAGATTCACATGTCATCTGATTTTCTTGTAAGTGCAGAATGAAACAATTTCTCCACCTTCTCCATTCTAAAAGTCAGTGAAAATCGGACTGCACTCAGATGTCATTGACTTGCTAAACTTCAGATCAAAATCGGAATGTATCCGATATTTTTCATTGACCTCTCGGAAAAAAAAATCGAACATATGAATGGCCCCGTTGATTATCATAGGTAGCCGGGGTCACACTTGGGAGTGTGATGCGAGAAACTCGCACGAGTCTCTCGCATCAATTCCCGGTGCTGCCGCCGGCACTCGGGACTGGATTGTGCGGCTGCATAGAAATACATGCAGCCACACACTCTGGTCCCGAGTGCTGGTGGCAGCATCGGGAATTGATGCGAGAGACTCGTGCGAGTTTCTCGCATCACACTCCCAAGTGTGACCCCGGCCATACAAGTGCTCTCCAGGAAAATCACAGCACTCGTAAGCAAGGAACGGATGTCTGAATGGGCACTAACAATGCGCTCTAAGGCACTAATCAAGCGGTCTATGAGGATATCAGAGCACATTTGGGCAGTGTGTGTGTTGCTACATTTGCAGAAAAGAGGCATGTATGATGTTATTTACAGTGGCATGTAAAAGTTTGGGCACCCAGGGTCAAATTTACTGTTATTGTGGACAGTTAAGTAAGTTGAAGCTGGATGTTGTGTGGCACTATTTATGTGCACATTATGAGACATTATTTATGTGGAATTATCCAGGAAATATAAAGGTGTTTCTCACAAAATTAGAATATCCTCAAAAAGTGAATTTATTTCAGTTCTTCAATAAAAAAGTTAAACTCATATATTCTATAGAGTCATTACAGACAGAGTGATCTATTTCTGTTTATTTCTGTTAATGTTGATGATTATGGCTTACATCCAATGAAAACCCAAAAGTCATTATCTCAGTAAATTAGAATACTTTATAACACCAGCTTGAAAAATGACTTTAAAATCTGAAATGTTGTCCTACTGAAATGTATGTTCAGTAAATGCACTCAAAACTTGGTCGGGACTCCTTTGACATCAATTACTGCATCAATGCGGTGTAGCATGGAGGCGATCAGCCTGTGGCACTGCTGAGGGGCTATGGAAGCCCAGGTTGCTTTGATAACAGCCTTCAGCTCCTCTGCATTCTGGGGTCTGGTGTCTCTCATCTTCCTCTTGAGAATATGCCATAGATTCTCTATGGGGTTAAGGTCAGACGAGTTTGCTGGCCAAACAATCAATTTTGTGAGAAGCACTTGTATGTATTTTTCATGGCATTATATGGCACAACTGCTCAGCACCATCTGGAATCACTATTTATCTGATCGCTTCATTTTATACTTTTTTTTTTTCTTTTTTAAATGACTGGAATCTGGAATCACTTATTAATTTTTAGGATTGGAGAACCAGTGGCCTAGAAATCTGGGGAATCTCGCCTGATCAGTAGACATGTCACTCCGCCGAGCACGGTATTAGAGGAATTGTCAAGTATATAACTCACAGGTATAACAGCACCATTAAATATGGATTTATAATGCTGGAAAGTATATAACTCTGCCGCTATAAATAATCTCGCCAGGAACAAGTCGTCCAAGGTCACGAGGTCATTGCCACTTACAAATGGCCCTTGCTCGCAGACGTCTTTTCAATAACCTGTCTAACCATTTAATTGGATATTCAGCTCCGCAAGACAGAAAAACTCCACGTAATGACCCCAGCAGAATTTCTTATAAATTATTTAATTGCCGACGAATGCGTCATGCTGATTGATAATTAGGACCGGCGGCGACGCGTTTTTGTTTTTTTTGTTTTTTTTCAAGTTTATAGGACATTTTTTACTTTTTTTTCTAGTTAATCTATTTTTTTTTTTAGATTTATATATGTTCGCCACTGTAGAAGAAGTCGGAAGATGTCGTGCGTCATCCTCACGCCTCGGAAGGTAGAACGTCTTTGATGCTTCATCTTCCTGCAAACAATGGATGTATTTCTCAGGCATTCAAAGAAGAAGAAGTGCAAGAAATTCATCACTCTCTGACTTTTTTTTTTCTCCATTTTTCTCATTTTCCAGTACGGTCCACACAAGCTGCAAACAAATATTGATCCTTAATTGCGGACACTCGGAGATTAACGCCTTTGCCGGTTATAGTAATGGAAGATTCTATCTTTGTCGTCTTTGACATCAGGGGGGCTGTTTCATTAATTGCAAGGAGTTTAATTACTCTGTTAATTTAGTTAGTATTTCTCTGTCTTCCAGCTGCACGCTCATTTACACCGAGACAGTGTAATTGGAAGGACGCACGTACTGTACGATATATGGTCTAATCTGTTCCGTGGCTCAGTGTTTATTGCTTTTTCCTATCTTTAATTTTTGTGCATGGTTTGATTAAAATTACATCCTTTAAATAATGAGATATCTATGATATTTAGGGCCACCGTCAGGAATTTTTGGGGTCCTCCCACAGCCAAGAGTCTTTCTTTCCCTACATTGGATGGGTCATAGTGATACACATTAGCAAGGGTCTTTGTGTTGGGGTATGATATGGGAGACAGTAGGTTACATTACCTCTGTAGGTGACGTAGGTGGCAAGAAGTGGGGAGCAGACATCTTTGTGGATGGTCACCTGACAGTAGTTATTTTCTTACATAGTATTGTTCCACCAGCTATGTGCACATCTTACTAATAAGTGCTGGTGGACACACATGTTCAGTCACTCTCCCTATTACCCATTCCTATTCTGGGGGTAGTGATTATCTGAGAAGATTTTTTTCTGATAAATTTCTAAAAAAAAAACACCCCATCATTTTCATTACTCCATGATATAGATAACATTTTACTATCTGCCTTGGAATTTAATGGAGACTATATGTATGGCTTCCAGATGGGGAAGGAGTCTGACCGGTGGTGAGGTACAGCAGAGAAAAGTGAGAAAGTATAGTGCTATGCAACAGGTTGCGGTAGTTGAAGACCACAAAACCCCCAGAGAACTAGGCAATATTACAGTGTTGATTATCCCACCATTTGCTGATGAATAATATATATATATTTTTTGGGAGGATGTAATTCGTGCAAAGTAGTTTAAAACAGTAATTGTGGTGGATTTCACATTGCTCAGGAATTATATTGTGGTGCACTGTGGTTCTACTGGGGAGGAATTTTGTGCAGCACTGTGGCAATTGTTTAGTGCCTCTGGGAAGGATTTTGAGTTGCACCGTGCTTTATCTTTGGGTCTTCTGGGGAGTGATTTTGTGTTGCACTGCAAAATATGTTTAGTGTTTCTGGGGAAAGATTTTGTGTTGCACTGTGGTTTATGTTTGGTTCTTCTGGGCAAGGATTTTGTGTTGCTGTAGTTTGGTTCAACCGGGGAAGAATTTTATGCTGCACTGTGGTTTATGTTGGTTGCTCTGGGGAGGAATTTTGTGTTGCAGTGTGGTTTATATTTTGTTCTTTATGGAGAATTTTTTTTTGCACTGTAGTTTGGTTCTTCTGAGGAGGAATTTTGTGCTGCGTTGTGGTTTATGCTTTGTTCTTCCGAGGAAGATTTTTTGCTGCACTGTAATTTGTTTGGTTCTAAAGGGGAGGGATTTTGTGCTGCACTGTGGATCATGTTTGCTTCTTCTGGGGAGGGATTTTGTGCTGCACTGTGGTTTATATTTGGTTCTTCAGGGGTGGGATTTTGTGCTGCACTGTGGTTTATGTTTGGTTCTTCAGGGGAGGGATTTTGTGCTGCACTGTGGATCATGTTTGGTTCTTCTGGGGAGGGATTTTGTGCTGCAGTGTGGTATTTGGTACCTCTGGGAAGGAATTTCGTCTTGCACTGTGGTGGTCTATATTTTATTCCTCAGGGGAGGTATTTTGTGCTGCACTGTGGTTCATGTTTGGTTCTTCTGGGGAGGTATTTTGTGTTGCACTGTGGTTCATGTTTGGTTCTTCTGGGGAGGTATTTTGTGTTGCACTGTGGTTCATGTTTGGTTCTTCTAGGGAGGGATTTTGTGTTGCTCTGTGGTTTATGTTTGGTTCTTCAGAGGAGGGATTTTTTGCTGCACTGTGGTTCATGTTTGCTTCTTCTGGGGAGGGATTTTGTGCTGCACTGTGGTTTATATTTGGTTCTTCAGGGGTGGGATTTTGTGCTGCACTGTGGTTTATGTTTGGTTCTTCAGGGGAGGGATTTTGTGCTGCACTGTGGTTTATATTTGGTTCTTCAGGGGAGGGATTTTGTGGTTCACTGTGGTTTATGTTTGGTTCTTCAGGGGATGGATTTTGTGTTGCACTGTGGTTCATGTTTGGTTCTTCTGGGGAATGATTTTGTGCTGCACTGTGGTTTATGTTTGCTTCTTCTGGGGAGGGATTTTGGTGCTTAACTGTGGTTCATGTTTGGTTCTTCAGGGGAGGTATTTTGTGCTGCACTGTGGTTCATGTTTGGTTCTTCTGGGGAGGTATTTTGTGTTGCACTGTGGTTCATGTTTGGTTCTTCTGGGGAGGTATTTTGTGTTGCACTGTGGTTCATGTTTGGTTCTTCTAGGGAGGGATTTTGTGTTGCTCTGTGGTTTATGTTTGGTTCTTCAGAGGAGGGATTTTTTGCTGCACTGTGGTTCATGTTTGCTTCTTCTGGGGAGGGATTTTGTGCTGCACTGTGGTTTATATTTGGTTCTTCAGGGGTGGGATTTTGTGCTGCACTGTGGTTTATGTTTGGTTCTTCAGGGGAGGGATTTTGTGCTGCACTGTGGTTTATATTTGGTTCTTCAGGGGAGGGATTTTGTGGTTCACTGTGGTTTATGTTTGGTTCTTCAGGGGATGGATTTTGTGTTGCACTGTGGTTCATGTTTGGTTCTTCTGGGGAATGATTTTGTGCTGCACTGTGGTTTATGTTTGCTTCTTCTGGGGAGGGATTTTGGTGCTTAACTGTGGTTCATGTTTGCTTCTTCTGGGGAGGGATTTTGTGCTGCAGTGTGGTATTTGGTACCTCTGGGAAGGAGTTTTGTCTTGCGCTGTGGTCTATGTTTGGTTCTATTGGGGAAGGATTTTGTGCTGTCCGGTGGTTTATGTTTTGAGTTGCTGGGGACGGATTCTGTGCCGCACTGCGATACTTGGCATTGCTGGGGTGGCATATTGTGCTTGACTGTAGTATAAATTTGGCATTTCTGTAAATGTATTTTGTGCTGCATGGAGGCATTTGTTTGGGGTCTCCAGGGAGCTATTTTATGCTCAGCTGTTTTGAGAACACCCACAGATGGTGGAAGCTGTATTTCTCTATGATCCTTATTCTTCATTAACAACTTTCTTGTTACAAATGGCAAATCGATCTCTTGCATGCAGTCACCCAAGAGTATGGAAAGTGATTTTTATAAATGATCAGACGTCTGACTGCAAAGTTACAGTCTGTTGAATCAGATCTGGAATACTGAGCTTCATGTTATGGATAAAAGTAGCAACAAATATATGTTGAGCCCTGTGCATGTTTTTTCTTATGACTAATTACTCATGTACAGTATATACAACAGTCAAAATGTAAGATACAAAATATTTCCTATGGTCCTCAGGATTGGGTTTGTCAGGTTCGACCGAACTATAGTTCAAAGTTTGGTTCAGTTTCCAGAAATGTACCCGAACTTAAATCCAAACCCCGAACCCATAGAAGTTAATGAGACCCAAACTTTTGTCCTGTTAAATCGCTGTAAAATGGTCATAGTGAGGCCTAAGGGGTTTCAAAAGGAAGCAAAGTGGGAGTAAGAGCAGGAAAATTGCCATGCAAACAAATGCGGATAGGAAAATGACTTAAAATACCATAGAATAAAAAAGAATTTAAAAAAATCTTAAACCAGGAGGTGAAGGTCCAAGTGGAGGAAGGGGTTGAGGAGGAGGTTACCAACACTGTTTTTGTGTTTTTTATTTGGGTAGTCTCCAAAACATTGAGAACAAACTGCGGTGGAGTATAACAATGGCTGGGTGCGGCTGTTCTCTTTGTCTATTCAGCCCATGTTGGCTGTGGACAGGAGGATGCACCTGTCTGTACTCACACCTCCTGCCATGCTAAACACACGATCTGACAGTACAATTGTAGCCGGGCAGGCCAGCACCTCCAAAGCATAATTGACAAGCTCAGGCCATGTGTTCAATTTGGAGACCTAGAAGTTAAATGGGGCAGACCCATCAGTTAGTACATGTAGACATGTGGACACGTACTCTTCCACTCTTCCACCATGCTGTTGTAACATTGCCTCAAGATAATACGGACTGTATCAGATGGTGGTGCTGGATGTTGTGGCGTGCTAGAAAAGATTTTCCACATTTCAGCCAGGCTAACCCTTCCTTCTGAGGTGGTGTCGATACCCTAGCTGCGTTGGCGACTTCCTCCTCCACCTCTGCCTTGTGCTTCCACTGAGCCCCTGCTGCCATCAGTAGTTCATCTACCAGCGTGCACTTGTATTCCCATATTTTCTGATCACGCTCCACTGATCGAAATAAGAATGGCATGTTGGCCTTGTAGCATTGATCCAGCAGGGTGGCCATAAAGTAATCAGCACTTTTAACAACCTGGGCAACTCAGCGGTCGTTGCGCAGTTACAGCAGCATATATTCGCTCATTTGTGTCAGGTTGCCCAGAGGCAGACAAGCTTTCCTTGGTGGGAGGTGTACTGTCTGTGTCCTCTGTATCACTCCAACCATGCACCAGTGATGCCCATGAGGTGCTTTGAGTGCCACCCTGCTGTGAACACAGTTCTCCTCCTCATCCTCCAAAACTGTCCCTTGGCTGGACATTTGTGTGCCTGGACACTGTTGGTACAAGGACCCACCCTCCAAGCCAGGCCCGGATTGGTAATATGCCCAACCGGGCATTTTCCCGCTGGGCCGCTGTCATGTGGGCCGCTGGCTGCTTGCCAGCTGATGCGGCCACTGGCCTGGCTGTTGTTCCTGCCGCCGGCCCTCTGCGCGCACTGCGGGGAGATAAGCCGCCACGCCCCCCCCATGCACCCCATCCTCGCCCTAGCTTGAGACGCCCCCCCTGCAGCCACTCACAGCGTCGCTTGCCTGCTCTCTTCTCTGTACACAGGACCTGTGATGAGGTCACAGGAGGGGAGGAGTCAGGGGTCACATGATCAGGAGCCTTTGTCCAGACCCCTGTTCATGTGACCACTGACTCCGCCCCTCCTGTGACCTCATCACAGGTCCTGTGCGCACAGCCCTGCCTCTTGGTGTCTGCCGGACTCTGCTGTGCTGGATGAGGTAAGTATGTGTGGGGTCAGGAGGGGTTTACAGGGTAGATGTAGCAGAGCTGTGTGTGTATGAGGTGTACGGAGTGGAGCCATGTGTGTACGAGGTGTACGGAGCGGAGCCGTGTGCATACGAGGTGTACAGAGAGGAGCTGGATGTGTACGGAGAAGAGCCGTGTGTGTATGAGGTGTACAGAACGGAGCTGCGTGTACAAGGTGTACGGAGAGGAGCCGAGTGTGTACAAGGTGTACGGAGTGAAGCTGGATGTGTACAAGGTGTACAGAGAGGAGCCGTGTGTTTACGGAACGGAGCCGTGTGTACGGGGTGTACGGAGCAGAGCCGTGTGTGTACTTGGTGTACGGAGCGGAACCGCGTGTGTATGGGGTATGTGGAGCCATGTGTGTACGGAGTGGAGCCATATGTGTACGGGATGTACGGAGCGGAGCCAAGTGTGTACGAGGCATACAAAGCGGGCTTTTCCCACGGACACAGGAGTACACGGCGGAGCCCGGAGAAGCATTTTAAAACTCACACATGATGTTCCACCGGAAGAGATATGCTGGAAGCTGACCGGAAATGAGATAATTTCATGAGGAGATTGTGACGGAACTAGGAATGCTTCAGTTCCATCACCATGTCCTCCTCCGACAGTGCAGACAGCAGGATCGCCTTGGAATCGGGGATGCCGGCCATGTGAGCACATCATGATATGTCCTGCATCGGGAGGCTCACGTGGGCACTGCAATGGGAGCTGGGCTGCTATTGTATCTTTATAGAATCTTTCTTTATTTCTTTCTCTCTTTTTCTTTCTTTCTCTGTTCTTTCTTTCTCATTCTCTGTTCTGTCTTTCCCTCATTTTCTTTCTCTCTCTCTGTTCTTTCTTTCTCTCTCTAATCTTTCTTTTTTCTTTCTCTCTCAATCTCTGTTCTTTCTTTCCCCTCTTTCTTTCTTTTTCTTTCCTTTCTTTCTCTCTGGTCTTTCTTTTCTTTACTTCTTTCTTTCTCTCTCTGTTCTTTCTCTGTCTCTCTCTGTTCTTTCTTTCTCTCTCTGTTCTTTCTTTCTTCTTTCTTTCTCTCTCGCTCGCCTTTCTTTCTCTCTGTTTTCTTTTTTCTCTCTCTCTCTATGTTTTCTCTCTTCCTTAGTGCCAGTCAGTGTGCCCATAATGCCAGCCACTGTGCCCTCTATACCAGTCAGTGTGATCAGCAGTGCTAAATGGGTGCGGTTGGGCGTGGACATGGGTGTGACTAGTTGCGAAATGGATGGGGCCTGGCGTTGCCCAAAATTTGCAGCGACATGCGCCGCTGTCCTTCTCCCTCTTTCCCTTCTTCAAAAGTTGGGAGGTATGATAGGGGCTGCTGTGACCAGGGGGTCTGGTTGCCCAATGGAAAGCAGTTCTGCCAGGAATTCTGTCACCGTGCGTACAAAAGGGGACAGAGCTTTGGGAGGAGTACTGTACCTAAAAGCAATAAATAGGACTGAGCTGAAATACTGGGCACAGCTGTGACTACATGTTATATAATCGTGTTAATCTCCTCTCACTTCTTGTAACCTAGAAGTGTACAAAGATATTATATAGTCACCATGTGACTAGTGGGCCTGTGTAACTTCAAATGCCAGGGCTGAATTTTAGTTCCAGTCCGGCCCTGCTCCAAGCCATGTGTTGATGACTGGCCTGATAATGGTGTGAATGGTCCCATTTCCTCCTCCTCTTCCTCCTGTGGCACCACTTCAACCAGTACTGGCCATGTTTGGAGTATTTGAAGCAGTGGAACACACGTCCCTCATGGAGACCCACTCATTGGTTGTGAGTTGGTGTTGTCGCACAGTGACTCACCCGTACATGCTGCAGTTGAAATGCCACTATTGCCTGCTGCTGCTCGCACAGTCTCTTAAGCATATGCAATACAAGGTGGAGTTCCATCTAGTGGGTCCGTTGCATAAGCGGTGAGCGGGAATGCAGAAATGATGCTGCAGCGCATACAGACGGCCTGCAGTTTCAGCAGCAGCACTGACATCTCATAGTAATTTTTAAGGAAGTTCTACACACCAAATTCAGCACTTGCCCCAGGCACTGGATGTGAGTCAAACTGGTTAGGCCCAGAGCTGCTATAAGATTTCGCCCATTATCGCACACCACCAGGCAGAGCTTGAGGTTCAGCGACACTAACATCTCATTGATCTGGTGTTTGATCCCCGTCCACAGCTACTGCAGTGTGGGATTTTTATTCCTCAAACAGATGAGTTTCAGAACAGCCTGCTGTCTTTTCCCGCTGGCTGTGCTGAAGTTCGGTGTGCAGGTGTCCACTGAACAAAGGAGACAGCGGCGAGGGAAACGGAGTTGGAGGAGGAGGCAACATGGACAGAGAAGCATCCAGGAAACCTCGGTGGTGGTAGGACATGAGCCAAAACGCTTTCTGCCTATGGCCCAGCTGCCACTACATTTACCCAGTGGGCAGTAAGGGAGATATAATATCTCCTGCCCATATTTACTGCTCCAGGTATCAGTGGTTATGTTGTATCTTGCCATAATGGAATTTCACAGTGCACACCTGATTTTGTCCGCAACATGTCCGTTTAGGGCAGGGATAGCCCACCTTGGAAAATAGTGACCATCTCCACCAGCTGGAATGATAGCATTTCAAAGGCTAGGAATATTTAAATGCTGGCATTCAGGACCAGGGTGCATGGTTGAGAAGTGGGGTTCTTCCTTACTTCCTCTCTCTTTCCAGTGTTTGGGGGATGGACAACTTAACATTTCCATGGGACGGTGTAGAGACACTCGGTGATACTGCTTGTGGTGGTGCTATCATATTCTACTCTTTGTGGGGAGCCAGTTGGCCAAGTCTGAGCCCCAAAAACATGTTAGTGCAATGGCCAACGCATTTCGAGCTACACTAGCTCTTAATCATGGTCATGATTAAGAGCTAGTGTAGCTTGAAACAAGTCCACCGTTGCTCTAACATGTTTTTTAAAGTTTACTTTTTCATGTTTTAATCTAATAATGATGTTTTAATGAATTTTGTGGTTGCTGGATTTTCCACTCTTTTTCACGGTTCACTTGCTCAGGAAACCAGTCTCAAGCCTCCGTGCACCATGCCCTCATTCCAGGCATTTCTCAACCAGGTGAACTGATGATTGCTTCATTGTGTTTTTCTACATCCCGTAGATGCGCCAATTCTGGTGTTTTGCCCGGCTCTTCCTGCTTGCTATGGTGCGGTTCGCAGGTGGAGTACTATTTTTCTTCAACGTCCCCATTACTAACTTCATAGTGAAAATTTATATAGACACACATAGATAAAAGTCCTTTAATTGTACAAAACACTCCCCAACAAAGCCCCTCTTTTTCCTATTTATTAACATTAATATAAAGCTGCGTTCTCACGATCAGCTCAGTGTGGTCTGGCTGAAGGGCTGAGCGGTCACATTACTCATGTCACCACTCAGCACGGCAACCAGATGTAACAGAGGTGGGGCTCATCCTGGGACATTATTTTGGATTAACGGTGGACATTTGATCTTTTTTTTATTTTTATGTTAAAGATTTGGTTTACAAGCATGGATAAGTCCCCCCAAAAGGTTATTCCCAACTTCAAAAGTTATTAAAGTTATTGCCGACATTAAAAGTTATAAAATAATAGGTAACAACTTGCTGACCACTGGAGGTTTGACAACTGGGACTCCCACTGATTCAGAGTATTGAGGTTCAGAAATGCTCTATCGAAATAAATGGAGTGGTGGTTCCTCGTGAACTCCACCACTCTGATGTCTGTGAAATGATCGGAAAACGCTGAGTGCTGCACTAGGCCATATACAGGAGACCCGTAAAGAATGAATGGAGCGGTGGTGCGCATGCATGGCGACCACATTATTCTGATGGAACATTTTAGAGCTCTGTTCCTAAAATCATTGGTGTTCCAACCCCTTGACTTCCACCGATGGGCTCTGAAATGACCCGTAGGAATTATCTTCCAAGTTGCTAACCATTACTTGGTTGGCTGGGAATAATGTTTTAGTAAGTGTGCCGCAGAACATGTGCACCACAAGTGTGCGGTTAGTAATTCTGTCGCATTGTTTTGATCACTTCCCTCATTGCCGGTCTCGATACTCTCATTGCAGTCTTTTGCAGACTTCTCTTTGTATTTGTGTTATCAAGCATTACCTTGACATCCAATCTTCATTCCCATAGATCTTGCTTTGTTTCAATGTCTTTTCTTGCATCTTTTATTATATTGCTGCTCTTACAGCAGATCATCATCTTTCCATCTCATCCGCCAGTCGTCTTCGTCCTTTTGTGCTGCACATCTTGTGTCTATCCTGCTCCATTAACACTTCCTTATGTTACCCGTCTTGTCCTACTATATCATAAACTGGAAATGGTTACAGCAGACGGCATACTGATTGGAGACACCCGCAGCGAACTGTCTCCCTTTGTGCATCCTTCATATCCTGTTAGAAAAGATAATACAGAAAGAGTATTTGTACGCCGCCTACAAAGCTGGATTCTAGACGTGCACTTTATTTTTAGGCAATAACTCGGTTTTCTATCACTTTCATCAGCTTGCTTTTTGCCTTTACCGGATTCTGCATACAATGCACCTGTGATGGGGATAGATTGCAGTCATCTGTCAACTGACATTAGCAACGTTGTGCCATCTGTCAGGAACGATATACAAGATTTTTTTTCAATGTAAAAGCAATGAAAGATACAAAATATTGTTGAATAATTTTACAGTTGCATTCACAATCTGCATTTAGTATTGCTGAACATGTGTTGGCTGACTCATACATATCGCCAGTGCCCCTTCCATAGAGAACAACTGGTGGTACTGTTATGGGGCCCATGGGTGAATGCCAACACTGGACTAAATCTCTTCACATATCATGAACCTAATCCTCAGCCAATCACTGCTTCCCCCCAAAAATTGACAAGCTCTGTACTCTGAGCACCCTAAAGATTGTGTGAACAGTGAATATATGCATTTCCAACTGCATTGCTGCCATATAGACTGTACTCAAGTATAAGATACTTAACATACAGTTTGATCAGATTGTGTGAGCCCATCTGCCAGCGACAAGGCGACCTTTATAGATGGGAACCTACACTACGAGACTTGCCTCTCCTGGGCCTCTGCCTACAAATTTTAAGGGCAGGTTGGCTCCAGCTCTAATTAAACGCAGCTTCCCACAGTTGGGAAGAGAACTCATCCAACATGGAGGCAGTCACCTACCTAATCTAATGCTCAGCCACTCACTTACTAGATCATAGCTGCCACTATATGTGTTGCAAATTTGGAGACATTTTAGTCACTCTGGCTCTGCACCAACCCTGCTCGAGTCGAGGCTACCCATTTTGGGATGAAATTTGTGTTTAACTCAACACTTTTTAATCTCGGGCACCGCTAGTTTGTCAGGGGTGTTTCTGAAAAATCAAAACAGTCTTGGCAATTTTGGAACAGTTGGAATATATTTTGGAGCGGTGACTTGTCTTAGCCATTGCTTGTTTGCAGCATTTTCATGTCCCTTTGTTGGTACGTCACTGATATAAATCTGGTATAACATTATGAGAGGGTTAGTCAATTGTTTGCAAGTCATCACCTGAAGATCTGATGGCTGGGACCTAAGAGAATAGGGCCCTGAAATGCAGAGGTAGAATGGAAACATTACCTGTTGCTCTATTCAAACAATACACTTCAAAGACCTGTTCTTGGGATTGGTGGGGGGATCCCGAATGTGGAAGATGATCACCTAGGAAAATTTAGAGACAGCTATATATTAGATAGCTAGATAATAGATGATTGATGGATAATAGATGATTGATGGATAATGGATGATTGATGGATAATAGGTGATTGATGGATTATAGGTGGATGATAGATAGATAGATAGATGATAAATGGATTGATAGATATGAAATGAGATATGGAAGGTCTGGCTGCTGTTAAAAGTTTTGTAAGAGCCTAGAACAATAGAAGTATCCATGGAAACAGTACAGAATGTCTCAGCTGACACAGTGGAAAGCATTGTATAAATACACTTGAGGTTGGGTTTCTATCATTCTGTCCATTACTCCTTATTTCTCCCTTTGAAGGTTGCGGTGATGTTTCTGAATGTGTGCTCTCCACTTGAGGATAGCTCCGCGCAGGCTCCTGTGCAGATTGCAGCTGTGCATCGGTCTTTTGTTCCCCAGAAACTGGGACAGTAGACACTGATACTGTGAATGAAGAATCCAGAAAACATATCCCTGGGCTCCAATGAATAAAATCATCAGTGGTTTCTGGTACTGGGACGGAGACATATTTCCTTTCTTACTGGTCTCTACGAAATCCACACTAGTCCCGCTAGCACCTTTAAAACTGAACACATCAGATATTATTAAAAAATCAAAAATTTAAAATCTACAAAAAGTTTTAACAAAGTCAAGATGTCACTGTATAGGAGACTCTATCATAACTGTATTATCGCTTTCTATAGTTTTCTCCATGGTGTGGTGGTCGCTCTTATAGTTGTTGTTATTTTATATGTTCTTTACATGATATTTCATGTTACTTTAGAAATGTTTTTGACCCGGTTTGAATGGAACCTACGATTTGTTTTGTAGGTGTCAAATATGATGCTCATCGTCTTGCTGCTCTCCATTGTTCTCTGCTGCGGAGGAGTTCAGCGTTCAGAGCCGATGTTCACAGCCGTCACCAATACCGTTCTACCACCGGACTATGAGAGTAACCCAACACAACTCAACTACGGGGTGGCCATCACTGATGTGGACAATGACGGAGACTTCGAGATTGTAATAGCTGGGTACGTCCTAACGTAGTGTGCTAATTAACATAATGATTAATAACTATTGTGATTTCACTCTTAAAGGGGTTGTCTTAACATAGATACCTCATTTCGTATGGGCGATGTTCTTCAGCAAACAGCTTTGCCCGGAAAGGCAGAACCATTGGGGCTTTCATTGTGTATGGTCGGCATTGAGATAGATGGTTGTCCATGTGATGCCTGAATGGTCTGAGTCTGCCAGAACCACTTCTTGGTATCTCTGCTTTGGTTTAAAGAGGAGATCACAAGTCCGGGAGTTCCTTTTATGACATCTATATGGCGTATTGACAGAGGTTGTCCCCATGGTTCACATCCTTTAATGATGGATTCCAAAACCAAAAAATACCTGTTCCTAATTATTTCAGGTAAAATAAGTAATATTCTTTTTGGAAAACTGTACCATTTCCCATTTTTGCCTTAGGTCACCACTCTGAGGTTTTCTTTCACTTTCAATGTCATGTATTGGGTCCAGATTAACTTTTCATTGGGATTGCACATGATTTCTCGTCAAATCAGGAGTGTAAGTATTATAGGAAATGCTGCATACAGGTGCGGATCCATATGACTGTACAGGTAACTTGTATAGCAACATTTGATGTTGGTGCCGGTTTTGCTCCCTTTCACCCATTATAGGAAATGTAGTTTGTAAGAAACGGAAAAATGCCCAAATGTGAACTCTTGGAACAGGCTTGAAAATTAATCTAAAAATTGACAACATAAGGACTAAGTTATTTGGGGTCTTTAATAATGCCAAGTTTTAGAAAGTTTTTTGAAATTTTTGAAAGTATTCACTACCCATTTAATGGCCCTAACTTCTTTTTTTTTTTTTGTTCGGTAACCCGATAAATGTGTTAAAAATTTTTTTGCTTTCTGACATTTAGGCCGGTGTTTTATTAAATCGTTTTTCTAGCATCATTTTTTTCTTTTTATTACTTTAGGTGTGCATTGCTTAAAAAGTATTATATTTTTACATTTTTATGTCTTACATTTTATCCTTACATTTGAGTTTTATATAAATTTCTGTCTGATTATAAATATAGAGAGGTGAGCGGATTTCACAAAATTCGACTCAGGCAGATTGAGCTTCATCTTACAGATTTAATTTGTTCCCAAAAAAATCCGGTCTGAATCAAAGTGCCCAAATTTATTATGCTGTGAGGTCTTTCCAGACTGACTGAGGTCCTTCAAGAACTGTATGGCAATAAATAATACAGAAGAACTTATGAAGGTAAATGGCGATCGCCAAATATTGATGAGTTTTAGAATTCTCTCCTCTTTTTATCTTTCTCTGCAGCAATTTTTCTACACCTGCCTAAAACTTTTGCACAGTACTGTGTATGTGTATATATATATATATATATATATATATATATATATATATTCATATTTATACACAGTTGTGCTCAAAAGTTTACATACCCCGGCAGAATTTTGCTTTCTGGGATTTTTTCAGTGAATATGAATGATAACACCAAACCTTTTTCTCCACTCATGGTTAATGTTTGGGTGAAGCCATTTGTTGTCAGACTACTGTGTTTTCTCTTTTTAAATCATAATGACAATCCAAAACATCCAAATGACCCTGATAAAAAGTTCACATACCCCATTTCTTAATACCGTGTATTGCCCCCTCTAACATCAATGACAGCTTGAAGTCTTTTGTGGTTGTTGTGGGTGAGGTTCTTTATTTTCTCAGATGGTAAAGCTGCCCACTCTTCTTGGTAAAAAGCCTCCAGTTCCTGTAAATTCCAGGGCTGTCTAGCATAAACTGCGCGCTTGAGATCTCCCCAGAGTAGCTCAATGATATTGGGGTCAGGAGACTGAAATGGCTACTCCAGAACCTTCCCTTTTTTCTGCTGTAGCCAATGACAGGTCGACTTGGCCTTGTGATTCGGATCATTGTAATGTTGGAACGTCCAAGTTTGTCCCATGCGCAGCTTCAGGGCTGATGATTGCAAATTTGCCTCCAGTATTTGCTGATAAAGTGCTGCATTCATCTTTCCTTCAACTTTGACCAAGTTTCCTGTGCCTTTGTAGTTTATACATCCCCAAAAGATCAGCGATCCACCTCCATGCTTTACAGTAGGAATGGTCTTCCGTTCATTATAGGCCATGTTGACCTCTCTCCAAATGTAACCGCGATTTCCGCGGTTATCGCGACAGAACAGAGCCAGAAGACCGCAGCGTCTAATGGCTCCTGTTTTGCCGCTGAGAAGAAGCACGTCTCCATCATATTAAGGGTGCTTGTTTTCTTTCAGCAGGACAGGGGTTAATCGGCCATGTGAAAATCCCAGTTTTCAGCTGTGCTTGGTTAACCACTCCTCTTTCCTATAAAAACTAGCTCTGCAGGCCAGATCATTGTTGTCTGATTTAGCATTTGCTACAAAGATCTGGTGAGAGAGAAGCTGGTGTTTGGAGTGCTGGAGGAGTTTATTGTGCGACGGTTGCTTGGTTTGTACGCTTGCAGATTCCTCATCCATTACAGCTTTATTTCTCCCCCCGTCCTTCACACCCTGGTGTATACCTCTGTTGTTTGTGTGAGTATTATTTGTGAGTGGAATTTTCTTTTACCCTTGTCTCGTTCCCCTCTCTGTCGGGTTGGTGTACTTCGGTACACAGTAGCGCCTCTCTTCCCCGGGTAGGGGGAAGGGGACAGATGCAGGGCTAAAGCTAGGAGACAGGGCTAGGGCGGAGACCCCGGCATCCTCGCCATCTGTGGTATCCCGGAGAACAGGGCGAGTTAGGGTGCCCCTTAGTGTCAGGGACAGGAAAGGTGCCCCTGGTCCCTGTTTACTTGCCAGCCAACCATGACATAACGTTTATGGTTGTGGCCAAAAAGTTCAATTTTGATCTCGTCACTCCAAATTACCTTGTTCCAGAAGTTTTGGGGCTTGTCGCTGTGCTGTTTTGCGTATTGTAGGCAAGATACTTTGTGGCATTTGCGCAGTAACGGCTTTCTTCTTGTGACTTGACCATGCAGCCTATTTTTCTTCAAGTGCCTCCTTATTATGCATCTTGAAACAGCCAAAACGCTAGTTTTCAGAGAGTACTGTATTTAAACTGTTATTTGGGGGGTTTTGTTTGCGTCCCGAACAATTTTCCTGGCAGTTGTGGATGAAATTTTGGTTGGTCTACCTGACAGTGGTTTTCTTTTTCCAGAGCCCCTGATTTTCCGTCTGTTAATCACAGTTTGAACGCTGCTGACTGGAATTATCAATTCCTTGGATATCTTTTTGTATCCTTTTCCTGTTTTATACAGTTCAACTACCTTTTCCTGTAGATCCATTGACAATTCTTTTGCTTTCCCCATGACTCACAATCCAGAAATGTCAGTGGATGGATGAATGATGCAAGAGTCTGTCTGGATCCCAGAAACTCACTCGGCTTTTATGCACACACACTGATTACAAGCAAACAGGTCACAGGTGAGGATGTTACCTTTAGTAGCCATTCAAACCCATTTGTGTCAACTTCTGTGCATGTTATCAGGTCAAAATCACCAGGGTGTGTAAACTTTTGATCAGGGTCATTTGAATGTTTTATGTTGTCATTATGATTTTAAAAGAGAAAATACTGGAGTTTGACAATAAATGGCTTCACCCAACCACTAACCATGAGCGGAGAAAAAGGTTTGGTGTTATCATTCTCTGAAAAAAGGCAAAGAAAGCAAAAATTCTGCTGTGGTGTGTAAACTTTTGAGCACAACCGTGTATATATATTTATTATTTTTTTGTCAGTTCTGTGTTTCAGAGGGTGTACTGTGACACAATCTGAGAGGCATAGGCTATGATGTTATGACACATCCAGTATATTTTATGTGCCTCTTACTAAAGGTGTGATGACAAGTGATCTCCAGGTTCATTAAATCTTATTTATAATCATGCATTGCTGCTAGAGATAATCTCCATCTTACGCCCCCCCTCACCTTGCAGCCATAATTAACTTTGCTGCAATAAATTTTGTGAGCTTCGGTTAATATATCGTGTAGCATCGGCCGCGCCGCTGACAGCAATCACGGAAGAACGACGGATGGAAGACGAAAACTTGAAAGTAGAATATCACGTACAATACTGTAACAACCGGAGAACATGACAAACACATAAGGCACCAATTACCCAGAAGAAACATAGCACTTTAACATATACCGTAATTACAGATCGATGCAAGTAAAATCATAATGATCCTGTATTACACATATCATATTTGGAGGATATGGCGAAACTTGACATAAAGTTTTTTTTTTTTCTTCCTGTGACCTACAGGATCCAACTGTATTGGCATCAACAGTAAACATTGTTTTATTTTCTCCCAAAACTTAAAACATTTTAATATATATTATCCGAGAAATCCACTTCTTTCACCTCCTGGACTGATCATTCATTCTCAAAATTCTCAATTCCTTGATAAAAATGTGTCTTCAGTGACTACAGACTTTCCCATTACTGAGATAGGAGATGACAGTTTGTGCTCATAAGGTTTTATGGAGAACTGTAACTGACATTTCAGGAGAGCTTGCAGTGTAATGTCCGTTCCCGCCTCCGGCTCCACCCACTTTTTCTTCCCTCTTCATAGAATCATATGAGCACCAACTGTCATCTTCTTGTTATTGGATACAGATATTACGCTTCAACTGAGCATAAAAGATCAGTCCAGAAGGAGAATAAAGAAGATTTCTCTGATAAGATATATTAGAAAGTTTCTTATTTTCATGTGCACTATTGATTTATGAGATAAAAATTAAAACGGCAGTTATTTTTTCATGTTGATGAGTGCCCAAAGATCCAGGTCACCGAGAAAGATCAACAGCTTCTCTATCTCAACTTCCTAGATTCTTATGAGCAGAAATTGAAGTAATAGTTATACTGGGAGTTACTGAGGACCAATTTGTACATCTATAACATTTATACATATATATATATATATATTTATATATATCTTTCTTCTCACCACCACTTGGGATGGTCTTTGTTGCCCTCTCTCATTCTCGGGTCCTCCACCAAAGGCCTGGGAGTTTGAGGATTCTGCGCAGGATCTTAGTTGCTCCCAGTATTGTGCTTTTCTGGACAGAGAGTTCAGATGTTGCTCCTGAGATCTGTTGTAGCCATTCTTCCAACTTAGGCTAGGTTCACACATAGCGGAAATTAATTTCGGAATTCCATTCCGCGGGAAAATCGCATTTTAAATTCCCGCGATTTTCCAACAAAGGGTAACACAGGTCCTGAATAGCCAGCTCAATGGGAAGAATAAAATCCACACCATCAATACATATGCCCTGCTAGTTATCACATACCCTGCTGGCATAGTGTGCTGGCCAAAAGAAGAAATGGAAGCTGCAGATGTGAAGACACGAAAGCTCCTCACAATGCATGGAGGTCTCCACCCTAAGTCTAGCACCCAAAGATTGTATACCAAAAGAAAAGAGGGTGGTCGAGGCTTGATAAGTATCCAAGCCACCATCACGGATGAAACAAGGAGTATCCACGAATACATCAGAAGTTGGGCATCAGAAGATGAAATGCTGAGAGAAAGCCTAAGGCAGCAACAACAGATCTGGATGGAAGAACAGGAACATGAAGCGCCATTGCAAGACAAGCCGCTGCATGGGATGACCACTGAGAGATAATGGAAGTGGCTGATATGGAGAAATCCTACCAGTGGCTGGAGAAAGCTGGACTCCGAGACAGCACAGAAGCACTAATCATAGCGGCACAAGAGTAAGCACTAAGTACCAGATCCATAGAAGCAGGAATCTACCACACAAGACAAGACTCAAGGTGCAGACTATGCAAAGAAACCTCAGAAACCGTCCAACACATAGTGGCAGGATGCAAAATGCAAGAACAGCGCATACCGAATGCCACAACCAAGTAGCGGGAATTGTATACAGGAACATTAGTGCAGCATATGGGTTAAGCCCCCCTAACTCCAGGTGGGAGACCCCAGAAAAAGTGGTGGAAAATGCTAGGGTTAAAATACTGTGGGACGTTAAGTTCCAGACAGATAAGCAGGTGTTGGCTAACCAACCAGACATTGTGATAGTAGACAAGGAGCAGAAGATAGCAATGATAATAGATGTGGCAGTGCCAAGTGACAGCAACATCAGGAAGAAGGAAATGAGAAGCTGGAGAAATATCAGGGCCTCAAAGGAGAACTGGATGTGGAAGGTGAAGGCAACAGTGATTCCAGTGGTGATAGGAGCACTTGGAGCAGTGACCCCTAAGGCTGCGTTCACACGTCGCGTTTTTTTTCACGCTTTCGCGGCAGTTTTTAATGCACGTTTTTACCGCGAAAGTGAAAAAAAACCAGCATCCCATGCATTCCTATGGGATTCCGCAATGCTGTGCTAATGCTGCGGATTTTCCCGCGGCGGAATCGCATCGTGGAAAAATATGCAGCATGCTCATTAATTTTGCGGAATGGCGGGGATTCCACCCACATAGGAATGCATTGTTCTGCTTACTTTCCACATGTGGCTGTGCCCACCATGTGAAAAGTAAGCAGAACATTTGCGGATGGTACCCAGGGGGTGGAGGAGAGGAGACTGTCCTCCGGGCTGTGGGTACCATATCCCTGTAAAAAAAAGAATAAAAAATAAAAAATCGGGCTATATTCACCTTCCGATGTCCCGCGCAGCCTTCCTGGGCCTCAGCAATGCTCACGTTCCCAGTAATGCCTTGCGAGACCTTTGATGACGTTGAGGTCTCGCGATAATGTAGCGGTCCCTATTCCTCGCGAGACCGCTACAGTATCTCGAGACCTCGACGTCATCAAAGGTCTCGCAAGGCATTACTGGGAACGCGAGCATCGCTGAGGCCCAGGAAGGCTGCGCGGGTGATCGGAAGGTGAATATAACACGATTTTTTATTTTTTTAATTATTTTTAACATTAGATCTTTTACTACTGATGCGGCATAGGCAGCCTCAATAGTAAAAAGTTGGTCACACTCGTCAAACACTATGTTTGACGAGTGTGACCAACCTGTCAATCAGTTCTCCAAGCGATGCTACAGATCGCTTGTAAAATGCTAGCATTCTGCAAGCTAATTCCGCTTGCAAATTGCTAGTTTTTGGCTTTGACAAACAGAGGCGTATCTAGGCTTTCTGGCACCCGGGGCAAGAATTTGGTTTGGCGCCCCCCCCCCCCCCCCCAAGTACATATGCGACTTGCACAGTTAGTCATGTACCCACGAGCTGCTCTCCCTAATGCTCTCAATGTTCAGTAAAAAACTGAAAGCAGGAAGAGAAGCTCGTTGTCACAGGACCATAACTATGAAAATCGCATATGAGTGAGGTGTCCATGTGATGAGTACTGGAACCTGCAGAGCTGAATCCTCACATTGCAGCTTCTGAATTCTCACAACTAATGCACTGCACACATTTAGGATTCTCCCTTGCCGATATGCAGTCATGTCAACACAAGTATGTGATTTGTATACTTCTGGCCACATTCCAACTAGACGTGCCCGGCCTCGCTCCATTCACTTTCATTGAGTGAGGCCACACATGTCTAGTCAGCATGTGACCGCATGTATGTAAATTACCAGCACGAGAGAATCCTGACAGCGATCAGTGAGCACTGCGAGAATTCAGAAGTCTGCAGTCACATAGAATGACTGCAGACTCAGCACAGACCTGGACAACCCCTTTAATGCTCCTAACAAATAAAAACATGAGAATTAGTCAGTATCACAAATAACATTTACTTCCAGGTACCTTATAGATGACGTCGTCTCTGCAGTCGGTCTCCTTTTCGTCTTCTTGTCCAGACCCCATGATGAGTTTTCTCATCCACAGCGGCCTCTGCAGACTTCCATCTTCTCCGGTCTTCTGCAGCAAATCCCCACACGATGCCCTTAAAGATAGAAGTGTCATTATAATGCCCCTAAATACAAATATCTGCAATATACTGTCTCCTCACACTATTCCCCTACCTCCTCATACTGTCTCCTCATATATTTACCCCCTCACTCTCTATACTGTCTGCTCACACATATCCCCGACTCTCCATACTGTGTCCACATGCATTCACCCGTTCGCACCCCTTACTGTCTGCACCCATCCCCCATACTGTTTCCTCATACATGCCCTCATACATACTCTTCATTTTGTGTCCTCAAATCTCCCCACATACATTAAATACCATCCCCACTCCAAATCCCCCCCATCCCCAATCCCCCACACACATTAAGTACCCCCCATCCCCACTCAATAACCCCTCGTCCCTACTCCCAAATCCCCCCACACATTATGTACCCCCACTCCAAATCCCCCCACACATTATGTACCCCCACTCCAAATCCCCCCACACATTATGTACCCCCACTCCAAATCCCCCCACACATTATGTACCCCCACTCCAAATCCCCCCACATATTATGTACCCCCACTCCAAATCCCCCCACACATTATGCACCCCCACTCCAAATCCCCCCACACATTATGTACCCCCACTCCAAATCCCCGCCACACATTAACCCCCATCCCCACTCATTAACCCCTCCACACATTAACCCCCATCTCCACTCATTAACCCCCATCTCCACTCATTAACCCCCATCTCCACTCATTAACCCCCATCTCCACTCATTAACCCCAATCCCCACATTAACCCCCCACATTAATCCCATCTCCACTCATTAACCCCCATCTCCACACATTAACCCCATCTCCACTCATTAACCCCCATCCCCACATTAATCCCATCTCCACTCATTAACCCCATCTCCACTCATTAACCCCCACACATTAACCCCCATCTCCACTCATTAACCCCCCCACTCATTAACCCCCATCCCCACATTAATCCCATCTCCACTCATTAACCCCCGCACATTAATCCCCATCTCCACTCATTAACCCCCATCCCCATCTTCGGTGGCTCTTCAGCTCCACAGAGGAGCACACTTACCACCAGCGTTCGCTCTGGGCGCCGGGAGTGACGTCAGCAGCGTGATCACATGACCTGATCACGCTGCTGACGTCGCTCTGACCCGGCGGTCAGAGCTTCAATTGTACTGGCGTCTATAGACGCCAATTACAATTGCTGCCTGGGAGTCGGCGCGGCCTCCTTCTCTGCGTCGGCTGTCAGCTTGACAGCTGACACAGAGAACCGCCGACTCCCAGGACTGGTAGCGGCAGAACACAGCCGCCGGGGGGGGGGGAGGGAGATACTGGCATACTGCGGACCGCTGTATTAGGCGGCCGGGCGGCTCGACTGCGCCCCCCTGCTGCCTGCGCCCGGGGCAACTGCCCCGGCTGCCCCCCCCTGGATACGCCACTGTTGACAAAGACCGCACAGGTCGAAACGCGTAGCCTCTGTTCTGTGTGTGGCTATTAAATGGAGAGCTATGTATCATAGCGAATTTTAACATGTTCTAATAAAGATGAATTTTATGCAGCTGGAGCCAAACTGTTTTTTTCCTTGATTGTTCCTGACGTCTGTCTGCACAGAGCTCCAAGTCTCAACATTGGTTACTGGTGAGCTGGCGTACTTTTTTCTATTGGTTCAAGCCTATGCAGAACAGCAATGGGGACAGTGCATCACCTTGGTATATGCCGCATTTGCTGGTCACTTGTGCTAGTTGTCTTGAGTTGACTTCCAGTATTGCTCTCCATAGCCCCATTGAGTTTCTGAGGAAGGTTCTTAATTTCCTGTTGACATTGTAGAGAACCAAGCATTCACAGATCCATGTGTGCGGCATTGAGTCATAGGCTTTCCTGTAGTCAATCCAAGCTGTGCTGAGATTGGTCTGTCTGGATCTTGAGTCTTGAGCGACTGCTCTATCTACTGGGAGCTGGTGCTTAGAGCCTCTGGTGTCTGTCCCGATGCCTTTCTGAGCTGAATTCATGTACTGGTTCACATGGTTCTGTATACATACATATACAGCCCTGGCAAAAATTAAGAGACCGTTGCAACATTTTCAGTTTGTCTGATTTTTCTCTTTATAGTTATACTAGCTGAAGAGCCCGGCGCTGCCCGGGCATAGTAACTAACTACGGTTAGTTATAACAAATTATAATGATTATATCTATATATATAAAGCTGAGTGTAGAGCCCCGCCCACTCCGCATAGCCACATTCACTATAATATCCCACATCATCCCGTCAGCCAGAGCCACCGGACTACTCCCCCTAATATCCCACATCATCCCGTCAGCCAGAGCACCAGAATACTACCCATAATATTTCACATCATCCCATCAGAGCCATTGGACTACTACCCTCAATATCTCACATCATCCCATCAGCCAGATCCACCAGACAACTACCGCTAATAAACCACATCATCCTGTTAGAGCCACCTGACTACTACCCCTAATATCCCACATCATCCCGTCAGCCAGAGCCACCGGACTACTACCCCTAATATCCCACATCATCCCGTCAGCCAGAGCCACCGGACTACTACCCCTATTATCCCACATCATCCCGTCAGCCAGAGCCACCGGACTACTACCCCTAATATCCCATATCATCCCATCAGCCAGAGCCACCAGACAACTACCCCTAATATCCCACATCATCCCATCAGCCAAATCCACTGGACAACTACCACTAATATCACACATAATTCCGTCAGAGCCAACATTGTCAGGATGGCACTGTTAAACCAATTAAAATGATACCTGGGTTGGAGAAATCCGTATTGTGTTTTTTTTTTTTTAAATCTGTGTTTGAATTTTTAAGTTAATGAGATGCTTCATGCCAGACAAAGAGAAATCTGGGCTTCCCCTGCAGTCTGTGTCAGAGGGTGGTCTGTGTTGGCAGAGTAATAAATTGTGTAATTTCCAGCTTTACAGAAGGACGATAACACCATAGCATAATAGGCCTCAGTTACCACAACTGACTACAAGAACAACTGTTACTCATAGCAACCAATCACAGCTCAGTATCCTTTAAACAGCTGTGGTGAAATGAAAAATGCTTAGTGATTGGTTGGGGTTATGTGGAGTGAGCTTGGTTGATAGACACACACACGCTTAGTGATTGGTTGGGGCTATGTGGAGTGGGCGTGGCTGATACACACATGCTGTTGTTCATAGCAACCAATCACAGCTCAGCTTCTTTTAAACAGCTCTGTTGAAATGAAAGATGCTTCGTGATTGGTTGGTGATGCACACATACATACATTCACTTTTATATATATATATATATAGAAGATTTTTGAGTAAAATGTACATTGTTGTTTTATTCTATAAACTACTGACGTCTCCAAAATTCAAAGCTAAAAATTTTGTATTTATTTGCAGCAAATGAGAAATCGTCAAAGTAATAAAAAAGAAACAGTGCTTTCAGACCTCAAATACTGCTAAGAAAGCAAGTTCATAATCATTTAGAAACAGCAATACTAATGTTTTAACTCAGGAAGAGTTCAGAAATCAATATTTTGTGGAATAACCATAATTTTTATTCACAGCTTTCATGCGTCTTGGCTGCTTTCCACCAGTCTTTCACACTGCTTCTGGGTGACCTTATGCCACTCCTGGTACAAAAATGTAAGCAGTTCTTCTTTGTTTGATGGCTTGTGACTATCCATCTTCCTCGTAATTACATTCCAGAGGTTTTCAATGGGGTTCAGGTCTGGAGATTGGGCTGGCCATGACAAGGATTTGATGTGGTGGTCCTTCATCCACACATTGATTGACCTAGCTGTGTGGCATGGCGCATTGTCCTGCTGGAAAAAACAGTCCTCAGAGTTGGGAAACATTGCCTGAGCAGAAGGAATAAACTGTTTTTCAAGGATAACCTTGGATGCAGCTTGATTCATACGTCCTTCACAAAGACTAACCTGACCAATTCCAGCCTTGCTGATCATCACCGATTCTCCACCAAATTTCACAGTGGGTGCAAGACACTGTGACTTGTACGCCTCTCCAGGTCTCTATCTAACCATTAGATGACGAGGTGTTGGGCAAAGCTGAAAATTGGACTCATCAAAGAAGATTACCTTACTCCAGTCCTCTATTGTCCAATCCTTATGGTCTTTGGCAAACTTCAGCCTGTTTCTCCTTTGCTTCTCATTGATGAAATACTTTTTTCTAGCTTTACATGACTTGAGCCCTGCCTCTAAGAGCCTGTTACGAACTGTTCTTGCCATGCACTTCACCCGAGCTGCCATTCCTTTTGTAGGTCACTTGATGTCATCCTGCGGTTGCTGAGTGACATTACAATAAGATGACGGTCATCCCAGTCAGTGGAGAGTCGCTTTCGCCCTCTGCCGGTCTGTAGCTTTTTTGTCCCCAATGTCTGCTGCTTGACCTTTTTGTAATGGACTGATGCCTTCAAAATTTTAAGGATGGAGGCAACATGACGCTCACTGTATCCCTCTGCTAGTAAAGCCAGAATTGAGCCCTTCTTTTCCTCACTCAAGACTTTTCTTTTCAACTCCTTTGGCATGGTTAAAAGTTATTTTTTCATTCCTATTACTTTTGAGATATTACTAGCACTTGTTTTGCCATCCAGCTTGTCCTATTGCAAGAGGATTGTGAACACCACAGAAGGGTGTTCCTTTGTTATATAAGATTTGGTTCAGGTGATCACCTAATCAGAAGCACATTAAGTAGAATGAGGTGAACTCTGGTTGGAATTCAACTGACACTGGAATGAAATGGCATGGCTGCCAGACATGTAGAGAAGCTGAATTTTATAAAACTGTGCAGTGGTCTCTTAATTTTGGCCAGAACTGTGTATACATATATCTTTTTTGTATTAATATTAAGTATTATTTATTAATATTGTTATTATTTATTAAGTTGAATGATACCAGCAAAGAGCAAACAGATGAACGGCATACTAGGGCACACAAATCACCACATTACCAGACGGAGCTATTTATCTGAAGTATTGCGGCATATGATTCAGACAAAAAATGGAGGTGCTTGCATGAAAAAACATGAGTATTTCAATGTGAAGCAAAAAAAGAAGAAATATGCAGCACTCACCAATGTAGCTGAAAAACTGTGAGTCTTTATTTCACATAATTTCCATCAAATGTGTGGCCATGCAGGACGTGGAGGAATGCTAGGGGAGGGAGGTGCCGGACAACGGCCGTTTCGCGATTACTCGCTTCTACGGGTCTAGGTGAGGGGATTAGCTAAAGGTCATTCCCTATATAGGATCACAGACCTTACTAATTAACATACATAACAAATTGTGAAACAAACATTTACAAAAAAATATATAGTTGTACAATATACAGAGTGCAAGATACTAGTAAAGAATAAATCTTTCCATGTCGATTTACAAGATAATCTATATTTTTACAATATTATAGGAAGATTATAATCTAAATAATTTTACATACAATTTTTTATATAACATTTTTTATAAAAATACTGATAGATCGATCCGGTCATTTAGTCCCAAAGGTCCTTGTGTGTTCTCTTTCAGGATCCATTTTGCTTCTTGTTGCAGTAAAGCTTTGTCACGGTTGCCTCCTTGAGGTGAAAAATTGACCTTTTCAATCCCTGCAGAACTCAAAATTTCTGGGTTAGCTTTATGCACATCTTGAATATGCTCGATTAATCGCAGTGAGCCCTTTCCTGAGGTGATAGATCTATAGTGTTCACCAAAACGTATCGTAAGTGGTCTTATAGTTTTTCCAATATAAAAATAACCACATGGACAAAAAATAATATAAACCACGAATTTAGTTTGGCAAGAAATGTAGTTTTGAAAAAATTGAAAGATTTTCATTGGCAACCACATTTCTCCCTTGCATCTATTGATGTTGAGAGTCTATATACCCGCATCCCACATGATAAAGGCATAGCAGCAATAAAGGAGATTTTACATAACACAAACAAATCACAGGATTTTAATTCCTTTATTATCAAGTCACTCGATTATGTTTTGACACATAATGCCTTCAAATTTCTGGATAAGTGGTATATACAAAAGGTGGGCACAGCAATGGGCACGCCAGTCTCTTGTGTTTATGCAAATTTATTCCTAGAACGATTTGAAGAGTTTTATATAAAAACAGCCCTAAAGCCACACTTAAGACATTTACAAGCATATTTTCGCTTTGTGGATGATATTTTTATTATTTGGGGCGGTTCTCAGGAAGAATTTGCAGATTTTGTAAAATACCTGAACAATGTGAACAGTGACAACATGCGCTTCACATTTTCATTTGGGGGAAAACACAATAGATTTTCTTGATGTCAAATTTAAAATAAAAATGGCTCTTTAAAAACAGAAGTGTTTAGAAAAGAAACCGCAACAAATAATTACTTACATTATAAGAGCGCTCATCCATTACACACTAAAAAGGGACTTCCATATAGTCAAATGCTAAGAGTAAGAAATCTGAATAATGATGAAACCATTTTTAATGAACAAATTTCTGAGCTGAAACAATGTTTTTTGGACAGGGGATACCCTATGACTTTATTAAATGAAGCATATGAAAGGGTAAAAAAATTTTCTCAGATGGATTTATTAAAGGAAAGGACTAAAAAATTAAATGGTGTAGTCAAACCTACAAAAAAATTTAATTTTTGTTTCAAACATAGTGCAATGGATAGAGCAATCCATGCAGCAGTGAGAAAACATTGGCGTCTCATTGATGCAGAAAAAACCTTACACACAGATGGTAAATTAGTTCCTCAATTTGCATACAAAAGGGCACATAATATAGGGGATTTATTAGTACATCATAAACTTCGTCCCCCTCAAAAAAATTGAATACGAGATTTACCAATAAAATGAAATTATAAATGTGGTCACTGCAGATACTGTCATCTTCATCTGACAGGGAATTCTATACATTTTGGCTTTATTGACATAAGGTACAAAACTACATTTCTTGCCAAACTAAATTCGTGGTTTATATTATTTTTTGTCCATGTGGTTATTTTTATATTGGAAAAACTATAAGACCACTTACGATACGTTTTGGTGAACACTATAGATCTATCACCTCAGGAAAGGGCTCACTGCGATTAATCGAGCATATTCAAGATGTGCATAAAGCTAACCCAGAAATTTTGAGTTCTGCAGGGATTGAAAAGGTCAATTTTCCACCTCAAGGAGGCAACCGTGACAAAGCTTTACTGCAACAAGAAGCAAAATGGATCCTGAAAGCGAACGCACAAGGTCCTTTGGGACTAAATGACCGGATCGATCTATCAGTATTTTTATAAAAAATGTTATATAAAAAATTGTATGTAAAATTATTTAGATTATAATCTTCCTATGATATTGTAAAAATATAGATTATCTTGTAAATCGACATGGAAAGATTTATTCTTTACTAGTATCTTGCACTCTGTATATTGTACCACTATTTTTTTGTAAATGTTTGTCTCACAACTTGTTATGTATGTTAATTAGTAAGGTCTGTGATCCTATATAGGGAATGACCTTTAGCTAATCCCCTCACCAGGACCCGTAGAAGCAAGTAATCGCGAAACGGCCGTTGTCCGGCACCTCCCTCCCCTAGCATTCCTCCACGTCCTGCATGTCCACACATTTGATGGAAATTATGTGAAATAAAGACGCACAGTTTTTCAGCTACATTGGTGAGTGCTGCATATTTCTTCTTTTTTTGCTTCAAATTATTATGTATTAACAATAAATATTTGTTATTTTATATATTGACTTTGAGATGCATCCAACGTGGCTGCGGGTCTGCAGTTTGCAGGACAAGGAAGGGCTGAATATGGGAAAGTGACATGCGGCAGCCAATAATTCCAGCAGCCTTCATGCAGGCTGAGCTCGTGCCATAGCGGCTGCTACCTGACAGTCTGAATCAATCACACGCGGTCTTCTGCCTGTCACATAAATGTCCATGCGGTTATGTCCATTGCAGGAAATCCTATCCCTTCAGATACACGTTATCACCTCCAGGGATGGCTGGTTCAGCTCCTGGGTTTCGGCACCTCTAGGTTCAGACGAATGATTGAAGATTGTTTCTTTCAGCACCTCACATATCACAATATGACAGAACCTGGGTTCATTCGCTATCGCTGGGAGATAATCTCACTCACTGTATTTTTCTGCTCCGTATTACATTTATAGTACAATGAGCTTGTAAGGTTCGCGGAGCACATCGAAATGGAAAATATTGGATTTGGCTCAGGGTTTATATTCTCTGCACTGAATCACTTATGTATTTCTGAACCACCGACAACCCATGTATTCCTGCCATGGAGTCTATTAGCACCGTGTTCATAAAGATTCTCGATATAAATCTAAATAAACTGTCTTCTTAGTTCACATCGAAAGTTAAAGTAAGATTTCTGCTGCCTGCCTTTGGCATCTGACAAGCGCTTACGTCACGAGTACCCTGATGTTTAAAAGGAATTTGTCAGCCGATTTTTGCCATGTAATATATGCATGATGTAGCATTAAAGACCCTGATTCTGGCCATGTGTCATTTACTGGACTGCTTGGTGAAGTTTTGATAAAATCCCTGCTTTCTCTGCTGTAGATGTAGCAGTGCTCAGAATGCTGAGCTGTTTAAAACCCCGCCCACATCCCTAATTGACAGTTTCCCCTTTTACTGTTAGCAATCTGCCAGTCAGTGGTGGGGGCGGAGTCGTCTCATCCATGTGCGGGTCAGATGGTCAGCGCTGCGTGTTTGTTACAGTGTACGCTGAGGCTAGCAGCGGTTCAGCAGAGTGATTGGATGGATGGGAGGGATTATGCTTATTAAACACTCCCTCCAAATATTGTGACCGCAAGTGGGTGGTCTTAATTAACATAACACCTCCTCTCCAATGATTTCATTGGATATGACGTCTGAACCTACTTACTAAGAACACCCTGCCTTTTCCCATCTCTATTGGACCGCTGCTGGTATAAGAAGGATGACATGGGAGAACTAGACACACCCCCAGGAAGAAGCACAGGCGAAATGCGCGTCGGGGTGTGGGGAAGCAGCTTGTCATCTGATGTCCAGCTCAATTGTGCTCAAGGTAATATTTATTTGGCCGCTTGTTCATTTCTATGTTTAAGGTGATTACATTCTCTAGACATGAGAGGCAATGGTGGCTCAGTAGCAGCTGTGTCTGCTTGTTATTTGATCTATAGTTGATGGATAAATCTAAGCATGATGTAGCGTTAAAGACCCTGATTCTGGCCATGTGTCATTTACTGGATGGCTTGGTGAAGTTTTGATAGAATCCCTGCTTTCTCTGCTGTAGACGTAGCAGTGCTCAAATGCTGAGCTGTTTATAACCCCGCCCACATCCCTCATTGGCAGCTTCCTGTTTTACAATTAGCAATCTGCCAATCAGTTGTGGGGGTGGACTTACACAGATTAGCTGCACTATCTTACATGTGAGACCTAGTCCTGTAGTAATAATCACCTGCTGATTAAACATGTAATGCTCACGCCCTGACTGGTTGGCGCGAGTGTGGGGAGTGTGGCCCCACTGGACCACAAACCAGACTACCCTGGAAGGGGCGTAACTAAGCAGCTACCTTGGTGTTCACTGGAGCCTCTGATGGTGAGGTCAGGCTTGTGCAGCAAGTAGCTGCCAGGTGCCACTCCAGGGGGGTGTCTGACTGTGGCTACTGATCCCACAGAGGGACTGGATACTGCGAGCCGGTGCGGGCTAGTACAAATGGAAACAACGGGTACTCTAGCAGGCACGGTTTGAGACACTGTCAGGCAGGTGGGCACAGCTGAGACACTGGCAGGCAGGCGGGCATGGCAGAGGCACTGGCAGGCAGGTGGGCATGGCTGAGGCACTGGCAAACAGGCGGGCAAGGCAGAAGCACTGGCAGGCCTGCATGCATGGCTGAGGCAGAAGGGACAACAACTGACTCAGTAGTGACAGGACAGAGATGCGGACTGGGACGAGTAGTATATGTGAACAGGTAGGAGGCTGTTCACACTGAAGGTGCAGGAACTGGTTCAGGAAGGGCGGAACATAGACAGGTATGAATGGTATGAGGGAACAGGTAGAGAGCTGTTCACACAGAAGATGCAGGAACTGGTTCAGGTACCAGTACAGACGGGTAGGACAAGGATTCATAGGATACAGAACGGAAACAGAGCAGAACCGCAGGGTTGCGGAGCATAGAAGAACTGCAAGGAGCGTAGCAGGGTAGAACCGCAAGGCTGCGGAGAGGAGCTGTAGTTTGCAGCAAGAGGTTCTGCATCAGCAGGTGCCACAGAGAAGGAGAGCAGAGCGGAACCGCAGATATGCAGAGAGGAGCTGCAGCAAGAGGTTCTGCAGCAGCGAGAGCGAAGCAAGGTGGTACCTCAGGTATGCGGAGAGGAGCTGCAGCAAGAGGTACTGCAGCAGCAAAAGCCGAGCGGAGTAGAGCTGCAGTAGCATCAAGTCAAAGGGAGTAAACACAAGGGTGCACAGAGCAGGGAAGGAAAGACCACAGACTGGGATAAAACAGACACAGGTATAGGACAGAGTTTAGACTAGGTAACGTACAGGGCAAGGCACAGAGACAGGGATAAGATGGACACAGGTATAGGACGGAGTTCAGACAAGGCAAGGTATGAGAATGCACAGAAACAAGGACACAGACCAGGATATTCTGTCTCCTAGTGGGCGGAACGAAAAATGCACAAGGCACAGAGACAGGGATACAGAGACCAGGATATTCTGCCTCCTGGTGGGTGGAAAGCATGACACAAAGCACACAGAAACAGATCTGGGTATGCATCCCCCAGAGCAGACGGAGGACAGGACCTGGCAACTCAGCAGAAACACACTGACTGAGTAAAGTCGTTGCTCAGGCAGCTTCCACCGGGTGGAGCTGCCTTAAATATCTGAGGCATCTTGGTAATTGGCTGGGAACACCAAAGGCAGGTGCACACTGATTCTGTAAGAACCAGAGAGTGCAGGCGCCGCCCCCCTATGCACACAGCCAGGAAGTATGCAAAGAGCAGGCAGGAGGCAAAAGGCATACAGCATGGAACCGGCAGCAGACAGAACTCACAGCATGGCCCGGAGTAGTGAGTAAGGCGGGTTGGGGATGGGAGGCCAGGTTGTTACAAAGCACTGATTGCAATGAAACTACAACACACACAGCCTAATAAGTGACACATCCATGGAATCAGGGACTCTGCCTCTACATTATGCTACTCTCAGATTAAAGAACAAAAACTCACTGACAAATTCCTTTTAAAACTGCTTCTTGTTTCCTGCATTGAGATTAACAGCATACTTGACATCTTTTCAAGCTGTGATCTTTTTTTTCAAGCCAGGCCCCCCCGTAAGCCATCCCCTAAAAATTGTTTTTGGACACAAGAAAACTACCTTCTAGGAGCTTTCATATTTGTCAACTATTCCTGGAGACCAGAACGTCTTTCCCTTTCTCCGGATATTTTGCATGGCAAGTATGGTTAATGGGGATTGGCCCAGGGGTAAGGTCAAGACATTGTTGTGGCACAGGGGGCTTTGGGCCTCTGTATGTGCCAGGGATGGGGTGCGACTGGAATTTACCGGAAGAAGGTAACATTGTCATTGTCATGGCACACCTCCAAAAAGTCCTTCTTTGTGCAACTGTTAGTTGATTTGATCCATCAAACTGATAAGAATTATTTACATTTACTTAAACATAAGTGGGATTCTGGTTGAGATTTTGGAGGCATTTTTTCCTAGAATACATGAGACCAGTGATTAAATTCTGCCAGATTTGGGATTTATCAATTAGATGCTTTGCGCTAGGGACCTTTTGAGTTGTCCTCTTTAGAGATACTACCATCCCACCCTCCTCTTTTTGTTCTTCCTTTTTGCCTTGTTGCCCGGTCGATGTTTTTTTCCGCCTGTTTTCCTTACTGTCCATTTCTTCTGTTTGCATTACAGTCTTCAGTCGAAGGTGAACATATTTGGTTCACGCGGTCCAAACGTGTTTCCAGATCCAAGCACGTAATCCCAGTGCCAGTTTTTCTCGTGATCCGATATTGATCACTAATGCTAATTAAATGAATGAAAGGAAAAAAAACTGTGCCCGAATTGCACCCATAAAAGAAAGAAAATTAGTGAAGTCTAAATGAGGGAAGGTGCTACTAGGCAACATTAAGAGGTGCAGAAATAATGGGCCCTGGAGTCTGATGGGACCCATAGTCCGTCTGCCCTATAAGAAGTTACTCATATTGCAATGCATCCTGGTAGATATTTGGATGCAGTTACGACAGTAATGGAGAAGAAAGAATAAAGTAGCAAACACGTCACAAGTAGTGATGAGGGAATGTGCGTCTTATTCGAGCATGCTCGGGTGATATCCGAACATCCTGGGCGTGCTCGTATATTATGTTCTAGTCCCTGCAGCTGCATGATTTGTGGCTTTTACACAACCTGAACACATTTGGGGATTGCCTGTTTGTTAGGGATTCCCCACGTGTTGAGGCTGTCTAACAGCTGGAAACCATGCAGCCGCAGGGACTCGAACATAATATACGAGCACGCCCAAGATGTTCGGGTAAGATGTGTGGTGTAGTGACCACTGTGTCCGCTAGGGGGTGCTGTGTGGATGTCCGAGGAGAGTGGATGAATGGCAGAGTCATGAATGACCATTATGTACCTCAAGGTGGGTGGCCTTGAGATGGAGACTGATGTGTGTGTTGATCAGCAGTGATACTGCTGACGTGTTGTGTCAATGGATCAGGGAGAAGTCTCTAGGTAGCTCGTGAGACGGGTGGACCGAGTTACCTACAAACCCACCCAGGGGGTGTGTTTAAGAACACTGTTGCAAAGTTTGTGTGAAGGGTTTAAGGACCTGTGATGAGGTCATAGCCATGTGACCTGGTGGGCGTGGCTACGAACCATATAAGGTGGCCAGGGTAGGTCACAGGTGGTGAATGCAGGGACCCGGTTGGTCCGTTGTGGAAGATCCCGCTGGGAGATGGGGCTTCCTGGCTAACAGCATGTGAATGCTGGATGTAATGCCTGCCAGTATCTGAGAGTTCCCAGGGGAGGGAATGAACGTCTGGAGTATGAAGCAGTCGTGAGGGAACCCTGATGGGTGAGATAACTTGGTGGCTAGAAAGCCTGCGCATTGAACATTGCATAACCTGTATGACGACAGGATAAATAGAGTGAAGCTCTGTCATGGACGCTGTGCTGTGTATATGAACTTTATGTGGCTGGTCATGGTTTATGATGCCTGAATAAACCGCATGGAGTTATTGTTTTCTGGAAAACCCGTGCCGGACGTGATTATTTGGCTGCCAAGCAAGTGTCCCCTATCTGAATGACAGCGCTACCTCACAGATGTTATCCAAGCACGTCTGCTCATCACTGGTATCAAGTTTTGATGGATGTTTAGCTTCAATTCTACAAAGTTTATAAATTTGTACATACGATGCAGAAGACCCTATATATATCTTTTTCTTTTAGCCCTCATTCTGACATTCGTTTTTTACGTACATGTTCCTTCCGTTTCTTTGATAGGACACATACCCATTACAATCTTTGTAGCTGTTCACGTATCTGTGTTTTTTTTTTGTAGACCATGTCTCTGCAAAAACATCACGGTAACATGTCTGGTTTTTTTTTATAATTCTTTATTTATGGAATTTTACTTAAAAAAAATCAGAATAATATAACAAATACTACGCAGCAATAAAAGTCAGTGACTGGACCATCAATATTCTTTCATATTATGTGTATAAACAATACCATATAACTAAACACCTTTACACGGTATTAGAAGAAATAAAGAAAAGAGATGGAAAGAGAAGATAAACTACTCAATAAAGAAATTTGATAAGCAGAGAAGAGAGAAGGGAAAAAAAAAAGGATAAGGCTGGTTTCACATTAGCGCATTTTCAGCGCGCGCACGGCCGGGGGTAGCTCCGCCCCCGAGCCGGCTCTCTGCCCGGCGTGCCCGCCCCTTGCTTGTAGCGCCGCCTACTAGCGGACAGCGGCGCCTGCGATCGGCGCACCCTATCTTTAGCATAGGGTGCGCAGATCGTGCGCAGGCCGTGCGCTAGTTGCGCTTTGACCTGCGCTGCGCACTTTTGACGGTGCGCCGTGCGCGCCAAAATCCGAAAAGTTTGATTTTGGCGCGCACGGCGCACCGTCAAAAGTGCGCAGCACAGGTCAAAGTGCAACTAGCGCACGGCCTGCGCACGATCTGCGCACCCTATGCTAAAGATAGGGTGCGCCGATCGCAGGCGCCGCTGTCCGCTAGTAGGCGGCGCTACAAGCAAGGGGCGGGCACGCCGGGCAGAGAGCCGGCTCGGGGGCGGAGCTACCCCCGGCCGTGCGCGCGCTGAAAATGCGCTAATGTGAAACCAGCCTAAGAGAGGGTAACAGGGGGAGGGAAGAAGACCACTGTTCAATACTCGTTGTCTTCTTTCTTTTGATAATCACTGTTCATACATTCTCTCTACGATAAGATCTATATTCCTCTGATTTTTGATATTCTAGCCAGCTAAACCAAGTATCTCTAAACTTTGCATAGGTATCATGTAAGGACGCAGTTAGATCTTCCTATGCATTAGGTCATTCACCTTTGTGATCCATAAGGCAACCGAGGGACATACTGTTCTCTTCCACGCCAGGCGAATACAGGTGCGAGACGCCATTATCAGGAATCTTAGAAGAGAGCGCCTGTAATTTTTAGTGGGGATCCCGCAGTGATGCATCAAAAACAGAGCCGGACACAACTCGCCCTCGTTATCTGTAACTTTACGTATGATGCTACCAACCCCAGACCAAAAGGGATTGAGCACTCTGCACTCCCAGAAGATATGAAAAAGTGAGACTTCTGCCTCGCCACACCTCCAGCACTCAGGATTTAAGGATGGAAACATTAGATGAAGGCGAGTGGGGACTCTATACCAGCGAGTCAACAATTTATAGCTTGCTTCCTGAAACCTGGAACTGATTGATGTTGTATTTGCGAGAGTGAATATTCTAGCTCTCTGTTCCGTGTTAAGATCTAGCCCCAAGCCACTCTCCCACTGTCATGTAAGGGGGCGGTGTCAGTTCCGGCGACGAGATTAGCATTGCGTATATTCTAGACAAAGCATGTCTATATGTGCCGGAACCAATGCAAATATTTTCAAATAAGGTTCTAGTTTTACAAAACCTATTTTTAGGAGGGAACCTACTAAAAAAGTGTTTGAGCTGTAAGCATCTCCAAAACCCAAGAGGGACCAGAGCAGACATAGCTCCAAGAGATTCAATTGATGCCCACTCATCCCCATCACCCCAACTCTCCACTCTGTCAATTCCTGCCTCAATCCATGACTTGAATATTGAGTCTGAAACACCTGGTTTAAAGGTCGGATGACTTAGTATCGGTGTGAGTGCCGAGTCGTTAGGGATTACTGTTGATCATATCAAGTAACTGTCACAACTATATAATGTAGGCCCTATGATAGGATGGTTCCTCAAGCTTTCCAGGTTTTTTATCGCAACCCAAGGGAGGGAATGTAGGGGGCAGAGGGTAAAGCTCTGTTCGATCTGTACCCATAATTTATTTTCCCCATTTCTACACCAGTCTACAACCCGTGTGAGGTGACTCGCCAGATGATACAACTTAATGTCAGGGAGACCCACTCCACCCTCCTCCCTAGGCCTACATAACACTGAACATCTAAGTCGTGAACCTCTTCCATTCCATATGAATGTAGTTTGGATCCTATTGATCGACTTAAAAAAGGAAGATGGTATTTTAATAGGCAAAGACAGTAGATAGTATAGAATTCTGGGCAGTACATTCATTTTAAACAACTGGCATCTGCCCAACCAAGTAAAGGTTAATTTTGCCCATCTATCACAATCTGTACGAATAGAATTAATGAGGTTCGGGAAATTACATTTGTATAATGCTTTAATATCTGCTGTAATGCGTAGACCCAAATAATCCAAGGCCTGTGAGGACCACCTATAACCAAAAGCAGCCCTTAGTCGGTCCACAAGTGAGGGGGATAAAGTGATATTCAAAGCTTCCAATTTAGATTGGTTAATCTTAAAATTTGAGAGATTGGAATATTTCTCCAACTCCTTTGTGAGATTAGGGAGGGAAATCTCAGGTTTAGTAATGAAAAACAGCAAGTCGTCTCATAAGCTGCCATTTTATGCATGGTTGATCCCACTTCTACTCCCCCTGTCTCTATATTCGCTCTTATGCGTCGAAGCAGGGATTCAAGAGTCAAAACAAATATGAATGGGGAGGGGACAATCCTGACGGGTGCCATTTTTAATTCTGAAAGAGTCAGAGAAGATGCCGTTCACCCGCACCCTAGCCGACGGTGTCGAGTACAGGGACCACACCCATTGTAGCATCTTCCCTCCCAGACCTATATGAATCATAGTCTCTTCCATAAATGTCCAATCAACTCTATCAAACACTTTTTCTGTGTCCGTCGAGAGCAACATTAAGGGGGAGCCAGAGAGTTTAGCTTTATGTATTAGATTTATTGCTTTGATGGTGTTGTCCCGAGCTTCTCGCCCCAACACAAAACCAGCCTGGTCAGGATGAATGACATTACACAGTAAGGGAGACAATCTAGCTGCCAAAATCTTAGTGAATAGCTTAGTGTCTACATTTAGTAACGAGATTGGGTGGTAGCTGGAACACTGCGAGGGGTCTTTCATCGGCTTGTGGATCACTGTTATAATGGCTCTAAGAGCATCTTCCGGAGGTGACGGGGTCACCACCATGGTGTTGAATGCATTTTTTAAGTGAGGGGTCACCTTTTCCCGCAGCTTTTTATAATAAGCAAGGGAGAACCCGTCCAGGCCTGGAGCTTTCCCCGACCTGGAAGAGGAAATTGCATATGTGATTTCCTGGTCTGTGATTGGTTCTTCCAAGGACGCCACTTCAGACTCCTGAAGAGAATGCAGTCCCGAGGTTTTGATGTATTCTCTAATACGAGACCTGAATTCTGATTGGTTGGAGTGAGCGTTTTTATCATTTTTATTATATAGAGAGGCATAATACTTTTGGAAGGCAGAAGCTATCTCAATAGGGAGTTTTATTCGGGAGATCCCTGTAGATAGTACAATTTCTACGGCATATGTGGCAGCCTTTTGCAGTCTCGCAGCCCTGGCTAGCGACTTCCCAGCCGTATTTTCTAATATTAAATACCTTGCCTTGTGTCAAAGTTGACCTCAATGTGTGAAGAAGGGCAGACAAAAGGACTAGTCCCAAACAGTAGACACCAGTCTGGGGAAGCCTTATATACAATTTCCAGCTCAGGAGAGGGAGGCCACACCCCAACTTGCACAGAATGCAAAAATACAAAGAAAAGGTCAACTTTGACACAAGGCAAGGTTTTTAATATTAGACAGAGTAGGACTATCCCGAACAGAGTTACCGTGTCATGGTGGGATGGCTTTCATGCTACTTTTGATCAAAACCAGTATTACTAAAAACTCTGTATTATTTAGATGCACTTTTGCTTTTACTTATTTACTTACAGCAGGGTTTTTGCTCACTTTGTCTTTTGCAGGTTTCTCCATAAATAGTACAGGGGACCCTCAAGTCTTACAATCAGGTGAAAAGGGTGCCCTCATCTGTATGAGGTACCCGTTTCTTTAATCTTCAAAAGGAGGGTACGGAGCTGCCTCCTCATGAAAAGTGTGCGGCTGGACACATCAGGGAATAAGCAGATCTCAGTGTCCACCATAGAGATTGAGCCATGAGACCATGCAGCACGAATGATGGCATCTTTATCCGTAAAATAGTGTAGCCTGCATAAGACATCACGTGGGTTAGCGCTGCTGATTGGACCTGGGCAAGATACTCTGTGTATCCTGTCAATCTTATAAACAGATCCTGGAGATTTCTGTGTGACCATATTCAAAATGTCCATTGTCTTCTGTAGGAAGGCATCCGAGGAGATGGACTCAGGAATGCCCTTAAGACGGATGTTAATTCGTCTCTCCCTATTCTCTTGATCATCAGCTTGCATAGTAAGCGACAGAATATGGTCCTGAGACCTCCCCACTTCCCTCTCCAGGGTTGCCACTCTACTAGTGAGGACACAGCCTCATCATTAGCCACAGCTCTCTCTTTCACAGGATCTAAGTTCTCTTTTATAGAACTCAGGACCCACTCCTAGGAAGCCTCAAGCCTCTGTATCAGAGCATCTAGGTCTTGTTTAGATGGTAGGGCTTCAATTAAGTTTCTGATGCACTGTCACTCACTCTGAGTAGTAAGTGTAGAGGGGAGCGGAGGTGGCTGCATGGTGTCCACATGACTCCTGTTTGCTGACTCACCTCTCTGCATCTCCGTTCCTGTCTCACCATAAGGGGAACCTTGTATGTCCACTTCTCCAAGAGAGTGATGCACGCATCGAATCTCGTGCACTCAGTGTCTGTGGCGGGGAAATCACGAGGCGGCGTCCTCTGCTGCGGTCCTGGCGCCATTACTGAGGAATCCTTGCCATGCTTCCCTGTGCTCCCAAAGAGCCTGGTAAGATCAGATTTAGTACTTCCTGGTCGCAGACCAGGAGTATGACAGTGCAATGGATCTGGCTTCTTTTTCCTGGACATCTTGGGTGTCTTTGTGAGCGATAGGCACAGCTTCTAAGTCCCGGCTCTACAGAGTTGCAGAGTCGTGCTTCTTCACACAGCCATGGTCAGGTGAGGCCGTGCCCCCAACATGTCTGTTTTTGATCCGAGTCACGGATCAGAAGTCTATAAGTCCATGAAAATAGTTTACAGCGCACGGATGACATCAGCGTCCGACGGGTGCTGTTCCATAATTAACATTGTAATGGATGGTCTGGGAGAAGCTTAGTAATTTATTAATTTATATTTTGAGGTGCGAAAATTACTACTTGGTAAAAACTGATCAAACACTAATGAAACTCAGATCCAAACGCTGATGAAAACCGCACCGTTTTTTACATATCAGAAAAATCACTGATTCTGTAAATGATAATGATTTAAACTAATTAAAATAATAAGCAAAAATAAAATACTTCTGCCATACGCGACAGCTGATCTAACCTGTATCTGCCAGTTTAGGGCAGCTTCATAATGATTTAGGACATATGTGCCGGCTTATGTATTACATTATTTCTCGGATGCTAATTACCGGATGTTCTCGTCAGCCGACAGCTGGAGCTGAAGAAAACTTTTCATTCTGTATCTGATACTGTACAATCAAACGGTATTCCCACAATCCCAGGGGGCTGGAGTTTGCTCGGCTGCTGTTAATTTTTTTTCGGCATGCCACGTTTTCTATTTTAAACATTTGCTGTAGATTTATGCGTCATTCACTTGGACTGTGTTCTCACGCAGCAGTTTGATGCATTTTGGCTGCAGCAGTAATTCATATTGAAGAGGTTGCCCAATACATTTTTTTTATGTCAAGAAAATTTGGCTATCTTAGGCTGGTTTCAGAATGGTGCATTTTACATGCAGCGCACGGCGCCACTAAGCCCCGCCCCCTGCCCACCCTGTCCGGTCATTTCCTCCTACTATCGCACAGCGCTGCATGTCTTTAGCATAGGGTGCGCAGACCGTGTGCTAGTAGGATTTTTGCGTGCGCAGTGCACTTTTGAAGGTGCGCCGAGCGCACCAAAATGCAGCATAGTGCGTTCGGCGCACACCGGCGCACCTTCAAAAGTGCGCAGCGCACGCAAAAATCCTACTAGCGCACGGCCAACGCATGGTCTGCACACCCTATGATAAAGATAGGGTGTGCAGATCGCATGCAGCCGTGTGCGATAGTAGGAGGAAATGACCGGATGGGGCAGGCAGGGGGCGGGACTTAGCGGCGCCGTGCGCTGCATGTAAAATGCACTAGTCTGAAACCAGCCTTAAAGCGTCACACAATACATAATAAAGTCGGATTTAGCCACAAATTGAAGCTGAATTGGGTGTCCATCTAGTGTGTTTTGGGATCTCCCGACTTTTTCCCTACAGATATTGAACAAATGGTTTAAATTCAACTGCCCGATCTTGCTGTTCAGGCAAAAAAGTCACTGCCAGATGATTCTGGCAGTGTCTTTCTCTGTTCTTCTCTTAGAGAACACATGAATGCTCCTTTGATTGAGTTTTTCAAGTTTATGGGGGGAGTAAGAGGAGATGGTTGTTCGGCTCACAGTTATTTTGGATGCACGGACCCTTTAAAGTGTTATTTCCATTCCATAAGATAAGTGATACATTTCTGATTGGAGGGGTTCGTACTTCTCGGGCCCTCATTATGCAGGAAACAGATCTCTGAAATACCCTATCAGAATAGAGTACGCTCTACTAGAATATCTCTGTAAGATGCATTTTGTGGCCTTGTTCTCATGATCAGTAAAGGTCCCTTTGATCAGATCCATAGTAATCAGAAAGTTTTCACCTATCCTGAGATTAGGTGATCGCTTTTAATGTTGTGAATAACCCGTTAAGAATTGGCAAGGCACATGCACCACATAATTCTCCATTGAACTTGTCTTTCCACCGGGAAAAAATGAGGAATACAAGTTGGTGGGACCCACAATGATCTTAAGATGTGTTCATGTTTAGTCTTTTTGCTGAGTTTTTGTAGTGGGAACTAGCTATGTGCACATGGTTTTTTTTTCAAGGAGTTTTTGGAGCAGAAATCCAGAAGAAACTGAGAGGGAACCCTTCACATCCTCGAAAATGTCAAACTCCTCAAAGACGTGGAGGTTCTGCTAGGTTTCCCACAAAAAAAAACTTTGCAAAAAGACTACGTATACCCATAAACACTGAGCATAAACTCTCTGTATATTTCTCAATGACTTAAAGGTCTTCAAAAATGTTTGCTTTTGTGCTCCAAAAACTCAACAAAAAGACTCAGGACCTGATTCATCAAGGTTGGTGGTTTTCTCACCAGTCTTGGTGAGGTGGTATGGTGGAGTCAGATTGTCCTGATTCATAAAGAGGTTCAAGTCTCTTATTCAATCAAGAGCGTCTAACCAATTGTGTGTGCCTCTGTGCTCTTTGTCAGAAATCTCACTCCAGTCCTTAACTGGAGTAAGATTTCTGGTGTAAGGAAAGCCACAACTCATCATGAATTAGATGAGCTGTGACATTACACCCCTGCAATGTCCCTATCCCAGCTTCCCTCATTTGGGCACAGATGGGAGAAACTGGCATGGAAATGTCAAGTCCCTAAATTTTTGCTCAACAGTTGCGCCAAAAGTTTGACTTTTCAAAGATTTTGTTTTCTCCAAAATCGAGGCTTCATTGTTAACACAGCCTAACATTTATCACCTGCCCAGTGGATTACAGATGGACTATCAGGATCCTGACAGCGCCGGCGTACAGCCTCCGCTGAGCAGGGACTCACCCGCACTGTAGGGACCCCTGGGAACCAGAATAGCCGGAAAGTATAGGTGCACAGGACCTTAGTGATGAAGTTTAGCAAGCCGACACGGGACCTATGGTCATGTGACTGCAAGGGGACGGGGCTTAGCGTCCTGCTTTCAGACAAGACAGCAAACTCAGAGTCAGGCAAAACGGAGGTCGTTCACAGTACGGACAGCGAGGTACAGGAGGGGTAAACAGATGGAAGATCAGACAAAGCCAAAGGTCATACACAAGAGGGCGACGCGGTACCAAGGCAACGAGCAGAGAGAAGTCGGGTCACAAGCAGAGAGTCATACACGAGAGGTAGCGCAGTACAAGAGGGACAGGCAGAACTCGTAACAGGGACAGAACCGGATCAAAACCAAACAAGCAAGCAAGATATCAGGCACAAGGCACACGTACGCACAAGGTCAACTAACTCAGCAGGACAGGAGTATAACTGACACCGGACCTAGGTCCAGTGAGCATTAAATAGCCGCCCTCTGCCAGGGAGAGGCGGAACAATTAACCCCAAATCAGACCAGGATGGGCCAAAGCGAAACCCCGTCCTGGATCATGACATGGACATTAGAGAAAAATGTTGCCATGAAATGAGGCATCTTGTATAAGCAGGAAATCAGTTCACACGTTTATATTTTCAAGCTTTGATAATTCGTATGTCAAAATTTGCGCAGTCTTAGGAGTAGTGAAAACGATTACACAGACTCCTCTCACTACTGTAGGATCTTGGGCAGCAAAGTTTGATGTCTGGAGTTATAGGATCCCCTGCCGCGAAAGAATCAGATGAAAATACATGGCAAGTTGGTAGACCGTTCTGGCATTTAATAAGAGCCTTGGAGGAGGTGGGCTTAAGCCTACAAATCCATAACTCAAGCAATTGTGTGTAAATTCAGGATGGGATTTCAATACCCAGAAGACATGCAATTGGATTTGCTCTCTCTGTCTGTAAAATAAGCTCAGGAGGAGTTTTCAATCCTATTAGAATTTGTGCGTGTAAAAAAATGAAAATATCTGAGAGCAAAATGTATAAATACAAAATGACTGCTCTTCTAAGGGAATGTTTACACATACAGAGGAAAATCTGCAGCAGATACAGTAGCAGCTAGTGGCTAACTTTAAGTCCAAGTGGGTGTTATAATAGTTTTCACGGAGGGCGTGCACTTCATCTTATATGAGTTGTTATCTAATAACTTTAAGTCCACGTTGGTGCTATCAGATAGGAACTCATACAGGTAGAAGTAGTGCACGCCCCCCAAGTGAAAACGCTCTGATAACTTTAGTTAAGTCCAAGTAGGTGTTATCAGAGTTTTCACTGGGGGTGTGCACTTCTTCTCCTTATATGGGTTGCTATCTGATAACTTTATCCAAGTACAAGTGGGTGTTATCAGAAAGCTTTCACTGGAGGCAAGCATGTCTTCTCCTTATATGAATTGCTATCTGATAACATTAATTAAGCACAAGTTGATGTTATCAGATAGCAGCTCATACGGGTAGAAGTGCACGCCCCCAGTGAAAACTCTCTGATAACTTTAAGTCCAAGTAGGTGTTATCAGAGAGTTTTCACTGGGAGCGTGCACTTCTTCTACCTGTTTGAGTTCCTATCCGATAACACCTAACATAGTAACATAGTTTTGAAGGCTGAAGGAAGAACTTATGTCCATCTAGTTCAGCCTATTTTTAGTGCAGCTGTTCTGCATTGTTGATCCTGGGGAAGGCAAAAAACCCACAGAGTAGAAGCCAATTTTCTCCATAGGGAAAAAAATTCCTTCCCCTAAGCTGGGTCAGCCATCTACCTATAATATTCTGTTATTCGTAACCTTCTATACTGTTACTCACAAGAAAAGCATCCATTCCTTTCTTAAATTCATTCAGTGAGTTGGCCATCACCACTTCCTCAGGAAGAGAATTCCAGAGCCTCACTGCTCTTACCGTGAAAAACCCTCTTCTATGCTAGTGCAGAAATTGTCTTTCCTCCAAACGAAGAGAATGCCCCCTTGTTCTTGTCACAGTCCTTGGTACAAACAGTTCATTGGAGAGATCTCTGTATTGCCCTCTGATATACTTGTACATATATATTAAGTCTCCCCTAAGTCTTCTCTTTTCTAGAGTAAATAGACCTAATTTTGATAACCTTTCTGGGTATTGTAGTGAACCAACTCCATTTATCATTTTAGACTTGACTAAAGTTATCAACTCATACAGGGGGAAGAAGTTCACCCCCCAGTGAAATCTATCTGATAACACCCACTTAGACTTAACTAAAATTAACTCATTAATTGTCAAATACTTTGGTTCATTATGTCTCCACAATGGAGTGGGGAAATTAAAAAGAAGCAAAAAACATTTTATTCCGCTCTGCAGCCATGATTAAATTGTGTGTCCAGTTCAACATGAGATGTGCCACAAGAACTCTTGCCAAAGGTTTTGTCCCTACATTCTCTGACACTGTCCAATTAGTGCTAACACTATGATTCTGCACTTTGAAGTAAACCTGAAGGTTCTGGAGTCAAAATATTACCAAGAATCAAACCAAATGTCTCAAGGAAAGGGGGTGCCATTTACTTTAATCCTTTTTTTGGATTTTACTGAGATCTATTCCATTTCATATCTGTCTTTTTGGGGTTAGTGGCAGTCAAGGGTCTTACATGACTCTTCAGAAGAGGCATTGAAGTTTACGAGAATGATATTTACATAAACATAAAATGCTGGAAGCGTGTGTTAAAGGTGGAGATAACTCAAGTTTCATTGTCATTCCGGCAAGAGCAAGCATCTGGCACAATGAATATAAAAATACGCGCAAGCTAGAAATCAACCAGAGCGCCTTGTAGGAAACTGTTTTTCATAAAGATTTAAAATTCCCTTACAGACATTAATTCAATGAGGATTTTATGGGTTGTGCTCATTGTCTTATGATTTCAGGCAGGTTATTCACCTTCCATAATGTAAAAACATTCTGCAGGGTTTCCATCATTATCGGAGGTTGGTAATTAGTTTCTGCATATTTGTGTCAACTTTGCTCAAACTCTTGCAAACTTTCTGTTTTAAATCCACAACTCTCATCATGCTCTGACTCAATAGGCCCAATACTTTTCAACTTTTCAAAACCTGAATCTGGGTTTGATGGAAGCAAAATATTTTAGTCCCATTGGAGACCTATCTGCTTCATAAATGTTCTCTACTCTCTAGTCTACATTCTCTGCCTCCCTATTTCAGGTGCTTTAAGATGAGCCTAGGTTATTTTCTGATTCCTCCAGGTATCATGTAGATAAGTTATTATGGAGACTCCTCCCAGGATGACTTGTTACAAACACTCCTCCCGGATTATCAGTTATGGACGCACCTCCTTGAATGTTAATGACGCTCCTTCTAGGATGACTTGTTATGGATGCTCCTTCTGGGATTACCTGTTATGGATGCTCCTCCCAGGATGATCCATTATGGACACTACTCCATAGATGACCTGTTAAGGACACTCCTTCTAGGATAACCTGCTATGCATGCTACTTCCAGGATTACCTGTTATGGATGTACCTCCTTGAATGACCTGTTAAGGATGCTCCTAAAATGTTAACCTGTTAGAGACTCTCCTCATAGGATAACCTGTTAAGAATGCTCCTCCTAGGATGACCTGTCAAGGACACTTCTCCTAGGATGACCTGTTATGGATGCTCATCTTAAGATGACTTGTTATGGACACTATTCTGAGGATGATCTGTTATGGACTCTGTAGGGAAGGTGACCTGACGGACGGACTTGTCAGTAAGTAGGAAGGAGGGTTTGCACATTTTAGGCAGATAGCAGTTATGACAGTGGGGAAACAGCTAGGAAAGTGTAGGTGACGTGCAGTACCTGGGGTTGACCACAAGATGGCAGGGAGGAGTGTGAGTTCAGGACTTGACAGCAGCTTAGGGCTTTAGAAACCGTTGGTCATGGGGGCGGAGTTACAGTGAACCAGAAAAGTTATAAATTTGACAGGAGGGTTCCAGAAAGGTCCAGTCCCCGGGAAGTGCTCAAGAGACAAGGAGTCTGTGACAGTTGTGTGCTGTGAGGAGAGCCAAACCAGGGGACTGAGGAGAGAAGAAGTCAGGGGGGTGGTCCTGACATGAAGTACCGCAGTACAGACGAGGCCCCGGGGAAAAGCATACTGTATTGAAGAAGATAACTGACCAGTAAAAGTACTGATGGTGTACGGGCCTAAGGCAGCCACAGTGACTGAGCTGTCAGGATCATTACTAAGTGAAAAAGGGACGGTACGTGTATTTATGTCCCTGGTGAAAAAGTATGGTGTGTGTAGCGAGGCCTGGAAACGGAAGGCCGTGAAGGTATTACGGTGTACTGCTAAGGCCGTCAGTCGGACGGTGAGGAATAAACTTGGACCTGTTGTACCCGAAACCTGCCTCCATCTTTTGTCTGTGACGTCTCTGCACGGTATACAGAGGGACCACCCCCCAGCCCACGCCTCTACAACTCTAATCCCAGGATGACTTGTTATAGATGTTTTTCTCAGGATGACCTTTTATGAATGTTCCTTCCACGATGACCTGTTATGGATACTCCTCCCAGTATGACTTATTATGGAGGCTTCTCCCAAGATGACTTGTAACAGACACTCATTCCAGGATGACGTGTTAATGGATGCTCCTTCATAATGACTTATTATTGAGGCTCCTCCAGACTTTCCAGAGGTATGATGGGAATACAATACAGGACTTGCCAAGGTCTATACTTACCAGGTCGTCCTGGGGAGTCAGTAAGTAGGATGTACCATCCCCCATCTTAATTCTTTCAAGGATAATTCAGTAGAATTAAATGGCAAAAAAAGGAAAAAATACAAAACTAAAGAATTGCATTCAATTTTAGACTGTAATAAAATGACATTTCTTTACTTTGTGATCTGATCCATATCCTATAGAGGGGAGTGTTATTATAATTGTTACTGTTTCAGTAGAAATATTCTGATTGCTTTCTTAAGGGGGTTTTACACATAGCGATATTGCTAGCGATATCGGTATAACGTCAACGATTTTGTGACGTTATAGCGATATCGCTATGTGTGATACTTACCTCTGACCGGCTCCCCCGCTGGTTATCGCTGATCGCGCGAGAATGTCCGGCTCCATTTCTCGTCGTCAGCTTCCCGCTGGGGCTTCCTGCTGTGACGACGAGCGACGCCTGGAGGCGGGTGGGAGGACGTCTTCATCGCTGTGTGTGAAAGGTGAGTATCGTCCGCTGTATCGCTGTGAGATCTTTCTGTGTGAAAGCTCACTAGCGATCATTTAGCGATGCACCAGCGATCCTGACCGGGTCGGATCACTGGTGAGATCGCTGGTGCATCGCTAAATGTAAAAGGGCCTTTAGTCTTTCAGGCAGCAACTTAATGATCTTGAAGAGTGGCAACCACTTTTCTAAACCAAAAAGGTGCTGGAACAGTCGTCACATTCTTTTTCTCTTTGCTGTTGGTAGCTCATGCAGATTGTTTCACTAACACAGTGAGCACAGGAGAAACTTCCTCTGGAAATGACCTGTTAAGAATGACTTGGAATGAATGCTCCTCCCAGGATGACCTATTGTTGACACTCTTCCCAAGATGACGTTCTAGATGTTCCTCCCAAGCTGACTTGTTATGTGTGATTCTTGTAGGATGACATGTTATGGACAATTGTCTCAAGATGACTTGTTAAGGATTAACTCTTATATATGCTCCTTCCAGGATGACATTTTATGAATGCTCCTCCCAGGATGACCTGTTATGGACATTCCTACTACGATGACCTGTTCAGAAAGCTCCACATAGGATGACCTGTTAAGGGTGCTCCCTCTAGGACGACCTAGATGACACTTCTCATAGGATGATCTGTTTGTGACGACACAGCATTTCTTCTTAATTATGACAGATGTAAATTGTGTAGGCCTAAAACCATAAACTGTTGTCTGAAGTATTGACTCTTCTTGTAGAATGAATATTTACCGCTACTATTATCTCGTACATTTTATTTTCTGTTATCTTTGCAAAACAGTAATGCATGGTCACTGAACAATGATGTTTGCTGGTATGTTGATAACATACAATGTCCATGCTAAACAGTTTGTTGGCATTTCCAAACAGTGGAGGAAAAACTCTGCAAATAGATCACATAATCAAACAATGCAGGTTGGCCTCATTCACATCTCTCTCTGATCTCTGGATGCTAGTTGAAGGCAGGTTGTGAACTATATAAAGAGACTTTTTATTTTTGTCTGTGTGACTTTACAGGAGATGAGTTTAGGGGACTATGTGTCCGGCTGGATGACCACAGATCTACTTCATTGACCATCACTGAAACCCCAGAGATATCTTAAAAAATCCAGGTTGGGACAATCGAGTCACCTGGCCACATATCTCACTGCTCTCGGTTAACCTCCTAAGCTTGCTGTTACCTACTCGCAGTGGGGACCCACTCAAAGCGGGAAGCCACTCGTGGGGGTATTCGGCACTGGACACAGCTCTAATCCCAGCGAGTCAGTGGTAGGGTGAGACTCTGCATTTTGCACCATCTTGGGTATTTGTTGGGACTGTTCTATATGCTATTGTGTGTTGGTGGTTCAATAAATTATTGCCACACTGTGTTACCCCCACCCTGTGTTGTCTGAGTAGTGTTCTACCCACAGGGAGAGAGCAGGCGTTCAGTGGTATGAGCCCTGGTCCATGCAGTCTTTCTAAAGACAGCCGGGCCAGCGGACGAGAGCAACCACTGGCCCCTGTGTCTCCACACTGTTGTAGATACTTCTCCCAGGATGACTTATTATGGAGGCTCCTCACAGGATAACCTGTTATGGATGCTTCTACCATAATGATTTATTATGGAGGCTCCTCCAGGGAGGACTTTTCTGAGGCATGATGGTAACATAATACAGTACTTACCAAGGTACTGAAGTAAGCTTCACGTCACCCATTTAAGGAACAGAAATTTTCCACCTTCTGAACCGATCAATACATATAAATATTATACAGTACAACTTCCATTTATAACCCTATCCCCACCACACCGTCTCACTTTTAGAGAAAATGAGTCTATATTTAGTGCTCCGAAAACCTCAATTACAGGCGATGTTCTCCGTCGATGGCCAATGAGCCTTTCGCTTGATCAAGAGGTCGCGTCTGGTCATATGATCTGTTTGCAGACTATTACGCTTCAACAGAAAGGTATCTTCTCTAATACGGAGAGCTCTTGCCTTTTTAAATGAATGGCCCGTCATCTCTAAATGCCATTTCCAAATCATTTGCCAGATAAAGGCAAGCAGAACGCAGCTGACAGGGATCAATGCCTTCGCAGAAATCTCCTTAATTGGCTGGTGGTTCTTCCATGGACCCTTATTGAGTCGATGACACAGAATGAGATGAAGAGATGAAGGAATTTCAAGTGGAAAGTCACTGGACTTTACGTCCCGCCATGCTCAGTGATGTGAAGAGTCTCGGGGAGTATTGCCTTTCCTTAAACTATACAAGTAATCAGTTACCCATTCATGTAATAATAATCCATACTGTAGGGCCTGAGTGCAGCATTTCGTAGTAAATCTGAGATTTTGTCTCCAGGGATCTGCAAGATAAATAATGCACTGGCGAGATAAGGAAATAAAGATTTCTTACCTCCGAGAAGAAGACACGAGCAAGAAATCTGTGATTACGTCCCGATTAGCAATGCAGTGCTATGCCCTGGGCTGATAATGTCTGATAGATGCCTGTAAGTAGGGAGAAACTCACTCTGATTTTGCAGTATTCCTGTCTGGAAGGAATGAAAAAAAAATTATTTTTGTAAGTTTCCATGGCGGAAATATCTGTGGATGCGAAATATGAGGGTCACTGATATATGTTGTGCGGTTGTAAATGACGATTGTGCTAAAGTTGGATGTGCAATGTGAAATTCATGCTACCTCATGTATTGTGAATCTTACGGCCATGTTCTCACATGCAAAAATGCAGTTTTTTTCCCCACAGGTGTCCACTCCAATATAAAGTAATAGCAACCTGCTTGGACTTTTTGTTGCTATTTTTCTGGTATATTTTTCCCATCTTTTTTTTTTTTTTTAGTGCAGATTTGAAAACTTTTCTTTTTTACGCTTTTTTTTTAAAGGGAATCTGTCACCGGAAGTTGGCAGGCTATTTAAATGACCTGTGTCTGGTCCGATGGGCGGTGTTTCTTCTTTTTTTCTCCACTCCATCCGTGGACCCCGTCCGCGATCTTTTCCGGAATGAGAGTTGTTCTCCTCCATAGTTCGCGCGTGCGCAAAGCACTCTTGCCTCGCGCACGCGCAGTATGCTTTGCCCAACTGGGGGCAAAATCACTACTGCGCATTTGCCGGTGCACTATGTCCCGGAAGTATTTTGCTGTGTTCCGGGACATAGCGCACCGGCGCATTAGTCATTTAAATAGCTCGCTGAGTTTTTCTTTTACATACGTTTTTTTTTAAGCTCATAGGAATAAAAAAGCCCTAAAAAATGCACAGTGAGCGTGAGTTTTCATGAAATGGCATCCATTTTGCTCACCCTGTTAAACGCGGCGGATTTTCTGCACGCCAAAAAAAAAAAAAAACAGTGGAAAAAACGCTGCATTTACACCACATGGGAACATGGCCATACTCTGTTTTGTTTTGTTTTTCACTTTCTTTTTTATGCAGATAATCTGCTGCGATTACCGGTGTTAACTAAGGCTACTTTCACACATCAGGTTTTCGGCGTCAGGCGCGATCCGGCGTCGTGCCGGAACGCCGGATCCGGCAAATGTTTAGTAAAACCGGATGTGACGGATCCGGTTTTCTGCCGGATCCGTCTTTTTCTTGACAGACAAAACCGGATCCGTCTCATCCGGTTCATCCGTTTTTCGACGGATTACGCCGGATCCGGTTTTTAAAATTGACCCTTGTGGCCTTCCGAACGGGATTGGCTACTGGAAAACTATATATAGCATGTTCCTACAGCCCTTCTTTGACAGGTTGTAGAGGAGAAAGTGCAGGTTGGAGAGAAGAGCAAGTTTACTGGCGAAGATGGATGTTGTCATTGGAAATATTTTGAAGAATTTGGCGGATTTTACAGCGGAGGCGAATCGTTTGAGGGTGATTGTTCTGGAGAAGGAGAGAGCGAGACAGCAGCGCATCAGGCATCGTAGACGACGTTTGTGGATCCACCCCATCACAGCCAAGAGAATGACGCGTGGGGTCTATTCTACACTCTGCATGGACCTTCGACGAAACCCGGATAAATTTTTTGGATATGTTAGGATGAAAATGGAGAATTTTGATTACTTGGTGGAGCGCATTGCACACCTCATAAGAAAAGCGGACACCTATTGCCGCTTCTCTGTTTCACCCACAGAGCGTCTGATGGTGACTTTAAGGTAAGCCACATTTATTGGATATGCTCGCATCAGAGCACACTTTCACTGCAATCTTATTGGTGGTAATTTGTATCTCCAAGTGTTATAGGTCAGTTTTGGTATGTAATGCTGTGATTTAAAACTAATTGATTGTTTGTTAATTCCCCACAGATTTCTTGCAACTGGAGAATCCCTTTCGTCACTGCATTTCCAGTACAGACTCGGGATTTCCACCATATCTGGAATTGTGAAGTACACATGCCGTGCACTGTGGGACTCCTTAGCTGAAGAGTTTTTACCAGAGCCCACAACAGAGAGGTGGATTGAAATTGCTGACAAGTTTCAACAGATATGTCAGTTTCCAAACTGCTTGGGCGCTGTGGACGGGAAACATATCCGCATTGTAAAGCCAGCTGGATCTGGATCTGAATATTTCAATTACAAGAAATATTTTTCAATTGTCCTCATGGCCATCGCTGACGCGGAATACAAATTTATTGCGGTTGATATTGGGGCCTATGGCCGCTCCAATGACTCTCAAGTTTTCAAACTGTCTGCCATGGGGCGTAAACTGTATGGAAACACCTTCCAGTTCCCACCACCTAGACCGCTGCCGCAAACATCTGGTCCACCTATGCCATTTGTCTGTGTAGGGGATGAAGCCTTCCAGCTGTCAGAACACCTTTTGAAACCGTACTCTAGCAGAGGATTGACAAGACCAAAACGCATTTTTAATTACCGCCTCACAAGAGCAAGAAGAATGGTTGAATGTACCTTTGGTATTCTGACAGCCAAATGGCGGGTCCTATTGACTGCGATCAACCTCAAGACAGAAACTGTGGACGAGGTGATCAAAGCATGCGTGGTACTCCACAATTTTGTTATCTGCAAGGAACCCATTTCCATTGAGGACACCTCTGAAGAAACCACCTTGCAAGATTACCATGACATTACCACTAGAAGTTCTGTGACGGTTTCAGTAATGAGGGACAATTTTGCACTATACTTTATGTCACCTCAAGGCAGAGTACACTGGCAGGATGACAGAGTGTGAAAGATTTGTGCCCTAACCAAACTTGTGTACCTTCTGTACCAACAGTATATACCTTTGCCAACCAAAGTTGGCTATCTTGTCATGGTCTTACTATTTTTACCTTTAGGCCACAGGTGTGTACCTGGTTGTGTTTTATGCAAAGTATTTCACCTTTTAACAAAAGTTGTGTACATTGTTCGGAAATCACCAACAATAAACACAACTTTTTAGGTGAAATACTTTGCTTCAAACACAACCAGGAACACAACTGTGGCAAAAAGCTAAAATTTACCCACAGTTATATACCTAGTTTTGAATACCATTTCACCTTTTAAATACCCTGTATTTAACCTTTTTCGCCGCAGAAAGAAATGACAGACAACCAGTGTAAAATAATTTAACTTTTATTGAAAAATGTTTTTTTTAGTAAACTTTTTTAAAATTTTAATAAACATGTTTAATAAAAATTTGAAACTATAAAACTGAAACCATAAAACTGGTCATTTTTATTTAAATACACACATTATAATTCTGTGTAGTGTGTGGTGGAAATACTGCTGTAGGGGCTGCGGGACACTTCGACACTGGGAGTGTGGAGAGAGGACTGGGATCGTGGTGGGGAAGGAACAGTTAGAGGTGAAGGTGTGGAAAAAAACTACTGAATGGGTGGACATGTGGGAAGCAGAAGAGGTGGTGGGTGGTGGAGTGGAGGGTTGGGCAGGGACTGTAGGAGCAGATGATGTTGATGGCAAGTTGTATGGGGAAGGAGTTTGGTACGGGGCAGGTTGCTGGAAGTGGGGAGATGTCTGGTACGGGGCAGGTTGCTGGAAGTGGGGAGATGTCTGGTACGGGGCAGGTTGCTGGAAGTGGGGAGATGTCTGGTACTGGGGAGGTTGCTGGTACTGGGGAGTTTGCAGGTACTGTGGAGGTTGCTGGTGCTGGGGAGGTTGCTGGTGCTGGGGAGGTGGCTGGTGCTGGGGAGGTGGCTGGTGCTGGGGAGGTGGCTGGTGCTGGGGAGGTGGCTGGTGCTGGGGAGGTGGCTGGTGCTGGGGAGGTGGCTGGTGCTGGGGAGGTGGCTGGTATGTAATAGGAGGGGGAGGATGGAAAGTGGCTGGAGGTGGATGGTATGTAATAGGAGGGGGAGGATGGAAAGTGGCTGGAGGGGGTGTAGATGTAATAGGAGGGGGAGGATGGAAAGTGGCTGGAGGGGGTGTAGATGTAATAGGAGGGGGAGGATGGAAAGTGGCTGGAGGGGGTGTAGATGTAATAGGAGGGGGAGGATGGAAAGTGGCTGGAGGGGGTGCAGGTGGAGGAACTACTGTGGTGGGAGGAGGAGGAGGAGGTTGGGAGGTAACTTGCTGGAGAGCAGCGTGGCATGAATGCATTACATGCATCTGCTGGGCAGGAGAGAGCGTTTCCATGCGCTCCACAACAGACCTGAAAAAGGTGTGTTTTGGCGAAGATCTTGCTTCTGAATGCATGGTTTGCAGAAGTGTCTTCACCTCCAGAATGCTGGAGTTGATCTGCTGATAGCCTGCGGAGATTTGCTCTGACAAGACTTCTAGACAGTTCTGGAAAGATGCATTCAGATGCAAGAACTCTTGCGCATAACTCTTTTCCTGACCCCTCTGCCGCTGCCGCCCAGTACCCGCAGGTGTACTAGAGGTGGCAGGGGCAGAAGGGTGGGGTAAAGGGAAAGCGATCTCCTCACCAGCAGCTTCATGTAATGTAGGCGGCCACGATGCTCCTGTGCTGGTGGATGGGACAGATGGGTCGAATGTGTGGGAAGGCTGGGAAGGTGCAGATGTACCGGGGCGGTCGAAGTGTCCCTCGGTGCCGGTCTCCTCAGGGATCGCCTCAGAAGGGTCCAATCGTGCCGGCTCCCGAGTGCTGCTCACCGTGCTGTGGAATAAAGAGAAAAAAAAACAATTCAAATACTGACATGGTATGGCCCTGGCTGAAAAAAAAATTTACATCTAACATTTTTTTTCACATGTGGTGTGTAATATTTACCTTCTGGTGACCATTGTTTCCCGGAGGAACGACAGGGCTTCTGCGTACTTGTACTTGCTCCTGCGTCCTCCAGATCCACTCGGGGCCCGCATCTCTTTATTGAACTCCTTCTTGAAACGATCTCTCACAGACCGCCACCGATTCACAATTCTGTTCCCTGAAACGAGAAAGGAGTGGTTAGTATACAACATCAGTGTTTCCCAAACTCCAGTCCTCATGGTCCCCAGGGGTCATGTTTTCAGGATTTCCATAGTAAATAGAAATCCTGAACACATGATCCGTGGGGACCACGAGGACTGGAGTTCGGGAAACACTGGTTTAAATCAAGCAACCGGTACTGTATATACTTACGCTCTGTAATCTGGGCCCGAACATCGAGGTCCTCCCAGCGGCCCACAAGGAGCGAACAGATTTCCTCCCAGAGTCGTCGGGTAACGATCAGGTCAGTGTGGCGGCGGTCAGCCATATTCCAGAGCGGCTCCCTTTCTCGGACGAGATCGATGAGGTGGTCCACATCGAGTCCTCCATCCTCAACGTCAGAGTCGGGAGCACGCTGTGAAGGCTGTTAAAGAAAAAGACAAAAATAACATAATTAGCCTCCACAAAAGAAATGAAATAAAAAGTGCAAAAAAACAAAGCAAAAATATTTATACTTACACGCTGGTGACCGCCGCGTTGCTGTCGCTGACGACCCTGGGAGGCACTGCGAGCACCTCTTGGCCAAGCACCAGATTGGGAAGACTAGAGAAGAAAACAAAAAAAGTTATGTCTTTGGATGTAGGCATTTGTTTGCTGTGTGTGGTCTGCAGAACATTGTTTTCTATGTGTTGTGTGTAGTGTGATGTTGTGTTTCTGCGTTTGATGCAAAAAACTTACGAATTGTGAGCCCACTCCAGGTGTCTGTCCACCCCTTCCTTCTTCTTCTGGGAGCTCCTCTTCATCTTGTGATTCCTGTTTTGAAATAAAAGGCAATGAATAGACATATATTACAGAGAAGATGGATTTTGGAAATAAAAACTTACCGTCAAACGCTGACGATGCGAGGGAGGGCTCCCAGAAGAAGATGTGCTGTCTTCCTGGTGGCCACACTCCATGCCTGTGGGTGGTGTTCCAGCTGCTGCCATTGCTGCTGCTGCTGCTGCTGCATCTATTGGGCGGCTGTTGAATAAAGAGAAACAAAGGGCCAATGAATATCTTGATATTCAATAGCCCTAGTTTGGAGGAATGGGTGATTTGATAATTACCGTCTCTCATCTGCTGCTGGACTCCCCTCCCGTTGTTCAGCATGCTGCTCCAATTGGGGTGGTGCTGCTGCAGATGTCTCCTGCCTTCTCCTGCGCCTGGTTGCTGTCTTGGGTGGCATGTTGGGTGTGGCTGTGGGTCCCACTGTCTTGCTTTTATATATGTCTTGTGGGCAGAGCTACTGAGCATGCTCAGACCAAAAAACCGGATCCGGCCGCCGGATCAGGCTTTCGCCGGATCCGGCGCATTGCGGCGCTCATAGGCTTTCATTGTGTGAAAAAGCCGGACGCGCCGGATCCGGCGTGTCCGGCTTTTTCGCCGGAGACAAAAAACGTTAGTTTTTTCCAGACGCCGGATCGCGACACATTGCGACACATTGCCGGATCCGGCGAAAACCGGATGAAACGCATGGCCATCCGGCGCGATCCGGCGCAAATGCAAGTCAATGGGGGGGGAAACCGGATCCGGCATTGCATTTCGCCGGATCCGGTTTCTGTCAAAAGCGCCGGATCGCGCCTGACGGCGAAAACCTGATGTGTGAAAGAGGCCTTAGTGGATCTGAGTTCATGAAAATTCTTGCTCACTGCGTGTAAAGACGATGTCGAACTGTGAATTTTTTTTCTGCAGTTTTTTCTCTATATGTTTCTATGGGAAGTTTGAAAAAAAGTGCAAGTAAAAAAAAAGTACAATGAATGATGTGTTGGTTTGGACACCTATCGCCCCAAATATTGCACATCTGCCCCCCCCCCCAAAAAAAACCAATCATAAAAAAATGAGCATCATCGAAATGATACCATTGAAAATCAAAGTATATCACTCAAAAAACAAGTCCTCAATCAGGTTCATTAATGGAAAAATGGCGACACAAGACACCTTTTTCCTTTAGAAAAGTACTACGTTTTAGTTATAGAATTGCCGTCGTGTAAAGTAACTGGTTAATATAACAATCTATTATTTGAATATACTGTGTTTTACCTTCGCTGGTTCAGAAAGCTGGAAAATGTGAGAGAACTAGAAAGAGTCGGCAGCGAACCACATGAAACCTAGAGTTTCCAAGATAGTACAAGTCCAGATCTGAATGTTTCCCCAAGGTACCGCTTCATAAGGTGAAGTAGAGCGGAGGTCGTGTAGCGGCTCAGTGGTGTTAAGGATTATATAAGAAGTGTGTGGTCTCCATTGGCCTCAAAGGTCGTCAATTAATACCCTACCGGCTGTGTTACACTTATGTCATCTGTAGCTGATGGGAAAAGGTTACACATTTCTCACATTCTCTTCACACCATAAATCCAGTCATAGGACAAGTGTCTGACAAATATCACTGGTTTCTTTTTTTCTGATTTGTTCTGTTTATTTCTTTCTCTTTTATCTCCTTTTCTCTCTCTTTCTTTCATTCTCTATTTATGTACTGTATGTTCTATTTTTTTTTGTGTTTCATTCTCTTTTTTCTTTCCGTCTTTCTTTTTTCCTCTTTCTCTCTTTTCCTTCATTACTCTCCTTTTCTTTCTTTATTTCATGATCATTATTTCTTTCTTTCTCTTTCTGATTTTTTCTTTCTCTCTTACTTTCTCTCTCCCTTTCTTTTTCTCTCTTTCTTTCTTTTCTATCTTTGTCTTTTGTTTCTATTTTTTTTTATTTATTTTTTATTCTTTCATTTTTAATTTGATCATTCTTTCTTTCTTTTTTTCCTTTAGGATTCTACCTTTCATTTCCTTGGCAACATCTGAAAATTGTCCCAACTCCTTTCTTTCTTTCTTTCTTTCTTTCTTTCTTCTTTTATCATGCTTTCTCTCTCTTTCTTTTTTTTCCCTACCTTCCTTCCGTTTCCTTGGCAACATTGGAAAATTGTTGCCAACCATCTGTTAATTTTGGATAGTCCAATGTCTGTAAATCGTAATCTGTGGACTTACATGACATATCATTTACATTTTTCTGCTTCATTTTCTAAAATGTTTGTTATCTGTGATTTGTAGGTAATTTGTTTAGTGATTAGAAAATAATCTTGTTGATGATCCAGTGCTAGACTCCTGAGAATGGCGGATCTCTCGCCAGAAGACCCGGTCCTGGCTCCCTCTGTCTCTCTATAACTCAATTACCACCTATACTGGTGCCAGGGTACAAGAAACCTTCCAAAATCACTGCGTTCTGGAAGTTCTTGTGGGTTTGTCGTGGGGAACAGGAGATTTTCTGACTCTTAGGGCTCATAGTCATTTGCGAGAAATATGGATGAGTATATATATATATATATATATATATATATATATATATATATATACATACACACATATATACACTCACTGGCCACTTTATTAGGTACACCTGTCCAACTGTGTGTTAAGACTTAATTTCTAATCAGCCAATCACATGGCGGCAACTCAGTGCATTTAGGCATGTAGACATGGTCAAGACAATCTCCTGCAGTTCAAACCGAGCATCAGTATGGGGAAGAAAGGTGATTTGAGTGCCTTTGAACGTGGCATGATTGTTGGTGCCAGAAGGGCTGGTCTGAGAATTTCAGAAACTGCTGATCTACTGGGATTTTCACGCACAACCATCTCTAGGGTTTACAGAGAATGGTCCGAAAAAGAAAAAAAATCCAGTGAGCGGCAGTTCTGTGGCCGGAAATGCCATGTTGATGCCAGAGGTCAGAGGAGAATGGGCAGACTGGTTCGAGCTGATAGAAAGGCAACAGTGACTCAAATTGCCACCCGTTACAACCAAGGTAGGCAGAAGAGCATCTCTGAACGCACAGTGCGTCGAACTTTGAGGCAGATGGGCTACAGCAGCAGAAGACCACACTGGGTACCACTCCTCTCAGCTAAGAACAGGAAACTGAGGCTACAATTTGCACAAGCTCATCGAAATTGGACAGTAGAAGATTGGAAAAACGTTGCCTGGTCTGATGAGTCTCGATTTCTGCTGCGACATTCGGATGGTAGGGTCAGAATTTGGCGTAAACAACATGAAAGCATGGATCCATCCTGCCTTGTATCAACGGTTCAGGCTGGTGGTGGTGGTGTCATGGTGTGGGGAATTTTTTCTGGGCACTCTTTGGGCCCCTTGGTACCAATTGAGCATCGTTGCAACGCCACAGCCTACCTGAGTATTGTTGCTGACCATGTCCATCCCTTTATGACCACAATGTACCCAACATCTGATGGCTACTTTCAGCAGGATAATGCGCCATGTCATAAAGCTCGAATCATCTCAGATTGGTTTCTTGAACATGACAATGAGTTTACTGTACTCAAATGGCCTCCTCAGTCACCAGATCTCAATCCAATAGAGCATCTTTGGGATGTGGTGGAACGGGAGATTCGCATCAGGGATGTGCAGCCGACAAATCTGCGCCAACTGTGTGATGCCATCATGTCAATATGGTCCAAAATCTCTGAGGAATGCTTCCAGCACCTTGTTGAATCTCTGCCACGAAGAATTGAGGCAGCTCTGAAGGCAAAAGGGGGTCCAACCCCTTACTAGCATGGTGTACCTAATAAAGTGGCCAGTGAGTGTATACTGTGTGTGTATATATATATATATATATATATATATATATATATATATATATATATATATATATATATATATACACACACAGCTCTGGCAAAAATTAAGAGACCACTGCACAGTTTTCTAAAAATCAGCTTCTCTCCATGTCTGGCAGCCATTCCATTCCAGTGTCAGGTGAATTCCAACCAGAGTACACCTCATTCTACTTAATGTGCTTCTGATTAGGTGATCACCTGAACCAAATCTAATTTAACGAAGGAAAGAATAAAAAGCCCTGCTGTGGTGTTCACAATCCTCCTGCAATAGGACAAGCTGGATGGCAAAACAAGTGCTAGTAATATCCCAAAAGTAATAGGAATGAAAAAATAACTAATAACCATGCCAAAGGAGTTGAAAAGAAAAGTCTTGAGTGAGGAAAAGAAGGGCACAATTCTGGCTTTACTGGCAGAGGGATATAGTGAGCGTCATGTTGCCTCTATCCTTAAAATTTCTAAGATGGCAGTCCATTACAACAAGGTCAAGCAGCAGACATTGGGGACAACAAAGCTACAGACAGGCTGAGGGTGAGTACGACTCTCCACTGACCGGGATGACCGTTATTTTATTTGAATGTCACTCAGCAACCGCAGGATGACATCAAGTGACCTACAAAAGGAATAGCAAATGGCAGCTGGGGTGAAGTGCAAGGCAAGAACAGTTCGTAACAGGCTCCTAGAGGCAGGGCTCAAGTCATGTAAAGCTAGCAAAAAGCCCTTCATCAATAAGAAGCAAAGGAGAGCCAGGCTGAAGTTTTCCAAAGACCATAAGGATTGGACCATAGAAGACAGGAGTAAGGTAATCTTCTCTGATGAGTCTAATTTTCAGCTTTGCCCAACACCTGGTCGAATAATGCTTAGACGGAGACCTGGAGAGGCGTACAAGCCACAGTGTCTTGCACCCATTGTGAAATTTGGTGGAGGATCGGAGATGATCTGGGGATGTTTCAGCAAGGCTGGAATTGAGCAGGTTAATCTTTGCGAAGGACATATGAATCAAGCCACATACAAGGTTTTCCTGGAAAAACAGTTGATTCCTTCTGCTCAGGCAATGTTCCCCAACTCTGAGGACTGGTTTTTCCAGCAGGACAATGCGCCATGCCACACAGCTAGGTCAATCAATGTGTGGATGAAGGACAACCACATCTAATCCCTGTCATGGCCAGCCCAATCTCCAGACCTGAACCCCATTGAAAACCTCTGGAATGTAATCAAGAGGAAGAGGGATAGTCACAAGCCAACAAACAAAGAAGAACTGCTTACATTTTTGTACCAGGAATGGCATAAGGTCACCCAAAAGCCGTGTGAAAGACTGGTGGAAAGCATGCCAAGACGCATGAAAGCTGGGATTAAAAATCATGGTTGTTCCACAAAATATTGATTTCTGGACTCTTCCTGAGTTAAAACATTAGTATTCTTATTTCTAAATGATTATGAACTTGTTTCTTAGCATTATTTGAGGTCTGCAAGCACTGCATGTTTTTGTTATTTTGACCATTTCTCATTTTCAGAAATTAAATACAAAATGTATTGCTTGGAAATTCAGAGACATGTCGATAGTTCATAGAGCAATTTACATTTTACTCAAAAATATACCTATAAAGAGAAAAATCAGACAAACTGAAAATGTTGCAGTGGTCTCTAAATTTTTGCTAGAGCTGTATATCTAAATAATAATAATAATCTTTATTTTTATATAGCGCTAACATATTCCGCAGCGCTTTACAGTTTGCACACATTTTCATCACTGTCCCCGATGGGGCTCACAATCTAAATTCCCTATGAGTATGTGTTTGGAGTGTGGGACGAAACCAGAGTGCCCGGAGGAAACCCATGCAAACACGGGGAGAACATACAAACTCCTTGCAGATGTTATCTATTCTCTGTGTATACCGTATATACTCGTGTATAAGCCGAGATTTTCAGCACATTTTTTTTGTGCTGAAAATGCCCCATCGGCTTATACACGAGTCATTCAGCGGGGAGGGGGAGCGGCGGCAGGAGCTGGTGGCTGGGAAGTCATACTCACCCCTCCCGTGCCTCCCTAAACATCCCCTGTATCCTCCTTGTCCCAGCGCTGACAGCTTCTACCTGCCTTCAGCGATCACATGGTACCGCTCATTAAGCACATGAATATGGACGCCCATGGGAGTGGAAGCATATTCATGAGCTTAATGAGCAGTACCATGTGACTGCTGAAGGCAGGAAGAAGCTGTCTGCGCTGGACAACGGAGGATTCAGGGACGTTCAGTGACGGCACAGCAGGGTGAGTATGAAGGAGGAGAACGGGGGCTGCACAGAGGAGGACGGGGGCAGCACGGAGGAGGACAGGGAGCTGAGCCACACATAGAAGGGGGAGCCGAGCCACGGGTACTGGGAGGGGGGGAGAGCCACACAGAGCAGGACAGGGATGAGGGGACAATGTACACCTGGCTTATACTCGAGTCATTAAGCTTACCCAGTTTTCCATGGCAAAATTAGGGGCCTCGGCTTATACTCGAGTATATACGGTATAGCTATTCTAACCTAACCTGTCACTTTGTGATAATACTGTACGCGGCAGATCGTTTGCCGGCTTTTAATCCATCTAAGGCTGGTTTCACACTTGCGTTTTTTTGTGCTGAGTTTTTGCGCACACATGCGTTTTTTTCCTATACTTAACATGGGTGCGCATAGTCATGCGTTTGTACGCGCATGCGTTTTTTTTTGTAGTGTGCGCCTGGGCGCACAAAATGCATCCTGTTGCATTTTTTGTGCGTCTGACTTGCCTCAAAAAAACGCACGCAATGCGCACGAAATTCACCCAAAACCCATTAAAGTCTATGGGAGCGCTGACGTGCGCATGGTCATGCGCACGTCAGCGCATAAAACCGCATGCGTTTTTTTGCAAAAACCATGCACAAAAAACAAGAAAACGCATTAAAAAACGCATGATGCGTTTTTATGCGCGTTTGCACTGCGCACGCAGCGCAAAAAAACGCAAGTGTGAAAGTAGCCTAATACACTAATATATATATACAGTATATATTGTATGTATGTATGCATATATATATATATATATTTTATATGTGTGTGATTTGAGGAATATTGTGTTTTAAAACCATGTGTAAAGGAGAACTGCTGTATGTATAAGCTCATATTAAAATCGCATTGCAGATTGCATACGCATGTCATATGGCTGTTCCATTTAAAAATCGCACAGAAATCGCATGGCACTCGTCAGTTTTTTCGGTCCGTTTTTTTTCTTGCATATGGGTATGAGCCCTTACTGGAGTCTACTCTATGAGTAGAAGGGGGGTTTTTGCTTTTTTTCTGGGACTCTAACAAAAAAGAATTGGCAAACAAAGATTTTGAAAGTATGGTATAGAAGTAATAAATAATAAATTTTATTTCTATAGCGCCGATATATTCCGCAGCACTTTACATTTCAGAGGGGACCTGTACAGACAATAGACATTACGGCATAACAATAATCACATAGATCGTACCAGATACCAAGAGGAATGAGGGCCCTGCTCGCAAGCTTACAATCTATGAGGAAAAAAGGTAGACACGAAAGGTGGATGGTAACAGTTGCCCTGATTGTATGGACCAGCCATAATGTTAAGTGTGTAACAGTACAGACACAGAGGGCTAATGGATGCATAAAGAATGTGGGAACATGATGCGGGGAACCTGGTTACGGTAAAAACTTTTGGCTGTGCCACACAGGGATAGATTAGGTTAATGTGTTGAGGCGATAGGCCAGTCTGAATAAATGAGTTTTCAGGGCACGCTTAAAATTGTGGGGATTGGGGACTAATCGTATTGACCTGGGAAGTGCATTCCAAAGAATTGGCACAGCACGTGTATAGTCTTGGAGACGGGAGTGGGAGCTTCTGATTATTGTGGATGCTAACCTCAGGTCATCAGCAGAACGAAGGGCGCGGGTAGGGTGGTATACTGAAACAAGGGAGGAGATGTAGGGTGGTGCTGAGCCATGGAGGGCTTTGTGGGTGAGGGTAATAAGTTTATACTGAATTCTGGAGTGGATGGGTAGCCAGTGTAATGACTGGCACAAGGTAGAGGCATCGGTGTAACAATTGGCAAGGAATATGATCCTGGCAGCAGCATTCAAGACAGATTGGAGGGGGGAGGGTTTGGTAAGAGGGAGACCGATTAGAAGAGAGTTACAATAGTCGAGACGAGAATGAATAAGAGAAACAGTAAGAGTTTTTGCGGAGTCAAAAGTAAGAAAAGGTCGAATTCTAGAAATGTTTTTGAGGTGCAGATGACAAGAGCGAGCAAGTGATCGAATGTGGGTGGCAAAGGAAAGCTCGGAAGTGTGACCCCAAGACAGCGGGCATGTTGCTGGGGAGTAATAGTGGAACCACCCACAGAAATAGCAATGTCGGGTATAGGTACATTAGTAGCGGGAGGAAACACCAGGAGTTCAGTCTTTGACAGGTTCAGTTTCAGATATAGTGAGGACATGATGTTGGACACAGCGTTTAGACAATTGGTGTTTTCTAGAAAGGCTGGCGTGATGTCAGGAGAAGAAGCGTATAATTGGGTGTCATCAGCATAGAGACGGTAATATAGAGAAGTAATATACATGAGCACGTTGAGCACCGACAGCTCAGTAGTATACTTCCGTAGTTGGTCTCATCTCAGCACCTTTAGTCATACAACTGCAGCAGCACCATGTGCAGTACTATACTATTAATGAAAATGCTGCAGAGCGCCACCAACAAAAATGTAGGCGAGTCAAAATATTATGAATTTGTTGGCTACGCCCAACCAGGTTGAGCGTCACACACTTTTCAAAATGTTTCCGGAATGGACAGCGAGTGCTGTAGAAAAAGGAAAAGTCACAACATTTTCTTGCAGCTTTGACTGTTACAACCATTTTTAGATATTTCAAACTGTTTTATTCCAGAATTCTGCCAAAAACTGTTTGATGAGATCGATCCACAATTCTGTTTGGTATTCAGTGACAAAAAAAATATAAAAAAAGGCAGTAAAACATAATAAAAGGAAATCTAGTAATAAATAATTTTGATTTCACGATCATCATTCTGGCCAACGGATTAAAACTAACATGGTATTTGTAGTGGCTGGTAATCTCCATAAAATGAAAGGCTGAAACACCAAAAACAACAAATTGTGGAATGTTCCTTTTTTTGTACAGTACTTCATAAAAATCGCAATAAAATGTTTTCAATAGATTATATGATATCATAGTTCATACTATAAAAATTCCCCAAAAAGAAAACCCATCCTAAAAAAATGTTCAATGCCTCATACAGTACTGTGCAGCAATTTAGGCACATTTGGAAAAAAAAAATGCTTGCAAAATAAGAATGAAAAATAGAAAGGTTAATAGTTTATTTTCATCAATTACCAAAATGCAAGCGACCTAGAGCAGCAAATCTTGACACTCTAGTCTGCTTTGAAATCTTTGCTTGGGAGATACCTTGCTGATTCAGTATAACTACCTTGTGTCTTGTTGCTGTGCTCAGTCTTGTCATGGTGTAAGACTTGTGACATGAGACTGCCTTCCACAACCTCACTGTGACGAGTGTCAGCTTACGCTGAGTCGTTCTTCTTAGAAAGAGTGGACCCTCTGGGCCGTGGCACTCACCCACCTAGGGCGAGCTGACCTAATGAGAACCACCCCCTATACAGGGAGTGTCAGAGGCAAGACCAAGGGGGTGAGCCACCACGGCAGCTGGACCAGACGGCCGGCTCAGGGAAACAAGGCAAGACGAGTCATTAATTCAAAGAAACTTCATTAAGGAAGACTTCAGGTACAACAGGTGCAAAACGTGGACACACAGAACATAAGGCAAGGTGCGTGCAAGAGCACGCCGAGGTCCAAGACTTGAGGAACTCTTCAGGGTGCAACAGGAGCAAATGTGAACACACAGAGTTCGTGGAACAGGGTGCAGGCAATGGAACGTGCAGATGGTATGCGGACATCGGACTCAGGACAACAGTCCACGATCAACCAGGGCATCAGGGTCTGTAGCTCAGAGGATGATCGGCAGGATCCAGACATCCAGAAGTCAGCCAGGGTTCCATGCAAGGAAGCAAGATAGAGTTAGTGACATGGTGTGTGTCAACGGACACGCCAGGATCAGGTTCACAGGACAGAGACCTGCACATGCCAAGGGGCATGCGAGGGACGGGTCAAGTTCACAGGACGGTGGCCTGCGCATGCCAAGGGGCATGCCAGGGACGGGTCAGGTTCACAGGACGGTGGCCTGCGCATGCCAAGGGGCATGCCAGGGAGAGGCACAGAGTACGGTGGCATCGGAATCCAAATGCTGGCATCGACCGACAGGATCCAGGTATCTGGCTACGGAACTCGGCTCCGGCCATCAAGCCGCAGTCATCTAGGTCCGGACCTCTGGCAGCGGTCGGCAGGTTATGGAATCCGGCAGGCAAACTAGGGGACAGAGAAGAGCAAAAGAGACAAAGGCTTTGTGCAAGAGTAGCACGAAAAGGCACAGTACGAGAACCAGCGTGAGTGCGAGTGAGCACAGAGACCACAGCTGGGGAGCACCGGCAGGTGGTACTGACGATGGCAGTTGCAAGCGGGCACGACTAGAGGCGGCACCGCTGCGGGGCCACGCAGCCAGACCACTATAGCACTGGACGGGGCACGGCTGGGGCACACAGGCGAGCACGGCTAGAGGGGGCACGGCTGAGGCACACCAGACAGGCGCAGGCGACCAGGCACATGCACGGAGGCACGGAGCCACAAGGCAGGGCTAGGCAAAGGGTACAGGACAGAGCCACATGCGAAACAGCATGGCAAAGCCTAGTACGAAATGTGCAAGAGCGCACGAAACAGGGACAAGACAAAGAACGAGGCAGAGACCTGCGCATGCGGAGAGCATGCCAGGGACAGGGACAGTCTAGCAGCGGAGCGTAGGCCGAAGCCCAGAGCCGGGCCAAGGAAGGACCTTGGGACTAGACAGGGTACAGAGCGAGGCCTGCACATGTAGAGACACGCCAGGGAGAGGATCAGAGCGGAGGCCTGCACGTGTAGAGACACGCCAAGGAGAGGTTCAGAGCGGAGGCCTGCACGTGTAGAGACACGCCATGGAGAGGTACAGAGCGGAGGCCTGCACGTGTAGAGACACGCCAGGGAGAGATTCAGAGCGGAGGCCTGCACGTGTAGAGACACGCCAGGGAGAGATTCAGAGCGGAGGCCTGCACGTGTAGAGACACGCCAGGGAGAGGTTCAGAGCGGAGGCCTGCACATGTAGAGACTCGCCAGGGACAGAGACGAAGGCCTGCACATGTAGGGAGACACGTCAGGGCAGGGTACAGAGACGGAGGCCTGCACGTGTAAGGAGACACGTCAGGGCAGGGTACAGAGACAGAGGCCTGCACGTGTAAGGACACGCCAGGGACAGAAACAGAGGCCGGGTACCTGAAGCCACAAAGCAGAGCGAGACATGACACGAGGACAGAATCAGAGCAAACAAGGACTACAAGGCAAAGCAGAGCAGGGACAAAACATGGCACGAAGGACAAACACTAGACAAGACACAAGACCAGAGACGGAATACGAGCACGGAGCGTGTGCAGGGATGCACGACAGAGTAGAGTGCTAGGGCACAGAATAGAGGGAGCGCCCCACAGCCCAAGCAGCCATGAAGGGACACCACACAATACTCAGGCCCTGAGCATAGGAAGGGGCGGCCTGATATAGGGCATAGCACCTCCTCTTCCAGGTCAGGACCAGAGGAGCATTTCCGGGTTCAGATCCACAGGATAACAGAGCGTAGTCACATGATCAGAGTTCTAGACATGATGAGACGACTGCAGAATCAGTGCTGAAACCTAGATAGGTCACATGATCAGAGTTCCAGACCTGACGAGACGACTGCAGAATAAGTGCTGAAACCTAGACAGGTCACATGATCAGAGTTCTAGACATGATGAGATGATTACCAAACCAGACAGTGCAGGATCCTAGGAAAGGTCACATGATCAGCGTTCCAGACATGACGAGAAGATCACAGAAGGCAAAGCAGAAACGCAGGCATCTTGCAGCTCAGCAGACATGAGGTGAGTGTGCACACTGCTCTATGGAACAAGCAGGATAGCAGACCAGATATGCGCATACACATCCCTCCAGGAGTTCTTGAGACAAAACAGATAAGGCAGACATGACAGACATGGTGGACATGACACTCACCATTTTTAACATACTTTGTCAGTTCCTCACCCAGTTTTAAGCCTCCCACACAACTGTTTCTGTTTCAGTCAATGGCTGTTTATCAAACGACATATGAAAATGATGATCCTTATCACCTGTTTGGTGTAATTTGTTACTGAAAGACATGACTATAAGCCTACAAAATCCCTGTCTTAGTGCAAGGGTACCAAGAAGAATTAAAGCAGGCAACATCAAATATTAATGCGATTTAGATTTCCCTTTTGCTGATTCACTTTGTATTTTGCTAATTAATAAAAATAAACTATTTACACTTTGAATGTTTTCTCACTTTCCAGCATTTTTTTCCACACCTGCCTAAAACTTTTGCACAGTAATGTATTAAAAAATCTTTTTTAAAAAAAAGTTACGACTTTTGGAAGTTAAGGAAAAAATTGCTAAAAAGTCGTCATCAAAACTGACTAAGGAGTTAATCAGGCAATTTTTTCCAAAGTTTACTTATTTTAGGTTAAGACTGATTTTATCTTCGCAGAAGGAAATGTTATGATTTATAAAGATTTATTCAGCTATGCCGACACATGCTGAGTAAAAACTAGAGAGATTTATGGCAGGATTTGTATTTAAAATCCAGATCTTAGGCATAATCTAGCTTCCGTCTTCCCTGAGAGCATACATTATATAGTGTCGTGAGCATCCCTTTAAAACTATGGTTGAGGGGCAGATTGAAAGTCCTTCAGCCTGTACTTGTAAGCAAAGCTTGTTGAAGCATTGCCAGCCGAGTTAAACAGCTCAAACGTCTGCGAGGACAGACTTTTATTTGACAGGCTGCATTTCTGCCTACTAAGTAGCTGCTAATGCAGATCACTCTGCTATCTCTATGAACAGTCACGCTGATGCATACGCTTAACATTTGGAATTAACATAGCTGGAATCCGAAATACAGGAAAGATTCTCCAAACCAAGGCTGAATAGGAAAAAAAAAATAATGATTCACTCCGAGAGGTAGAGGAGCATTCATAACAACTTATCTCCTAAGGATGTTAAAAAAAAAAAGCGCTGTATAAAAAAATGTTCTGTGTCGTCCAACCACGAGTTCCTATGAGCCTTGGTTAAGGAAGAAGACGTCTAGTTTTTAGCTTAAAACTGGGCATGGGCATATCGATTTGCAGGACTCTTTTCCAACAGGCAGTTCAGTGTTCCGTAACCACTAAGCTGGAGAACCGCCAATTGCCTACAACCACATTGATAACATCAATGTGTGGAACACACACATGACATTGAACCTGGCTGGTCAAGCAAAAGAGGAGCCAAGGATACCTGGAGGCGATTTTCATAGCTTTCGTCCAGTGGCCACAGAATACTGACCTGCCGGCAGAACCACGGTTCTGCCAATTTCTTCGCTCAACTCTACTTCTACATCTATGATCTATTGAGGTCACGTGATGTCCCACATGTTCTAGAAATATTCTGTATTGTGTCCTGGCAGCCAGAGATGAGACATTACAGTAGACAGTTCACATTGAGTTTTATATGCTCTCCGTTAGAGTTGAGCAAAGTGATTCTAAGGACCCTGGCCGAGCAGCCACTATGGTAGTCCGTGGTCACTGGAGGAGAGCCCCATGAACCTCCTCCTTCCTGCCAACATCCCCCCCACCTCTTCTGAGTATGATGTCACATTAGGCCTACTAGTGGCTGCAGGACCAGGGTTATGCATATTTTTTTGCTCGACTCTACTGCTTTATGCCCAACACTACTGAGTAATGTTTGTGCCTAAAAAGTCCTCTCAAGAGTGGTTACATGGATATCAATGGGGGGTTAGATGGGAACGATCTCCATTTTCCTATTTTTCTCCTCTTTTGTGTCTTAAGAGTAATACAGATATGTCTTGAAGTTATGGTCCTACATCTGGGACCGCGGCGTCGATGGGATGAAAGGAGCTCCCACTGATCAACTGGCACCCATTGACAGGAGCTACCACTGGGCCCATTGGGATGATCCTACCAGTAATATTTATCACCTTTTCCAATGATAGGTGATAAAAATATGATCCCAAGGGACATGTATGACCATCGAGACAATAAACAATAAATGGAGCAGTGGTCAAGTCTACACACTAGCGCTTCATTCACATGATGTAACCTGGAGCCCCATTGTCAGTGATCAGTCAGGGTCTTAGGTCAATATGTTATACTGTATTTATGAACTAATCTCTGAATATCTGACACATGTTGATCGAATAACCCTTTTAAAAGCCGGGATCTCTCCTGTGCATGCAGCATCCAAGTAGTTTACATTTTTGGAGCTACACCAAGCTGCACCAAGGGTACCTGGTATAGTCGCTGTCTATTTTCTTTATTAAAGCATACAGACATTGAGGGAGGATTACCAGATCAAAACCACCTTATATTGGCCAGTAAGGAGATCTGTAGCAAGGAGAGGTTTCCATTTTGAGAACCCCGAGCCGTTATTCTACACCAGGGGTGGGGAACCTCAGGCCCCAGGGCCATTTATGACCCTTAATGACCTTTTATCCGGCCCCCGGGCAGATTGTCAGGGACTGCAGTGCTTTGGCAGGGAGTTGTATTTTGACTGCCACCAGCTCATTAATTTCTTCTTGCTCTGTGAGCATACACACGCAGTGTTCACTACTGAACACTGAGGGGTATGCAATGAAAGATTACATCCTGACACCAGTGCCAGAGTCAGGATGTACTTTGTGGGGGCGGAGTTTGTACGGCCCGCGGAGGATGGTATAAATATCCAAATGGCCCTTGGCAGAAAAAAGATTCCACACTCCTGTTCTACACTATGGAAGCTATCCAGTTTCCATGAACACCGACACTGCATAGTAATACTAAGGCAAGTCTCCCAAATTCAGTTCAATACGGATCGATTTTCTCATCTCTAGGTATCATTACTGATTGTTCAGTGATGGCAGCACCAACTGGCATTTGTCCCCTCTGCCTGCACAGCGCTATGTTGGCGCATGCATGCTCCAGTGCGCATGCGTTCTTAGCACTGGTCAGGCAGTAGGGATTTAGCTCCTTCAAATAAAAGAAACGGCAATGTGGCTTCACACTTTGGATGAAAATTATGTTAAATAACTTCCCATCCACACCCCCAAATTTGAGAAGAGGCACTGCGACTGCACTCTTTGAGGGCACTGTGGCTGTAAATGTTAAGCATAATCTGGAGTTAATGGATTGCCCATTGAATTGGCAACACATCGTCATTTCGGCAAAACATTGTCCACATGGGACAAGCATCTTTAAGGCTGTTTAGGGGAGAGTTATTGAAATGCTCTTCCAAGTCTTGTTTTGTTTTTAGACTAAAGGCAATAAAGGTTCTATATAACAGCAAACAGATAAAAAATGGAAGTGCTGCGGATCTTGGTGTTCAGCTGATCGGCTTCCCTGGTGTGCTTTGTTCTTAGTCTTATGCTTCCATAATGAGTTAAAAGGTGCCTGGAAGACGTTTTGATTTGATTCTTTTAACTGCGCTGCCTTCTCCCATATATGTTGCGATTCATTATATCACTTTGATTTACGGTTGTCTTGCTTTTTGGCAAGTTAGGTTTTATTTCCAAATTAGCTATATAAACTTTAGTGTTTCCTATAGACTAAAATGCATTTTCCTATTTTATTTTCCATACCCTATGAAAGACTAAAATTGCCCATAATAAAACAATTTGCATTCTTATTGTTTTTAAATTGTCTAAATAAGTTTCTCTGAATGTGCAGATGGGTTCTTCTGAAGATCACATTTTCGTATCGTCATAATTACTGATGCTTTAAAAGGACCACATTGATGTTATGGTTTTAGGATAAGGTGGCAGATAAATACATTGCATTTGATGGAAAGTGTCAAATTGAATCACCTTTAGGACCCCAGAAAAAACTATTCTGAGGGCATCTATGGAATTAGTACAGATTGATCCTTTAATAGCATTATAAACTTTTAGCATACTAAACACAGACCATAAAATTACTAAAGACTTATAGATTTTTCATTAAGTAGCCAAATAAAGACTAGTTCACACAGATACAGGAAAAGGCACAAGAGAAGCACAAGAAAACTGCACAGACACAGATAAAGGAACAAGCACAGGAGAGCTACAAGCAAAGTACATGGGTCGCCCTCCCAGGGCTGTGGGGTACTCGGTACCAGGCCGGTGTCAGTGGGATGTGTCACAGCAGCGGTGACCCGGACCGTGGACCTGGGCGCCCAAGTAATGGGGGAATGTAGTTAATGGAAAGGAATAGTTTGTGACGCCACCTGTGGTGTTCAGCAAGGGAGGTGTTAAGCCGACGCTGCAAACAGATCCTCCGGGACAGATGGTGTGGTGCAGCAATGATGGTATAGCCCTCCACAGGCAGGGCTGTTGTCCCAGGGCAGTGTAGATGTGGGGACACTTAGGTGGTGTAGTGTCCAGCGCAGGGGATGTAGCAGTGTCAGGCAGACGGACGCAGGAAGGAATGGAGGACACTAGGGCATGTAGTTCCAAAGCTTTACTCAGTCAGTAGTGCCGCTTCTGTGCCGTGTCTTCCAGGTCAGGGGCTCAGCCAACCTCCAGGCAAGATGGGAAGCTTCCCTCCAACACTCCTTATGTGCCTTTCCTGAACGTCTCCTCTATAGCGCCTTTAAGTGTGAAGATCTCCAGTACCGTGGTACACTAGAGTTCCTCCTGACAGATGTTCCCAATGACTCTACTTGTACGGCAGACAGCTGTAGCCTGCTTCGGGGACTCCCTTCTCCTGAGTCCCGGCTCTCTATCTAATTGCTGTTGTGCCCCAAGTCTTAGATGGGAGTAGTGCATTTACAGCCAACTACTCCACCGGTGTCTGCTACAGAACCATAAGTGTCCATTCAACCTCGGGGACCGGGCCCCGGCCTTGCGCTGAGAACCTATAGGCAGTTTTCCTCTTCTAACCCACGTCCTCTCTGTTCTCTCTACTCCTTCGTTCCGTACTTGTCTTTCTTATGGAAACTTAGGTTTCAGTTCTACGTCTTTCTCCTACTTTTCCTTTCCTGTGCCACCTGGCTCAGATCACTGAGGCAGCTGCAGCACTCCTTCCTCCATCCCTTCTTCCATGGATCCTCACTCGTGTCTGAGTGACTTCATACCCGACTGACCTTCTGTCAGACTGGACCTCCCATCCTACACTTTCCCACTCTTTTATGTATCTTAACTCCACCCACCTCCCAGCACATCCAGTGTTCCAAGCAGGGAATCACCAAAGGTGCTCTGCTACTCTCTAAGCACTGAGCCGCAATGTGGTTGTGCAGAACTACCCTGTTGTGTGGGATGCGAGTGTTGGAGTGTGGAAAGGAGTTCCCACCTTACTTGGATGGTGGGGCACTACACCTTAGGAGAAGGTGCAGTACCTCTGTGGCGACTGAGCCTCAGGGGCGCCACATACACATAGACAGGAAAAGCACCAAAAAAACTACCCAGATTAAGGAAAACACATAGGAGAGCAGAAGAACAGTGCACAGGCAGGAAAAGGTCAAAGACTGCAGACTATGCCTATGCAGCAGCATTCATGTCACAAGGATAGTGCAAATACACAGATACAGGAAAAGGCACAAGAGAAGCACAAGAGAACTACACAGATATAGGAAAATGCACAGGAAAGCACAAGCAACAAACACAGAGAGGAAAAGGCACAACAAAGACTGCAGACTGTGCCTACGCAGCAGCATTCATATCACAAGCACAGCGCATAAGCAAAAGGTGGGAAACCTGCATGTGGTCTGCTCCTTTTATTTGGTTATTATGTCAGTTATTCCACTTGTGATGGAATTGTCACTAGTCACTATGACCAGATCTGTAGCTGACAGTTTTAAGGAGGCATTGTGGTATGGGGACCCTGTGGCTGGACTGTTATAGGGGCACTGTGGCTGAGTTGTTAGGGCGACACTGTGGCTGGATTCTTATGGAGGCACATTGGTTGGATTTTGGCGGCACTGGACCTGACACTCTTACTTGTACATTGTGGCTAGAAATGATATATGGACAATGTGGCTGAATTATGACAGCATATTGACTGGATTGTTATGGGAACATTGGCCTGACTGTCATGGGGCACCGTGGCTGGATTTTTATGAGGTCATTGTGGCTGGATTGTTATGGGGTAACTTTAGCTGGTATTGATTGTAATGGGGATGTTGTGACTACAAGTGTTATGCGGACACTATGCCTGAGATCTTGAAGGGACAATATGGCTGAATAATTGGACACAATGACTGGTTTGTTACGGGGGCACTATGACTGACACAGTAATGTGTTGATCACCAGTCATGTGCACAAGCCATGAGTCAAAGCCATAAGGTTGATGGCATAGGGGAGCATGGTCTATATATTAAATTGTACCCGTCTTTTCAGGTAGATTTTCAAAACAAGCCATCATGTATATGTATAGCCCTTATATTTCACTTGCTTTCTACATTTTTCACCAATTTTACCCTTTGCATGATTTATCTCTAACCTTCAGTTGTCTCTGAGCTAGTGTATGAAGGCTAGCTGTTATAATGGCTCCCATACACAGCACACACAGATGTGAGGGTTTCTTGCTCTTTTTTTCTCTATAGCACATGTTCTGAAGCATGAGCAGCAGCATGGAAAACATTACACCGCATTGCTGAACAGTGTAGCTGTGAATCCAGCACTAAAGTGAAAATAATAATCTGCCTGTGTCTACATGCTCACTCATTGTGCTAAGTGCTCTGCCTTCCCCTCTCTGTACAGTCTAGAAGGAACTGTAACCTGATTCTTCAGTGAGCTGACAGTGATTCTTGTTTTTACCAAGACAGATTTAATCTATTTTTCAGAAATGAATTTTGAGTTCAGAAGGCAGGGAAGGGGAAAATAATGTGAGATTACTTATATTTGCTTGTACTTTTGATTTATGCAAAGCTTGTTGAAACGACGGTGGTCATTTTAAGGAATGAGATTAGGAAAAATAACTGAAAAGGTTTGCGGATCCTGAAAAGCTCTACCTACTTTACAAGAGACTTCCTCTGCGTGCTACACAGACTTGTTTTATGTTACCCTTGTGAAGAATTCTGGAAGAATGAAAAGATCAAACAGAAAGATAAGACAGATTGTAAATGATATTATATCTGTATGCCGCCACATCGGAGAGGAGGAGGACGGTTTACATTGCTTTGCAACAAAAGTTAAAATATCTATACGAGAAAAAATGATTATTCTGCATTTCCCTCAGCATCATTTTTTCTTTCCAGCTGGCTGTAGATTCTGATCATTGGCCAATTAGATGCAGGAGACTGGCAGATTAAAATAGAGATGGATGAGGTGATGGAAGCTCAACAGTGTCGATGAATATAGATATCTGTCTGCGGGTGGGTCATGTCCTCAGCCGCACTCATTAACCGATTTTTTCATGATTAGAATAATTAAGGATTGACTCTTCATCCTTTTCTGCTGATCGAAATAGAAGTTAAAAAGGAAGTATTTCAGCAACTTACTACTTCTGTGGTTTTCAAATTTTAGGGGCAATACATCGGTAACTTTCATACTCCCAATAATAACACTGCAACTTTCATACCCCCAATAATAACACTGCAACTTTCATACTCCCCATAACACTGCAACTTTCATGCTCCCCATAATAATCTGCAACTTTCATACTCCCAATAATAACACTGCAACTTTCATACTCCCAATAATAACACTGCAACTTTCATACTCCCCATAATAACCTGCAACTTTCATACCCCCAATAATAACACTGCAACTTTCATACTCCCCATAACACTGCAACTTTCATGCTCCCCATAATAATCTGCAACTTTCATACTCCCAATAATAACACTGCAACTTTCATACTCCCAATAATAACACTGCAACTTTCATACTCCCCATAATAACCTGCAACTTTCATACCCCCAATAATAACACTGCAACTTTCATACTCCCCATAATAACCTGCAACTTTCATACCCCCAATAATAACACTGCAACTTTCATACTCCCCATAACACTGCAACTTTCATGCTCCCCATAATAATCTGCAACTTTCATACTCCCAATAATAACACTGCAACTTTCATACCCCCATAATAACCTGCACCTTTCATACCCCCATAATAACACTGCAGCTTTCATACCCCCCTTAATAACACTGCAACTTTCATACTCCCCATAATAACACTGCAACTTTCATACTCCCCATAATAACACTGCAACTTTCATACCCCCATAATAATACTCCAAATTTCATACTCCCCATAATAACACTGCAACTTTCATACTCCCCATAGTAACACTCCAAATTTCATACCTCCTTAATAGCACTGCAAAATTCATACCCCCATAATAACACTACAACTTTCATACTCCCCATATTAACACTGCAACTTTCATACCCCCATAATAACACTGCAACTTTCATACCCCCATAATAACACTGCAACTTTTATACTCCCCATAATAACACTGCAACTTTTATACTCCCCATAATAACACTGCAACTTTCATACCCTCATAATAACACTGCAACTTTCATACTCCCCATAATAACCTGCAACTTTCATACTCCCCATAATAACACTGCAACTTTCATACTCCCCATAATAACACTGCAACTTTCATACCCCCCATAATAACACTGCAACTTTCATACCCCCCATAATAACACTGAAACTTTCATACCCCCCATAATAACACTGAAACTTTCATACCCTCCATAGTAACACTCCAAATTTCATACCTCCTTAATAACACTGCAACATTCATACCCCCCACAATAACACTGGAACTTTCATACCCCCATAATAACACTGCAACGTTCATACCCCCATAATAACATATCCTACTTTTTGTAATCTGTGGGTTCAGTATTAATGACACAAGTAACTAATTATCACCCATATTTTATTTTTAATTATCATAACATTTTTTCTTCTTTTTTTTAGCATGACAAGCTTTAGTTTTCAATTCCGCCATTTAATCTCCTAATGTATAATGTGCTGGAAAATGGGAAAATAAATCTTTTATAGAATGGAGAAAAAAAAACACAATTTGTTGCTTGGATTTTATTTTGACGTTATGTAAAAACAACCTGTTCAATTCAAATACTTTTTAATCTTTATATTGTTTTTATTTATTTTTTTAATATGGATTTTTAAAGTTTGTATTAAAAAATATTTAATTTTTCCACTATATAGAGCTGTGAGAGGGCTTGTGTTTTTGATGTACATAGGACATTTTGATCACTTTCTATTCCAATTTTTTTCGCTAGGGTGAGGCATTGTGACAAAAATTAGCATTTTTTTTTTTTTGGCCAGGTGGGATTCATAATGTGATATTTATACATTTCTGTTTGTAGAGATCCCCCTAACATGAATATCAAAGCAAAATTATATAAAGAAAAAATTGTCTTCATAAGTGAAGACCTAAGGGCAAGCCTCTTAAAGTGATAAAAACCACAATCTAGAGACCCTAAATTAATATGAACCCCAGTGTCAGGATATTTTCTGCTGTAATGATGTCTCGGGAGGTTTTTCCTAGAATTAAAGTTAATCTCTATACGATGGGGATAGGTTATTGAGCAATGGTGATCCCAACACTGGGACCACCAGTGTTTCCGATAATGGGGCGTCTTAAATGGAGCGTGACCTCTGCTGTATTCATTTCCTCTAGGACTGCTGGACATAGACGAGCGCTGTGTTTGACTTTCTCCAGCAGTCCCATAGACAATTTATAGAGTGGCGGTGTTCATGCTCATCATCCACTCCATTCACTGCTCCGTTCTTGGCATCATTGGGGGTCCCCATCAGACGGACCACCAGTGTTTGGTAAGTTATCTCCTATGATATGGATAAGGGATAACTTTTAGTAGCGGTAAAACCCCTTTAAGTGTGACCATAACGTTACTTTCATGGCACACAGCTATTTTGTCTGCGTTCTGGATTTTTCAGATTTCTGCGCTATCGGGTTCCGTAATAAAGGAGTCTTGTGTTTTCAGTTAATTATTGTCCCGCTTTTTACTTATCTGCCCGGTTGATGCGCGGTTATCGCTCTTTAGGAATCCGGAATCTGCCATATCTATAGCTTTCTGCGTTTTTCTGATTTTTTTTTTTTTTGTGCTCATTTCTAGAATGTGTGCGCCTGCATAGCTCAATATATGCATTAAATTATTTCCTGGGCAAGATTCCATCTCAGCTTTGTGCCTGTAACATTGGACGTGTCCTTTGAGTTATCTGAATATTGTGAAAATTATGGAATAAGCAAAAAATGTAATGGATCGCCGCCATCATTATCCGTGACTAGATTGTATGCACCTTGCTTACGTCCTTCTTTTTTTTTTAACTTGCTCGTTAACCCCTTTAAATCTTTTGCTGACATTAACATTTACCGTCTAGGACATCAACGCTGCTTACTTAAAAAAATCATTAATATTAGCTCATAAATGCTGTCCATATACTGCACTGCAGTCCTATATATTGTGGGATCGAGAGCATTGTTTTTTCTGAGCTTCCTAGTTCAGGAACACAATCCAGGTGAAAAACAGAGAACACTGACGCAAGCAGCACAGTAAGGAGCAGAAAATGGACAGACACTACATTAGTGTTTGTCGTATGATCATGATGACCCCTGTTTTCAATCCCTAGTAGAGCATGTGGACATCATAGAGGCGGATCAAATGTTCAGGTAGGAGCCCTCTTATAAGCCACAAAGGAAAATTGCTCTGCTGTAACAAACTCCAGCCATCCATGTGTTACGTAGACTTTTATCAGAATTGCTGCATGTAATACCACATTTTTCCTGTCGCGGTCACTGCAGAGAAAAGAGTTTGACATGTGTCACTCAGAACCCAGAGACCATGGTAATCAGCTGATTGCTGCCACAGTTCTCATATTGAAGAGGGGAAAAATTAATATTTAGATTTAGACAAAATTCTATGTAACCATTTTAGAAAGAATATCATGTTTTATGGATCATAAATTGGGTTTTTGTCTATAAAATCTTTTTTGTTTTAGTCTCTGTATATGCAGTACATCCAGACTTGCTATTATTATAGTTGTTATATTCTTGCACATAGAGGCGGTATTACAGTAGTTATTGTCATGTCTGCCATGTCTGTTTTGTCTCAAGAACTTCTGGAGCGATGTGCATGCGCATATCTTGTCTGCTATCCTGCTTGTTCCCTAGAGCAGTGTGCACACTCACCTCATGTCTTCTGAGCTGCAGGATGCCTGTGTTTCTGCTCTGCCTTCTGTGATCTTCTCGTCATGTCTAAAATCCCTGATCATGTGACATTTCCTAGGATCCTGCACTGTCTGGTTCTGCAATCATCTCGTCATGTCTGAAACTCTGATCATGTGACCTTTCCTAGGATCCTGCACTGTCTGGTTCTGCAATCATCTTGTCATGTCTGAAACTCTGATCATGTGACCTTTCCTAGGATCCTGCACTGTCTGGTTCTGCAATCATCTCGTCATGTCTGAAACGCTGATCATGTGACGTTTCCTAAAGATCCTGCACTGTCTGGTTCTGCAATCATCTCGTCATGTCTAGAATCCCTGATCATGTGACGTTTCCTAGGATCCTGCACTGTCTGGTTCTGTGATCATCTCGTCATGTCTGAAACCCTGATCATGTGACTGCGCTCTGTGATCCTGGAGCATCTGAACTAGGAAGTTCTCCCCTGGTCCTGACCCGGAAGAGGAGGTGCTGTGCCCTATTTCAGACCACCCCTTCCTTTGTTCAGGGCCTGAGTATTGTGTTGTGTCCCTGCATGGCTGCTTGGTCTGTGGGGCGCTCCCTCTATTCTGTGCCCTTGCACTCTGCTCTGTCGTGCATCTCTGCACACGTTCCGTGCTCGTATTCCGTCTCTGGTCTTTTGTCTTGTCTAGTGTTTGTCCTTCGTGCCATGTTTTGTCCCTGCTCTGCTTTGCCTTGTAGTCCTTGTTTTCTCTGATTCTGTTCCATGTTTCTGTCCACGTGTCATGTCTCGCTCTGCTTTGTGACTTCAGGTACCCTGCCTCTGTCTCTGTCCCTGCCATGTCCTTACACGTGCAGGTCTCCGTCTCTGTACCCTGCCCTGGCGTGTCCTTACACGTGCAGGTCTCCATCTCTGTACCCTGCCCTGACGTGTCCTTACAAGTGCAGGTCTCCGTCTCTGTACCCTGCCCTGACGTGTCTCCCTACACGTGCAGGCCTTCGTCTCTGTCCCTGTCCCTGGCGTGTCTCTACACATGCAGGCCTCTGCTCTGAACCTCTCCCTGGCGTGTCTCTACACGTCCCTGTCTAGTCCCAAGGTCCTGCCTTGGCCCGGCTCTGGGCTTCGGCCTACGCTCCGCTACTAGACTGTCCCTGGCATGCCCTCCGCATGCGCAGGTCTCTGCCTCATTCTTTGTCTTGTCCCTGTTGTTTCGTGCGCTCTTGCACATTTCGTACTAGGCTTTGCCATGCTGTCTCGCATGTGGCTCTGTCCTGTACCCTTTGCCTAGCCCTGCCTTGTGGCTCCGTGCACGTGCCTGGTTGCCTGTGCCTGCCTGGTGTGCCTCAGCCGTGCCGCCTCTAGCCGTGCTCGCCTGGGTGCCTCAGCCGTGCCCCCTCCAGTGCTATAAGTGGTCTGGCTGCATGGCCCCACAGCGGTGCCGCTTCTAGTCGTACCCGCGTGCAACTGCCATCATCGGTACCACCTGCCGGTGCTCCCAGCCATGGTCTCTGTGCTTCCTTACACTCACGCTGGTTCTTGCACTGTGTCTTTTCGTGCTACTCTTGCACAAAGCCTTTGTCTCTTTTGCTCTTCTCTGATCCCTAGTTTGCCTGCCGGATTCCATAACCTGCCGACCGCTGCCAGAGGTCCAGACCTAGATGACTGCGGCCTGATGTCCGGAGCTGATGTCCGGAGCCAGATACCTGGACCCTGTCGGTCGATGCCAGCATTTGGATTCCGATGCCACCGTACTCTGTGCCTCTCCCTGGCATGCCCTTTGGCATGCGCAGGCCACCGTCCTGTGAACTTGACCCGTCCCTGGCATGCCCCTTGGCATGCGCAGGCCACCGTCCTGTGAACCTGACCCGTCCCTGGCATGCCCCTTGGCATGCACAGGTCTCTGTTCTGTGAACCTGATCCTGGCGTGTCCGTTGACACACACCATGTCACTAACTCTATCTTGTTTCCTTGCATGGAACCCTGGCTGACTTCTGGATGTCCGGATCCTGCCGATCATTCTCTGAGCTACAAACCCTGATGCTCTGGTTGATCGTGGACTGTTGTCCGGAGTCCGATGTCTGCGTACCATCTGCACGTTCCATGCTTGGACCTCGGCGTGCCATTGCACGCACCCTGTTCCACGAACTCTGTGTGTTCACGTTTGCTCCTGTTGCACCCTGAAAAGTTCCTCAAGTCTTGGACCTCGGCGTGCTTTTGCACGCACCTTGCCTTATGTTCTGTGTGTCCACAGTTTGCACCTGTTGTACCTGAAGTCTTCCTTAATGAAGTTTCTTTGAATTAACGACTCGTCTTGCCTTGTCTTGTTTCCCTGAGCGGGCCGTCTGGTCCAGCTGCCGTGGTGGCTCACCCCCTTGGTCTTGCCCCTGACACTCCCTGTATAGGGGGTGGTTCTCATTAGGTCAGCTGGCCCTAGGTGGGTGGGTGCCACGGCCCAGAGGGTCCACTCTTTCAAAGAAGAACGACTCAGCGTAAGCTGACGCTCGTCACAGTTATATTCCTGTACATAGGAAAGTATTATAGTAGTTATATTCTTGCACATAGGGGCAGCATTATAGTAGTTATAATCTTGTACATAGGAGCAGTATTATAGTAGTTATATTCTTGCACATAGGGGCAGTATTATAGTAGTTATTTTCTTGCACATAGGGGCAGTATTGTAGCAGTTATATTCTTGTATATAGGAGCAGTATTATAGTAGTTATATTCTTGTACATTCCGACAGTATTATAGTAGTTATATTCTTGTACATAGGGGGCAGTATTATAGTAGTTATATTCTTGTACATAGGGGGCAGTATTATAGTAGTTATATTCTTGTACATAGGAGGCAGTATTATAGTAGTTATATTCTTGTACATAGGGAGCAATATTATAGTAGTTATATTCTTTTACATAGGGGCAGTATTATAGTAGTTATATTCTTGTACATAGGAGCAGTATTACAGTAGTTCTATTCTTGTATATAGGGGGCAGTATTATAGTAGTTATATTCTTGTACATAGGAGCAGTATTATAGTAGTTATATTTTTGTACATAGGGGGCAGTATTATAGTAGTTATATTCTTGTACATAGGGGGCAGTATTATAGTAGTTATATTCTTGTACATAGGGGGCAGTATTACAGTGGTTATATTCTTGTACATAGGGGGCAATATTATAGTAGTTATATTCTTGTACATAGGAGCAGTATTATAGTAGTTATATTCTTGTACATAGGGAGCAGTATTATAGTAGTTATATTCTTGTACATAGGAGCAGTATTATAGTAGTTATATTCTTGTATATAGGGAGCAGTATTATAGTAGTTATATTCTTGTACATATGGAGCAGTATTACAGTAGTTATATTCTTGTACATAGGAGCAGTCTTATAGTAGTTATATTCTTGTATATAGGGAGCAGTATTATAGTAGTTATATTCTTGTACATAGGGAGCAGTATTATATTAGTTATATTCTTGTACATAGGGGGCAGTATTATAGTAGTTATATTATTGTACATAGGAGCAGTATTATAGTAGTTATATTCTTGTACATAGGAGCAGTACACGCACCTTGCCTTATGTTCTGTGTGTCCACATTTTGCACCTGTTGTACCTGAAGTCTTCCTTAATGAAGTTTCTTTGAATTAACGACTCGTCTTGCCTTGTCTTGTTTCCCTGAGCGGGCCGTCTGGTCCAGCTGCCGTGGGGGCTCACCCCCTTGGTCTTGCCCCTGACACTCCCTGTATAGGGGGTGGTTCTCATTAGGTCAGCTCGCCCTAGGTGGGTGGGTGCCACGGCCCAGAGGGTCCACTCTTTCAAAGAAGAACGACTCAGCGTAAGCTGACGCTCGTCACAGTTATATTCCTGTACATAGGAAAGTATTATAGTAGTTATATTCTTGTACATAAGGGCAGTATTATAGTAGTTATATTCTTGCACATAGGGGCAGCATTATAGTAGTTATCTTGTACATAGGAGCAGAATTATAGTAGTTATATTCTTGCACATAGGGGCAGTATTATAGTAGTTATATTCTTGCACATAGGGGCAGTATTGTAGCAGTTATATTCTTGCACATAGGGGCAGTATTGTAGCAGTTATATTCTTGTACATAGGAGCAGTATTATAGTAGTTATATTCTTGTACATTCCGACAGTATTATAGTAGTTATATTCTTGTACATAGGGAGGAGTATTATAGTAGTTATATTCTTTTACATAGGGGGCAGTATTATAGTAGTTATATTCTTGTCCATAGGAGCAGTATTATAGTAGTTATATTCTTGTATATAGGGGGCAGTATTATAGTAGTTATATTCTTGTATATAGGGGGCAGTATTATAGTAGTTATATTCTTGTACATAGGAGGCAGTATTATAGTAGTTATATTCTTGTACATAGGGGGCAGTATTATAGTAGTTATATTCTTTTACATAGGGGGCAGTATTATAGTAGTTATATTCTTGTACATAGGAGCAGTATTATAGTAGTTATATTCTTGCACATAGGAGGCAGTATTATAGTAGTTATATTCTTGCACATAGGGGCAGTATTATAGTAGTTATATTCTTGTACATAGGAGCAGTATTATAGTAGTTATATTCTTTTACATAGGGGGCATTATTATAGTAGTTATATTCTTGTACATAGGAGCAGTATTACAGTAGTTCTATTCTTGTATATAGGGAGCAGTATTATAGTAGTTATATTCTTGTACATATGAGGCAGTATTATAGTAGTGATATTCTTGTACATAGGCGGCAGTATTATAGTAGTTCTTGTACATCGGAGGCAGTATTATAGTAGTTCTATTCTTGTACATAGGAGCAGTATTATAGTAGTTATATTCTTGTACATAGGAGCAGTCTTATAGTAGTTATATTCTTGTATATAGGGAGCAGTATTATAGTAGTTATATTCTTGTACATAGGAGCAGTCTTATAGTAGTTATATTCTTGTATATAGGGAGCAGTATTATAGTAGTTATATTCTTGTACATAGGGAGCAGTATTATAGTAGTTATATTCTTGTACATAGGAGCAGTATTATAGTAGTTATATTCTTTTACATAGGGGGCATTATTATAGTAGTTATATTCTTGTACATAGGAGCAGTATTACAGTAGTTCTATTCTTGTATATAGGGAGCAGTATTATAGTAGTTATATTCTTGTACATAGGGAGCAGTATTATAGTAGTTATATTCTTGTACATAGGAGCAGTCTTATAGTAGTTATATTCTTGTATATAGGGAGCAGTATTATAGTAGTTATATTCTTGTACATAGGGAGCAGTATTATAGTAGTTATATTCTTGTACATAGGAGCAGTATTATAGTAGTTATATTCTTTTACATAGGGGGCATTATTATAGTAGTTATATTCTTGTACATAGGAGCAGTATTACAGTAGTTCTATTCTTGTACATAGGGAGCAGTATTATAGTAGTTATATTCTTGTACATAGGGAGCAGTATTATAGTAGTTATATTCTTTTACATAGGGGGCATTATTATAGTAGTTATATTCTTGTACATAGGAGCAGTATTACAGTAGTTCTATTCTTGTATATAGGGAGCAGTATTATAGTAGTTATATTCTTGTACATATGAGGCAGTATTATAGTAGTGATATTCTTGTACATAGGGGGCAGTATTATAGTAGTTCTTGTACATCGGAGGCAGTATTATAGTAGTTCTATTCTTGTACATAGGAGCAGTATTATAGTAGTTATATTCTTGTACATAGGGAGCAGTATTATAGTAGTTATATTCTTGTACATAGGAGCAGTCTTATAGTAGTTATATTCTTGTATATAGGGAGCAGTATTATAGTAGTTATATTCTTGTACATAGGGAGCAGTATTATAGTAGTTATATTCTTGTACATAGGAGCAGTATTATAGTAGTTATATTCTTGTACATAGGAGCAGTACACGCACCTTGCCTTATGTTCTGTGTGTCCACATTTTGCACCTGTTGTACCTGAAGTCTTCCTTAATGAAGTTTCTTTGAATTAACGACTCGTCTTGCCTTGTCTTGTTTCCCTGAGCGGGCCGTCTGGTCCAGCTGCCGTGGGGGCTCACCCCCTTGGTCTTGCCCCTGACACTCCCTGTATAGGGGGTGGTTCTCATTAGGTCAGCTCGCCCTAGGTGGGTGGGTGCCACGGCCCAGAGGGTCCACTCTTTCAAAGAAGAACGACTCAGCGTAAGCTGACGCTCGTCACAGTTATATTCCTGTACATAGGAAAGTATTATAGTAGTTATATTCTTGTACATAAGGGCAGTATTATAGTAGTTATATTCTTGCACATAGGGGCAGCATTATAGTAGTTATATTCTTGTACATAGGAGCAGTATTATAGTAGTTATATTCTTTTACATAGGGGCAGTATTATAGTAGTTATATTCTTGTACATAGGAGCAGTATTATAGTAGTTATATTCTTGTATATAGGGGGCAGTATTATAGTAGTTATATTCTTGTACATAGGAGGCAGTATTATAGTAGTTATATTCTTGCACATAGGGGCAGTATTATAGTAGTTATATTTTTGTATATAGGAGCAGTATTATAGTAGTTATATTCTTGTACATAGGGAGCAGTATTATAGTAGTTATATTCTTTTACATAGGGGGCATTATTATAGTAGTTATATTCTTGTACATAGGAGCAGTATTATAGTAGTTATATTCTTGTACATAGGGGGCAATATTATAGTAGTTCTTGTACATAGGAGGCAGTATTATAGTAGTTATATTCTTGTACATAGGAGCAGTATTATAGTAGTTATATTCTTGTACATAGGGGGCAGTATTATAGTAGTTATATTCTTGTACATAGTGGGCAGTATTATAGTAGTTATATTCTTGTCCATAGGGGGAAGTATTATAGTAGTTATATTCTTGTACATAGGAGCAGTATTATAGTAGTTATATTCTTGTATATAGGGAGCAGTATTATAGTAGTTATATTCTTATACATAGGGAGCAGTATTATAGTAGTTATATTCTTGCACATAGGGGCAGCATTATAGTAGTTATAATCTTGTACATAGGAGCAGTATTATAGTAGTTATATTCTTGCACATAGGGGCAGTATTATAGTAGTTATATTCTTGTACATAGGAGCAGTATTATAGTAGTTATATTCTTGTACATTCCGACAGTATTATAGTAGTTATATTCTTGTACATAGGGAGGAGTATTATAGTAGTTATATTCTTTTACATAGGGGGCAGTATTATAGTAGTTATATTCTTGTCCATAGGAGCAGTATTATAGTAGTTATATTCTTGTACATAGGAGCAGTATTATAGTAGTTATATTCTTGTGTATAGGGAGAAGTATTATAGTAGTTATATTCTTGTATATAGGGAGCAGTATTATAATAGTTATATTCTTATTCATAGGGAGCAGTATTATAGTAGTTATATTCTTGCACATAGGGGCAGCATTATAGTAGTTATAATCTTGTACATAGGAGCAGTATTATAGTAGTTATATTCTTGCACATAGGGGAAGTATTATAGTAGTTATATTCTTGCCCACAGGGGCAGTATTGTAGCAGTTATATTCTTGTACATAGGAGCAGTATTATAGTAGTTATATTCTTGTACATTACGACAGTATTATAGTAGTTATATTCTTGTACATAGGGAGGAGTATTATAGTAGTTATATTCTTTTACATAGGGGGCAGTATTATATTAGTTATATTCTTGTCCATAGGAGCAGTATTATAGTAGTTATATTCTTGTATATAGGGGCAGTATTATAGTAGTTATATTCTTGTACATAGGAGGCAGTATTATAGTAGTTATATTCTTGTCCATAGGAGCAGTATTATAGTAGTTATATTCTTGTATATAGGGGGCAGTATTATAGTAGTTATATTCTTGTACATAGGAGGCAGTATTATAGTAGTTATATTCTTGTACATAGGGGGCAGTATTATAGTAGTTATATTCTTGTACATAGGAGGCAGTATTATAGTAGTTATATTCTTGTACATAAGGAGCAGTATTATAGTAGTTATATTCTTTTACATAGGGGGCAGTATTATAGTAGTTATATTCTTGTACATAGGAGCAGTATTATAGTAGTTATATTCTTGTATATAGGGGGCAGTATTATAGTAGTTATATTCTTGTACATAGGAGGCAGTATTATAGTAGTTATATTCTTGCACATAGGAGCAGTATTATAGTAGTTATATTCTTTTACATAGGGGGCAGTATTATAGTAGTTATATTCTTGTACATAGGAGCAGTATTATAGTAGTTATATTCTTGTACATAGGGAGCAGTATTATAGTAGTTATATTCTTTTACATAGGGGGCAGTATTATAGTAGTTATATTCTTGTACATAGGAGCAGTATTACAGTAGTTCTATTCTTGTATATAGGGGGCAGTATTATAGTAGTTATATTCTTGTACATAGGAGGCAGTATTATAGTAGTTATAGTCTTGTACATAGGGGGCAATATTATAGTAGTTCTTGTACAAAGGAGTCAGTATTATAGTAGTTATATTCTTGTACATAGGAGCAGTATTATAGTAGTTATATTCTTGTACATAGGGGGCAGTATTATAGTAGTTATATTCTTGTACATAGGGGGCAGTATTACAGTAGTTATATTCTTGTACATAGGGGGCAGTATTATAGTAGTTATATTCTTGTACATAGGAGCAGTATTATAGTAGTTATATTCTTGTACATAGGGAGGAGTATTATAGTAGTTATATTCTTGTACATAGGAGCAGTATTATAGTAGTTATATTCTTGTATATAGGGAGCAGTATTATAGTAGTTATATTCTTGTCCATAGGGAGCAGTATTATAGTAGTTATATTCTTGTACATAGGAGCAGTATTATAGTAGTTATATTCTTGTATATAGGTTGCAGTATTATAGTAGTTATATTCTTGTACATAGGAGGCAGTATTATAGTAGTTATATTCTTGCACATAGGGGCAGTATTATAGTAGTTATATTCTTGTACATAGGAGCAGTATTATAGTAGTTATATTCTTGTACATAGTGAGCAGTATTATAGTAGTTTTATTCTTTTACATAGGGGGCAGTATTATAGTAGTTATATTCTTGTACATAGGAGCAGTATTACAGTAGTTCTATTCTTGTATATAGGGAGCAGTATTATAGTAGTTATATTCTTGTACATATGAGGCAGTATTATAGTAGTGGTATTCTTGTACATAGGGGTCAGTATTATAGTAGTTCTTGTACATAGGAGGCAGTATTATAGTAGTTATATTCTTGTACATAGGAGCAGTAATATAGCAGTTACAGTGGGGCAAAAAAGTATTTAGTCAGTCAGCAATAGTGCAAGTTCCACCACTTAAAAAGATGAGAGGCGTTTGTAATTTACATCATAGGTAGACCTCAACTATGGGAGACAAACTGAGAAAAAAAAATCCAGAAAATCACATTGTCTGTTTTTTTTTCATTTTATTTGCATATTATGGTGGAAAATAAGTATTTGGTCAGAAACAAAATTTCATCTCAATACTTTGTGATATATCCTTTGTTGGCAATGACAGAGGTCAAACGTTTTCTGTAAGTCTTCACAAGGTTGCCACACACTGTTTTTGGTATGTTGGCCCATTCCTCCATGCAGATCTTCTCTAGAGCAGTGATGCTTATGGCTTTTCGCTTGGCAACACGGACTTTCAACTCCCTCCAAAGGTTTTCTATAGGGTTGAGATCTGGAGACTGGCTAGGCCACTCCAGGACCTTGAAATGCTTCTTACGAAGCCACTCCTTCGTTGCCCTGGCGGTGTGCTTTGGATCATTGTCATGTTGAAAGACCCAGCCACGTTTCATCATCAATGCCCTTACTGATGGAAGGAGGTTTGCACTCAAAATCTCACGATACATGGCCCCATTCATTCTTTCATGTACCCGGATCAGTCGTCCTGGCCCCTGTGCAGAGAAACAGCCCCAAAGCATGATGTTTCCACCACCATGCTTTACAGTAGGTATGGTGTTTGATGGATGCAACTCAGTATTCTTTTTCCTCCAAACACGACAAGTTGTGTTTCTACCAAACAGTTCCAGTTTGGTTTCATCAGACCATAGGACATTCTCCCAAAACTCCTCTGGATCATCCAAATGCTCTCTAGCAAACTTCAGATGGCCCGGACATGTACAGGCTTAAGCAGTGGGACATGTCTGGCACTGCAGGATCTGAGTCCATGGTGGCGTAGTGTGTTACTTATGGTAGGCCTTGTTACATTGGTCCCAGCTCTCTGCAGTTCATTCACTAGGTCCCCCCGCGTGGTTCTGGGATTTTTGCTCACCGTTCTTGTGATCATTCTGACCCCACGGGGTGGGATTTTGCGTGGAGCACCAGATCGAGGGAGATTATCAGTGGTCTTGTATGTCTTCCATTTTCTAATTATTGCTCCCACAGTTGATTTCTTCACTCCAAGCTGGTTGGCTACCGCAGATTCAGTCTTCCCAGCCTGGTGCAGGGCTACAATTTTGTTTCTGGTGTCCTTTGACAGCTCTTTGGTCTTCACCATAGTGGAGTTTGGAGTCAGACTGTTTGAGGGTGTGCACAGGTGTCTTTTTATACTGATAACAAGTTTAAACAGGTGCCATTACTACAGGTAATGAGTGGAGGAAAGAGGAGACTCTTAAAGAAGAAGTTACAGGTCTGTGAGAGCCAGAAATCTTGATTGCTTGTTTCTGACCAAATACTTATTTTCCACCATAATATGCAAATAAAATGAAAAAAAAAAACAGACAATGTGATTTCTCCCATAGTTGAGGTCTACCTATGATGTAAATTACAGACGCCTCTCATCTTTTTAAGTGGTGGAACTTGCACTATTGCTGACTAACTAAATACTTTTTTGCCCCACTGTATATTCTTGTACATAGGGGGCAATATTATAGTAGTTCTTGTACATAGGAGGCAGTATTATAGTAGTTATATTCTTGTACAAAGGAGCAGTATTATAGTAGTTATATTCTTGTACATAGGGGCAGTATTATAGTAGTTATATTCTTGTACATAGGAGCAGTATTATAGTAGTTATATTCTTGTACATAGGGGCAGTATTATAGTAGTTATATTCTTGTACATAGGAGCAGTATTATAGTAGTTATATTCTTGCACATAGGGGCAGTATTATAGTAGTTATATTCTTGTACATAGTGGGCAGTATTATAGTAGTTATATTCTTGGACATAGGGGGCAGTATTATAGTAGTTATATTCTTGTACATAGGAGCAGTATTATAGTAGTTATATTCTTGTATATAGGGAGCAGTATTATAGTAGTTATATTCTTGTATATAGGGAGCAGTATTATAGTAGTTATATTCTTATACATAGGGAGCAGTATTATAGTAGTTATATTCTTGCATATAGGGGCAGCATTATAGTAGTTATAATCTTGTACATAGGGGCAGTATTGTAGCAGTTATCTTCTTGTACATAGGAGCAGTATTATAGTAGTTATATTCTTGTACATTCCGACAGTATTATAGTAGTTATATTCTTGTACATAGGGAGGAGTATTATAGTAGTTATATTCTTTTACATAGGGGGCAGTATTATAGTAGTTATATTCTTGTCCATAGGAGCAGTATTATAGTAGTTATATTCTTGTACATAGGAGCAGTATTATAGTAGTTATATCCTTGTATATAGGGAGCAGTATTATAGTAGTTATATTCTTGTATATAGGGAGCAGTATTATAGTAGTTATATTCTTATTCATAGGGAGCAGTATTATAGTAGTTATATTCTTGCACATAGGGGCAGCATTCTAGTAGTTATAATCTTGTACATAGGAGCAGTATTATAGTCGTTATATTCTTGCACATAGGGGCAGTATTGTAGCAGTTATATTCTTGTACATAGGAGCAGTATTATAGTAGTTATATTCTTGTACATTCCGACAGTATTATAGTAGTTATATTCTTGTACATAGGGGGCAGTATTATAGTAGTTATAGTCTTGTCCATAGGAGCAGTATTATAGTAGTTATATTCTTGTATATAGGGGGCAGTATTATAGTAGTTATATTCTTGTATATAGGGGGCAGTATTATAGTAGTTATATTCTTGTACATAGGAGGCAGTATTATAGTAGTTATATTCTTGTACATAAGGAGCAGTATTATAGTAGTTATATTCTTTTACATAGGGGGCAGTATTATAGTAGTTATATTCTTGTACATAGGAGGCAGTATTATAGTAGTTATATTCTTGCACAAAGGGGCAGTATTATAGTAGTTATATTCTTGTACATAGGAGCAGTATTATAGTAGTTATATTCTTGTACATAGGGAGCAGTATTATAGTAGTTATATTCTTTTACATAGGGGGCAGTATTATAGTAGTTATATTCTTGTACATAGGAGCAGTATTACAGTAGTTCTATTCTTGTATATAGGGAGCAGTATTATAGTAGTTATATTCTTGTACATATGAGGCAGTATTATAGTAGTGATATTCTTGTACATAGGGGGCAGTATTATAGTAGTTCTTGTACATAGGAGGCAGTATTATAGTAGTTATATTCTTGTACATAGGAGCAGTATTATAGTAGTTATATTCTTGTACATAGGGGGCAACATTATAGTAGTTCTTGTACATAGGAGGCAGTATTATAGTAGTTATATTCTTGTACATAGGAGCAGTATTATAGTAGTTATATTCTTGTACATGGAGGCAGTATTATAGTAGTTATATTCTTGTACATAGGAGCAGTATTATAGTAGTTATATTCTTGTACATAGGGGGCAGTACTATAGTAGTTATATTCTTGTACATAGGAGCAGTATTATAGTAGTTATATTCTTGTATATAGGGAGCAGTATTATAGTAGTTATATTCTTGTATATAGGGAGCAGTATTATAGTAGTTATATTCTTGTATATAGGGAGCAGTATTATAGTAGTTATATTCTTGCACATAGGGAGCAGTATTATAGTAGTTATATTCTTGTATATAGGGAGCAGTATTATAGTAGTTATATTCTTGTACATATGAGGCAGTATTATAGTAGTGATATTCTTGTACATAGGGGGCAGTATTATAGTAGTTCTTGTACATAGGAGGCAGTATTATAGTAGTTATATTCTTGTACATAGGAGCAGTATTATAGTAGTTATATTCTTGTACATAGGGGGCAGTACTATAGTAGTTCTTGTACATAGGAGGCAGTATTATAGTAGTTATATTCTTGTACATAGGAGCAGTATTATAGTAGTTATATTCTTGTACATGGGGGCAGTATTATAGTAGTTATATTCTTGTACATAGGAGCAGTATTATAGTAGTTATATTCTTGTACATAGGGGGCAGTACTATAGTAGTTATATTCTTGTACATAGGAGCAGTATTATAGTAGTTATATTCTTGTATATAGGGAGCAGTATTATAGTAGTTATATTCTTGTATATAGGGAGCAGTATTATAGTAGTTATATTCTTGTATATAGGGAGCAGTATTATAGTAGTTATATTCTTGCACATAGGGAGCAGTATTATAGTAGTTATATTCTTGTATATAGGGAGCAGTATTATAGTAGTTATATTCTTATTCATAGGGAGCAGTATTATAGTACTTATATTCTTGCACATAGGGGCAGCATTATAGTAGTTATAATCTTGTACATAGGAGCAGTATTATAGTAGTTATATTCTTGCACATAGGGGGCAGTATTATAGTAGTTATATTCTTGTCCATAGGAGCAGTATTATAGTAGTTATATTCTTGTACATAGGAGCAGTATTATAGTAGTTATATCCTTGTATATAGGGAGCAGTATTATAGTAGTTATATTCTTGTATATAGGGAGCAGTATTATAGTAGTTATATTCTTATTCATAGGGAGCAGTATTATAGTAGTTATATTCTTATACATAGGGAGCAGTATTATAGTAGTTATATTCTTGCATATAGGGGCAGCATTATAGTAGTTATAATCTTGTACATAGGAGCAGTATTATAGTAGTTATATTCTTGCACATACGGGGCAGTATTATAGTAGTTATATTCTTGTCCATAGGAGCAGTATTATAGTAGTTATATTCTTGTACATAGGAGCAGTATTATAGTAGTTATATCCTTGTATATAGGGAGCAGTATTATAGTAGTTATATTCTTTTATATAGGGAGCAGTATTATAGTAGTTATATTCTTATTCATAGGGAGCAGTATTATAGTAGTTATATTCTTGCACATAGGGGCAGCATTATAGTAGTTATAATCTTGTACATAGGAGCAGTATTAAAGTCGTTATATTCTTGCACATAGGGGCAGTATTGTAGCAGTTATATTCTTGTACATAGGAGCAGTATTATAGTAGTTATATTCTTGTACATTCCGACAGTATTATAGTAGTTATATTCTTGTACATTGGAGCAGTATTATAGTAGTTATATTCTTGTACATAGGGGCAGTATTATAGTAGTTATAGTCTTGTCCATAGGAGCAGTATTATAGTCGTTATATTCTTGTGTATAGGGGGCAGTATTATAGTAGTTATATTCTTGTACATAAGGAGCAGTATTATAGCAGTTATATTCTTTTACATAGGGGGCAGTATTATAGTAGTTATATTCTTGTACATAGGAGCAGTATTACAGTAGTTATATTCTTGTATATAGGGAGCAGTATTATAGTAGTTATATTCTTGTACATAGGGAGCAGTATTATAGTAGTTATATTCTTGTACATAGGGGGCAGTATTATAGTAGTTATATTCTTGTACATAGGAGCAGTATTATAGTAGTTATATTCTTGTACATAGGGAGCAGTATTATAGTAGTTATATTCTTGTACATAGGAGCAGTATTATAGTAGTTATATTCTTGTACATAGGGAGCAGTATTATAGTAGTTATATTCTTGTACATGGGGCAGTATTATAGTAGTTATATTTTTGTACATAGGGGCAGTATTATAGTAGTTATATTCTTGCACATAGGAGCAGTATTATAATAGATTTATTCTTGCACATAGAGGCGGTATTACAGTAGTTATATTCCTGTACATAGGAAAGTATTATAGTAGTTATATTCTTGTACATAGGGGCAGTATTATAGTAGTTATATTCTTGCACATAGGAGCAGTATTATAGTAGTTATATTCTAGTACATAGGGGCAGTATTATAGTAGTTATATTCTTGTACATAGGGGCAGCATTATAGTAGTTATATTCTTGCACATAGGAGCAGTATTATAGTAGTTATATTCTTGTACATAGGGGCAGTATTATAGTAGTTATATTCTTGTACATGGTGCAGTATTATAGTAGTTATATTCTTGCACATAGGAGCAGTATTATAGTGGATATACACATTGGGGACAGTATCATAGTTATATTCTTGTACATTTAATATGGTTATTGTAGTACTTTACCATACATATAGGACAGTTTTACAGTAGTTTATTTTTTCTAAATTGGGTGAGTATTGTAGCATGTACATTTTTGTAAATTACCCAATTATCATTGTACTGTGTGTGTTTTTTTCAGTGTATGTATATTTTTTTGTTTATGCTATAAATTATGATAAACTCTAATAAGGGAATTCCATGTCCAAACCAGAACTCAAACCGATTCTAAATTATCTCTGGGAAAACAAGGACAACAGACAGATGTGTAGGAGCAGTTTACAGGTAGCACAAAGAATCACACAAGTAATTCTGTAAATCGAGAACACAGGGGTAATTTGAAATTGATTATGCTATTCTACAACAGGGTTGAAAAGCAATTTTCCCTTGCACTTTACTTCCTGCTGTTTTTTTGCAGAACCTTGATGCTCACAATATACACTTTCATTCTGGAGCTTTTGTATACTGAATATTATTTGTTTATCTGGCAGCAAAACCTCAAAACTAAGTTGAAAAACATCAATGTGACAAACCTCATACAAATGATTTATATAGCCTCTTAGGGCCATATTCCTCTACATCACTAATAGCGGGTAAAGTCAAGGATAACAGCCTGGGGGGCTATCTCAGATCCCACCCCTTTTACCAGTTTGTTGCAGATAACACCAGAAAGATCATGCAGATCTCACCGCTGCCACCAGTTTTTCAGGGGACGCAACTCTGCTGTCTTGAATCATCAGGGCAGTTATGCAATTGACTGTCGAGGGATGAATGCGTCCACTGCTAGGCCAGTTATTGGGGAACGCACAGTGATCGTATGGTATATACACCTCCGATTCCAATGCATAGAATCTGTAATGTAACGCTAGGAGCGTCACTCTGTCCGAAACCTTTATAGACTGCACAAGCGCGACGCACATGCACAGTCTGGACCCCACAGAGTTACGCATCCGGGGATAAGGAGTGTGGCCCAGGAGATCGCGGTATGCGTAAGCACTGAACACATACCGCAACTCCAGCACAGCAACTTACCAATCCGGTATTGCCGCATGGTCTCGCCGTGATGTCAGGAGAGGGCGGGTTGTGGCGCCGGAATCGGCGCCTGCGCAGTCTGCTCTTTCCGCTGCCATTTTCTTGAAGACACACTGCAGTATGTCTTCAAGAAAATGGGGCCGGAAAGCGCGGACTGCGCAGGGGCCGATTTAGGCGGCACAATCCCGCCCTCTCCTGACATCATGTCATTTCCGCCCACCAACAAAATGGCGCCGGACAGCGCGGTCTGCACAGGCGCTGATTCCGGCACCACAGTGTCCCCCTGCCCCCTCTGCTGAATGGGGGCGCAGGATGGGAGCAGCACATGACAGAATGGGGGCGCAGGATGGGAGCAGCAAATGACAGAATGGGGGTGCAGGATGGGAGCAGCACATGACAGGATGGGGGTGCAGGATGGGAGCAGCAAATGACAGGATGGGAGCAGCACATGACAGAATTATGGTGCAGGATGGAAGCAGCACATGACAGTACTGGGTTGTAGGATGGGAGCAGCACATGACAGGATGTGAGCACCACATGACAGGATGGGGACGCAGGATGAGAGCACCACATGACAGGATGGGGACACAGGATGAGAGCACCACATGACAGGATGGGGGCGCAGAATTGGAGCAGCACATACCAGGATGGGGCAGCACATACCAGAATGGGGGTGCAGAATGGGAGCAGCACATGACAGCATGGAGGTGCAGGATGGGAGCACTAAATGACAGGATGGGGGTGCAGGATGGGAGCACCACGTGACAGGATTGGGGCACAGGATGGGAGCATATGACAGGATTGGGGCACAGAATGGGAGCACATGACAGGTGAAGGGCACAGGAAGAGAGTAGCACATGACAAGATGGAGGCGCACAAAACAGGATGAGGGCGCAGGATGGCGGCTGCACATGACAGGAAGGGGGCGCAAGATGGTAGCAGCACATGACAAGATTAGGGTGCAGGATGGAAGCAGCACATACCAGGATGGAGACCATATGCCAATATAAATGTTCGCCACCCGGGCATAGAACGGGTTCAATAGCTAGTATATATATACCACAATACGATCACTGCCAACTCCACAAGAAACAAAGGAACTACTAGCTGCCACCACCGCTCATTTTAACTGGCCAATTGGACACCTATTACATGTAGTGTATGACTTCAGGGGTGCGGTTTACAGAACAAGAGGAACAGAGCTGTTAAATTTTATATACTTAATCCAGAAAGGTAGACATTGTATATAAAAATAAAGAAATATGTTACAAAATGGAAAAAAACAATGTTATATACTATCACATAGAATTTCAAGGAATAATAAAAGAAAAGTACTAAACCTTGTCACGGAAATGGCTCTGTGCTTATCAAAGGGTGGTACTCCTTAGGAAAACGGACAGAATCTACAGTAAGCTGTACCATCCAGGACTGACAAAGGGCCCAAACTCAAATACTGCTTTTTATTAGATCCAAGTTACTCTCACATATCTCCCCTTGGTCAGCTCATATGGGGGCTGATGTGATAGGTTTGCTAGAATTTTATGAGATCCCTAACTTACAGGTTATCTTTTCCCCAGTTAGTCCAGATGGTAGATATTGTCATCATGATCTTTATTGTGATTTTATCTTTACCTAGAGATGGAAAATTATATGGATATTATCATCCATGGGACCGTTATTAAATTGGAGGGGTTCTGCAGGCCTTATCGTGATGTGAGTGAATGCATTCTGCTCATCCCTTTTCTACAATGCCGAAAATATATCTCCCTTAATTATCGTATCATTGCAAACCCTAATATTCATCACTGACTACTGACTAGAAAACTTCTTTGATCAGAAGAAGCTCTATCCCTGGGAAAGGTACTACCCCTCCTCTGTGTAAAGAGATCTCGGTCTTGTCTTTTTCCAGGAATTATCCATTCTGTAATTATCTGGTCAGCGCAGGGGCCTCTACTTTAATGGAGATAGAAATGTCAACTCTCTTTCTCTTACTTCCCCTGTTTTAATATGTTTTTCTTTTCCTCAGTTGATTTGTTTCTCTTGCCCCTAGTTAAATAATCTCATATGTTCAATGTAAGGGTGATATGTCCCTTCTCTGGAGATGTCTTAGGAATTTTAATTTTTCTCTATTACAGGTTATAAAAGTGAGATTAATGAGATTAATAGGGTCAGTCAATGTGATCTCTAGCAAATTTTAAGAATTGATATCATGCACCATTTTTAGTTGAGAGGTAACCGAAACCCATGTAAGAAGGGGATAGCTGGTCAATTATCCAATACATTGTATCCTAGAGATCCGTATAAACTTCTGGAACCCAACTCATCTTGTAGTATGTATGGGCACTGTATGAAAGTAATATTTGAGTGTTGTATAGAGTGAATTATATAGGCATTGCTTAATGATAATTTTTAGGCTCTGTGTGGCTGTATGGTGTGGCATAATTAGGTATGATTTTATGGTAACAGCTTGGCACTATAAACTGTGATTATCTGAGTTCTATTTAGCAGTAATATGTGGATCCTGAGATTATTACGGATTACCTACCTAAGGATGTGCCCTGATCTCCCTATCGTCCCTATACGGGTTTTTCACCCCATTGCCGAGCAGGATACCTAAACCCTCACTTTCCCTGCTCCTATCCCTGGCAAGTGAGAACACTGGTCCCACCACTGCACTAAGACAACACAAGGTAAGGTAAGACATACAGCAAAAGGGAATGGGAAACAAAATACAACACTTAGCTTTCTCTGCTGCAATGCACCGCACAGCAGAATAAGGCACCAGATCACAGCATTCAGCTGAAATACCACTGCACAAAATAGCTCCTGTCTCCACCTCGGTTGGTCTCCACAAGGACCTGTATCACCAACAGTCAGCTGTAGTGTTGAGCGACTTTTGGTTTTTTAGGGTTGAGTTTCGACTATAGGGAAAAGTCGGGGTCGTCGCGAAACACGAAACCCAATGTAAGTCAATGGAGAATTAAAGTCGGCAGTGAGAGGAGGACAGGAAACACACCAACAGTGCCCATTTGAATGCCAAAAGCATAAATTCTTGTTACTGAAGCTTGTCAACCTTAATTAACTTCATAATACTAGTTACGCACTGAAAAATGGGTGTTATTTGGCTACAGTTGTGGGGGGGGGGCTGGCTCCATGTTTTCGTGGGCCCAGGGCCAAAGAGCACCCCTTTAACACATACCACAACTCATGATGCTCCAATACGGCAGAGAAATAGCAGTATAGTACAATGAAAAATACTTCACTTCTTACATCTCATGACTGATATCCATTTTAAATTCTCCAATACCTCCAAAAACGGACAGTATATAACTCCATACAGTATTATGGCCAGCGCTTAGTGCGCTATACAGAGTAATGAGGTCCATATATTTCTCCATACGGAATCATTATTCCCATATAATGTTTCAAACCGTATATGATGAGCTCCACATAATGCTACAGTATATGTTGGTCCCAATGGATGATGCTCCACTGTCTTATGGACCCAAATAATGCTCCATATATAATGGGCCCCATTTCTACTGCTCTACTGTATAATGGGCCCTGTAAATGCTGCTCCAGTGTCTGATGTCCACCTTTGGAATGCTCCAGTGTATGGTGGGCCCCATATATCATTCACCAGAGTATAGTGCTCCCCAAAAATTGCTGTCCCAACATTGAAAAGAATTACATAAGTCTCCTTGCTAGGGAATCCCTGCACTACTCTGAACTCCTTGTCGTCCCCATCTTCCATCTCACTTCACTTGGCTGTTTAGGCCCTCCCACCGGCAGAGACCCTTTTGCGTACTATGCGGTGCCCTGTGCCAGTGCCATCGCCCATGAGTATGCCCCCCCACCTGCTCAAGGAACCTGCACTTTCATCTGCACCTTCCTCTTTGTCACCGTGTAAGGTGGTATAGTATGCGGGAAGGGGAACCTGAGTTTCCTCTGGGTCAGATTCTGGCTGTGTAGAGTGCGAGGGGAATGTAGTGGTCTGGGTCAATGTACCAGCAGCATCATCCAGCAGTGGCTGGGCCTCAGTGCACTTGTGGCGTCCCCAAGAGTACGGTCGCCACTGTGCCATTGCCTTCCTCCTAGGTAGTGTGTTGTCAAGCTTGGGAGCAACGAAGGATCTCTCTAGCAGTGAAACCAACACACTACACATTTCCCACTCCAGGCCAGCAGGGAGACCTCTGAACCTGACTGCTGAGGAGCTGCTCTCTGTGGTCTGGAGGAGGTAAGTTAGGGCACTCTGTGCAGGGAAGGGGAAGTGTGTGGACGTGAGAAGGGGAGCTGGAGGATGAGCAGAGTTAAGGCTCACTCCTACCTGGAGCGCATGGTCCGGATTCCGGTCTCCGAGTTTGTAGGGACACTGACGTTCCGGCAGCAGAAACCGGGGGAAGTAGCAGCTATAAATGCTCTGTACCCAACTAAGGCTCGGAGGCCCCAGCATCGACGTGTGCAAGGAAGAAGGAAAAGGCTACAGCTGTCTGCCATACAAGTAATGTCTGAGGAACATCTGTTAGACAGGAGGCGTTTCAGTAAACCACAGTCCTGTGAGTGCTTCCCCCACAAGCGCTAGAAAGGAGACGTTTAGGAACGTACATGTTGGCGGAGTGTTGGAAGGGAGCTTTCCATTCTGGTCCCAGAGGATGGCAGAGGTCCTGACCCGGAGGACACAGCACGGAGGCAGGCATCTGTGTAACCTGCAGACTGTGAGTAAAGCTTTGGAACTGCACGCTCTGGTGTCCTACAGTTATTCCAGCACCGCTACATCTGGGTACCAGCACCTACACCGCCTGTGCCTTTCCCCCATCACTACATCTACACTTCCCTGGGACTCCAGCTCCACCTGTGGGGAGCTTCACCATCTTTGCTGCACAACACCATCAGTCCCAGAGGATCTGCATGCAGCGTCGGCCTAACATCTATGTTGCCGAACACCACAGGTGGCGTCAAACTATCTATATAAACTCTTTACCATTATACCACGCCATTTACATGGGCACCCAGGGCCACCGTCCGGGTCACCGCTGCTGTGACACATCCCACTGACACCGGCCCGGTACCGAGTACCCCACAGCCCTGGGAGGGCGACCCATATGCCGACTGCTGATCGGGCGGCGTTATTCCCACGAACCTCCAAACAGCGTCCCTGAAGGCAAAGTTTTTGGTTTCCGGGGGCAGTATGATTCCAAAGCTGAACCTTAAAGGAATGTCCAAAAGGGCACCACCAGGAATGGAGCCTGTGGCTTAATTGGACTGCACCCGGGAAACCACTACCATACAAGCTACAGAAAAGATGGACAGATTGCAAGCTTTGTCAATTCTGTGTGTGGTGTGGTATGTCCGTTTGTAGTTGTGCTAGCGATTTCTCAGCTTTATTCCGTTAACGACCGAGACTCCGGCATGGCCCCGCGGTACGCGTCAAGCTTACTAGAGGGATACGCGAGGCTGTGGCACGTGAGATCGAGCAATAACAGGTCTAGCATTCCAGTACATGTCCGGGGCTGCATGCACGCTACACTGAAAGGACCAGCTTTTGTCGCTTACAGGTGCAGATAACCTGCTGAACTCCGTTAGTGATGGGGATCTGGGATTCAGATTATTCCCTGCGAACGATGATTTCCCAGTAAGTTCAGGTCAACCGCAATTCCGGAGTTAGGCCTAACCGTCATTCCTGAAAAAATTACATGTCCAAACCACAGGTGCTGTAGCTTGCTTAACAGCTCGGCAGCCGTTCTCAGGCCCAGTATGGATTCAACAACATTGTAGAAAATTGATAAAGGGTACAGTTTCACCGGATAACATGTATATATGTAGCCTAGTTTACACATTAAAAATATATGTCTATAGATCCGGAGGCAGAATCAGATGTTCTCAGGCCCAGTATGGATTTGACCAGATTGTACAAAGTTGAGAAAGGGTACTTTATCACTGGATAGCAGGTATATATAGCATAGTTTAAACATGTAAAATCTCCGTGTTCTCAGTATGGATTACACAGCAATCTAAAAAGTGGAAAAAAGGAAATGCATTTGAGGCGTACACAACTATATACTTTTGGTGTTATTTTTAAATCTTCATATATACAGTATTTCTGTCTCAGTAATACAGTCCAGCCTCTCCGCAATAGGAAATGAGATGCATACAATTAGTGACATAAAGGCTATTGATTGCAGAAATCTAGGAATTATTATTCACGGGAAAAACTTCCGTCACAATTCTCATAGGCGATGGTGACCCTCAATTAATTTGTGTGTTGAGACAGTGAAAACATTTTTTTGTGAATAAAGTCTTGCTGTATCGCACTTCCGTTGATTCCATCACTGTTACTCATCTCAATCCAATTTTTATCACAGGGAGCGATGTAAACATGGTGTTCACTGGCTATCATGATCTGTCACGTAACTTTGGAGTGCAAAAGACAGAAGCCACAGGCCGTAGGCGATTCTATTTGATTGGCATGAGAGGGCACATTTTGAAATGTGCGCCGGAATGTCACACGTTTGTGAGTAAGAAAACTGTGAAAGCTGATGATAAACCACCACTGCATGTAATTGTGAGTCGACGTCCATAAGAAAAGGAAGCCACTGATCATCTGGAGCTAGAGCCCGGCCAGCAGGACAGGGCATAGCTACATCTTAACCATCATCTTTCAGTTAAATCAATTTGTAGTGGTAGTCCCAGTGAAGGATTTGACAGCCCAGACTACACAGCGGAGGAGCAGGGAGAGGTAAACATTGCAAATGCTGGGGCCCTGCCCAAGCAAGGGGGGCACACTCGTGGGCGTCTGTAATGGCACTGGGCCCCTCATAGTACGGCGGTGTGTCTGACGGCGGGTGTGCACCACCACTGTCAGAGACACTTGATTGCACTATGAGGGACCCTATGCCAGTGCACGCGCCCAAGAGTCAGCCTACCCACCTGTCCAGGGCAACGGCACTCGCACGGTTTTGTGCGCTAGGTGGTGACCCCGGCCATGGGGGGGCCGCCCACTTAGGGAGGTTTACAAAGTGGCATATGTAGATGTGGGTCATTCAGCTGCTGCAAAAGGCGAAATAGGTCAAGTTCGTGGAATAGGAGGAGGACCAAAGCAAGCCATTTTTCTGGCAACCTATGTGTCATCAAGGGAAGGTGGGACAAAATCCTTGGAAACCCATGCATGGTTCATTTTAATGAAGGTTAGATCATCCACATTTTGGGTTGACAGACGGGTCCTTTTTTCTGTCAGGATTGATCCAGCTGCACTGAAGACTCTTTCCAATAGCACACTTGCAGCTGGGCAAGCGAGCTCCTGTAAGGCATATTTGCCAATTCAGGCCAGGTGTCCAGTTTAGCGGCCCAATAGTCAAAGGGGAATGACCTGTGCGGGAGTACATCGATATGGGAGGAAAAGTAGTTGTTAACCATAGTTGACAACTGCTGTCTCCTGTCACTTTCCATCGATGCTGTATTAACAGTTGTGTGAGCGGTCCGTGAAAAATCAGTCCACAACATTGTCATGAAACCCCTGTCTCCAATGCCACTTCTGCTGTGTGCACCACGAACACCTCTGTCAAGCTGCCCCCGGCCCGTACGGCTCGTGTGAGAACCATCACCGCTGCTGTGTGCTGGGAATGCCTCAACCAACCGGTTAACCAGAGTTGCTTGTTTAGTAGCCAATATTAGGTCAAGGTTCTCCTGTGGCATGATGTTTTGTAATTTGCCTTTATAGCATGGATCCAGGATGCTGGCCAACCAGTAGTCGTCATCGTTCATCATTTTGGCAATGCGTGTGTCCCTTTTTAGGATCTGCAAGGCATAATCTGACATGTGGGCCAATGTTCCCGGTGTCAATGATGCACTGCGAGTGCTGGGTGGAGGAGCACTTTCTGGCAAATCCACATCCCTCCAGTCACGCACAAACCCTGTACCAGACCTTGCCACGCCAACATTTTCACTTGCCCCACGAGATGCATCCTCCTCCCCTAAGTAATCATCCCCATCATCATCCTCCTCCTCCTCTTCTTCCTCCACCTCGTCCAGGAGAGGTCCCTGAGCAGACAATGGCTGAATGTCATCAAGGATTCCCTCAACCTCTTCCTCCTCGTCAACATTGGCTGCAAACGCCTGCGCCTTAAGGTGCGTCAAAGTTTGCATGAGCAGACGCATAAGTGGGATGCTCATGCTTAGGATGGCGTCGTCTGCGCTTACCAGCCGTGTGCATTCCTCAAAACACTGAAGGACTTTACAGAGGTCTTTCAGCTTCGACCACTGCACACCTGTCAACTCCATGTCTGCTCTCAAAGTGCCTGGCCGTGTATCCTCCCACAAATGCATTATGGCCTGCCTCTGCTCGCACAGCCACTCAACCATGTGCAGGGTGGAGTTCCACCTTGTTGCAATGTCGATAATGAGGCGGTGGTTGGGAAGGTGGAGCAATCGCTGCAGCTTCTGCATACGAACGGAGTGTACAGGCGACCGGCGGATGTGCGCGCACAGTCTTCGCACCTTCTGGAGCAGGGCTGTTAACTCCGGATAATTATTGAGGAAGCACTGCACCACCAGGTTCAAGGTGTGAGCCAAGCAAGGTATGTGGCTGAGTTTTGAAAGGGCTATGGCTGCCACAAAATTACGGCCGTTATCACTAACTACCTTGCCTGCCTCAAGATGTACACTGCCCAGCCATGACTCAGTTTGTCGCTGAAAGTACTCGGCCAGCACCTCGGCAGTGTGTCTGTCGCCCAAACACATCATCTGCAACACAGCCTGCTGACGCTTTCCACTAGCTGCTCGATAGGGGGACACCTCGTGTGCAACAGTGGCAGCTGCAGATGGAGTGCTCGTACGACTGCGCTCTGTGGACGAGCTTTCGCTTCTGGAGGAGGGTCGAACGCCTACAGCCAACTGTTTCCTATACCGTGGGCTAGGCAGCACTGTCCCACCACCGCTGTCCCCTGTGGACCCTGCATCCACCACATTAACCCAGTGCGCAGTGATGGACACGTAACGGCCCTGGCCATGCCGACTGGACCATGCATCAGTTGTGAGGTGCACCTTTCCACTCACGGACTGCTTGAGTGCATGGACAATGCGGTCTTTCACATGATGGTGGAGGGCTGGGATGGCTTTGCGAGAGAAGAAGTGGTGACTGGGTAGGTCATAGCGTGGTACTGCATAGGCCATGAGTTCGCGGAAAGCTGCGCTTTCCACCAACCGATAGGGCGTTCAAACCCAGTGTACGCGGATGAGAGACTGAGTACTTTCTTGACCTACTCATAGTGTCTGGGAGGGTGAGCTGGACTTGAGAGCTGCATATGGTGGAAGTAGCGGTGGACAGGGCGGACTGAGAGAGGGTTGATGATGGTGATGGAGTTGGTGTTCTTTCTGATGGCCTAGATTCAGTCTTTCGTTGATATAACAGTGGGATTCCCTGACTGCTGTGGCCTTGCAACGACACCTCAACATTTGCTGCTGTGCTAATCGGTGGGCTTACAGTGGGGGAAACAATGTACCGTTGCTGACTACCTTCTTTGTGATCAGTTGCACATGTGGTACTTGAGGTTTGGTGTTGTGTCCACGCTTGCAAGTGCATGCTGGTTAAATGTCTAAGCATGCAACTTGTATTCAAATTTTTCAGATTTTTCCCTCGGCTAAAGGTCTTTGTGCACTTCTTACAGATAACCTTGGCCTGATCATGAGGATTTTGTTCAAAAAAGTGCCACACTGCACTCTTCCTACTTTGGCAGACATTTTGCGGCCTAGCACGCTGTGATATTTTGACCCTCTGGACAAGCAGTCCAGCAACTCTTTTGATTTTTGGAACCTGTCTTTGGAGTGCTCCGGGCCTGCCAGATAACAGCTGTTGCGATGTCGATGTCTGCTGTGGATGCTCCTCCTCCTCATCTGAGCTATTGGAAGCAGCACCCTCTTCCCCCAATGGATGCCAATCTGGGTCAACAACTGGGTCATCCATCACCTCCTCTTCAATGTCATGTGCACCTTCCTCTGTGTCACCGTGTATGGTGGTATAGTGTGCGGGAAGGGGTACCTGAGTCTCATCAGGCTCAGAATCTGGCTCTGTACACTGCGAGGACAATGTAGTGCTCTGAGTGAATGTACCAGCAGAATCATCTATCAGTGGCTGTGCATCAGTGGACTCCATGTCAGATTCATCTTGGCCTGGGTAATTCACCATTTCACTTGATAATCCAGGCATGGTATGTGAAAACAGCTCCATGGAGTAATCAGTAGTATGGCCTGCGTCATCCTTCAATCTTGGTGGGGATGAAGGACACAAGGAAAGGTGTGGTTCATGAACATGAGCCTCCAATGACGACTCAGTGCTTTTATTTTTTACAACTTCAGAAGAGGAGGCGATAGAGCTGGAGGCTGAGTCAGCAATGTAAGCCAAAACTTTTTCCTGAAGCTCTGGCTTTAAAAGCGGTTTGCCAACTCCTAGAAAACTAAGCCTTCGAGGCCTTGTGGAGCCAGACGATGACGCAGGCTCAACACCTCCTGCATTCGGTCCTATTTTGCTTTTGCCACTACCATCAGATCCACCACCAACACCATCATTATCAGCTGCCAACCCCCGCCCAATTCCACGGCCTCTTCCACCAGCCTTCCTCATTTTTGGTAGAAATGTAGACAAAATCCAACAAACTATATAATAATGTAAAACAAGGTACAAGGTGTCTATAGGACAGGGGAGATTTTGAATTTCTGCACACACTTGTGGACACTGGACACTTTTGGATTGTGTGAGGCCCACTGAATATCACAGCGCTATGTCACAGGCTCGATGTCGCAGGTGTGAAAAATGTCACTAGAGGATAACGGAGATTTTGAATTTCTGCACACACTTGTGGACACTGGACACTTTTGGATTGTGTGAGGCCCACTGAATATCACAGCGCTATGTCACAGGCTCGATGTCGCAGGTGTGAAAAATGTCACTAGAGGATAACGGAGATTTTGAATTTCTGCACACACTTGTGGACACTGGACACTTTTGGATTGTGTGAGGCCCACTGAATATCACAGCGCTATGTCACAGGCTCGATGTTGCAGGTGTGAATAATGTCACTAGAGGATAACGGAGATTTTGAATTTCTGCACACACTTGTGGACACTGCACACTTTTGGATTGTGTGAGGCCCACTGAATATCACAGCGCTATGTCACAGGCAGAAATTGGCTAGTGTATGACAAACTACAAGGTGTATATAGAATTGGGCAGAATAGGAATCTCCCTAGAGTGTAGGTCTGTAAGAACGGAACAAGTCCTCGACTTATCCTTACAGAGTGACACACAGATAGCTTCACTGTGGCCGTGATAACAGCCGTTACACGGTACTGAGAGAGGAGCGTGCACGTACACGGCTGTCCGGTGTACGTAAAATTGTCAAGCTCCGTGTTTTTTAAGTATACGGACTGACACACGCTGTCTCTCTATAGTTTTGAATGTGATCAAACAGCAAATATATTTAACTGTTTGAAAACTAGACAAAACTAGAAGGTGCAGGTCTGTAAGAACGGAACATGTCCTCGACTTATCCTTACAGAGCGACACACAGATAGCTTCACTGTGGCCGTGATAACAGCCATTACACGGTACTGAGGAGCGTGCACGTACACGGCTGCCCGGTGTACGTAAAATTGTCAAGCTCCGTGTTTTTTAAGTATACGGACTGACACGCTGTCTCTCTATAGTTTTGAATGTGATCAAACAGCAAATATATTTAACTGTTTGAAAACTAGACAAAACTAGAAGGTGCAGGTCTGTAAGAACGGAACATGTCCTTGACTTATTCTTACAGAGTGACACACAGATAGCTTCACTGTGGCTGTGAAAACAGCCGTTACACGGTACTGTGTGAGGAGTGTGCACCTCTATATGGTGTGAAAAAATGCACGCTCAGTACCTCACCAGGACAAAAAAAAGAATTGGGATTGCTTTTAAAAAAGCAGTTTGCAGAGCAGTGGGTTAACAGCAATGCAGCCGTCAGGAAGCCTTAGAAGGCAGCCTAACAACCAACACTGCTGATCCAGCAAAATATAGCCTCCACTTGCACTGCGCACACAGTGACTGGTGTGTTGTACAGGCAAAATCGCTAGCAGTAGAAGCAGTTTTTGGTGTCTTCTTCCCTGCCTAACGCTCTCCCTACAAAATCATCATCATCATCATCAGCAGCAGCTCTCCCTATTCTGAGATCAGCATGAGTAACATGGCGGTCGGCGTGCACGCCCTTTTATACCCCCTGTGACGCCCACCAAAGCAAGCCAATCACTTGCATGCCCTTCTGAAAGATGGTGGTGACCCCTGCCTATGTCATCACGTTGCCCACAGTGTCCGTGGATCCTGATTGGCTGAAAAAGAGCGCAAAACAAAGTTTTGAAACGCGACTTTGGCGCTTAAGTCGCCGACCTCGTGGCCGACCTCATCCTAGGGTCGTGTTTCGTTTCATTAAACCCGACTTTGCCAAAAGTCGGCGACTTTTGAAATTTTTCGACCCGTTTCGCTCAACTCTAGTCAGCTGATATATCAGGTGACCTTTTAAGGATGGTGGGAGTGGTCACCACATATCAGCTAACCAAGCAGCAACAATTACACCAGCAGGGGAAAAAACTGATATTAACCCCCGATGGCCTTAAAGGAAAAAAGTTTTAATATGAAAAGCCAGATCTGCCACAGATCCAAAAATGGATCGTGACACAGCCATTGTGCGATGGAATTTTTTTTTAAATATGGGGTTTATTTGTCAAATGGTTTGCACCAGAAAGCTGATGTAAACTTTAAAAAAGTTGCAAATTTTGGGGGGGGGGGACTTAAACATTTTCCAACTTTTGGCATTTTTATTTACGTTCAAACAACTTTTTGAAATGCGGTTGGATTTTATCAGGATGAGGCACGATCAAGTGAAGCCTCACACATTCATAATCTTTTATGCCACAAAAGTGGTGTAAATTAAGACTTGAATGTTTTTCAGATGATGATTCGGCTAAATTTCTGATGCTGGAGCTTGACAGATGAAGAGATGTGCATCTTACTCCAGTGCATCCTGTCTTAAGACTGACCTAGAAAATGCCAGCCTTGATTAATCAGATTTGGCCCCCTTATGTAGCAATGTGGGAAGATCAAACTTCGAATCATAGAATCGTAGAGTTGGAAGGGACCTCCTGGGCCATCTGGTCCGACCCCCTGCTCAAAGCAGGATTCGCTAAATCATTCCAGTCAGATGTCTGTCCAGCCTCTGTTTGAAGACTTCCATTGAAGGAGAACTCACCACTTCTCGTGGCAGCTTGTTCCACTCATTGATCACTCTAACTGTCAAAAAGTTTTTTCTAATATCTAATCTGTGTCTCCTCCCATTCAGTTTCATCCCATTGCTTCTAGTCTTTCCTTGTGCAACTGAGAATAAAGTTGATCCTTCTACAATGTGACAGCCCTTTAGATATTTGTAGACAGCTATTAAGTCTCCTCTCAGTCTTCTCTTTTGCAAACTAAACAATCCCAAATCCTGCAACCTTTCCTCATAAGACAGGCTTTGCAGACCGGTCACCATTCTGTTTGCTCTTTTCTGAACTTGCTCCAGTTTGTTGATGTCTTTTTTAAAATGTGGTGCCCAAAACTGGACACAATATTCCAGATGAGGTCTGACCAAAGAGGAGTAGAGGGAAATAATGACTTAACGTGATCTAGACTGCATGCTTCTGTTAATACATCCTAGAATTGCATTTGCCTTTTTTGCTGCTGCATCACACTGTTGACTCATATTCAGTCTGTGATCTATTAGTATACCCAAATCTTTTTCACATGTGCTGTTGCTTAGGCCTATTCCTCCCATTCTGCTTTTTTCATTTTTATTGCCCAGATGTAGTACTTTGCATTTTTCCCTGTTAAAAACCATTCTGTTAGTTGCTGCCCACTTCTCCAGTTTATTTATATCTTTTTGAATCCTCTCTCTCTCTTCTCTAGTATTAGCTATCCCTCCTAGCTTTGTGTCATCAGCAAATTTAATCAGTTAACCCTCAATTCCTTCATCTAAATCGTTGATAAAGATGTTGAACAATACAGGGCCCAGGACAGAGCCCTGTGGTACCCCACTTGAGACATTCTTCCAACTGGATGTGCAGCCATTTACAACCACTCTTTGGGTCCGATCACTAAGCCAGTTATGAACCCACCTAACAGTTGCCTTGTCCATTCCATATTTAGTCATTTTTTCAATAAGGATTGTATGAGATACTTTGTCAAATGCTTTGCTGAAGTCAAGATATACTATATCTACAGCATTTCCCTGATCCACCCAATCAGTGATTCTGTCATAGAAGGAAATTAAGTTAGTCTGACATGACTTATTAGTTACAAACCGATGCTGACTCTGTTTAATCACTTCATTCTTATCCAGGTACTGACATACATGTTGTTTAATAATTTGTTCTTTGATAGATCTCCATTCTTTAAGTAAAACAGGTCTCCCACTCACTCGTGATTGTCATCCTATTGGTTGAAAACGCCAGACTCTAATTTCACCTTTAAATGATTTGCTAATCCTAAAGGTTCTCATATTTTTGCCACTCACAAGAATGTGATATTGGATTATTTTGCTGATTAAAAAAAATGAAAAAGTCTAATAATTTTGAATAATGTTTTTGATTTCCTTCTCTTTACCTACTTTTAGGAATTGTGAATATGCAATGTAGTTTAACAGTGGGAAAAATAAGTATTTGATACACTGCCAATTTTGCAAGTTTTTGGACCTACAAAGAATGCAGAGATCTGTAATTTTTATCATAGGTACACATCAACTATGAGAGACAGAATCTAAAAATAAAATCCAGAAAATCACATTGTATGATTTTTACACAATTAATTTGCATTTTATTGCGTGAAATAAATATTTGATACAGTCGAAAAATAGAACTCAATATTTGGTACAGAAACCTTTGTTTGCAATTACAGGGGTCAGACGTTTCCTGTAGGTCTTGACCAAGTTCCACACACTGCAGCAGGGATTTTTGCCCCCTCCTCCATACAGATCTTCTCCAGATCATCCAGGTTTCGAGACTGTCGCTGGACAACATTGAGTTTCATCTCCCTCCAAAGATTTTCTATTGGTTCAGGTCTGGAGTCTGGCTAGGCCACTCCTGGACCTTGAAATGCTTCTTATGCAGCCACTCCTTAGTTGCTCTGGCTGTGTGTTTCGGTTCATTGTCATGTTGGAAGAACCAGAAATGAACCATCTTTAATCCCTTAATCCCCAGGGGTATTTTCATTTTTGCATTTTTGTTTTTCGCTCCCCTTCTTCCCAGAGCCATAACTTTTTTAATATTCCGTCAATAAGGCCATGTGGGGGCTTGTTTTTTGTGGGCCGAGTTGTGCTTTTGAATGACATGATTGGTTTTACCATGTCGTGCACTAGAAAACAGGAAAAAATCCGAGTACAATGAAATTGCAAAAAATTGCTTTTTTACTAGGTTCACTAAATGCTAAAACTGACCTGCCATTGTTATTCTCCATGTCATTACAAGTTCATAGACACCAAACATGTCTAGGTTCTTTTTTCTCTAAGTGTTGAAAAAAAATTCCCAAACTTTGTTAAAAAAAAAATTTGCACCGTTTTCCGATACCCGTAGCGTCTCCATTTTTCGTGATCTCGGGTTGGGTGAGGGCTTATTTTTTGCGTGCCGGGCTGACGTTTTTATTGATACCATATTGGTGCAGACACGATCTTTTGATTGCCCATTATTGCATTTCAATGCAATGTCGTGACGACCAAAAAAAAAGTAATACTGCCGTTTTGACTTTGTTTCTCGCTACGCCGTTTAGCGATCAGGTTAATCCTTTTTTTATATTGATCGGGCAATTCTGAATGCAGCAATACCAAATATGTGTTCTGTATGTTTGATTTTTTTATTTTATTTTGAATGGGGTGAAAGGGAGGTGATTTGCACTTTTATTTTTTTTATTCTTTTATACTTTTAAAAACTTAATTTTTTTACTTTTGGTATGCTTTAATAGTCTCCATGGGAGACTAGAAGCTGCCATAACCCGATCGGCTCTGCTGTATACAGGCAATGATCAGTTCGCCTGTGTGTAGTAGAATTACTCACTTGCTATGAGCGCCGACCACTGGGCGGCGCTCACAGCAAGCCTGCAGTGACAACCATAGAGGTCTCCAGAAGACCTCCGGTTGTCATGTCAACCCACTTTTGACCCGTGATCACGGAGGTCACCGGTGGGCGGATTTCCGGCGTGATTGCCGGAAGCGCATGTTAAATTCCGCTGTCAGTGTTTGACAGCGGTATTTAACGGGTTAATAGCCACAGGTGGATTGCGATTCCAACCGCAGCTATTCCAGCCACATGTCAGCTGTTCAAAACAGCTGACATGTCCTGGGAAAGATGTGGGCTCACCACCGGAGCCCAAATCAAAGGGAGGGAGTCCAACATCAGCGTAAATGTACGCCTGATAGCGGAAAGTAGTTAATGCTGTTACTGAGTACGGTGCAGTCATCCTATCCCCTTTGCAGAAAAGCACCCCCAAAATTTGATGTTTCCTCCATCATGTTTCACAGTTGGGATGGTGTAGTTGGGGTTGTATTCATGCTTTTTCTTCCTCCACACATGGCGAGTGGATTTGATGCCAAAAATTTCTATTTTTGTCTCATCTGACCACATGACCTTCTCCCATACCGCCTCTGGATCATCCAGATGGTCATGGGTGAACTTCAAATGTGCCTGTAAATGTGCTGTCATGAGCAGGGGGACCTTTTGTGTCCTGCAGGATTTTAATCCATGATGGCTTAGTGTGTTACTAACTGTAATGTTTGACACTGTGGTCCTAACTCTCTTCAGGTCATTGATTAGGCCCTCCCATGTAGTTCTGGGCTGATCGAAGATTGCAGCCCCTGATCGAAGATTGACAGTCATCTTGTGTTTTCCATTATCTCATTGCACCAACAGTTTATGCCTTCTCACCAAGCTGCTTGCCTATAGTCCTGTAGCCCATCCCAGAGTTATGCATGTCTACAATTTTGTCCCTGGTGTCCTTAGACAGCTCTTTGGTCTTGCCCATGGTGGAGAGGTTGGAGTATGATAGATTGAGTGTGTGGACAGGTGTCTTTTATACAGGTAACGAGTTGAAACAGGTGCAATTTATACAGGTAATGTGTAGAATACAAGGACTTCTTAAAGAAAAACGAACAGGTCTGTGAGAGTCAGAATTCTTGCTGGTTGGTCGGTGATCAAATACTTATTTCATAAAATAAAATGCACATTAATTATGTAAAAATCATACAGTGTGATTTTCTGTTTTTTTTTTATTTTTAATTTCTGTCTCTCACATGTGAAGTGCACCTACAGAAAAATTACAGATCGCTCCGTTCTTATGCATTAAATACTTATTGACCCCACTGTTTATGATCATATTTTATTTGGGTACTGAGTGGTAGTATTGCGTGACCTTTATGAGAGTATTTTATGGGCACTATTCATACATGTATATAGATATACATTGTCCAATTTTTATTGTGAAACTGACCTTGGATGTGGTCATTGCTGATCTTCTGACATTACTATCCATTGAATTAAATGGGCATTACAGAGACCAAAAATGGACTCTTATATTGTTTTAGTTCATTAGCTTTACTAGAATAGATGCAATGGCTCCGGAGAGCATCAGGTTTCTCATATATTCTACCTGTTTGTTCCCCAGAATAGCCCTTTCTTTCTCTAGTCACCTTCCACAACAGCAGCAACAGAGGATGTCTCCCGCCCTAATGCGGGACAGGAAACACAAAAGAGGTTAATTACCCCTCCCCTTCCTACAACCACCAGTGTTTTTCCTGTTCCCTATGGGGCATGAAGAGGTCCTAGATGGAGCTGCTGTGGCCGTCAATCGGGAGCACGTTAGAAGCTTACCTACTATATGTGGGCAGCCGAGGTCGGGGGCACCGCTCTCCTCCTCTAAGGGCTGCTCCCATCTCCATGAGGCATGCGACTCAGGACCCATCTCCCGCCCCTCCTGCACCTCCTCGGGAGGTAAAGCAGGGCGGTGATGTGCGTTCCACTCTGGAATGCACGTGCGGCTGGCAGGTGTTGGCGTTCTCCGTGACAGCGGCCAAGTTTTGAGGTGTTCCTTTCGGGGGTTCCCCCTGTGGGTCTGGGGGAGGAGGAGCACAGAATCACGCTGGAGACCTTGTTTCCTTAAAATCCTGGTTGGGGGTGCCTCCATGTAAGAAACATTGTCTATGTCCCTCTGTGACTGGTGACAGACTGACCATATGAACAGCGACAAACCCTTCCTGTCTGCTTCTGCAGAGCCCAGTGTTCACCCTCCTACTGTAAGTAGTGGATGAACGTCCCTTGCTTTCCGGGTTATAGCCTTATGGGTGACTTATTATACCTTTTCTCTCTATTGTTAGGGAGACAAGGTCCCTGCCCCTAAGAAGGATAAGGTGACCAGCCACAAGTGTAGTGTTTGTGCTTCCAGGCTTCCCTCTGCATATAAGAAGAAGCTTTGCCAGCCTTGCACGGATGATGTGTTGTGTGCCGAACAGCACTCTCTCTTGGACAGTATCGAAACTGTCATCAAACAGGAGGTTCAATCCTCTATGGCTGCCTTTTCCCAGGGCCCAGTACTACAACCCCCTCCTCCTAAGAAAAGGAAGATGGCACCCATGGAATCTCACTCAGACACGGGCGAAATCCTTTGGGAGAATGAGGGTTCCACTTCCACTCCGAAAATAAAAAATATTACTTTTCTTCCAAAGATATGGAAGAGCTTATTAGTATGGTGAGAAGCACCATGGAGGTTGAGGAAGAAGTGAGATACTCCGTGCAGGATGAGATGTTTGGTGGGGCTGAAACCTAAAGATCAGAAAGGGTTTCCCATACACGAGAATATTCAAAACCTTATCCTTCACAAATGGGGCTTTCCTGAGAAAGGACTTTAGAATCCCCTTCCGAGTTGAAGAATCGCTTCCCCCTAGACTGAGATTGTTCGTTATGGTAAATCCCCAAAGTGGATGTGCAGGTGTCCAGGGTGGCTAAAAAGACGGCTCTTCCTTTTTAAGATTAGATTCATCCCAGCTCAAAGATCCCATGGATCGAAAAATCGAGAGCTTGTTAAGAAAGTCCTGGGACACCTCCACCAATCTGCTTAAAACGAACGTGGCCTCAACATGCGTCAGCAGATCTCTATTCCGCTGGCTGTATACATTGGAAGATCACCTTACTCGGGACTTCTAGGGAGGAGATACTTGACTCTCTCCCCCTCCTTCAGAAGGCAACGGGGTTCCTTGCTGATGCTTCTGTGGCGCTCCTGAGGCTCAGTCGCCACACACAGGATAGTTCAGCAGGACCACATTGTGGCTCCATGCTTAGAGGGTAGCAGAGCACCTTTCGTGGGTCCTTGCTTCGTAACACGAGATGTGCTGGGAGGTGGGTGGAGTTAGGATATATAAAAGGTTGGGAAGGTTTAGAATTAGAGGTTCAGTCTGACAGAAGGTCAGTCGGGCCGGAAGTCACTCAGATAGGAGTGAGGATCCCTGGAAGAAGGGATGGAGGAAGGAGTGCTGCAGCTGCCTCAGTGATCTGAGCCAGCTGGCACGGGAAAGGAACAGAAGGAGAAAGACGTAGAACTGCAACCTAAGCTTCCATAGGAGAGAGAAGGAACAGTGCGGAACGAAGGAGTAGGAGAACAGAGAGGAGTTGTGGGTTGGAAGAGGAACCCTGCCTATAGGTTCTCAGCGCAAGGCCGGGGCCCGGTCCCCGAGGTTGTATGGACACTTATGGCTCTGCAGCAGACACCGGTGGAGTAGTTGGCTGTAAATGCATTACTCCCATCCAAGATTCGGGGCACAACAGCAACTGAATAGAGAGCCAGGACTCCGGAGAAGGGAGGGCGAACCACTTCTGCTTAGTCTGTCCGGGTAGCGGCAAGATCCGCAGTCCTCTCCTATTCAGCTAGGAGAGCACTATGGCTGAAGACGTGAGAGGGGTGACTTTACCTCCGAAACTAAACTTTGCGCTGTTCCCTTTCATGGACACTATGTGTTTGTCCCACCATCGCAAATTTCTTCAAAAGGGTTTGGATCTAGGGCTTACACCTAATACACTGAAAGTACAGGTATCAGCTCTTTTTTATAAGGACTTAGCTGGTCACCGCTGGGTTAAACGTTTTATGACCGCTGCAGCTAGGATTTGCCCTAGGCTTCGTAGCAAGGTTCCCCCTGGGATTTAAATCTAGTCCTTAATAGTTTAACCCAAGATCCATTTGAACCCCTATTATCTATGAGTTTAAAGAACCTGACCCTCAAAACCTTTTTTCTAGTAGCAATTACTACCACTAGACGTGTAGGAGAGTTGCAGACCCTCTCAGTACAGGAGCCCTACTTAACTATCACTACAGATAGCATTATCCTTCGATTAAATCCCTCCTTTATTATTATTATTATTATTATTATTATTATTATTATTTATTGTTATAGCGCCATTTATTCCATGGCGCTTTACATGTGAGGAGCGGTATACATAAAAACAAGTACAATAATCTTAAACAATACAAGTCGTAACTGGTACAGGAGGAGAGAGGACCCTGCCCGCAAGGGCTCACAATCTTCAAGGGATGGGTGATAATACAGTAGGCGAGGGTAGAGCTGGTCGTGCAGCGGTTTGGTCGATCGGTGGTTACTGCAGGTTATAGGCTTGTCAGAAGAGATCTTTATGCTTAAGATAGTCTCGGACTTCCATAGAGGTCAGGATATTGTGCTACCCTCATTCTGCCCAAATCCTTCCAATGCGAGGAAAGAAATCTTTCACACCCTTGATGTTCGCAGGGTTGTTCTCTATTATCTCCAACAATCCGAAAATTGGAGGATTGACCAAAACCTATTTATTCAGTTCTCAGGACAGAATAAGGGCAAGAAGGCGGCTAAAAATACGATTGCTAATTGGATCAAGCAAGTTATCTGTCTGGCATATTCATCGCAGAATCTTTCTCCTCCTGCATCACTGAAGGCTCATTCTACTCATGCAGTATCAGCATCGTGGGCAGAGAGAGGGAACGCATCTTCTGAGCAGATAAGCAGAGCAGCCATCTGGTCGTCTGTCCATACGTTCACCAGGCACTACAGACTAGATTTCAGAAGGGATTTAACATTTGGCAGACGAGTTCTGCAGGCCATGGTCCCTCCCAAAAGAAATTAGTTGTTGGTATTACTCTGATGATGCTGTCGTCGAAGGTGACTAGAGAAAATAGAATTCGTCTTACCGGTAATTCGGTTTCTAGGAACCTTCCGTGACAGCACTAATTTCCCTCCCTATCTGATGTTGTTATTGGATGATTCATGCTCTCCAGTGGTAACTATACATGCTTGTGTGTCCAGAAAAAAACACTGGTGGTTGTAGGAAGGGGAGGGGTATTTAACTTCTTTTGTGTTTCCTGTCCTCCATTAGGGCGGGGAGACATCCTCTGATGCTGCTGTCGTGGAAGGTTCCTAGAAATTACTGGTAGGACTAATTCTATTTTTTGGAGTCCATTGTAGACATTAATTTGGATATGTATTTCCTGCATAATTAGATGCATTAATGTCAGTAAATATCAGGAAAACTCCAGACTATGCTAGCATGCGGTGACCCGCATAGTTTATCTTTCTATTCCTAAATATGATGTGTTCCCCGCAATGGGCTGTATTCAAATATCTCATTATTGGCTACATTAATTAACATGATAAGCAAATATCATCTAATTCAGTAATTAGATGCTTCAATGCGGAGCCGCCATCTGCACATAGCGCCTTAAGCACAGAGATTTTTTTTTCTGCCATTCTAAAAGAAATTAAAGTGTGATAGAGAATATAAAATACAGGATCGTTCCAAAAAGGAAAAAAAAAAATAATCTGGGTAATCCTAAAAGAGATCTTCCATGTATGGATATAATGAAGGCTTCGCTGGAGAACTGCAGATCATTTGGTAACGTGTGTTCTTATCCCATCTAATCCATTATCATAGCCCAGGGCACATGAGAAACTGTTAATGACCATTTCATCTCTATGAATTCTCAGCAACCAAGAGGGATTTGCTATTTTATCTTTTTTTTATTGTCCTATTATAGTGAAACCCTGTTATGTTCAATTTAAATGTTTTATTTCAATGTATAATTTGCAATGTACATAAAAGGAGTTTTCTCAGCAGCACAACGCTCTCCTGCCTCTCGGCATCCTGATTGCCAGTGGGAGGTGCTCTCCAGAGTGATTGACAGTTCGAACCAGTGATATGTTGGAGCCTTTGGTCCGAACCGTGCCCTCCTGGATGCTTCATCAAAAAGGCATCTTTGCCTCTGAGACATCGGTGGAGCACAGGGGCACTGAAATTGGCCAAATCAAACTCTGTGCTCCTTGTCTTGGAAACTGGCCAGTGTTCATAAACTGTAGAGGTGGCCGGTACAACGCCATGGGCGCTGAGCTATAGAATTTAAAATACTTCCCTTCTTGAGAACAGGAGAGGATTTTTAATAAAACGTAAATTGCAAAGTTGCTTGTTTTTACAAGTTCTTTGCAATTTTAACCATCGGAACGTTGAGGCAACCTGTTAAAGGGGGAGTCGTTCCAAATTAGAAAAATGGGGCTGCTTTCTATCAGGAACAACACCACCCCTATTTATTGGTTGTTTGATATTGCTTCTTAGCTCCATCGAAGAAAAGCAGCTGATTTGGGGGGTAAAATAAAACCCAGTTGGTGTTACAGCTCTGATGAATCCATATTTTCACTTAACATGTGGCTGTTATGTTCTTCTTACAAAAATATACCCTAAACCCACCATGATAATCTATCCTAAGTGACGTCTGTAAGCCAAGGTCTGGGAAAGAGGAGTTTATACTAATGATAGAAAAAGCCTGTGTGTCCTGATTCACCCACCAACTCATATTGAAGGCCTCACTAACCCATATATTGTCTAGATGAGTAGGCAAAGCAAGCAATACTTACAGGCTTTCTCTAAGTGGTTAGAGCAGTGTTTCTCAACTCCAATCCTCAAAACCCACCAATAGGTCATGTTTACAGGATTTCCTTAGTATTGCACAGGTGATGGAATTAATGCTTGAGCAGGTGATGAAATTATCACCTATGCAATACTAATGAAATTTTGAAAACATGACCTGTTGGTGGGTCTTGAGGACTGGAGTTGAGAAATACTGGGTTAGAGGAAGCAAGACTTTCTTTATGATTGAGTGGAGAAAGTATGACTCACAGGCTTTCTCTATTAGTGGGGTGAGGAAACAGAACTCATAGGCTTTCATTATGAGTGGGGGAAGGAAGCCGGACTTTCTCTGAGTGGGCAGCAGAAGAAAGACTCACAGACTTTCTCTGAGTGTGCGTGGGAACCAGGACTCACAGGTTTTCTCTGAGTGGATGTGAGAACCAGGACTCTAAGACTTTCTCTATGAGTGGGTGGAGGAACCAGGTCTCACAGGCTTTCTCTATGAGTGGGTGGAGGAAGCAGGGCTCACAGGTTTTCTCTATGAGTGGATGTGGGAACCAGGACTCACAGACTTTCTCTATGAGTGGGTAGAGGAAGCAGGACTCATAGGCTTTCTCTGAGTGGGTGGAGGAAGCAAGACTCAGAGGATTTCTCTTTGAGTGGGTGGAGGAAGTAGGACTCACAGGCTTTCTCTGAGTGATTGGAGGAAGCAGGACTCACAGGCTTTCTCTGAGCGAGTGGAAGAAGCAAGACTCACAGGCTTTCTCTATGAGTGTGTGGAGGAAGCAGGACTCACATGCTTTCTCTATGAGTGTGCGTGGGAAGCAGGACTCACATGCTTTCTCTATGAGTGTGTGACGCGCCCCAGAGGCCGTGGGGTACTCGGCACCGGGCCCGTTGATTTGAATGGGAGATGTCACAGTGTCTGTGACCCTGTCCATGGCCTCAGTCATGTAAAAGGTGTAGAATTGGATGGGGATAAAGTTTATGTAGTGATTCGTGACGCCACCTGTGGTTTCTGGTCAGAATGACCAGCGCTGCAGTGTTTCTTCTCTGGGACAGATGTTGTGATGCAGCTGAGATGTTGAAGCCCTCCACAGGTAGAGCTGTAGTCCCACGGCAGTGGAGATGAACGGGTAGATGGTGAGTTAGTGCAGAGAGTAGATGTAGCAGTGCTGGCGGAGTGGCGCAGGAATAAAGTGGAGGACACAATGGCATGTAGTTCCAAAGGCTTTACTCACATTCTGGTGCGCACACAGATGCCCGCTTCAGTGCTGAGTCCTCCAGGTGAGGGGTCCAGATAACTCCCAGATAATATGAAATGCACCTTTCCAGCATTCCCAGTCAGTGTGTTCCTTTCCTGGCCGTCTCCAAACTAAATGCTGCTTTTCCGCCTTACTTCCACTCCAGCACTTCACAATTATCATTCTGGGCCAGCAGCTACGAATCCTGTTCAAACAACACCTCACCGTTTCTGTGATTCTATATAGCCGCCTTTCCAGTCGGACTAACTGTGGTAGGGGCGATGGTCCATAAAGAAACCAAGGCTATAGGCTTGCTAGTGGCACCCAGAGGAATGTGAACTAGACTAGGGGCTGTTCCATTTGCGACCAGTCCGGTACCTTCCTCCACCTGATGGCCGTCAGCGTGGAACGGGACCCACGGGGATAACTTTCCAACCGTGTCCCTGGAAGAACCGATCTTCCCTGTGAAGAATCTGCTGTTTCTAGTCCAATCCGTCTGGCGCTCCCCATACAGTCAGGAGCAGCTCTAGACACGTCCTTCACCTTCCTTCCCTCTCAGGGGAACCGTCCTAACCTCAGCCTAGGATTCTCCCTCCAAAACTACACTCCACCCACCTCCCAGCACTCTTCGTGTTCCAAGCAGGGAGCCATAAAGGGTGCTCTGCTACACTACTGGTGTGTGTGGGGTGTGGGTGTTAGAATCTGGTTGGGTGCACTCACCTTACCTGGTTGTGGGGTACCACACCTCTGGGTGAGGTGCAGTATCTCTGTGGCGACTGGACCCTTAGGAGCGCCACATGTGCGTGGGAAGCAGGACTTATAGTCTTTCTCTATTAGCGGATGGAAGAAGCAGGGCTCACTGACTTACTCTTGTGCAAGATACATAGTTTTTTTTTTTTTTTGTTTTTTGCTATGGAAGTAATAAATCAATTCATAGCAAATAATATATCCCCAAGCTCCAAGTTTCCTCTTTTCTGTGCTACCATGAGGAAGGAGACCTGTGACTGACTTGTAAAGTCAACGTTCATGACGCTAAATGTGCTTCCTTCTGAAATTCAGGGTAAACTTTGCATATTGTTTCGCCTGTGTGGTCTGCACTACTTCAGGAAGAAAATTAATAGGTTTTATAAAAAAAAGAGCAAACCATTTGTCTGTAGACTGTCACACCATCAGTGTTATTTAAGGGGACCCTATCAGCAGATTCAGTAGTATCACAGAAGAGAGCTCCAATTATCAGTACAACAGGGCACTTTATCGTGAAACGATCGCTGCAAGACTCATTCAAGCCTCTATTAAAATGATAGATTTAATGATTTATCTTAAAATATTTAAAACTATAAAATATACTACAACATATGTTATTTGTAAGAATCTTGCCAAATTCATCCAATAAGCAGATAATTCGATAATATTCAACCAACCTACTGTCATTAGATGCTGGAAGCTTTCAGTGAGGGCCACCATCAGTACTGTGATTTCTCTTCATATCATACTGATCTAGGGTCTACCTCCCCGTGTTGACTTTACCATCGGATTTCCTCCAGACTTACAGATGGAAACCAGTAATCCTCTTTATTCCATTTGTTTGGATCATCCAATGATGTTCTTAGTTTGTAATATGCCATCCATCGCATTTCCAGCCTCTCGTGGCTTTCCGGGGAGCATCTAATAACTTTGATCCATCAGTCCATTTTGAAGGTCCTCATTCATATGGAATTTCAGCAAACACAAATTCATGTTAGTGTTTTCCAACTCCGCATGCGCAAGAATATTATTTCTGTGCATTCTTCTGACCCGAGGATGAGCTAATTTACCAAAATTCAAGTTTGCCAGATTCACGCAAATTTGGCAAACTTGAGAAATTCAATTTCTAAGGCTAGTTTAAGACTAGCGTTCATGGTCGCAGTGCAGGGCCGCCACTAAGTCCCGCCCCCGGCCATGCCCCCTCCTGTCAGTTCCTCCTCTGATCGCATGAGGCTGCGTGCGATCAGCGTATCCTATATTTAGAGTTGTATATGCTGATCCATGATCCATGCGCTGGTCTGATTTTGCTGGCGCTGCTCCCTTTTGGCGCTGCGCCCAGCACACAAAAACGTGCTGTGTTGCATTTGTATGCTCTGGGCGCAGCGCCAGCAAAATCAGACCAGCGTATGGTCAGCGCACGATCAGTGTATCCACCGCTAAATATAGGATACGCTGATCGCATGCAGCCTCATGCGATCAGAGAAGGAACTGACCAGAGGGGGCGTGGCCAGGGGCGGGGCTTAGCAGTGGGCCTGCGCTGCAACCACGAACGCTAGTCTGAAACTAGCCCAAGACGTTTATTATGCTTTGAGGTCTCTCGAGATGCAAGATCATAATAAACATAGGTGACAAAAATATAAAAACAGTGCTATACTCACCTTGTCCCTTACCTGTCCTGCACTGGAACTTCCTGCCTAGTCCTTTCTGGCTCCAGTCTTTTCTGAGACCTAGTGAGTGCCTGAGGCCACAAAAACTGAAAATGGAAAGCAAGACCAGAGCAGGCGGGAGGGCTCGCGGAAGTGGAGCATCTTGAAGGTGAGGTGCTAAGACAGGTGAGGGGAATAGTGAGTATAATCTAAACAAAAACCATCATGGCCCTAATAATAATAAATCAAAAAGAAGGGTATTTGGCCTCCATACTGCTTTATCATATAGGAAGCTGAATTAAATGATACCTTGATATTTAGTGTTCCTGACCTACATGTCTCACACTGGTAACGTTTGTTTGCACTCGCTGACTCTTGTCCATAAATGACCATCTTTTGGCTACATAGAATCTGATTGACGGTCATTTAATAACCCGTGTAGACAGGCTGGCCATGCCTTCGATGCTCCCAGATTGTTCTTTGCGCATAGACTATTATTGTCCTCGGCAGCACATCTCTTATTTTGCTCATTTTTTGGGTGATTGTCAACCTGTTTACTCTGCATTATTATCGGGAAATCCTAGTAAGACTCGTTGATGATCATCGGCCAGTGTAAATGCACCCTTCGGTGAAAAGTGATCTTCTAATCATTTCCTTGGCTTTTTTTAAAAAATATTTTTCAAAAAAAGGGTATACATGCACATGTCCTCTTAAATACCAATTCAGCTTTATAGTTTGCACAATCTTTGGGCTATGAAAGGTGTTGAAGTGTTTTAGATAGGGGCAAATGATGCATTTCGCACATCTATAGGTCCCCATTTGTTTTTTGTCCAACCATGTACATTGAGGCTGTGTGCCCACGTTGCGTTTTTGTAAGCGTTACCGCAGCGTTTGTGCCGGCTCAAATGCTGCAGAAACACTTAAAAGATGCTTCAAATTAATTTGCATGCGTTTTTGGCTGTTTGTGCCAATGCATGCATTTTTAAACGCTCAGGAATCGCTTAGCCTTCCCCAATGTTCCCAGAAAACACGCTTCAAAAAACGCATCAAAAACGCGAGTCTTTTGTGCAAAAAACATGCAAGAAACGCGCGGAAAAAAGACGCGCGTTTTCTGGGAAGGGGATCAGTTTCCCGAGTGTTTAAAAACGCTAACGTGGGCACATAGCCTAAAGTGTAGAAGTTTGGTTATGGCTTTGTATTAGTCCGTCTCGTAGTGATCTTCCCTTCCTGTAGACGATCCTGAGATTTTGCGTATTAATATCTATAAGGTCAGGATCCCTTTTTAGTATCCTCAGTATTTCTTTATTATTCCCCAAATCTGATCTGCTATTTCATCATATTTTTTTTTTTTCAATAAAATATTTTTCTGTACACCATACCGACGGGCTCTCTTTGACACTATTTGCTGATACCCCATCATTAGAAAACATTTTATTCTCCAAACATTTCCCTTGCATATTCCTTCTTTTAGCCTTGAGGCATGATGACTTTCCCATTTTAACAAATTATTGGTGGCTGTCAGTTTCATATATGTACTATTTTTTAACATTTTATACTGATCCTTTTCTAAAAATCGACTTATTGTCTGAACTCGTCAAATTCAAACAGTTTCCGATTCATTTAGCGCAAATTGCCTAAAATAGCTGCTGTCGTTTTACACATTGAAGAAGATTACATCAGTCAGAGAAGGCTCAGTTTACCTCGGGTGTGGCCAATCGAGTTTCTCCATAATGACTTGCAGTTATCACATCATATGATATTGCGCAGTCAATCAGGAAATATTATCATAGCCAATATATAAAAGCTGAAGCAGGGAATGCAGCAAACATTTTGTTGTGAATCTGGAGAGTGAGAAGATTAGCAATAGACATAGGAAAAGAAATCCATAATAAACTGAATAAACTGTACAGATAGTGTGTGACCGCACACCAGTGAAGAGTACTGTTTGAGGAAAAGAGAATATAACACATTTAATCAATAGGGGAAAAGAGGTAGGAGAGTAAGAATGTCATACATGTCTTTTCACTCACCTGCGTGAAGAGTGATCCAATGTCATTATTATTAAGATGTTTCACAAATTGTTCAAATGTTTCACTAGTATCATATAATCTAAGAAGAATTCATAGAATATAATCTGTGGGGGTCATAAGCATTCTTTTTTAATAAAAACCCGTGAATCCTCCTACCAACATATGAACAAAGTGGCAATCATGGAGCCGTAGAGGCCCCCATGGCTGTGCCACTGGAACTTGGAGTAAAAAAAAATATTTGTGACCAAATAAAAATTCTGAAAGTGCAATAATAAAGTTATTATACTCTTGATATTAAATACCTCTAGTCTTTAGGAAATGTCGAATAGCCCAGTTACCCCATCTATGGGGAGTGATTCCATTAAGTGCTTCTACGTCTATTGATGCCAGTTTTATGTTTTCATCTACTTATCATATCATTTTTTTTCAAGGTCGAATTTCCAGAATAGAATTGCACATAGGTAATAAAATAAGGAAATAAACGGAGAAGAAGATATGTTCCATTGTCAGGGTTTGTAGAATACTGTCAGCCTCTATCGGCATTATATTTGATGTCATTAGTGGTTGTTACCATTGGGGATCAAGATAAATATGAAACACTATAAAGGGATTTTTTGCAGTTCATAAAAGAGGCAGATGCAGGATCATCTATTTCCATTTTTTTCTATTTCCACAGAAAAGCCTCTTTATCCACAGTCACAGAGCAGATGAGTTGACATTTTGAACTTCATATGGAAATGGTGCTTAGTTTACAAGGCCTCAGCCTAAGTGATGTGGACAGCGAGAGCTACACTCGCATTGGAGCATATGCTGCAGTTTCTTTGCCGGCTCAGGATGACGGCTTGTTTAATGCAAGAGTAGTGAAAGCTGGAGATGGTCGGATAATTGCACGTCCCTGTGGGTTTCAGATATGCGGACGTACAGTCCTCCAGCTAATGCTGAGCATCTTCTGCAGTCCGGTTCTTCCCAGGACAGAGTAAAGCAAAGGCTTGTGAAAATGACCAGTATCTGCAACATGCAGCAAATACAAGCAATTATATTATACATTACTTTCATCCGACACGTTCAATTAATTTATGGATGTTTTTTAGTATTTAAGGGCCATGTGCGACCAAATTGTAAATAAGGCCTAAGGGGCTTGCAGAACATTTGGCTGGAAGAAAGAACTGTAGAGTAATTTCTATCTGCCCTAAAATAAAATTTTGCTTGAAAAAGACCCTTATGGGTCGAAACGTTGCATTTGGCAGAATAAAGATGTCGTAAGATACTTTATCTTCACCCGGATGGAATGCTGTTTGTTTTTTCTTTTGATGCTTTGCTCTCCAATTGGGTCATTGGACTTTTGAACCTGCATTCTGATGGTTGAGTGCTGCTGGCTGTACCTTTTCTATTTTGTTCTGCAGATCCTTGGTATTGATGGTGTAGCCATGTAGAAAAAAAAATACCGAAATGATTTGCTGCAATTGATACAACATTGTGAATTTGCCAAAGTAAGATATGACCCTTGATCTTGGAGGCCCTGCCATGAAAACATAATTTAGCAGAGATATTAATTTTTGTATATTTTCACCTAGGGTCATAATGTAACCGTGGGGTCCCATTGCCAAATATAGTATGGTCTCACTCCACCATAACTATGCTGCAGGTCTCCAGCAATGTTTTCATTCCTACCATTTATCTTCTATGTGTGCTTCTTTTTTTCACTTTTAAAATTTGTAACTGAGCCTCACCTACCATATACCATTAATGATCACCCCAATGACTCCCCAGTATACACTATAGACACCTCTTTTCTCAGTGGTGCTCAACCACCTTGTTGGACCCAATGCTGGCAATTATAACTTCTACCTTGGATGATTGGATGCTTATCAGATTGGCAATGATCCCTGGGAAAGAGGTATGCAAATGAGTTCTCATACAAAAAGGAAGAAACTGACTTTGTAGTGCCACCTATTGTCAGTAACTATTTTATTAGTCATGGTCCACCCTACTAAGAGCCTTGGCATGTAAACTAGGATATTTAGCCCAAAAGAATCTTCTACAGAAGGTAAAGACATCCTACTCCAATTAAACCGACTGCAGACGGAGGTCTTTTGTTTTTGCAGAAGACTCTGGTCTAGCTAAATATTATGAGTCATGTTTAAGGGCTTGTTAAAGAGACATTCAATGGCTCCCTCCAGTAGGCGGCATTAAAGAGCCAGCCTTCTTCCTCCTGGAGGAGAGCTGATGTTACCTTATTGTGTTCCACCGTTGACTTTCTTCCCCTCCTCCGGATTCAGTTTTCTTTCTTTCTCACTCTTTGGCACCTCTGGTGCTCACTAGGCCTCATCGGACATCATGACATGTGTCTTGTCACAACATCATGGTGTCACCAGATGACTGGAGTGGTCATCAACATTGGTGACAAAAAAGTGAAGGCTAAAGAGAAGACCAATGGCGGAGAGAGAAAACGAGGCAGCGGAGAACCGAACGAGGAGCCATTTAGCTTGATCTGAGCAAATTGAAGCCCCCAAAAAATTTAGGTTCTGGATAATCCATAATTATCTGTGAAATTTTAAGCAAATCTGATTCACCTTGAATTGATTTGCTTATCTGTAGTCTCAAGATATATTGTGATAACTGCATGTGTCTCCCCATAAGAGTGGGCAGGCATTGTTGTCTCGCTTGTCATCTTGGCTCCTGGTTGCACAGAAAACAGTAAAATAATTTCACAACCAGGTAAATGGAGATCATATGTCAGTAGTTAATGCCAGCTGGCGTTCCAGCAGTACACTTTCCTGCAGAGTGTTTGGCAGTCGATATGCACAGGAGTAACAGAGGTGCACACCATCATTTTAATTACCAGCTAGCAGACAAAGATCACTAATCGATATACACAGCAGGTACACAATTACAGATGTGAGTGGCGCAGCAGTGGCTTTCAAGATACATCAAACACAATGTCCAGCAGGAGGGTTCCGCAGCGATGCTGGCGGGATTTTGATATGTACTTAATCTTTAGACCCTTTCTTGTTAACCTCCCAGCTTCTTTCCTTTACTTTTGCCAATGGAAATTATGATAAGCACAGTTTACAATGGAATCTACAAGAATATGTTTTGCAATCCTTAAAAGCGCTGTTAGAAAATTGCAATTTTCTTGTTTATGGATATTTAACCTGATTACAAGGTCACCTTAGTAATCAGTCATCCATAAACTCCTCCAGTCCAGGACTTGGCACTAGTTTAGTTTGGCAGCTTTTGAGAGGTTTATAGGAAGGGGATAAAGAAAACTAAGTTGGGATTGCCCATCTTACTAGGTATAAGGCTGGTTTCAGACTAGGGCATTTTACATGCAGCACATGGCGCCGCTAAGCCCCGCCCCCTGCCCGCCCTGTCCGGTCATTTCCTCCTACTATCGCACACGGCTGCATGCGATCTGCGCACCCTATCTTTAGCATAGGGTGTGCAGACCGTGCACTGGCCATGTGCTAGTAGGATTTTTGCATGCGCTGCGCACTTTTGAAGGTGCGCCGGTGTGCGACGAATGCACCATGTTGCATTTTGGTGCGCTCGGTGCACCGCACGGTCTGCGCACCCTATGCTAAAGATAGGGTGCGCAGATCGCATGCAGCCGTGTGCGATAGTCGGAGGAAATGACCGGACGGGCGGGCAGGGGGCGGGGCTTAGTGGCGCCGTGCGCTGCCTGTAAAATGTGCTAGTCTGAAACCAGCCTAAGTCAGCTATATGGGCTTCATCTTGCACAATATAACTCCTTTACAGATATGTCCAAATTTCATTAAAGGGAATCTGTCAGTAGGATCAACCCTCCTATGCCGTCTATATGAGCATCTAGGTCATAGGAAGCGGAATAAAATGATACCTTGATATCAGTGATCCGATGTCTCATTCCAGAGAAATCCACTTTTTTCTCAATATCTAAATGAGCTGTTAAGATCTATAGGCCGGACATAGCTCTCTCTGAGAATCTGATTATTTTACATGAAAGGGGGTATTACCATTGTGAGACATGTTATGACTGACAGTCTGCTCTCCTGATCTACACGTCTCACACTTGTAATGTCCACTTTCATGTAAAATAAGATCTGGAGACAAATGTTCAGGAAGATTTATGACCAACATAGATCTTAACAGCTCATTTACATATTTAGAAAAACCAGAATTGCTCTACAATAAAACATTGGATCTGAGATATCAAGGTATCATTTCATTCAACTTTTTATGACCTACATGCTCCTATATATACGGCTTAGGAGGGTGGGTTCATCCTACTGATAGATTCCCTTTAAGGATACAATACATTCAGTACTATATAATATTTCTTAACAGATTGCAGTCTACATCACAACAACTGGATAAACACATATAAACACACACACTGCAGCTGTCACACTGGGTGAAGGATAAGTGCACAATAACTGGGAGAGAGAGTGGGAGCCCAAACAATAGGGAAGTGGGGAGTGGAGACCCCCAGGGAGATCTAAAATCACCCTGTCTGTCCTAACCATCCCTATATAGGTTCTGCACCTATCGCCAAGCTGTAAGCTAATCCCTGCCTGACCCTAGTGATAGGTCATGGTTAGGGAGGGGATGGGGTGTGAACTAGTCAGTCCCCACTACAACTAAAGACAGAGAGAGTAGATGAACGAGGGGAACACTTAGCTTGAGAAGACAACCAAGTTTTCACTCCAGCAATCCTCCAAGAGTCCTCTGAGAAGGAACTAACCAACTGATAGTACTTCCAACTAGACAGAGACAAGTAAGAGCTAACACTAGCACCATGCTGCAGCAAGTGAATGTATTTAAACCTACTGCACAGGTGTGTAATTAGCAGCAGAAGGTGGAGGTAACTTGTGAGTCCTAGAGGGAGAAGAATATCGCTCCGTAACAGAGATGCAAAAATCAAGAAGAAGCTTGAGCTAATCGCAAAGACCTTCTACGACCTGATCCAGGATGACCCGTGAAAGTAGCACAGATGTCTCCCAACAGAGTATCACAAAATCATGTTTTGTTTTCCAAAACTGGAAATCTTGCACTACACTTCTCGAGACATGTAGACACATCTATTTATTTTTTCTACTTTAACTGTATAGTGATATTTAGGCCTTATACGGCAATATACTAAGGAACTCTAGTGTAAAATATTTTAATGGTTGAATTGAAGAACCTTATACAGTAGATGTCCACCCTCAACTTTCCATGAACTGAACTCTAATTTCTTACTGCACAAATTCAATACCATATCACGACATGCAAGCAAAACCTTTACCAAGATACAACTTGCATCACAACGACTGGGTGGCCACATAGAGATACATGTAGTATAAACATCTCCTGACAGATTAGTGCAAAACCATGTTTTTCTTCAAAGCCAATTCAATTCATGGAGTTCAACTCAGGTTGTGTTGAGCCAAGAAGAAAAGTAAATAAGAACACATCTATAGGTTTCAAGGACAGATTAATTCCAGTATGTAATCTTAGAGAGATTAGTTCACAAAAGCAACTTAATCTATAGATATAAAGCTGAATGTATGTATGTGTGCATGTATGTATCAAGCCATGCCCACTCCACATAGCCCCACCCATTCCACAGAGCCACACTCCACACGCAAAGCCCTGTCCACACAGTCCACATTGCTAGCACACATGGGCTTAGACACATTCATCTCGAAAGCCAGCCTGCAAAACTCACCAGCTGCGATGTCCCAGCTGCTGCAAGCTGCAATCAGGGCCGCCACCTTCAGAGTATCAGTGCGCAGCAGGCACAGGCGACATCTAGCTCCCTCATGACTAGAATGGAGTTGCTCCTGTGAGGCATGATGTCAAGGGAAAGGGAGGAGCGTCATGGAATACACCGCTGTGCTCATAACACAAAGTTGTTGTGCCCGTGTGAGGGGAAGAGAGGAGTGAGGTGAAAATAGTGGAGTGAGGGGAAAATGAGAGGTGTGAGGTGATAATGAAGAGGTGTGAAAAAAAATGAGACGAGTGAGGGGAAAATAGTGGAGTGATCGAAAAATGACAGGTGTGAGGGGAAAATGAGAGGCGTGAGGGGGAAATGAGAGATGTGAGGGGGAAAATGAGAGGTGTGAGGGGGAAAATGAGAGAAGTGAGGTGTTGCCGCAGTATGAGGCTGTGTATAGAGAAGAGTAAGGCACTGCAGGGGGAGGCTGTGTATAAGGCCAGATTCACACATTCAGTATTTGATCAGTTTTTTACCTCAGTATTTATAAGCCAAAATCACGAATGGGACAAAAATACAGAAGTGGTGACGTGTTTCTATTATACTTTTCCTCTGTTTTCCGCCAAGTTTTGGCTTACAAATACTGAGGTAAAAATGCTGACCCAATAATGTGTGAACAAGGCTCAGTGGTTAGCACTGCAGCCTTGCAGCGCTGGGGTCCTGGGTTCAAATCCCACCAAGGACAACATCTGCAAGGAGTTTGTATGTTGTCTCCGTGTTTGCGTGGGTTTCCTCCCACACTCCAAAGACATACTGATAGGGAATTTAGATTGTGAGCCCCATCGGGGTCAGCGATGATAATGTGTGCAAACTGTAAAGCGCTGCAGAATATATAAAAATAAATATATAATATAAAGATTATTATTATAGTGGTTTGAAAAAACCACTATATTGTAATCCGAACGCTACTAACTTATTCTTCTTATTAATATTTTCCAGTTGATTTCCGCAATTAATACAGCCCGAACCGCTACACGCACAGACGCTGTTGAGGTGTCGTTTCGAAGCCAGCGTCCATGAGAGGTGTGCTAAGTATTTTTCGTGTCGATCGGATTTGTAGTTTTTGCGCAATTTGCGTTAGAAAATTTTTTTTCCCGTCATTGGAATGCACTGTCTCCAATGCATTTGAATGGGGAAATGGCAAAACGTGCCCTGAGGCGATTGAAATGGCAGTTGAGCTCATTGATATGCGCAGGCACACCCAGTTACTATGCCAACGCCTACGAACGTCACATGACATCTCCAGAACAGAGCTTCTGCCACATAATATCAGCTCTTAAAGCGAAACAGCACAAATGCAAATCTAGCTTCATCACATGACACATGCCCCTGAGAGAGAATGTGTGCCAAAGTGTATTTAGAAGCCCAGTGAGCCAAACTGGCTCATAAAGGGCCGAAGCGCCAAAGTGATTCTTAAAGGGCCGCCGCACCGAAGTGAGTCTTAAAGGGCCGACGCGCCAAATCGAAAGCTGAGTGACCCCAGGCTCCAAATCGGAGGCTGAGCCACCCCGGCCTTAAAATCGGAGGCTGAACCACCCTGGCCTCCAAATCGGACTCAGAGTGGCCCCGCCCACCAAAAACGGACCCAGAGTGGCACAGCCCACCAAATCGGACACTGAGGGCCCCCGCCCACCAAATCAGACTCAGAGTGGCCCCACCCACCAAATCGGACCCTGAAGGGCCCCGCCCACCAAATCGGACCCAGAGGGGCCCTGCCCACCAAATCGGACCCTGAGGAGCTCCGTCCATCAAATCGGACCCAGAGTGACCCCGCCCACCAAATCGGACCATGAAGGGCCCCACCCACCAAATCGGAAGCAGAGGGGCCCCGCCCACCAAACCGGACCCTGAGGGACCCCGCCCACCAAATCGGACCCTGAGGGGCACTGCCCACTAAATCGGACCGAGAGAGGCCACGCCCACCAAATCGGACCCTGAGGAGCCCCGCCCACCAAATCAGATCCTGAGGGGCCCCGGCCACAACATCGGTCCCTGAGGGGCCCCACTCACAAAATCGGACCCTGAGGGGCCCCAAACACAAAATCGGATCCTGTGGGGCCCCACCCACAAAATCGGATCCTGAGGGGCCCCAACCACAAAATCGGACCCTGAGGGGCCCCACCCACAAAATTGGACCCTCAGGGGCCCCAGCCACAAAATTGGACCCTGAGGGACCCCGGCCACAAAATCAGATCCTGAGGGGCCCCAACCACAAAATCGGACCCTGAGAGGCTCCGGCCACAAAATCGGACCCTGAGAGGCACCGGCCACAAAATCGGACCCTGAGGGGCACCGGCCACAAAATCGGACCCTGAGGGGCCCCGGACACAAAATCGGACCCTGAGGGGCCCCGGCCACAAAATCGGACCCTGAGGGGCCCCGGCCACAAAATCGGACCCTGAGTGGCCCAACCCACAAAATCAGACTCAGTGTCCCCGCCCACCAAATCGGACCCTGAAGGGCCCCGCCCACCAAATCGGACCCAGAGGGGCCCTGCCCACCAAATCGGACCCTGAGGAGCTCCGTCCATCAAATCGGACCCAGAGTGACCCCGCCCACCAAATCGGACCATGAAGGGCCCCACCCACCAAATCGGAAGCAGAGGGGCCCCGCCCACCAAACCGGACCCTGAGGGACCCCGCCCACCAAATCGGACCCTGAGGGGCACTGCCCACTAAATCGGACCGAGAGAGGCCACGCCCACCAAATCGGACCCTGAGGAGCCCCGCCCACCAAATCAGATCCTGAGGGGCCCCGGCCACAACATCGGTCCCTGAGGGGCCCCACTCACAAAATCGGACCCTGAGGGGCCCCAAACACAAAATCGGATCCTGTGGGGCCCCACCCACAAAATCGGATCCTGAGGGGCCCCAACCACAAAATCGGACCCTGAGGGGCCCCACCCACAAAATTGGACCCTCAGGGGCCCCAGCCACAAAATTGGACCCTGAGGGACCCCGGCCACAAAATCAGATCCTGAGGGGCCCCAACCACAAAATCGGACCCTGAGAGGCTCCGGCCACAAAATCGGACCCTGAGAGGCACCGGCCACAAAATCGGACCCTGAGGGGCACCGGCCACAAAATCGGACCCTGAGGGGCCCCGGACACAAAATCGGACCCTGAGGGGCCCCGGCCACAAAATCGGACCCTGAGGGGCCCCGGCCACAAAATCGGACCCTGAGTGGCCCAACCCACAAAATCAGACTCAGTGTCCCCGCCCACCAAATTGGATCCTGAAGGGCCCCGTCCACCAAATCGGACCCAGAGTGGCCCCGCCTACCAAATCAGACCCAGAGTGGCCCCGCCCACCAAATTGGACCCTGAGGGGCCCCGCCCACCAAATTGGACCCTGAGGGGCCATGCCCACCAAATCGGACCCTGAGGGGCCCCGCCCACTAAATCGGATTCTGAAAGGCCCCAACCACAAAATCGGACCCTGAGGGGCCCCACCCACAAAATCGGACCCTGAGGGGCCCCGCTGACCAAATTGAACTCTGAGGGGCCCCGCCCACCAAATCGGACCCAGAGTGGCCCCGCCCGCCAAATCGGACCCCGAGGGGCCCCACCCACCAAATCGGACCCCGAGGGTCCCCGCCCACCAAATCGGACCCCGAGGGTCCCCGCCAGCCAAATTGGACCCTGAGGGGTCCCGCCCACCAAATCGGACTCTGATAGATCCCGCCCACCAATTCAGACCCTGAGGGGCCCCGCTCACCAAATCGGACCCTGAGGGGCCCCGCTCACCAAATCGGACCCTGAGGGGCCCCACCCACCAAATCGGACCCTGAGGGGCCCCGGCCACAAAATCGGACCCTGAGGGGCCCCACCCACAAAATCGGACCCTGAGGGGCCCCGGCCACAAGATTGGACCCTGAGGGGCCCCAACCACCAACTCAGACCCTGAGGGGCCCCGGCCACAAAATCGGACCCTGAGGGGCCCCACCCACCAAATCAGCCCGAGGGGACCCGGCCGCCAAATCGGACCCTGAGGGGCCCCACCCACCAAATCGGACCCTGAGGGGCCCCGCTGACCAAATTGAACTCTGAGGGGCCCCGCCCACCAAATCGGACCCAGAGTGGCCCCGCCCGCCAAATCAGACCTAGAGTGGCCCCGCTCACCAAATCGGACCCCGAGGGGCCCCACCCACCAAATCGGACCCCGAGGGGCCCCGCCCACCAAATCGGACCCCGAGGGATCCCGCCCACCAAATCGGACCCCGAGGGGCCCCGCCCACCAAATCGGACCTCGAGGGATCCCGCCCACCAAATCGGACCCCGAGGGTCCCTGCCAACCAAATTGGACCCTGAGGGGCCCCGCCCACCAAATCGGACTCTGATAGATCCCGCCCACCAAATCAGACCCTGAGGGGCTCCGCTCACCAAATCGGACCCTGAGGGGCCCCGCTCACCAAATCGGACCCTGAGGGGCCCCACCCACCAAATCGGACCCTGAGGGGCCCCGGCCACAAAATCGGACCCTGAGGGGCCCCACCCACCAAATCGGACCCTGAGGGGCCCCGGCCACAAAATCGGACCCTGAGGGGCCCCACCCACAAAATCGGACCCTGAGGGGCCCCGGCCACAAGATTGGACCCTGAGGGGCCCCAACCACCAAATCAGACCCTGAGGGGCCCCGACCACAAAATCGGACCCTGAGGGGCCCCACCCACCAAATCATCCCCTGAGGGGACCTGGCCGCCAAATCTGACCCTGAGGGGCCCCACCCACCAAATCGGACCCTGAGGGGCCCCGCTGACCAAATTGAACTCTGAGGGGCCCCGCCCACCAAATCGGACCCAGAGTGGCCCCGCCCGCCAAATCAGACCTAGAGTGGCCCTGCTCACCAAATCGGACCCCGAGGGGCCCCACCCACCAAATCGGACCCTGAGGGGCCCCGCCCACCAAATCGGACCCCGAGGGATCCCGCCCACCAAATCGGACCCCGAGGATCCCCGCCAACCAAATTGGACCCTGAGGGGCCCAGCCCACCAAATCGGACTCTGATAGATCCCGCCCACCAAATCAGACCCTGAGGGGCTCCGCTCACCAAATCGGACCCTGAGGGGCCCCGCTCACCAAATCGGACCCTGAGGGGCCCCACCCACCAAATCGGACCCTGAGGGGCCCCGGCCACAAAATCGGACCCTGAGGGGCCCCACCCACCAAATCGGACCCTGAGGGGCCCCGGCCACAAAATCGGACCTTGAGGGGCCCCACCCACAAAATCGGACCCTGAGGGGCCCCGGCCACAAGATTGGACCCTGAGGGGCCCCAACCACCAAATCAGACCCTGAGGGGCCCCAACCACAAAATCGGACCCTGAGGGGCCCCACCCACCAAATCAGCCCCTGAGGGGACCTGGCCGCCAAATCGGACCCTGAGGGGCCCCACCCACCAAATCGGACCCTGAGGGGCCCCGCTGACCAAATTGAACTCTGAGGGGCCCCGCCCACCAAATCGGACCCAGAGTGGCCCCGCCCGCCAAATCAGACCTAGAGTGGCCCCGCTCACCAAATCGGACCCCGAGGGGCCCCACTCACCAAATCGGACCCCGAGGGGCCCCGCCCACCAAATCGGACCCCAAGGGATCCCGCCCACCAAATCGGACCCCGAGGGTCCCCGCCAACCAAATTGGACCCTGAGGGGCCCCGCCCTCCAAATCGGACTCTGATAGATCCCGCCCACCAAATCAGACCCTGAGGGGCTCCGCTCACCAAATCGGACCCTGAGGGGCCCCGCTCACCAAATCGGACCCTGAAGGGCCCCACCCACCAAATCGAACCCTGAGGGGCCCCGGCCACAAAATCAGACCCTGAGGGGCCCCACCCACCAAATCGGACCCTGAGGGGCCCCGGCCACAAGATTGGGCCCTGAGGGGCCTCAACCACCAAATCAGACCCTGAGGGGCCCCGGCCACAAAATCGGACCCTGAGGGGCCCCACCCACCAAATCAGCCCCTGAGGGGACCCGGCCACCAAATCGGACCCTGAGGGGCCCCACCCACCAAATCGGACCCTGAGGGGCCCCACCCACAAAATCGGACCCTGAGGCCAAAGTGGCCCCTGAGAGGCACCCACAGTTAAAACGGATCCTGAGTTGAAAGTCTTGCAGGTGCAGCAGGCAAGTCTCTCTTAAAGGGGCAGCCCGGGCAGCATTTCAAACCACTATCTGTACTTCCTTCAGGAAATACACATCTAGTTTTAGTGGTTTGAAAAAACCACTATATTGTAATCCGAACGCTGCTAACTTCTTCTTCTTATTATTAAGTTGATTTCCGCAATTAATGCGGCCCGAACCGCTACACGCACAGACTCCGTTGAGGTTTCGTTTCGAAGCCAGCGTCCATGAGAGGTGTGCTAAGTATTTTTCGTGTCGATCGGATTTGTAGTTTTTGCGCAATTTGCGTTTGAAATTTTTTTTCCCGTCATTGGAATGCACTGTCTCCAATGCTTTTCAATAGGAAATGGCAAAACGTGCCCTGAGGCGATTGAAATGACAGTTGAGCTCATTGATATGCGCAGGCAGACCCAGTTACTATGCCAACGCCTAAGAACTTCACTTGATCCCCAGCACAGAGCCTCTGCCACATAATATCAGCTCTTAAAGCGGAACCCACAGCACAAATGCAAATCTAGCTTCATCACATGACACATGCCCCTGAGAGAGAATGTGTGCGCCAAAGTGGATTTAAAAGAAGCCCAGTGAGCCAAACTAGCTCTTAAAGGGCCAACGCGCCAAAGTGATTGTTAAAGGGCCAGCGCACCCAAATGAGTCTTAAAGGGCCGACACACCAAATCGGAGACTGAGCCACCCCGGCCTCCAAATCGGACAATGAGCCACCCCGGCCTCCAAATCGGAGGCTGAGCGACCCCGGCCTCCAAATCGGAGGCTGAGCCACCCCGGCCTCCAAATCGGAGGCTGAGCCACCCCAGCCTCCAAATCGGAGGCTGATTCACCCCGGCCTTCAAATCGGAGGCTGATCCACACCGGCCTCCAAATCGGTAGCTGATTCACCCCGGCCTCCAAATCGGAGGCTGAGCCACCCCGGCCTCCAAATCGGAGGCTGATCCACCCCGGCCTCCAAATCGGAGGCTGAGCGACCCCGGCCTCCAAATGGGAGGCTGAGCCACCCCGGCCTCCAAGTGGGAGGCTGAGCCACCCCGGCCTCCAAATGGGAGGCTGAGCCACCCCGGCCTCCAAATCGGAGGCTGATCCACCGGGCCTCCAAATCGGAGGCTGAGCCACCCCGGCCTCCAAATCAGAGGCTGAGCCACCCCGGCCTCCAAATCGGAGGCTCATCGACCCCGGCCTCCAAATCGGAAGCTCATCGACCCCTGCCTCCAAATCAGAGGCTCTTTGACTTCGGCCTCCAAATCGGAAGCTCAACGACCCCGGCCTCCAAATTGGAGGCTGAGCGACCCCAGCCTCCAAATCTTACCCAGAGTGGCCCCACCCACCAAATCAGACCCAGAGAGGCCCTGCCCACCAAATCGGACCCTGAGGGGCCCCGCCCACCAAATCGGACCCTGTGGGGCCCCGCCCACCAAATCGGACCCTGAGAGGCCCCGCCCACCAAATTGGACCCAGAGTGGTCCCGCCCACCAAATTGGACCCAGTGGGGCTCCGCCCACAAAATCAGACCCAGAGGGGCCCCTGCCACAAAATCAGACCCTGAGGGGCCGCTTCCACAAAATCGGACCCTGATGGGCCCCGGTCACAAAATTGGACCCTGATAGGCCCCGGCCACAAAATTGGACCCTGAGGGGCCCCAACCACAAAATCGGACCCTGAGGGGACCCAACCCTAAAATCGGACCCTGAGAGGCCCCGCCCACCAAATTGGACCCAGAGTGGTCCCGCCCACCAAATTGGACCCAGAGGGGCCCCACCCACAAAATTGGACCCAGAGGGGCCCAACCACAAAATCGGACCCTGAGGGGACCCAACCACAAAATCGGACCCTGAGGGGCCCCTGACACAAAATCGGACCCTGAGGGGCCCCGGCCACAAAATCGGACCCTGAGGGGCCCAGCCCACAAAATCGTACCCTGAGGGGCCCCGCCCACCAAATCGGACCCTGAGGGGCCCCACCCACAAAATCGGACCCTAATGGGCCGCGGCCACAAAATCGGACCCTGAGGGGCCCCACCCACAAAATTGGACCCTGAGGGGCCCCACCCACAAAATCAGGCACTGAGGGGCCCCACCCACAAAATCAGACCCTGAGGCCAAAGTGGCCCCTGAGAGGCACCCACAGTTAAATCGTATCCTGAGTTGAAAGTCTTGCAGGGGCAGCAGGCAAGTCTCTCTTAAAGGGGCAGCCCGGGCACCATTTCAAACCACTATCTGTACTTCCTTCAGGAAATACACATCTAGTTATTATTATTAAGTTGATTTCCGCAATTAATACAGCCCGAACCGCTACACGCACAGACGCCGTTGAGGTGTTGTTTCGAAGACAGCGTCCACGAGAGGTGTGCTAAGTATTTTTCGTGTCGATCGGATTTGTAGTTTTTGCGCAATTTGCGTTTGAAATTTTTTTTTCCCGCCATTGGAATGCACTGTCTCCAATGCTTTTCAATAGGAAATGGCAAAACGTGCCCTGAGGCGATTGAAATGACAGTTGAGCTCATTGATATGCGCAGGCAGACCCAGTTACTATGCCAACGCCTACGAACTTCACTTGATCCCCAGCACAGAGCCTCTGCCACATAATATCAGCTCTTAAAGTGGAACCCACAGCACAAATGCAAATCTAGCTTCATCACATGACACATGCCCCTGAGAGAGAATGTGTGCGCCAAAGTGGATTTAAAAGAAGCCCAGTGAGCCAAACTAGCTCTTAAAGGGCCAACGCGCCAAAGTGATTGTTAAAGGGCCAGCGCACCCAAATGAGTCTTAAAGGGCCGACACACCAAATCGGAGACTGAGCCACCCCGGCCTCCAAATCGGACAATGAGCCACCCCGGCCTCCAAATCGGAGGCTGAGCGACCCCGGCCTCCAAATCGGAGGCTGAGCGACCCCGGCCTCCAAATCGGAGGCTGAGCCACCCCGGCCTCCAAATCGGAGGCTGAGCCACCCCGGCCTCCAAATCGGAGGCTGATTCACCCCGGCCTTCAAATCGGAGGCTGATCCACACCGGCCTCCAAATCGGTAGCTGATCCACCCCGGCCTCCAAATCGGAGGCTGAGCCACCCCGGCCTCCAAATCGGAGGCTGATCCACCCCGGCCTCCAAATCGGAGGCTGAGCCACCCCGGCCTCCAAATGGGAGGCTGAGCCACCCCGGCCTCCAAGTGGGAGGCTGAGCCACCCCGGCCTCCAAATGGGAGGCTGAGCCACCCCGGCCTCCAAATGGGAGGCTGAGCCACCCCGGCCTCCAAATCGGAGGCTGATCCACCGGGCCTCCAAATCGGAGGCTGAGCCACCCCGGCCTCCAAATCAGAGGCTGAGCCACCCCGGCCTCCAAATCGGAGGCTCATCGACCCCGGCCTCCAAATTGGAAGCTCATCGACCCCTGCCTCCAAATCAGAGGCTCTTTGACTTCGGCCTCCAAATCGGAAGCTCAACGACCCCGGCCTCCAAATTGGAGGCTGAGCGACCCCAGCCTCCAAATCTTACCCAGAGTGGCCCCACCCACCAAATCAGACCCAGAGAGGCCCTGCCCACCAAATCGGACCCTGAGGGGCCCCGCCCACCAAATCGGACCCTGTGGGGCCCCGCCCACCAAATCGGACCCTGAGAGGCCCCGCCCACCAAATTGGACCCAGAGTGGTCCCGCCCACCAAATTGGACCCAGTGGGGCTCCGCCCACAAAATCAGACCCAGAGGGGCCCCTGCCACAAAATCAGACCCTGAGGGGCCGCTTCCACAAAATCGGACCCTGATGGGCCCCGGTCACAAAATTGGACCCTGATAGGCCCCGGCCACAAAATTGGACCCTGAGGGGCCCCAACCACAAAATCGGACCCTGAGGGGACCCAACCCTAAAATCGGACCCTGAGAGGCCCCGCCCACCAAATTGGACCCAGAGTGGTCCCGCCCACCAAATTGGACCCAGAGGGGCCCCACCCACAAAATTGGACCCAGAGGGGCCCAACCACAAAATCGGACCCTGAGGGGACCCAACCACAAAATCGGACCCTGAGGGGCCCCTGACACAAAATCGGACCCTGAGGGGCCCCGGCCACAAAATCGGACCCTGAGGGGCCCAGCCCACAAAATCGTACCCTGAGGGGCCCCGCCCACCAAATCGGACCCTGAGGGGCCCCACCCACAAAATCGGACCCTAATGGGCCGCGGCCACAAAATCGGACCCTGAGGGGCCCCACCCACAAAATTGGACCCTGAGGGGCCCCACCCACAAAATCAGGCACTGAGGGGCCCCACCCACAAAATCAGACCCTGAGGCCAAAGTGGCCCCTGAGAGGCACCCACAGTTAAATCGTATCCTGAGTTGAAAGTCTTGCAGGGGCAGCAGGCAAGTCTCTCTTAAAGGGGCAGCCCGGGCACCATTTCAAACCACTATCTGTACTTCCTTCAGGAAATACACATCTAGTTATTATTATTAAGTTGATTTCCGCAATTAATACAGCCCGAACCGCTACACGCACAGACGCCGTTGAGGTGTTGTTTCGAAGCCAGCGTCCACGAGAGGTGTGCTAAGTATTTTTCGTGTCGATCGGATTTGTAGTTTTTGCGCAATTTGCGTTTGAAATTTTTTTTTCCCGTCATTGGAATGCACTGTCTCCAATGCTTTTCAATGGGTAATGGCAAAACGTGCCCTGAGGCGATTGAAATGGCAGTTGAGCTCATTGATATGCGCAGGCAGACCCAGTTACTATGCCAACGCCTACGAAGGTCACATGACATCCCAAGGACAGAGCTTCTGCCACATAATATCAGCTCTTAAAGCGAAACCCACAGCACAAATGCAAATCTAGCTTCATCACATGACACATGCCCCTGAGATAGAATGTGCGACAAAGTGGATTTAGAAGCCCTGGCTCTTAAAGGGCCGACGTGCCTCAGTGATTCTTAAAGGGCCAGCGCACCGAAATGAGTCTTAAAGGGCCGGCGCGCCAAATCGAAAGCTGAGTGACCCCGGCCTCCAAATCAGAGGCTGAGCCACCCCGGCCTCCAAATCGGAGGATGAACCACCCCGGCCTCCAAATCGGAGGCTGAGCCTCCAAATTGGACCCAGTGTGGCCCCGCTCAAAAAATCAGACCCAGAGTAGCACAGCCCACCAAATCGGATCATGAGGGGCCCCGCCCACCAAATCGGACCCTGAAGGATCCCCGCCCACCAAACCAGACCCTGAGAAGCCCCGCCCACCAAATCGGACCCACAGTGACCCCGCCCACCAAATCGGACCCTGAAGGGCCCCGCCCATCAAATCGGACCCAGAGTGGCCCTGCCCACCAAATCGGACCCAGAGGGGCCCCGCCCACCAAATAGGAACCTGAGGAGCCCCGCCCACCAAATCGGACCCAGATTGACCCCGCCCACCAAATCGACCCCGAGGAGCCCCGCCCACCAAATCGGACCCAGATTGACCCCGCCCACCAAATCGGACCCTGAAGGGCCCCACCCACCAAATCGGACCCAGAGGTGCCCCGCCCACCAAATCGGACCCTGAAGGGCCCCACCCACCAAATCGGACCCAGAGTGGCCCCACCCACCAAATCGGACCCAGAGGGGCCCCGCCCATCAAATCGGACCCTGAGGGGCCCCACCCACCAAATAGGAACCTGAGGAGCCCCGCCCACCAAATCGGACCCAGATTGACCCCGCCCACCAAATCGACCCCGAGGAGCCCCGCCCACCAAATCGGACCCAGATTGACCCCGCCCACCAAATCGGACCCTGAAGGGCCCCACCCACCAAATCGGACCCAGAGGTGCCCCGCCCACCAAATCGGACCCTGAAGGGCCCCGCCCACCAAATCGGACCCAGAGGGGCCCCGCCCACCAAATCGGACCCAGGGGGCCCCACCCACCAAATCGGACCATGAGGGGCCCCGCCCACCAAATCGGACCATGAGGGGCACCGCCCACTAAATCGGACCCAGAGTGGCCCCCGCCCACCAAAATGGACCTAGGGGGCTCCACCCACAAAATCAGACCCTAAGGGGCCCCACCCACAAAATCAGACCCTGAGTGGGCCTGGCCACAAAATCAGACCCTGAGGGTCCCCAACCACAAAATCGGACCCTGAGAGACCCCGTCCACAAAATCGAACCTAGAGGGGCCCCAGTCACAAAATCAGACCCTGAGGGGCCCCAGCCACAAAATTGGACTCTGAGGGGCCCCACCCACAAAATCGGACCCTGAGGGGCCCCACCCACAAATCCAGACCCTGAGGGGACCCGGCCACAAAATCGGACCCTGAGAGACCCTGGCCACAAAATCGGACCCTGAGGGGCCCCAACCACAAAATCAGACCCTGAGGGGCCCCAGTCACAAAATCGGACCCTGAGGGGCCCCACCCACAAAATCAGACCCTGAGGGACCCCAGCCACAAAATCAGAACCTGAGGGGCCCCAACCAGAAAATCAGATCCTGAGGGGCCCCACCCACAAAATCAGACCATGAGGGACCCCACCCACAAAATCGGACCCTGAGGGGCCCCGCCCACCAAATTAGACCCTGAGGGGCCCCACCCTCAAAATCGGTCGCTGTGGGGCCCCACCCACAAATCCAGACCCTGAGGGGACCCGGCCACAAAATCGGACCCTGAGAGACCCCGGCCACAAAATCGGACCCTGAGGGGCCCCAACCACAAAATCAGACCCTGAGGGGACCCGGCCACAAAATCGGACCCAGATTGACCCCGCCCACCAAATCGACCCCGAGGAGCCCCGCCCACCAAATCGGACCCAGATTGACCCCGCCCACCAAATCGGACCCTGAAGGGCCCCACCCACCAAATCGGACCCAGAGGTGCCCCGCCCACCAAATCGGACCCTGAAGGGCCCCGCCCACCAAATCGGACCCAGAGGGGCCCCGCCCACCAAATCGGACCCAGGGGGCCCCACCCACCAAATCGGACCATGAGGGGCCCCGCCCACCAAATCGGACCATGAGGGGCACCGCCCACTAAATCGGACCCAGAGTGGCCCCCGCCCACCAAAATGGACCTAGGGGGCTCCACCCACAAAATCAGACCCTAAGGGGCCCCACCCACAAAATCAGACCCTGAGTGGGCCTGGCCACAAAATCAGACCCTGAGGGTCCCCAACCACAAAATCGGACCCTGAGAGACCCCGTCCACAAAATCGAACCTAGAGGGGCCCCAGTCACAAAATCAGACCCTGAGGGGCCCCAGCCACAAAATTGGACTCTGAGGGGCCCCACCCACAAAATCGGACCCTGAGGGGCCCCACCCACAAATCCAGACCCTGAGGGGACCCGGCCACAAAATCGGACCCTGAGAGACCCTGGCCACAAAATCGGACCCTGAGGGGCCCCAACCACAAAATCAGACCCTGAGGGGCCCCAGTCACAAAATCGGACCCTGAGGGGCCCCACCCACAAAATCAGACCCTGAGGGACCCCAGCCACAAAATCAGAACCTGAGGGGCCCCAACCAGAAAATCAGATCCTGAGGGGCCCCACCCACAAAATCAGACCATGAGGGACCCCACCCACAAAATCGGACCCTGAGGGGCCCCGCCCACCAAATTAGACCCTGAGGGGCCCCACCCTCAAAATCGGTCGCTGTGGGGCCCCACCCACAAATCCAGACCCTGAGGGGACCCGGCCACAAAATCGGACCCTGAGAGACCCCTGCCACAAAATCGGACCCTGAGGGGCCCCAACCACAAAATCAGACCCTGAGGGGCCCCAGTCACAAAATCGGACCCTGAGGGGCCCCACCCACAAAATCAGAACCTGAGGGGCCCCAACCACAAAATCAGAACCTGAGGGGCCCCACCCACCAAATCAGACCCTGAGGCCAAAGTGGCCCCTGAGAGGCACCCACACTTAAAACGGATCCTGAGTTGAAAGTCTTGCAGGGGCAGCAGGCAAGTCTCTCTTAAAGGGGCAGCCCGGGCACCATTTCAAACCACTATCTGTACTTCCTTCAGGAAATACACATCTAGTTATTATTATTAAGTTGATTTCCGCAATTAATACAGCCCGAACCGCTACACGCACAGACGCCGTTGAGGTGTTGTTTCGAAGCCAGCGTCCACGAGAGGTGTGCTAAGTATTTTTCGTGTCGATCGGATTTGTAGTTTTTGCGCAATTTGCGTTTGAAATTTTTTTTTCCCGTCATTGGAATGCACTGTCTCCAATGCTTTTCAATGGGTAATGGCAAAACGTGCCCTGAGGCGATTGAAATGGCAGTTGAGCTCATTGATATGCGCAGGCAGACCCAGTTACTATGCCAACGCCTACGAAGGTCACATGACATCCCAAGGACAGAGCTTCTGCCACATAATATCAGCTCTTAAAGCGAAACCCACAGCACAAATGCAAATCTAGCTTCATCACATGACACATGCCCCTGAGATAGAATGTGCGACAAAGTGGATTTAGAAGCCCAGTGAGCCACCCTGGCTCTTAAAGGGCCGACGTGCCTCAGTGATTCTTAAAGGGCCAGCGCACCGAAATGAGTCTTAAAGGGCCGGCGCGCCAAATCGAAAGCTGAGTGACCCCGGCCTCCAAATCAGAGGCTGAGCCACCCCGGCCTCCAAATCGGAGGATGAACCACCCCGGCCTCCAAATCGGAGGCTGAGCCTCCAAATTGGACCCAGTGTGGCCCCGCTCAAAAAATCAGACCCAGAGTAGCACAGCCCACCAAATCGGATCATGAGGGGCCCCGCCCACCAAATCGGACCCTGAAGGATCCCCGCCCACCAAACCAGACCCTGAGAAGCCCCGCCCACCAAATCGGACCCACAGTGACCCCGCCCACCAAATCGGACCCTGAAGGGCCCCGCCCATCAAATCGGACCCAGAGTGGCCCCGCCCACCAAATCGGACCCAGAGGGGCCCCGCCCACCAAATAGGAACCTGAGGAGCCCCGCCCACCAAATCGGACCCTGAAGGGCCCCACCCACCAAATCGGACCCAGAGTGGCCCCACCCACCAAATCGGACCCAGAGGGGCCCCGCCCATCAAATCGGACCCTGAGGGGCCCCGCCCACCAAATAGGAACCTGAGGAGCCCCGCCCACCAAATCGGACCCAGATTGACCCCGCCCACCAAATCGACCCCGAGGAGCCCCGCCCACCAAATCGGACCCAGATTGACCCCGCCCACCAAATCGGACCCTGAAGGGCCCCACCCACCAAATCGGACCCAGAGGTGCCCCGCCCACCAAATCGGACCCTGAAGGGCCCCGCCCACCAAATCGGACCCAGAGGGGCCCCGCCCACCAAATCGGACCCAGGGGGCCCCACCCACCAAATCGGACCATGAGGGGCCCCGCCCACCAAATCGGACCATGAGGGGCACCGCCCACTAAATCGGACCCAGAGTGGCCCCCGCCCACCAAAATGGACCTAGGGGGCTCCACCCACAAAATCAGACCCTAAGGGGCCCCACCCACAAAATCAGACCCTGAGTGGGCCTGGCCACAAAATCAGACCCTGAGGGTCCCCAACCACAAAATCGGACCCTGAGAGACCCCGTCCACAAAATCGAACCTAGAGGGGCCCCAGTCACAAAATCAGACCCTGAGGGGCCCCACCCACAAAATCAGGCACTGAGGGGCCCCACCCACAAAATCAGACCCTGAGGCCAAAGTGGCCCCTGAGAGGCACCCACAGTTAAATCGTATCCTGAGTTGAAAGTCTTGCAGGGGCAGCAGGCAAGTCTCTCTTAAAGGGGCAGCCCGGGCACCATTTCAAACCACTATCTGTACTTCCTTCAGGAAATACACATCTAGTTATTATTATTAAGTTGATTTCCGCAATTAATACAGCCCGAACCGCTACACGCACAGACGCCGTTGAGGTGTTGTTTCGAAGCCAGCGTCCACGAGAGGTGTGCTAAGTATTTTTCGTGTCGATCGGATTTGTAGTTTTTGCGCAATTTGCGTTTGAAATTTTTTTTTCCCGTCATTGGAATGCACTGTCTCCAATGCTTTTCAATGGGTAATGGCAAAACGTGCCCTGAGGCGATTGAAATGGCAGTTGAGCTCATTGATATGCGCAGGCAGACCCAGTTACTATGCCAACGCCTACGAAGGTCACATGACATCCCAAGGACAGAGCTTCTGCCACATAATATCAGCTCTTAAAGCGAAACCCACAGCACAAATGCAAATCTAGCTTCATCACATGACACATGCCCCTGAGATAGAATGTGCGACAAAGTGGATTTAGAAGCCCTGGCTCTTAAAGGGCCGACGTGCCTCAGTGATTCTTAAAGGGCCAGCGCACCGAAATGAGTCTTAAAGGGCCGGCGCGCCAAATCGAAAGCTGAGTGACCCCGGCCTCCAAATCAGAGGCTGAGCCACCCCGGCCTCCAAATCGGAGGATGAACCACCCCGGCCTCCAAATCGGAGGCTGAGCCTCCAAATTGGACCCAGTGTGGCCCCGCTCAAAAAATCAGACCCAGAGTAGCACAGCCCACCAAATCGGATCATGAGGGGCCCCGCCCACCAAATCGGACCCTGAAGGATCCCCGCCCACCAAACCAGACCCTGAGAAGCCCCGCCCACCAAATCGGACCCACAGTGACCCCGCCCACCAAATCGGACCCTGAAGGGCCCCGCCCATCAAATCGGACCCAGAGTGGCCCTGCCCACCAAATCGGACCCAGAGGGGCCCCGCCCACCAAATAGGAACCTGAGGAGCCCCGCCCACCAAATCGGACCCAGATTGACCCCGCCCACCAAATCGACCCCGAGGAGCCCCGCCCACCAAATCGGACCCAGATTGACCCCGCCCACCAAATCGGACCCTGAAGGGCCCCACCCACCAAATCGGACCCAGAGGTGCCCCGCCCACCAAATCGGACCCTGAAGGGCCCCACCCACCAAATCGGACCCAGAGTGGCCCCACCCACCAAATCGGACCCAGAGGGGCCCCGCCCATCAAATCGGACCCTGAGGGGCCCCACCCACCAAATAGGAACCTGAGGAGCCCCGCCCACCAAATCGGACCCAGATTGACCCCGCCCACCAAATCGACCCCGAGGAGCCCCGCCCACCAAATCGGACCCAGATTGACCCCGCCCACCAAATCGGACCCTGAAGGGCCCCACCCACCAAATCGGACCCAGAGGTGCCCCGCCCACCAAATCGGACCCTGAAGGGCCCCGCCCACCAAATCGGACCCAGAGGGGCCCCGCCCACCAAATCGGACCCAGGGGGCCCCACCCACCAAATCGGACCATGAGGGGCCCCGCCCACCAAATCGGACCATGAGGGGCACCGCCCACTAAATCGGACCCAGAGTGGCCCCCGCCCACCAAAATGGACCTAGGGGGCTCCACCCACAAAATCAGACCCTAAGGGGCCCCACCCACAAAATCAGACCCTGAGTGGGCCTGGCCACAAAATCAGACCCTGAGGGTCCCCAACCACAAAATCGGACCCTGAGAGACCCCGTCCACAAAATCGAACCTAGAGGGGCCCCAGTCACAAAATCAGACCCTGAGGGGCCCCAGCCACAAAATTGGACTCTGAGGGGCCCCACCCACAAAATCGGACCCTGAGGGGCCCCACCCACAAATCCAGACCCTGAGGGGACCCGGCCACAAAATCGGACCCTGAGAGACCCTGGCCACAAAATCGGACCCTGAGGGGCCCCAACCACAAAATCAGACCCTGAGGGGCCCCAGTCACAAAATCGGACCCTGAGGGGCCCCACCCACAAAATCAGACCCTGAGGGACCCCAGCCACAAAATCAGAACCTGAGGGGCCCCAACCAGAAAATCAGATCCTGAGGGGCCCCACCCACAAAATCAGACCATGAGGGACCCCACCCACAAAATCGGACCCTGAGGGGCCCCGCCCACCAAATTAGACCCTGAGGGGCCCCACCCTCAAAATCGGTCGCTGTGGGGCCCCACCCACAAATCCAGACCCTGAGGGGACCCGGCCACAAAATCGGACCCTGAGAGACCCCGGCCACAAAATCGGACCCTGAGGGGCCCCAACCACAAAATCAGACCCTGAGGGGACCCGGCCACAAAATCGGACCCAGATTGACCCCGCCCACCAAATCGACCCCGAGGAGCCCCGCCCACCAAATCGGACCCAGATTGACCCCGCCCACCAAATCGGACCCTGAAGGGCCCCACCCACCAAATCGGACCCAGAGGTGCCCCGCCCACCAAATCGGACCCTGAAGGGCCCCGCCCACCAAATCGGACCCAGAGGGGCCCCGCCCACCAAATCGGACCCAGGGGGCCCCACCCACCAAATCGGACCATGAGGGGCCCCGCCCACCAAATCGGACCATGAGGGGCACCGCCCACTAAATCGGACCCAGAGTGGCCCCCGCCCACCAAAATGGACCTAGGGGGCTCCACCCACAAAATCAGACCCTAAGGGGCCCCACCCACAAAATCAGACCCTGAGTGGGCCTGGCCACAAAATCAGACCCTGAGGGTCCCCAACCACAAAATCGGACCCTGAGAGACCCCGTCCACAAAATCGAACCTAGAGGGGCCCCAGTCACAAAATCAGACCCTGAGGGGCCCCAGCCACAAAATTGGACTCTGAGGGGCCCCACCCACAAAATCGGACCCTGAGGGGCCCCACCCACAAATCCAGACCCTGAGGGGACCCGGCCACAAAATCGGACCCTGAGAGACCCTGGCCACAAAATCGGACCCTGAGGGGCCCCAACCACAAAATCAGACCCTGAGGGGCCCCAGTCACAAAATCGGACCCTGAGGGGCCCCACCCACAAAATCAGACCCTGAGGGACCCCAGCCACAAAATCAGAACCTGAGGGGCCCCAACCAGAAAATCAGATCCTGAGGGGCCCCACCCACAAAATCAGACCATGAGGGACCCCACCCACAAAATCGGACCCTGAGGGGCCCCGCCCACCAAATTAGACCCTGAGGGGCCCCACCCTCAAAATCGGTCGCTGTGGGGCCCCACCCACAAATCCAGACCCTGAGGGGACCCGGCCACAAAATCGGACCCTGAGAGACCCCTGCCACAAAATCGGACCCTGAGGGGCCCCAACCACAAAATCAGACCCTGAGGGGCCCCAGTCACAAAATCGGACCCTGAGGGGCCCCACCCACAAAATCAGAACCTGAGGGGCCCCAACCACAAAATCAGAACCTGAGGGGCCCCACCCACCAAATCAGACCCTGAGGCCAAAGTGGCCCCTGAGAGGCACCCACACTTAAAACGGATCCTGAGTTGAAAGTCTTGCAGGGGCAGCAGGCAAGTCTCTCTTAAAGGGGCAGCCCGGGCACCATTTCAAACCACTATCTGTACTTCCTTCAGGAAATACACATCTAGTTATTATTATTAAGTTGATTTCCGCAATTAATACAGCCCGAACCGCTACACGCACAGACGCCGTTGAGGTGTTGTTTCGAAGCCAGCGTCCACGAGAGGTGTGCTAAGTATTTTTCGTGTCGATCGGATTTGTAGTTTTTGCGCAATTTGCGTTTGAAATTTTTTTTTCCCGTCATTGGAATGCACTGTCTCCAATGCTTTTCAATGGGTAATGGCAAAACGTGCCCTGAGGCGATTGAAATGGCAGTTGAGCTCATTGATATGCGCAGGCAGACCCAGTTACTATGCCAACGCCTACGAAGGTCACATGACATCCCAAGGACAGAGCTTCTGCCACATAATATCAGCTCTTAAAGCGAAACCCACAGCACAAATGCAAATCTAGCTTCATCACATGACACATGCCCCTGAGATAGAATGTGCGACAAAGTGGATTTAGAAGCCCAGTGAGCCACCCTGGCTCTTAAAGGGCCGACGTGCCTCAGTGATTCTTAAAGGGCCAGCGCACCGAAATGAGTCTTAAAGGGCCGGCGCGCCAAATCGAAAGCTGAGTGACCCCGGCCTCCAAATCAGAGGCTGAGCCACCCCGGCCTCCAAATCGGAGGATGAACCACCCCGGCCTCCAAATCGGAGGCTGAGCCTCCAAATTGGACCCAGTGTGGCCCCGCTCAAAAAATCAGACCCAGAGTAGCACAGCCCACCAAATCGGATCATGAGGGGCCCCGCCCACCAAATCGGACCCTGAAGGATCCCCGCCCACCAAACCAGACCCTGAGAAGCCCCGCCCACCAAATCGGACCCACAGTGACCCCGCCCACCAAATCGGACCCTGAAGGGCCCCGCCCATCAAATCGGACCCAGAGTGGCCCCGCCCACCAAATCGGACCCAGAGGGGCCCCGCCCACCAAATAGGAACCTGAGGAGCCCCGCCCACCAAATCGGACCCAGATTGACCCCGCCCACCAAATCGACCCCGAGGAGCCCCGCCCACCAAATCGGACCCAGATTGACCCCGCCCACCAAATCGGACCCTGAAGGGCCCCACCCACCAAATCGGACCCAGAGGTGCCCCGCCCACCAAATCGGACCCTGAAGGGCCCCACCCACCAAATCGGACCCAGAGTGGCCCCACCCACCAAATCGGACCCAGAGGGGCCCCGCCCATCAAATCGGACCCTGAGGGGCCCCGCCCACCAAATAGGAACCTGAGGAGCCCCGCCCACCAAATCGGACCCAGATTGACCCCGCCCACCAAATCGACCCCGAGGAGCCCCGCCCACCAAATCGGACCCAGATTGACCCCGCCCACCAAATCGGACCCTGAAGGGCCCCACCCACCAAATCGGACCCAGAGGTGCCCCGCCCACCAAATCGGACCCTGAAGGGCCCCGCCCACCAAATCGGACCCAGAGGGGCCCCGCCCACCAAATCGGACCCAGGGGGCCCCACCCACCAAATCGGACCATGAGGGGCCCCGCCCACCAAATCGGACCATGAGGGGCACCGCCCACTAAATCGGACCCAGAGTGGCCCCCGCCCACCAAAATGGACCTAGGGGGCTCCACCCACAAAATCAGACCCTAAGGGGCCCCACCCACAAAATCAGACCCTGAGTGGGCCTGGCCACAAAATCAGACCCTGAGGGTCCCCAACCACAAAATCGGACCCTGAGAGACCCCGTCCACAAAATCGAACCTAGAGGGGCCCCAGTCACAAAATCAGACCCTGAGGGGCCCCAGCCACAAAATTGGACTCTGAGGGGCCCCACCCACAAAATCGGACCCTGAGGGGCCCCACCCACAAATCCAGACCCTGAGGGGACCCGGCCACAAAATCGGACCCTGAGAGACCCTGGCCACAAAATCGGACCCTGAGGGGCCTCAACCACAAAATCAGACCCTGAGGGGCCCCAGTCACAAAATCGGACCCTGAGGGGCCCCACCCACAAAATCAGACCCTGAGGGACCCCAGCCACAAAATCAGAACCTGAGGGGCCCCAACCAGAAAATCAGATCCTGAGGGGCCCCACCCACAAAATCAGACCATGAGGGACCCCACCCACAAAATCGGACCCTGAGGGGCCCCGCCCACCAAATTAGACCCTGAGGGGCCCCACCCTCAAAATCGGTCGCTGTGGGGCCCCACCCACAAATCCAGACCCTGAGGGGACCCGGCCACAAAATCGGACCCTGAGAGACCCCGGCCACAAAATCGGACCCTGAGGGGCCCCAACCACAAAATCAGACCCTGAGGGGACCCGGCCACAAAATCGGACCCAGATTGACCCCGCCCACCAAATCGACCCCGAGGAGCCCCGCCCACCAAATCGGACCCAGATTGACCCCGCCCACCAAATCGGACCCTGAAGGGCCCCACCCACCAAATCGGACCCAGAGGTGCCCCGCCCACCAAATCGGACCCTGAAGGGCCCCGCCCACCAAATCGGACCCAGAGGGGCCCCGCCCACCAAATCGGACCCAGGGGGGCCCACCCACCAAATCGGACCATGAGGGGCCCCGCCCACCAAATCGGACCATGAGGGGCACCGCCCACTAAATCGGACCCAGAGTGGCCCCCGCCCACCAAAATGGACCTAGGGGGCTCCACCCACAAAATCAGACCCTAAGGGGCCCCACCCACAAAATCAGACCCTGAGTGGGCCTGGCCACAAAATCAGACCCTGAGGGTCCCCAACCACAAAATCGGACCCTGAGAGACCCCGTCCACAAAATCGAACCTAGAGGGGCCCCAGTCACAAAATCAGACCCTGAGGGGCCCCAGCCACAAAATTGGACTCTGAGGGGCCCCACCCACAAAATCGGACCCTGAGGGGCCCCACCCACAAATCCAGACCCTGAGGGGACCCGGCCACAAAATCGGACCCTGAGAGACCCTGGCCACAAAATCGGACCCTGAGGGGCCCCAACCACAAAATCAGACCCTGAGGGGCCCCAGTCACAAAATCGGACCCTGAGGGGCCCCACCCACAAAATCAGACCCTGAGGGACCCCAGCCACAAAATCAGAACCTGAGGGGCCCCAACCAGAAAATCAGATCCTGAGGGGCCCCACCCACAAAATCAGACCATGAGGGACCCCACCCACAAAATCGGACCCTGAGGGGCCCCGCCCACCAAATTAGACCCTGAGGGGCCCCACCCTCAAAATCGGTCGCTGTGGGGCCCCACCCACAAATCCAGACCCTGAGGGGACCCGGCCACAAAATCGGACCCTGAGAGACCCCTGCCACAAAATCGGACCCTGAGGGGCCCCAACCACAAAATCAGACCCTGAGGGGCCCCAGTCACAAAATCGGACCCTGAGGGGCCCCACCCACAAAATCAGAACCTGAGGGGCCCCAACCACAAAATCAGAACCTGAGGGGCCCCACCCACAAAATCAGACCATGAGGGACCCCACCCACAAAATCGGACCCTGAGGGGCCCCGCCCACCAAATTAGACCCTGAGGGGCCCCACCCTCAAAATCGGTCGCTGAGGGGCCCCACCCACAAAATCGGACCCTGAGAGACCCCGGCCAAAAAATCGAACCCAGAGGGGCCTCAGTCACAAAATCAGACCCTAAGGGGCCCCGGCCACAAAATCGGTCCCTGAGTGGCCCCACCCACAAAATCAGACCCTGAGGGACCCCAGCCACAAAATCGGACCCTGAGGGGCCCCACCCACAAAATCGGACCCTGAGGGGCCCCGCCCACAAAATCGGACCCTGAGGGGCCCCGCCCACAAAATTAGACCCTGAGGGGCCCCACCCTCAAAATCAGACCCTGAGGGGCCACAGCCACAAAATCAGACCATGAGATGCCCCAGCCACAAAATCGGACCCTGAGGGGACCCAACCACAAAATCAGACCCTGAGGGGCCCCGGTCATAAAATCGGACCCTGAGGGGCCCCACCCACAAAATCAGACCCTGAGGGACCCCAGCCACAAAATCAGACCCTGAGGGGCCCCAGCCACAAAATCGGACTCTGATGGGCCCCACCCACAAAATCGGACCCTGAGGGGCACCACCCACAAAATCGGACCCTGAGGGGACCCGGCCACAAAATCGGACCCTGAGGGGCCCCACCCACAAAATCAGACCCTGAGGGGCCCCACCCACAAAATCAGACCCTGAGGGACCTCAGCCACAAAATCAGACCCTGAGGGGCCCCAGCCACAAAATCGGACTCTGATGGGCCCCACCCACAAAATCGGACCCTGAGGGGCCCCACCCACAAAATCGGACCCTGAGGGGCCCCGCCCACCAAATTAGACCCTGATGGGCCCCACCCTCAAAATCGGTCCCTGAGGGGCCCCGGCCACAAAATCGGACCCTGAGGGGCCCCGGCCACAAAATTGGACCCTGAGGGGCCCCACCCGCAAAATCGGACCCTAAGGGGCCCCGGCCACAAAATCGGACCCTGAGGGGACCCACCCGCAAAATCAGACCCTGAGAGGCACCGGCTACAAAATCGGACCCTGAGGGGCCCTGGACACAAAATCGGACCCTGAGGGGCCCCGGCCACAAAATCGGACCCTGAGGGGCCCAACCCACAAAATCAGACTCAGTGTCCCCGCCCACCAAATCGGACCCTGAAGGGCCCCGTCCACCAAATCGGACCCAAAGTGGCCCCGCCCACCAAATCGGACCCTGAGGGGCCCCGCCCACCAAATTGGACCCTGAGGGGCCCGCCCACCAAATTGGACCCTGAGGGGCCCCGCCCACCAAATCGTACCCTGAGGGGCCCCGCCCACTAAATCGGATTCTGAAAGGCCCCAACCACAAAATCGGACCCTGAGGGCCCCCCCCCACAGAATCGGACCCCGAGGGTCCACGCTGACCAAATTGAACTCTGAGGGGCCCCGCCCACCAAATGGGACCCAGAGTGGCCCGCCCACCAAATCAGACCTAGAGTGGCCCCGCTCACCAAATCGGACCCCGAGGGGCCCCGCCCACCAAATCGGACCCCGAGGGGCCTCGCCCACCAAATCGGACCCTGAGGGGCCCCGCCCACCAAATCGGACCCCGAGGGGCCCCGCCCACCAAATCGGACCCCGAGGGGCCCCGCCCACCAAATCGGACCCTGAGGGGCTCCGCCCACCAAATCGCACTCTGATAGATCCCGCCCACCAAATCAGACCCTGAGGGGCCCAGCTCACCAAATCGGTCCCAGAGTGGCCCAGCCCACCAAATCGGACCCAGAGTGGCCCCGCCCACCAAATCAGACCCAGAGTGGACCCGCCAACCAAATTGTACCCTGAGGGGCCCCACCCACAAAATCGGACCCTAAGGGGCCCCACCCACAAAATTGGACCCTGACGGGCCCCGGCCACAAAATTGGACCCTGAGGGGCCCCACCCACAAAATCGGACCCTGAGGGGATCCGGCCACAACATCAGACCCTGAGGGGCCCCACTCACAAAATCGGACCCTGAGGGGCCCTACCCACAAAATCGGATCCTGAGGGGCTCCAACCACAAAATCGAACCCTGACGGGCCCCTGCCACAAAATCGGACCCTGACGGGCCCCTGCCACAAAATCGGACCCTGAGGGGCCCCGGCCACAAAATGGGACCCTGAGGGACCCCACCTACAAAATTGAACCCTGAGGGGCCCCAACCACAAAATCGGATCCTGAGGGGCCCCACCAACAAAATCGGACCCTGAGGGGCCCCACCCACAAAATTGGACCCTCAGGGGCCCCGGCCACAAAATCGGACCCTGAGGGACCCCGGCGACAAAATCGGATCCTGAGGGGCCCCAACCACAAAATCGGACCCTGAGAGGCTCCGGCCGCAAAATCGGACCCTGAGGGGCCCCAACCACAAAATCGGACCCTGAGAGGCACCGGCCACAAAATCGGACCCTGAGGGGCCCCGCCCACCAAATTAGACCCTGAGGGGCCCCACCCTCAAAATCGGACCCTGAGGGGCCCCAGCCACAAAATCAGACCCTGAGGGGCCCCGCCCACCAAATTAGACCCTGAGGGGCCCCACCCTCAAAATCGGACCCTGAGGGGCCCCAGCCACAAAATCAGACCCTGAGGGGCCCCAGCCACAAAATCAGACTCTGAGGGGCCCCACCCACAAAATCGGACCCTGAGGGGCCCCACCCACAAATCCAGACCCTCAGGGGACCCGGCCACAAAATCGGACCCTGAGGGGCCCCGCCCACCAAATCGGATTCTGAAAGGCCCCAACCACAAAATCGGACCCTGAGGGGCCCCGCTGACCAAATTGAACTCTGAGGGGCCCCGCCCACCAAATCAGACCTAGAGTGGCCCCGCTCACTAAATCGGACCCCGAGGGGCCCCACCCACCAAATCGGACCCCGAGGGTCCCCGCCTACCAAATCGGACCCCGAGGGGCCCCGCCCACCAAATCGGACCCTGAGGGGCCCCGCCCACCAAATCAGACCCCGAGGGGCCCCGCCCACCAAATCGGACCCCGAGGGATCCCGCCCACCAAATCGGACCCCGAGGGTCCCCGCCCACCAAATTGGACCCTGAGGGGCCCTGCCCACTAAATCGGACTCTGATAGATCCCGCCCACCAAATCAGACCCTGAGGTGCCCCGCTCACCAAATCGGACCCTGAGGGGCCCCGCTCACCAAATCGGACGCTGAGGGGCCCCACCCACCAAATCGGACCCTGAGGGGCCCCGGCCACAAAATCAGACCCTGAGGGGCCCCACCCACAAAATCGGACCCTGAGGGGCCCCAGCCACAAGATTGGACCCTGAGGGGCCCCAACCACCAAATCAGACCCTGAGGGGCCCCGGCCACAAAATCGGACCCTTAGGGGCCCCACCCACCAAATCAGCCCCTGAGGGGACCCGGCCACCAAATCGGACCCTGAGGGGCCCCACCCACCAAATCAGACCTTGAGGTGCCCCACCCACAAAATCGGGCCCTGAGGGCCCCACCCACAAAATCGGACCCTGAGGCCAAAGTGGCCCCTGAGAGGCACCCACAATTAAAACGGATCCTGAGTTGAAAGTCTTGCAGGTGCAGCAGGCAAGTCTCTCTTAAAGGGGCAGCATTTCAAACCACTATCTGTACTTCCTTCAGGAAATACACATCTAGTTATAGTGGTTTGAAAAAACCACTATATTGTAATCCGAACGCTGCTAACTTATTCTTCTTCTTATTAATAAGTTGATTTCCGCAATTAATGCGGCCCGAACCGCTACACGCACAGACTCCGTTGAGGTGTCGTTTCAAAGCCAGCGTCCATGAGAGGTGTGCTAAGTATTTTTCGTGTCGATCGGATTTGTAGTTTTTGCGCAATTTGCGTTTGAAAATTTTTTTTCCCGCCATTGGAATGCACTGTCTCCAATGCTTTTCAATAGGAAATGGCAAAACGTGCCCTGAGGCGATTGAAATGACAGTTGAGCTCATTGATATGCGCAGGCAGACCCAGTTACTATGCCAATGCCTACGAACTTCACTTGAACCCCAGCACAGAGCCTCTGCCACATAATATCAGCTCTTAAAGCGAAACCCACAGCACAAATGCAAATCTAGCTTCATCACATGACACATGCCCCTGAGAGAGAATGTGTGCGCCAAAGTGGATTTAAAAGAAGCCCAGTCAGCCAAACTAGCTCTTAAAGGGCCAACGCGCCAAAGTGATTGTTAAAGGGCCAGCGCACCCAAATGAGTCTTAAAGGGCCGACACACCAAATCGGAGACTGAGCCACCCCGGCCTCCAAATCGGAGGCTGAGCCACCCCGGCCTCCAAATCGGAGGCTGATCCACCCCAGCCTCCAAATCGGAGGCTGATCCACCCCGGCCTCCAAATCGGAGCCTGATCCACCCCGGCCTCCAAATCGGAGGCTGATCGACCCAGGCCTCCAAATCGGAGGCTGATCCACCACGGCCTCCAAATCGGAGGCTGATCCACCCCGGCCTCCAAATCGGAGGCTGAGCCACCCCGGCCTCCAAATCGGAGGCTGAGCCACCCCGGCCTCCAAATCGGAGGCTGAGCCACCCCGGCCTCCAAATCGGAGGCTGAGCCACCCCGGCCTCCAAATCGGAGGCTGATCGACCCAGGCCTCCAAATCGGAGGCTGATCCACCCCGGCCTCCAAATCGGAGGCTGATCCAACCCGGCCTCCAAATCGGAGGCTGAGCCACCCCGGCCTCCAAATCGGAGGCTGAGCCACCCCGGCCTCCAAATCGGAGGCTGAGCCACCCCGGCCTCCAAATCGGAGGCTGATCCACCCCGGCCTCCAAATCGGAGGCTGAGCCACCCCGGCCTCCAAATCGGAGGCTGAGCCACCCCGGCCTCCAAATCGGAGGCTGAGCCACCCCGGCCTCCAAATCGGAGGCTGAGCCACCCCGGCCTCCAAATCGGAGGCTGAGCCACCCCGGCCTCCAAATCGGAGGCTGAGCCACCCCGGCCTCCAAATCGGAGGCTGAGCCACCCCGGCCTCCAAATCGGAGGCTGATCGACCCCGGCCTCCAAATCGGAAGTTCATCGACCCGGCCTCCAAATCAGAGGCTCTTTGACCTCGGCCTCCAAGTCGGAGGCTGAGCCACCCCGGCCTCCAAATAGGAGGCTGAGCCACCCTGGCCTCCAAATAGGAGGCTGATCGACCCCGGCCTCCAAATTGGAGGCTGATCGACCCCGGCCTCCAAATCGGAGGCTGATCCACCCCGGCCTCCAAATCGGAAGTTCATCGACCCCGGCCTCCAAATCAGAGGCTCTTTGACCTCGGCCTCCAAATTAGAAGCTCAACGACCCCGGCCTCCAAATTGGAGGCTGAGCGACCCCAGCCTCCAAATCTTACCCAGAGTGGCCCCGCCCACCAAATCGGACCCTGTGGGGCCCCGCCCACCAAATCGGACCCTGAGAGGCCCCGCCCACCAAATCGGACCCAGAGTGGTACCGCCCACCAAATTGGACCCAGAGTGGTCCCGCCCACCAAATTGGACCCAGAGGGGCTCCGCCCACAAAATCAGACCCAGAGGGGCCCCTGCCACAAAATCAGACCCTGAGGGGCCGCGGCCACAATATCGGACCCTGAGGGGACCCAACCACAAAATCGGACCCTGAGGGGCCCCACCCACAAAATCAGGCCCTGAGGGGCCCCACCCACAAAATCAGACCATGAGGCCAAAGTGGCCCCTGAGAGGCACCCACAGTTAAATCGTATCCTGAGTTGAAAGTCTTGCAGGGGCAGCAGGCAAGTCTCTCTTAAAGGGGCAGCCCGGGCACCATTTCAAACCACTATCTGTACTTCCTTCAGGAAATACACATCTAGTATTATTATTACTATTCAGTTGATTTCCGCAATTAATGCGGCCCGAACCGCTACACGCACAGACTCCTTTGAGGTGTCGTTTCGAAGCCAGCGTTCACGAGAGGTGTGCTAAGTATTTTTCGTGTCGATCAGATTTATAGTTTTTGTGCAATTTGCGTTTGAAAAAAACATTTTCCTGTCATTGGAATGCACTGTCTCAATGCATTTCAAAAGGAAAATTTTGCCATAGGGAAAACATGGGGCAGTCGTGAGGCGATTCAAATAGCAGTTAAGCTCATTGATATGCGCAGGCACACCCAGTTACTATGCCAACGCCTACAAACTTTTCATGACCCCTCCAAGACAGAGTTTCTGGCAGATAATATCAGCTCTTAAAGCGAAACCCAGAGCACAAATGCAAATCTAGCTTCATCACATGACGCATGCCCCTGAGAGAGAATGTGCGCCAAAGTGGATTTAGAAGCCCAGTGAGCCAAACTGGCTCTTAAACGGCCGACGCGCCTAAGTGATTCTTAAAGGGCCGGCGCACCAAAATGAGTCTTAAAGGGCCGGCGCGCCAAATCGAAAGCTGAGTGACCCCAGGCTCCAAATCAGAGGCTGATTGACCCTGGCCTACAAATCGGAGGCTAATCGACCCTGGCCTACAAAACAGAGACTGAGCCACCCTGGCCTCCAAATCGGACCCTGAGGTGCCCCGCCCACCAAATCGGACCCAGAGTGGCCCCGCCCACCAAATCAGACCCAGAGTGGCCCCGCCCACCAAATCAGACCCAGAGTGGCCCGCCCACCAAATCAGAGCCAGAGTGGCCACGCCCACCAAATCGGAACCAGAGTGGCCCCACCCACCAAATCGGACCCTGAGGTGCCCCGCCCACCAAATCGGACCCTGATGGGCCCTACCCACCAAATCAGACCCTGAGGTGCCCCAACCACAAAATCGGACCCTGAGGGGTCCAGGCCATAAAATCGGACCCTGAGGGGCCCCGGTCACAAAATCAGACCTTGAGGGGCTCCGGCCACAAAATCGGACCCTGAGGGGCCCCAAACACAAAATCGGACACTGAGGGGCCCCACCCACAAAATCAGACCCTGAGGGGCCACACCCACAAAATCGGACCCTGAGGGATCCCGGCCACCAATTCAAGCCCTGAGGAGCCCAGGCCACCGAATTGGATCCTGAGGGGCCCCACCCACCAAATCAGACCCTGAGGCCAAAGTGGCCCCTGAGTGGCACCCACAGTTAAAACGGATCCTGACTTGAAAGTCTTGCAGGGGCAGCATACAAGTCTATCTTAAAGGGGCAGCCTGGGCACCATTTCAAACCACTATCTGTACTTCCTTCAGGAAATACACATCTAGTTCTTCTTATAGTGGATTGAAAAAACCACTATATTGTAATCCGAACGCTGCTAACTTATTCTTCTTCTTCTTATTATTATTATTAAGTTGATTTCTGCAATTAATACAGCCCGAACCGCTACACGCACAGACTCCGTTGAGGTGTCGTTTCGAAGCCAGCGCCCATGAGAGGTGTGCTAAGTATTTTTCGTGTCGATCAGATTTGTAGTTTTTGTGCAATTTGCGTTCGAAAATTTTTTTTCCCGTCATTGGAATGCACTGTCTCCAATGCATTTGAATGGGAAATGGCAAAACATGCCCTGAGGCGATTGAAATGGCAGTTGAGCTCATTGATATGCGCAGGCAGAACCAGTTACTATGCCAACGCCTACGAACGTCACATGACATCTCCAGAACAGAGCTTCTGCCACATAATATCAGCTCTTAAAGCGAAACCCACAGCACAAATGCAAATCTAGCTTCATCACATGACACATGCCCCTGAGAGAGAATGTGCGCCAAAGTGTATTTAGAAGCCCAGTGAGCCAAACTGGCTCTTAAAGGGCCGAAGTGCAAAAGTGACTGTTAAAGGGCCGGCGCACCGAAATGAGTCTTAAAGGGCCAACACGCCAAATCGAAAGCTGAGTGACCACAGGCTCCAAATGGGAGGCTGATCGACCCCCCGGCCTCCAAATCGGAGGCTGAGCCACCCCGGCCTCCAAATTGGAGGTTGAGCCACCCCGGACTCCAAATCGGAGGCTGAGCCACCCCGGCCTCCAGATCGAAGGTTGAGCCACCCCGGACTCCAAATTGGAGGCTGAGCCACCCCGGCCTCCAGATCGAAGGCTGAGCCACCCCGGCCTCCAGATCGAAGGCTGAGCCACCCCGGACTCCAAATCGGAGGCTGAGCCACCCCGGCCTCCAGATCGAAGATTGAGCCACCCCGGACTCCAAATCGGAGGCTGAGCCACCCCGGCCTCCAAATGGGAGGCTGATCGACCCCCCGGCCTCCAAATCGGAGGCTGAGCCACCCCGGCCTCCAAATTGGAGGTTGAGCCACCCCGGACTCCAAATCGGAGGCTGAGCCACCCCGGCCTCCAGATCGAAGGTTGAGCCACCCCGGACTCCAAATCGGAGGCTGAGCCACCCCGGCCTCCAGATCGAAGGCTGAGCCACCCCGGCCTCCAAATTGGAGGCTGAGCCACCCCGGCCTCCAAATCGGAGGGTGATTGACCCCGGCCTTCAAATCGGAGGGTGATTGACCCCGGCCTCCAAATCGGAGGCTGAGCCACCCCGGCCTCCAAATCGGAGGCTGAGCCACCCCGGCCTCCAGATCAGGGGCTGAGCCACCCCGGCCTCCAAATCGGAGGCTGAGCCACCCCGGCCTCCAAATCGGAGGCTGAGCCACCCCGGCCTCCAAATCGGAGGCTGAGCCACCCCAGCCTTCAAATCGGAGGCTGAGCCACCCTGGCCTCCAAATCGGAGGCTGAGCCACCCCGGCCTCCAAATCGGAGGCTGAGCCACCCCGGCCTCCAAATCGGAGGCTGAGCCACCCCGGCCTCCAAATCGGAGGCTGAGCCACCCCGACCTCCAAATCGGAGGCTGAGCCACCCCGGCCTCCAAATCGGAGGCTGAGCCACCCCGGCCTCCAAATCGGAGGCTGAGCCACCCCGGCCTTCAAATCGGAGGCTCTTTGACCTCGGCCTCCAAATCGGAAGCTCATCGACCCCGGCCTCCAAATCTTACCCAGAGTGGCCCCGCCCACCAAATCTTACAGAGTGGCCCCGCCCACCAAATCGGACCCAGAGAGGCCCTGCCCACCAAACCGGACCCTGAGGGGCCCCGCCCACCAAATCGGACCCTGTGGGGCCCCGCCCACTAAATTGGACCCAGAGTGGTCCCGCCAACCAAATCGGACCCAGAGTGGCCCCGCCGACCAAATCGGACCCAGAGGGTCTCCGCCCACAAAATCAGACCCTAAGGGGCCCAACCCACCAAATCTGACCCTGAGGGGCCCCAACCACAAAATCGGACCCTGATTGGTCCCAACCACAAAATCAGACCCTGAGGGGCCCCGGCCACAAAATCGGACCCTGAGGGGCCCTGGCCACAAAATCGGACCCTGAGGGGCCCTGGCCACAAAATCGGACCCTGAGGGGCCCAACCCACATAATCGGACCCTGAGGGGCCACGGCCAGAAAATCGGACCCTGAGGGGATCCGGCCACAAAATCAGACCCTGAGGGGCCCCCCCACAAAATCGGACCCTGAGGGGCCCCACTCACAAAATCAGAACCTGAGGGGCCCCACCCACAAAATCGGACCCTGAGGGGCCACACCCACAAAATCGGAGCCTGAGAGATCCCCGCCAACAATTCAAGCCCTGAGGAGCCCAGGCCAAGGAATCGGATCCTGAGGGGCCCCACCCACCAAATCAGACCCTGAGGCCAAAGTGGCCTCTGAGAGGCACTCACAGTTAAAACGGATCCTGAGTTGAAAGTCTTGCAGGGGCAGCAGGCAAGTCTCTCTTAAAGGGGCAGCCCGGGCACCATTTCAAACCACTATCTGTACTTCCTTCAGGAAATACACATCTAGTTATAGTGGTTTGAAAAAACCACTATATTGTAATCCGAACGCTGCTAACTTATTCTTCTTCTTCTTATTATTATTATTATTAAGTTGATTTCCGCAATTAATGCGGCCCGAACCGCTACACGCACAGACTCCGTTGAGGTGTCGTTTCGAAGCCAGCGTCCATGAGAGGTGTGCTAAGTATTTTTCGTGTCGATCGGATTTGTAGTTTTTGCGCAATTTGCATTTGAAATTTTTTTTCCCGTCATTGGAATGCACTGTGTCAATGCTTTTCAATGGGAAGCTTAAAACGTGCCCTGAGGCGATTGAAATGGCAGTTGAGCTCATTGATATGCGCAGGCACACCCAGTTACTATGCCAACGCCTACGAACGTCACATGACATCTCCAGAACAGAGCTTTTGCCACATAATATCAGCTCTTAAAGCTAAACCCACAGCACAAATGCAAATCTAGCTTCATCACATGACGCATGCCCCTGAGAGAGAATGTGTGCGCCAAAGTGGATTTAGAAGCCCAGTGAGCCACCCTGGCTCTTAAAGGGCCGACGCGCCAAAGTGATTCTTAAAGACCCGGCGCACCAAAATGAGTCTTAAAGGGCCGGCGCGCCAAATCGAAAGCTGAGTGACCCAATGCTCCAAATCGGAGGCTGATAGACCCTGGCCTACAAAAAGGAGGCTGAGCAACCCTGGCATCCAAATCGGACCCAGAGTGGCCCCGCCCACGAAATCGGACCCAGAGTGGCCTCGCCCACCAAATCAGACCCAGAGTGGCCCCGCCCACCAAATTGGACCCTGAGGGGCCCCACCCACAAAATCGGACCCTGAGGGCCCCACCCACAAAATCGGACCCTGAGGGCCCCCAACCACAAAATCGGACCCTGAGTAGACCCGGCCACAAAATCAGACCCTGAGGGGCCCCAACCACAAAATCGGACCCTGAGGGGCCCCACCCACAAAATCGGACCCTGAGGGCCCCCAACCACAAAATCGGACCCTGAGTAGACCCGGCCACAAAATCAGACCCTGAGGGGCCCCAACCACAAAATCGGACCCTGAGGGGCCCCACCCACAAAATCGGACCCTGAGGGCCCCCAACCACAAAATCGGACCCCGAATAGACCCGGCCACAAAATCAGACCCTGAGGGGCCCCAACCACAAAATCGGACCCTGAGGGGCCCCACCCACAAAATCGGACCCTGAGGGGCCCCGGCCACGAAATCGGACCCTGAGGGGCCTCGGCCACGAAATCGGACCCTGAGGGGCGCCGGCCACAAAATCGGACCCTGAGGGGCCCCAACCACAAAACCGGACCCTGAGGGGCCCCAACCACAAAATCGGACCCTGTGGGGCCCCAACCACAAAATCGGACCCTGAGGGGCCCCGGCCACAAAATCGGACCCTGAGGGGCCCCACCCACAAAATCGGACCCTGAGGGGCCCCAACCACCAAATCAGACCCTGAGGGGCCCCGGCCACAAAATTGGACCCTGAGGGGCCCCACCCACCAAATCGGCCCCTGAGGGGACCCGGCCACCAAATCAGATCCTGAGGGGCCCCACCCACCAAATCGGACCCTGAGGTGCCCCGGCCACAAAATCGGACCCTGATGGGGCCTCACCCACGAAATCGGACCCTGAGGGGCCCCACCCACCAAATCGGACCCTGAGGGGCCCCGGCCACAAAATTGGACCCTGAGGGGCCCCACCCACCAAATCAGCCCCTGAGGGGACCCAGCCACCAAATCAGACCCTGAGGGGCCCCACCCACCAAATCGGACCCTGAGGTGCCCCGGCCACAAAATCGGACCCTGAGGGGCCACACCCACAAAATCGGGCCCTGAGGGCCCCACCCACAAAATCGGACCCTGAGGCCAAAGTGGCCCCTGAGAGGCACCCACAGTTAAAACAGATCCTGAGTTGAAAGTCTTGCAGGTGCAGCAGGCAAGTCTCTCTTAAAGGGGCAGCCCGGGCAGCATTTCAAACCACTATCTGTACTTCCTTCAGGAAATACACATCTAGTTCTTCTTATTATTATTATTAAGTTGATTTCCGCAATTAATGCGGCCCGAACCGCTACACGCACAGACTCCGTTGAGGTGTCGTTTCGAAGCCAGCGTCCATGAGAGGTGTGCTAAGTATTTTTCGTGTCGATCGGATTTGTAGTTTTTGCGCAATTTGCGTTTGAAAATTCTTTTTCCCGTCATTGGAATGCACTGTCTCCAATGCTTTTCAATAGGAAATGGCAAAACGTGCCCTGAGGCGATTGAAATGACAGTTGAGCTCATTGATATGCGCAGGCAGACCCAGTTACTATGCCAACGCCTACGAACGTCACATGACATCTCCAGAACAGAGCTTTTGCCACATAATATCAGCTCTTAAAGCTAAACCCACAGCACAAATGCAAATCTAGCTTCATCACATGACACATGCCCCTGAGAGAGAGAATGTGTGCGCCAAAGTGGATTTAAAAGAAGCCCAGTGAGCCAAACTAGCTCTTAAAGGGCCAACGCGCCAAAGTGATTGTTAAAGGGCCAGCGCACCCAAATGAGTCTTAAAGGGCCGACACACCAAATCGGAGGCTGAGCCACCCTGGCCTCCAAATCGGAGGCTGAGCCACCCCGGCCTCCAAATCGGAGGCTGAGCCACCCCGGCCTCCAAATCGGACGCTGAGCCACCCCGGCCTCCAAATCGGAGGCTGAGCCACCCCGGCCTCCAAATCGGAGGCTGATCGACCCCGGCCTCCAAATCGGAGGCTGAGCCACCCCGGCCTCCAAATCGGAGGCTGAGCCACCCCGGCCTCCAAATCGGAGGCTGAGCCACCCCGGCCTCCAAACCGGAGGCTGAGCCACCCCGGCCTCCAAATCGGAGGCTGAGCGACCCCGGCCTCCAAATCGGAGGCTGAGCCACCCCGGCCTCCAAATCGGAGGCTGATCCACCCCGGCCTCCAAATCAGAGGCTGAGCCACCCCGGCCTCCAAATCGGAGGCTGAGCCACCCCGGCCTCCAAATCGGAGGCTGAGCCACCCCGGCCTCCAAATCGGAGGCTGAGCCACCCCGGCCTCCAAATCGGAGGCTGAGCCACCCCGGCCTCCAAATCGGAGGCTCATCGACCCCGGCCTCCAAATCGGAAGCTCATCGACCCCTGCCTCCAAATCGGAGGCTCTTTGACCTCGGCCTCCAAATCAGAAGCTCAACGACCCCGGCCTCCAAATTGGAGGCTGAGCGACCCCAGCCTCCAAATCTTACCCAGAGTGGCCCCACCCACCAAATCGGACCCTGAGGGGCCCCGCCCACCAAATCGGACCCTGTGGGGCCCCGCCCACCAAATCGGACCCTGAGAGGCCCCGCCCACCAAATTGGACCCAGAGTGGTCCCGCCCACAAAATTGGACCCAGAGTGGTCCCGCCCACCAAATTGGACCCAGTGGGGCTCCACCCACAAAATCAGACCCAGAGGGGCCCCTGCCACAAAATCAGACCCTGAGGGGCCGCGGCCACAAAATCGGACCCTGAGGGGCCACACCCACAAAATCGGGCCCTGAGGGCCCCACCCACAAAATCGGACCCTGAGGCCAAAGTGGCCCCTGAGAGGCACCCACAGTTAAAACAGATCCTGAGTTGAAAGTCTTGCAGGTGCAGCAGGCAAGTCTCTCTTAAAGGGGCAGCCCGGGCAGCATTTCAAACCACTATCTGTACTTCCTTCAGGAAATACACATCTAGTTCTTCTTCTTATTATTATTAAGTTGATTTCCGCAATTAATGCGGCCCGAACCGCTACACGCACAGACTCCGTTGAGGTGTCGTTTCGAAGCCAGCGTCCATGAGAGGTGTGCTAAGTATTTTTCGTGTCGATCGGATTTGTAGTTTTTGCGCAATTTGCGTTTGAAAATTCTTTTTCCCGTCATTGGAATGCACTGTCTCCAATGCTTTTCAATAGGAAATGGCAAAACGTGCCCTGAGGCGATTGAAATGACAGTTGAGCTCATTGATATGCGCAGGCAGACCCAGTTACTATGCCAACGCCTACGAACTTCACTTGAACCCCAGCACAGAGCCTCTGCCACATAATATCAGCTCTTAAAGCGAAACTCACAGCACAAATGCAAATCTAGCTTCATCACATGACACATGCCCCTGAGAGAGAGAATGTGTGCGCCAAAGTGGATTTAAAAGAAGCCCAGTGAGCCAAACTAGCTCTTAAAGGGCCAACGCGCCAAAGTGATTGTTAAAGGGCCAGCGCACCCAAATGAGTCTTAAAGGGCCGACACACCAAATCGGAGGCTGAGCCACCCTGGCCTCCAAATCGGAGGCTGAGCCACCCCGGCCTCCAAATCGGAGGCTGAGCCACCCCGGCCTCCAAATCGGACGCTGAGCCACCCCGGCCTCCAAATCGGAGGCTGAGCCACCCCGGCCTCCAAATCGGAGGCTGATCGACCCCGGCCTCCAAATCGGAGGCTGAGCCACCCCGGCCTCCAAATCGGAGGCTGATCGACCCCGGCCTCCAAATCGGAGGCTGAGCCACCCCGGCCTCCAAATCGGAGGCTGAGCCACCCCGGCCTCCAAATCGGAGGCTGAGCCACCCCGGCCTCCAAACCGGAGGCTGAGCCACCCCGGCCTCCAAATCGGAGGCTGAGCGACCCCGGCCTCCAAATCGGAGGCTGAGCCACCCCGGCCTCCAAATCGGAGGCTGATCCACCCCGGCCTCCAAATCGGAGGCTGAGCCACCCCGGCCTCCAAATCGGAGGCTGAGCCACCCCGGCCTCCAAATCGGAGGCTGATCCACCCCGGCCTCCAAATCAGAGGCTGAGCCACCCCGGCCTCCAAATCGGAGGCTGAGCCACCCCGGCCTCCAAATCGGAGGCTGAGCCACCCCGGCCTCCAAATCGGAGGCTGAGCCACCCCGGCCTACAAATCGGAGGCTGAGCCACCCCGGCCTCCAAATCGGAGGCTGATCGACCCCGGCCTACAAATCGGAGGCTGAGCCACCCCGGCCTCCAAATCGGAGGCTGAGCCACCCCGGCCTCCAAATCGGAGGCTGAGCCACCCCGGCCTCCAAATCGGAGGCTGAGCCACCCCGGCCTCCAAATCGGAGGCTGAGCCACCCCGGCCTCCAAATCGGAGGCTGAGCCACCCCGGCCTCCAAATCGGAGGCTGAGCCACCCCGGCCTCCAAATCGGAGGCTGAGCCACCCCGGCCTCCAAATCGGAGGCTGAGCCACCCCGGCCTCCAAATCGGAGGCTGAGCCACCCCGGCCTCCAAATCGGAGGCTGAGCCACCCCGGCCTCCAAATAGGAGGCTGAGCCACCCCGGCCTCCAAATAGGAGGCTGATCCACCCCGGCCTCCAAATAGGAGGCTGAGCCACCCCGGCCTCCAAATCGGAGGCTGATCCACCCCGGCCTCCAAATCGGAGGCTGAGCAACCCCGGCCTCCAAATCGGAGGCTGAGCCACCCCGGCCTCCAAATCGGAGGCTGAGCCACCCCGGCCTCCAAATCGGAGGCTGAGCCAACCCGGCCTCCAAATCGGAGGCTGAGCCAACCCGGCCTCCAAATCGGAGGCTGAGCCACCCCGGCCTCCAAATTGGAGGCTGAGCCACCCCGGCCTCCAAATCGGAAGCTCATCGACCCCGGCCTCCAAATCGGAGGCTCTTTGACCTCGGCCTCCAAATCGGAAGCTCAACGACCCCGGCCTCCAAATTGGAGGCTGAGCGACCCCAGCCTCCAAATCTTACCCAGAGTGGCCCCACCCACCAAATCAGACCCAGAGAGGCCACACCCACAAAATAGGAGCCTGAGGGATCCCGGCCAACAATTCAAGCCCTGAGGGGCCCCACCCTCAAAAGCGGACCCTGAGGGGCCCAATCAACAAAATCGGACCCTGAGGGGCCCCAGCCACAAAATCGGACCCTGAGGGGCCCCACCCACAAAATCGGACCCTGAGAGGCCCCACCCGCAAAATCAGACCCTGAGGGGCCCCGGCCATAAAATCAGACCCTGAGGGGCCCCGGCCACAAAATCGGACCCTGAGGGGCCCCACCCACCAAATCGGACCCTGAGGTGCCCCGGCCACAAAATCGGACCCTGAGTGGCCCCACCCACAAAATCAGGCACTGAGGGGTCCCACCCACAAAATCAGACCCTGAGGGGCCCCGCCCACCAAATAGGACCCTGAGGGGCCCCACCCAGCAAATCAGACCATGAGGGGCCCCACCCACAAAATCGGACCCTGAGGGGCCCCACCCACAAAATCAGACCCTGAGGGGCCACACCAACAAAATTGGACCCTGAGGGATCCCGACCACCAATTCAAACCCTAAGGAGCCCAGGCCACCGAATCGGATCCTGAGGGGCCCCACCCACCAAATCAGACCCTGAGGCCAAAGTGGCCCCTGAGAGGCACCCACACTTAAAACGGATCCTGAGTTGAAAGTCTTGCTGGGGCAGCAGGCAAGTCTCTCTTAAAGGGGCAGCCCGGGCACCATTTCAAACCACTATCTGTACTTCCTTCAGGAAATACACATCTAGTTATTATTATTAAGTTGATTTCCGCAATTAATACAGCCCGAACCGCTACACGCACAAACTCCTTTGAGGTGTCGTTTCGAAGCCAGCGCCCATGAGAGGTGTGCTAAGTATTTTTCGTGTCGATCAGATTTGTAGTTTTTGCGCAATTTGCGTTAGAACATAGAATCATAGAATCATAGAATCATAGAATCGTAGAGTTGGAAGGGACCTCCTGGGCCATCTGGTCCAACCCCCTGCTCAAAGCAGGATTCGCTAAATCATCCCAGTCAGATGTCTGTCCAGCCTCTGTTTGAAGACTTCCATTGAAGGAGAACTCACCACTTCTCGTGGCAGCCTGTTCCACTCATTGATCACTCTAACTGTCAAAAAGTTTTTTCTAATATCTAATCTGTGTCTCTTCCCATTCAGTTTCATCCCATTGCTTCTAGTCTTTCCTTGTGCAAATGAGAATAAAGTTGATCCTTCTACAATGTGACAGCCCTTTAGATATTTGTAGACAGCTATTAAGTCTCCTCTCAGTCTTCTCTTTTGCAAACTAAACATTCCCAAATCCTGCAACCTTTCCTCATAAGACAGGGTTTGCAGACCGGTCACCATTCTGGTCGCTCTTTTCTGAACTTGCTCCAGTTTGTTGATGTCTTTTTTAAAATGTGGTGCCCAAAACTGGACACAATATTCCAGATGAGGTCTGACCAAAGAGGAGTAGAGGGAAATAATGACTTCACGTGATCTAGACTGTATGCTTCTGTTAATACATCCTAGAATTGCATTTGCCTTTTTTGCTGCTGCATCACACTGTTGACTCATATTCAGTCTGTGATCTATTAGTATACCCAAGTCTTTTTCACATGTGCTGTCACTTAGCCCTATTCCTCCCATTCTATATATGCTTTTTTCATTTTTATTGCCCAGATGTAGTACTTTGCATTTCTCCCTGTTAAAAACCATTCTGTTAGTTGCTGCCCACTTCTCCAGTTTATTTAAATCTTTTTGAATCCTCTCTCTCTCTTCTCTAGTATTAGCTATCCCTCCTAGCTTTGTGTCATCAGCAAATTTAATCAGTTTACCCTCAATTCCTTCATCTAAATCGTTGATAAAGATGTTGAACAATACAGGGCCCAGGACAGAGCCCTGTGGTACCCCACTTGAGACATTCTTCCAACTGGATGTGCAGCCATTTACGACCACTCTTTGGGTCCGATCACTAAGCCAGTTATGAATCCACCTAACAGTTGCCTTGTCCATTCCATACTTAGTCATTTTTTCAATAAGGATTGTATGAGAGACTTTGTCAAATGCTTTGCTGAAGTCAAGATATACTATATCTACAGCATTTCCTTGATCCACCCAATCAGTGATACCGTCATAGAAGGAAATTAAGTTAGTCTGACATGACTTATTAGTTACAAACCCATGCTGACTCTGTTTAATCACTTCATTCTTATCCAGGTATTGACATACATGTTGTTTAATAATTTGTTCAAAGATCTTTCCTGGTATAGAAGTCAGACTCACCGGCCTATAGTTGCCTGGGTCCACCTTCTTCCCCTTTTTGAAGATAGGAACAACATTTGCTCTTCTCCAGTCTTCTGGCACTTCTCCTGTTCTCCAAGAATTTTCAAAGATTATGGAGAGGGGTTCAAAAATTTCTTCTGCTATCTCCTTCAGTACTCTGGGGTGTAATTCATCTGGACCTGGAGACTTGAATTCATTTAGGTTAGCTAAGTGTTTCCTCACTATCTTTCTGTTTATAGATATCCTGGATTCTTCTATTCCCTTAATAGGACAGTGAATAACAGTTGATGTTGCATTTCCTTTCTGAGAGAAAACAGATGCAAAATAGGAATTTAAAAGTTCAGCCTTCTCAACATCCTGTCTTACCATTTCATCATTTTCATCCTGTAAAAATCCTATAGCATCTTTGACTTTTCTTTTACTTTTGACATATCCCCAAAATCCTTTATTATTGCTTTTGACATCTCTTGCAAGCCTCAGTTCATTTTCAGCTTTAGCTAATCTGATTTGTGCCCTGCAGGTACTGCAGACAGCATTATATTCTTCTTTAGATATGCCTCCCTCTTTCCATTTTATAAACATTTTTTTCTTCCTTTTTAGCATGTGCTTAAGTTCTGTGTTCATCCATCCTGGTTTCCTTAAATGCTTCCTATTCTTCCCTCTTTTCGGAATTGTTAACAACTGTGCTTTGAGAATTTCATTTTTCAAGATTTCCCATCCTTCCTGGACATTTTTGTCTTTAAGGATATCCAGCCATTGGATCCCTCCAATTCTCTTTCTGAATCCCTTAAAATCTGCCTTTCTGAAATCTAACCTTGACGTCTGAGTCTTCACAGGTCTTCCACCTCTAGTAATCCAAAATTCTAAAATAGCATGGTCGCTACCTCCTAGGGTCCCAGCCACTTTTACCTCCTCAACCATTTCCTCCCTGTTTATAAGGATTAGATCCAAGGTAGCAGTTCCCCTTGTTTTCTCCCTTACCTTTTGGAAGATAAAGTTGTCAGCAAGAGAGGATAAGAATTTCCTTGACCTGTTAGTTTTGCCTGAGAGAGCTTCCCAACAAATGTCTGGATAGTTGAAATCTCCCATGACAACTATGTCATATTTTTTGGAGAACTTGGCCATCTGATGCATAAAGAGTTCATCTATATCTTCGGCTTGCACAGGTGGCCTGTAGTAAATGCCTACAATGGTGTCCTTTCCATTGTTCTGTCCTTGTATTCTTACCCAAACAGTTTCCACAGAACTCCCAGTCTCTGAAGCTTCAATCTCTGTGCAGATATACGCGTTTCGAACATACAATGCGACACCCCCTCCTCGTTTATCAAGTCTGTTTCTTGCAAATAAGTTGTATCCTTCTAGTCTTGTATTCCAATCATGTGTATTGTCCCACCAAGTTTCAGTGATTCCAATTACATCATATTTCTGTTCCTGTGTTAGTAGTTCCAATTCTCCTTGTTTGTTGCCCATGCTTTGTGCATTAGTATAGAAACATTTTAGTTTGTGATTGGTTTCTCTTTCTCCAATATTTTTATTAATTAGATTCTTTCGTCTTTGTTCTTCCTTTCCACTTCTAATAGCAGAGTTCTCAATAGCATTTGTCAGGTGTATGGCTTTTTCTGGTCTTTTGCTTCCCTTCCCATGTTGTTCTAGTTTAAAGCTCTCCTTACAAGTGTAGCAAGGCGACTTCCAAATACATGCTTTTTTCCCGTCATTGGAATGCACTGTCTCCAATGCATTTGAATGGGGAAATGGCAAAACATGCCCTGAGGCGATTGAAATGGCAGTTGAGCTCATTGATATGCGCAGGCACACCCAGTTACTATGCCAACGCCTACGAACGTCACATGACATCTCCAGAACAGAGCTTCTGCCACATAATATCAGCTCTTAAAGCGAAACCCACAGCACAAATGCAAATCTAGCTTCATCAGATGACACATGCCCCTGAGAGAGAATGTGCGACAAAGTGTATTTAGAAGCCCAGTGACCCAAACTGGCTCTTAAAGGGCCGAAGTGCAAAAGTGATTCTTAAAGGGCCGCCGCACCGAAATGAGTCTTAAAGGGCCGACGCGCCAAATCGAAAGCTGAGTGACCCCAGGCTCCAAATCGGAGGCTGAGCCACCCCGGCCTCCAAATCGGAGGCTGAGCCACCATGGCCTCCAAATCGGAGGCTGATCGACCCCGGCCTCCAAATCGGAGGCTGATCGACCCCGGCCTCCAAATCGGAGGATGAGCCACCCCGGCCTCCAAATCGGAGGCTGAGCCACTGCGGCCTCCAAATCGGAGGCTGAGCCACCCCGGCCTCCAAATCGGAGGCTGATCGACCCCGGCCTCCAAATCGGAGGCTGATCGACCCCGGCCTCCAAATCGGAGGCTGAGCCACCCCGGCCTCCAAATCGGAGGCTGAGCCACCCCGGCCTCCAAATCGGAGGCTGAGCCACCCCGGCCTTCAAATCGGAGGCTCTTTGACCTCGGCCTCCAAATCGGAAGCTCATCGACCCTGGCCTCCAAATCTTACCCAGAGTGGCCCCGCCCACCAAATCTTACCGAGTGGCCCCGCCCACAAAATCAGACCCTGAGGGGCCCCGGCCACAAAATCGGACCCTGAGGGGCCCTGGCCACAAAATCGGACCCTGAGGGGCCCTGGCCACAAAATCGGACCCTGAGGGGCCCAACCCACATAATCGGACCCTGAGGGGCCATGGCCAGAAAATCGGACCCTGAGGGGATCCGGCCACAAAATCAGACCCTGAGGGGCCCCGGCCACAAAATCGGACCCTGAGGGGCCCCACTCACAAAATCGGAACCTGAGGGGCCCCACCCACAAAATCGGACCCTGAGGGGCCACACCCACAAAATCGGAGCCTGAGAGATCCCCGCCAACAATTCAAGCCCTGAGGCGCCCAGGCCAAGGAATCGGATCCTGAGGGGCCCCACCCACCAAATCAGACCCTGAGGCCAAAGTGGCCTCTGAGAGGCACTCACAGTTAAAACGGATCCTGAGTTGAAAGTCTTGCAGGGGCAGCAGGCAAGTCTCTCTTAAAGGGGCAGCCCGGGCACCATTTCAAACCACTATCTGTACTTCCTTCAGGAAATACACATCTAGTTATTATTATTATTAAGTTGATTTCCGCAATTAATACAGCCCGAACCGCTACACGCACAAACTCCTTTGAGGTGTCGTTTCAAAGCCAGCGCCCATGAGAGGTGTGCTAAGTATTTTTCGTGTCGATCAGATTTGTAGTTTTTGCGCAATTTGCGTTAGAACATTTTTTTTCCCGTCATTGGAATGCACTGTCTCCAATGCATTTGAATGGGGAAATGGCAAAACATGCCCTGAGGCGATTGAAATGGCAGTTGAGCTCATTGATATGCGCAGGCACACCCAGTTACTATGCCAACGCCTACGAACGTCACATGACATCTCCAGAACAGAGCTTCTGCCACATAATATCAGCTCTTAAAGCGAAACCCACAGGACAAATGCAAATCTAGCTTCATCAGATGACACATGCCCCTGAGAGAGAATGTGCGACAAAGTGTATTTAGAAGCCCAGTGACCCAAACTGGCTCTTAAAGGGCCGAAGTGCAAAAGTGATTCTTAAAGGGCCGCCGCACCGAAATGAGTCTTAAAGGGCCGACGCGCCAAATCGAAAGCTGAGTGACCCCAGGCTCCAAATCGGAGGCTGAGCCACCCCGGCCTTAAAATCGGAGGCTGAGCCACCATGGCCTCCAAATCGGACCCAGAGTGGCCCCGCCCACCAAAAACGGACCCAGAGTGGCACAGCCCACCAAATCGGACACTGAGGGGCCCCAACCACAAAATCGGACCCTGAGGGGCCCCGGCCACAAAATCGGACCCTGAGAGACCCCGGCCACAAAATCGAACCCAGAGGGGCCCCACCCACAAAATTGGACCCTGAGGGGCCCCGCCCACAAAATCGGACCCTGAGGGGCCCCGCCCACAAAATCAAACCCTGAGAGGCCCCGCCCACCAAATCGAACCCTGAGGGGCCCCAACCACAAAATCGGACCCTGAGGGGCCCCGGCCACAAAATCAGACCCTGAGAGACCCCGGCCACAAAATCGGACCCTGAGGGGCCCCGCCCTCAAAATCAGACCCTGAGAGGCCCCACCCACAAAATCGGACCCTGAGGGGCCCCAACCACAAAATCAGACCCTGAGGGGCCCCGGCCACAAAATCGGACCCTGAGAGACCCCGGCCACAAAATCGGACCCTGAGAGACCCCGGCCACAAAATCGAACCCAGAGGGGCCCCACCCACAAAATTGGACCCTGAGGGGCCCCGCCCACCAAATCGGACCCTCAGGGGCCCCGCCCACAAAATCGGACCCTGAGGGGCCCTGCCCTCAAAATCGGACCCTGAGAGGCCCCGCCCACCAAATCGGACCCTGAGGGGCCCCGCCAACCAAATCGGACTCTGAGGGGCCCCACCCACAAAATCTGACCCTGAGGGTCCCCAACCACAAAATCGGACCCTGAGGGGCCCCGGCCACAAAATCGGACCCTGAGAGACCCCGGCCACAAAATCGAACCCAGAGGGGCCCCACCCACAAAATTGGACCCTGAGGGGCCCCGCCCACCAAATCGGACCCTCAGGGGCCCCGCCCACAAAATCGGACCCTGAGGGGCCCTGCCCTCAAAATCGTACCCTGAGAGACCCCGCCCACCAAATCGGACCCTGAGGGGCCCCGCCAACCAAATCGGACTCCGAGGGGCCCCACCCACAAAATCGGACCCTGAGGGCCCCCAACCACAAAATCGGACCCTGAGGGGCCCCGGCCACAAAATCGGACCCTGAGAGACCCCGGCCACAAAATCGAACCCAGAGGGGCCCCACCCACAAAATTGGACCCTGAGGGGCCCCGCCCACCAAATCGGACCCTCAGGGGCCCCGCCCACCAAATCGGACCCTGAGGGGCCCCTCCCTCAAAATCGGACCCTGAGAGGCCCCGCCCACCAAATCGGACCCTGAGGGGCCCCGCCAACCAAATCGGACTCTGAGGGGCCCCACCCACAAAATCGGACCCTGAGGGCCCCCAATCACAAAATCGGATCCTGAGGGGCCCTACCCACAAAATCGGACCCTGAGGGGCCCCGGCCACAAAATCGGACCCTGAGGGGCCCCGGCCACAAAATCGGACCCTGAGGGGCCCCGGCCACAAAATCGGCCCCTGAGGGGCACCAGCCACAAAATCGGACCCTGAGGGGCCCCAACCACAAAACCGGACCCTGAGGGGCCCCAACCACAAAATCGGACCCTGAGGGGCCCCAACCACAAAATCGGACCCTGAGGGGCCCCAACCACAAAATCGGACCCTGAGAGACCCCGGCCACAAAATCGAACCCAGAGGGGCCCCACCCACAAAATTGGAACCTGAGGGGCCCCGCCCACAAAATCGGACCCTGAGGGGCCCCGCCCTCAAAATCTGACCCTGAGAGGCCCCGCCCACCAAATCGGACCCTGAGGGGCCCCGCCAACCAAATCGGACTCGGAGGGGCCCCACCCACAAAATCGGACCCTGAGGGCCCCCAACCACAAAATCGGACCCTAAGGGGCCCCGGCCACAAAATCGGACCCTGAGAGACCCCGGCCACAAAATCGAACCCAGAGGGGCCCCGCCCACAAAATCGGACCCTGAGGGGCCCCGCCCTCAAAATCGGACCCTGAGGGTCCCTGCCCACAAAATCGGACCCTGAGGGGCCCTGCCCTCAAAATCGGACCCTGAGGGGCCCTGCCCACCAAATCGGACCCTGAGGGGCCCCGCCAACCAAATCGGACCCTGAGGGGCCCCACCCACAAAATCGGACCCTGAGGGCCCCCAATCACAAAATCGGATCCTGAGGGGCCCTACCCACAAAATCGGACCCTGAGGGGCCCCGGCCACAAAATCGGACCCTGAGGGGCCCCGGCCACAAAATCGGACCCTGAGGGGCCCCGGCCACAAAATCGGCCCCTGAGGGGCACCAGCCACAAAATCGGACCCTGAGGGGCCCCAACCACAAAACCGGACCCTGAGGGGCCCCAACCACAAAATCGGACCCTGAGGGGCCCCAACCACAAAATCGGACCCTGAGGGGCCCCAACCACAAAATCGGACCCTGAGAGACCCCGGCCACAAAATCGAACCCAGAGGGGCCCCACCCACAAAATTGGAACCTGAGGGGCCCCGCCCACAAAATCGGACCCTGAGGGGCCCCGCCCTCAAAATCTGACCCTGAGAGGCCCCGCCCACCAAATCGGACCCTGAGGGGCCCCGCCAACCAAATCGGACTCGGAGGGGCCCCACCCACAAAATCGGACCCTGAGGGCCCCCAACCACAAAATCGGACCCTAAGGGGCCCCGGCCACAAAATCGGACCCTGAGAGACCCCGGCCACAAAATCGAACCCAGAGGGCCCCGCCCACAAAATCGGACCCTGAGGGGCCCCGCCCTCAAAATCGGACCCTGAGGGTCCCTGCCCACAAAATCGGACCCTGAGGGGCCCTGCCCTCAAAATTGGACCCTGAGGGGCCCTGCCCACCAAATCGGACCCTGAGGGGCCCCGCCAACCAAATCGGACCCTGAGGGGCCCCACCCAAAAAATCAGACCCTGAGGGGCCCCACCCTCAAAATCGGACCCTGAGGGGCCCAACCAACAAAATCGGACCCTGAGGGGCCCCAGCCACAAAATCTGGCCCTGAGAGGCCCCGGCCACAAAATTGGACCCTGAGGGGTCCCGGCCACAAAATTGGACCCTGAGGGGCCCCACCCACAAAATCAGACCCTGAGGGGCCCCGGCCATAAAATCGGACCCTGAGGGGCCCCGGCCATAAAATCGGACCCTGAGGGGCCCCGGCCACAAAATCGTACCCTGAGGGGCCCCACCCACAAAATCAGCCATGAGGGGCCCCACCCACAAAATCGGACCCTGAGGGGACCCACCCAAAAAATCGGACCCTGAGGGGCCCTGGCCACAAAATCGGACCCTGAGAGGCCGCACCCACAAAATCGGACCCTGAGAGGCCGCACCCACAAAATCAGAACCTGAGGGGCCCCACCCACAAAATTGGACCCTGAGGAATCCCGGCCACTAATTCAAATCCTGAGGAGCCCAGGCCACCGAATCGGATCCTGAGGGGCCCCACCCACCAAATCAGACCCTGAGGCCAAAGTGGCCCCTGAGAGGCACCCACATTTAAAACGGATCCTGAGTTGAAAGTCTTGCAGGGGCAGCAGGCAAGTCTCTCTTAAAGGGGCAGCCCAGGCACCATTTCAAACCACTATCTGTACTTCCTTCAGGAAATACACATCTAGTTATTATAAATGAGAAAATTGTGGTGCTGCAGAAGAAGTAGGCGGTGTGCACGATACGGTTTATTACAATTAGTGCAATTTCTCTCGGGAGCATGTATTTTCAACTGTATATGGAAGAAGAGTGTGAGGTGCTACTGGAGGTGGCGACTATAAAGGAGAAAAGCCGTGCTGCAGAAAAATGCTGTGTATGAAGGAGGAGCGTGAGGTGCAGGAGGAATAAGGCCCCTTAACGGCTGCTATTAAAAGTAATACTGGCAGTCGTTAAGGGGTTAATATTGTGTTAAAAAAAAACTTTTGCTTCAACAAAATGGTGACGGTTGTGTTCCGTGTACCAGTTCGGGAGGGTTGCTATGTTCAACAGCAACAATTTCTTTTTCTTGTGCGCATTCCCAGACTGGTCCTTGGAACACAGTGGGCTGTGCATGTGCAGATTGACAGCATTGCTTGCCGATAGATGCTATTGCGCCTGCGCCAGCACTGTTTTGTTGAAGCAAAATTTTTCTTTTTTGAAGACCACAACACTAAATGCGCTGGTGCAGTATTTAAAATAGGAAGCACTTCAATGAAGGTTCAGTGACCTGTCATTTAAGCCCAGAATGATCATGATGAGGCCAGAGCACCAAAAAGATCCACATACCAGCACACCCCGGAGCACCAGCATCTCATTAACTTCAAACTTCAAACACAGATTAAAAAAGAAACATAAGATGGATTTCTCCAACCCAAGTATCATTTTAATCAGTGTAACAGCGTCAACCTGACAGTGTCTGTAGTTTAGTTAGCAAAATCCTGATGACAGGTTCGCTTTGAAATTAGACAAATGCAACTAATGCCACTCAAAATTAGTCCTTTAAAATTTCTAACTAAATGGTATTACACTCCCACAAGAGAAAAGCTGTATTGCGCCTCAATGAGCAAGAATTACAGAAAGAAGAAAGGAAGGCAAGACTTACAGAAATGAGTACAGCAATGGAAGACAGGGAGGTAAAGAGCTGCTTCCTCAAGGGCCACTGAAATGTCTCAGCAGAGAGAAACAAGACTTGCAGACATGAGAAGTTAATTTGTGTTGCAAATCTGTAGTGTTGAATATATGATGTGAAATGTTTTTATGTCCAATTAGTGTTGAGCGATACCTTCCGATATCGGGAAATATCGGATCAGATTGGATCGGACCGATACCCAAAAAGTATCGGATATCGCCCATTCTGATACCGGAAACCAATGCAAGTCAATGGGACAGAAATATCGGAATTAAAATAAACCCTTTCTTTCCTTGTAGGTTAATTCTACATGAAGGAAAACAACTAAGAATAATGTAGAATGTATTGGGGGAGGTGGAGGAGACATTAAAGGCATAGAGGTTTAGCCAAATCAAATGGAATAGCAGGAAGTAATTTTTTTTTTTAAGACGTTCGGAGTTACAAAGATATTGACTATGTTAAAGGGGTTGTGTAGCAATAGAGGGAGACGTTCAGAAAAGGCACATGTTGGCGGAGTGTTGGAGGGGAGTGCTTCATCTAGCTGGGAGGTTGACGGAGCACCTCACCCGGAGAACACGGCACGGATGCGGGCACCTGTATGCACAACAGACTGTGAGTAAAGCTTTGGAACTACATGCCCTGGTGTCCTCCAGTTATTCCTGCGCCAACACACTCAGCACTGCTACATCTCTGTGCCTGGCCCTGCACCATCTACGTCTCTTCACTACCTCTCCATCTACACTGCCCTGGGACTACAGCCCTACCTGTGGAGGGGCACAACATCATTGCTGCACCACACCAACTGTCCCAGAGGATCTGTCTGCAGTGTCGGCTTAACATCTTCATTGCCGAACACCACAGGTGGCGTCACGAATCATTCACTCATAAACTTTAATCATCATCCACACGTTCAACATTTCCCTTTTACAATGGACGCCCAGGGCCACGGACCGGGTCACAGCTACCGTGACATCTCCCATTGAAACCAACGGGCCGGGTACCGAGTACCCCACCAGCCCTGGCGGGCGACCCAACTTGGAGGAAATACATAACAGAACAGGTTGTCCGGGCTTTTCACATAATCTCAGTGCATATCTGGGCTGCAGAATGCTGACAATAAGTAATTTACCTTCTGTGGCTAGTCTGCATGGTTTCCAAGATATCATCTCTTGCTTCAAAGATAAACATCTAGGGGGGTGTGTTCTGGCATTGAAATGAGAACTTGTCGTTTCCTCCTCCCTCTCTAGTTTTACTTTCCATAGATCACTGTTCAGCGTGTGTCTGGGGGAGGATCAACTGGGTGATCTGCTCGCAGCCAATCATAGCCATGCCATTAGTTAACATGCCTACATGCCTAACAGGATGTGCCCACACTTCTTAGGATTCCTCATTGGCTGAATCAAATCAAACTGGCTCATAGCGTTATGGGAACTTCCGATTCCGGTATTCGATATGCAAAAAGTATTGTAACTCAGTATCGGACTTCCGATACCGCGAATATCAGCCGATACCCGATATTTGCAGTATCGGAATGCTCAACACTATGTCCAATATAATCATTATAATTTGTTATATCTAACCACAGTTACTATGCCCAGGCAATGCTGGGCTATTCAGCTAGTTTTAAATAAAAGCAAATAAAACTCATCCTTTACTACCCAGAAAAGTACAAAAAAAAATTATGGTGCATATATGGAACCTACACGGTGTATGGTGCAGTATGGAACTTTTGGCACCAGATATGCACGAATTTGACTCCCATATTGGTTTTGTAAGATATGTCCTTTTAATAAAGTGGATGCATATACTATATACAACAGTAAGTGCGCTTTACAAGATAGATGTATTAACGTATGCCTCCAATCTCCAGACTCCGGACCTTTCAGCACCAGGTAGATACAGACTTTCTTCATGTTGAGCGTTAACATTGTTTGTGTTGAGTAACAATGGTCGAGCGATGAGATCAGCAGATTACTGTGCGGAGATAAAGACCTTTTCTTCTTGTTATTTAGTTGCTTCTTTTGAGTCATTATTGATTGACGTTGGTGGATACATTATTCAGATATCTGCATATCTCCATCCATTTACAAGGTCACCATGGTGACTGTCAGATTATCGGGAAAACATTATCATCCGTTGCTCTTTTCACTATTTTCTAACAAAACATCTGTTTCTGTCTGTCCGCTGGTGACTGGTAAATTACTATAATATATACAATAGTGTCATGTAAACTGTTGACCTCTATTCTTCTCTAGGTGTATGTAGCTCACTGCTTCTAAAACATTTTTGCCAACTCTCTTGGAATGTCAAGAAAGCTCTTGGATAATGTGACCTTCTGGTCTCATAGAAGAGTTGGCAAATCTCCTAGGTGCCAAAGAAGACCCTTAAAACCTGGACCCCAAGTTATAGCATTCAGAGGTGCATTTAGAGATCAGAAACCAGACGGAGCATGGCTTGTCAGAAAGGGAACATGGTTATTAAAAAAAATAGATAAAAAATAGAAAAACATCGACTCAAATGGAATCCTTATCCCTTATGTCCCAGAAAACAATTTTAAAAGTCGTCATGTTCGATATCTGTAAAGTTGGCGTCACTGTTGTGACTCATGCATGATGAGACGCAGTGTGCATCTTAATGGTCCCTTGTAGCTAACCCAGGACATAAAGTTTCCATCCATAATACATAGCTTCATCAAGAGCATTGTAATGAAGCTCTGTTCGTAGTATACTGGCAGCTCTTATTGGGGCTTCCACAGGCTTTGCACAAGCCACTCTGTTTAGCAAATCCTTGGGGAATTCTGCCTTCACCTATTAATTCCTATATATGGATCTTGACTTATGCATGGTCCCCCTGGGTTACTTACATGGGTGGCTCCTGGCTGGTGGAGCAATCGGGCAGAGAGATGGGTCTTTATTAGGGACAGAATCATGAGGCAGGTGGGTAAACAGACAGAAAAAAATGAGCCAAGGACATGAACTAAACACCAGTAAAAACAGGGCAACAAACCAGGGTAATACAAAACTATAACTGACATATAGAAGTATTTTCAGGGGGTTTAAATAAGGAGTGGCTCCACCTAAAGCTCACAGCAGGGAGCCGATTACAACAGATACTCAGCATTCTACAGCAAGACATAGTCACCCTGCTTGGGCACCACCAAAATTCTGTCCTATTAATGTAAAACTGGACACGATTACATTTCTCATCACAATTGGCAGTGCAGGTGCAGCATCACCTAGTAGAAGATGTCATAGTAGAGGGTTCATCCTTGGACATTTTTGCAAAAAAGGACAAATAGAAATGCAGCCATATTGGTTGTCATTCTATCCACATCTTCATGATAGTAATTGACTGTAGTAGGCCAGTATGTCCTATAAGTTTCAAAGTTATAAAAAGTTGAGGAGAAAAGATAGCGCAAAATAAGGGCTTATCCGGTAATAATTGTCAGAGATGGTATCAAATATATGCTGCTGACCTGATCCCAGGTTGTGTGGCTGCTGCCGATCCACGGGTGTTTGCACAAAAGAAACATAAAAAATGGAAAGTCCGTGGTCTATATCAGTGCTGAGAGCTGATAAAGAAACGTCAAATCCCAGATAATGCAAAATAACATTTTTTATATTTCAATTTTTCTACGCGTTTAGAAGAGTAAACCTTATCATATGGTTTTTGTTTCCCGAAGAAGTGGGTGACACTTGGAAACGCATAGAAAAATAAAAATTAAAGAACCATTATTTTACATTATCTGGCATTTGACGTTTCTTCATCAGCTGGAATTGCGGCTATTGACCATGAACTTTCCATTTTTTTTAAATACGGCATGTTTCAAAGTGACAGTTTGCCATGCTCCCCCATCAAAGGTGACCGCTAATATACCTGCACGTCAAGAAAGCATGACTTGCTCATATATTATTTATATGCTTTTTTTGTACACTATGATGACTGTACAGAGGCATCAGAAATCTTTGCATTTCTTACGCATAGAGGAGGCATCTCCCATGACGCTGCAGAAGCTCGGCTGTCAGCATTACTCAGCACTTAGTAAGGAAACCTCAAGGTAATGAACTGCAGCTCCAAAATTTAACGCTCAGAAAAACTATACTAAGAGTTTGGAGAAAAAAAAGTAGAATTTAAAGTACCCTTTTTGTGAGTTTTCTCATTAAAGGGGTAAAGGGGTATTCCCATCTTTTAAATTTATGGCATATCCAGTGGATAGAGGGTATGAAATAATGTGCTATATAACCAACACATGTCCCATTATAACTATCATAATGTAGCTGCAGTGGAACAAGACAATGTACATTTGTACTGGTTGACCTTGAGTGATTGTCCAAGACTTTGATATTGATGGCCAATCATTAAGGGCCCGTCACACACAGCGAGATCGCTAGCGAGATCACTGATTTTGTGACGACACAGCGATCTCACCAGCGATCTCACTGTGTGTGACAGGCATCAGCGACCGGCCCCCCCCGCCGGGTATCGCTGATCGTGCTTGATCGTCCTGGGCCATTTTTTGATCGTTGGTCTCGCGCTGGCCAGCGTGCATCTCCATAGAGAGCAATGGCGAGTCTGAACCACAGTCCCACAGCACAGGAAAGGCAGGGACATACGGGTCACACTCCGCTCATGGTGTCATCATAGAGGTAAGATGCAGGAGGACTGGAGTTCCAGTTTCAGCAGAGGAGGCAATGGAAGTCAAACCACGTAGAGTGTCCATTAGACATGGTGGTCATTGATTTTCATGACCCAATCCAGTGGCCATGACGGTAATCTGTTGCCGGTGGAGGGTAGGCCAGAGAACTATTTCTTACCTAATGGCATACATGGACTCTCTTTTGAGTAGATTGTCCAGCGCAACGTCATTATTATGGCATCACACACATGTAATGTTGCTCTAGGTTGGGCAATCAAAAGAGGAGCAGTAGATGCTGGAAATTCGGAGACGACTCGTAGGGCTACCATCTGACAACCACAGATAGAGTCCTGCTAATGGATTTTTGCCATGTCCTGTGACTATACATAAAAATGTATAATCATTTTTCAAAACCTGGATGGAGGTTTCCTCTAAGGCTGTGGTCACACTTGCAAGAAACTCGCATGAGTCTCCTATCTCAATACCCGGCACTGCCACCGGCACTCGGGACCTGAGCGCTCAGATGCTTAGAGATACATGCAGCCGCACACTCCGGTCCCGAGTGCCGGCGGCATTGCCGGGTTTTGAGGTGTGAGACTCGTATGAGTTTCTTGCAAGTCTCACCCCGGCCTATGGTATGATTTGCTCTGTTGGGTCTAGTTTTCAGATGCAAGGAACCTACTACTTCCCCACATGGACAAAAAATGGAGTCTTAATAGACTATGGTTGCCATATTAAAGATGAACTATGTTGGATCCATACTTTGTGAAACAAGAGGAAAGTTATCGAGCTAACCCTCATCCTTGTAGTTCGGAGCACAGGAGATGTCTTTGTCTGGATGCAGTAGTATAGTTTAGTATATTGTGTATGTCTCCACCGATAGATGGGAAAGCTTTTTCTGTTTTGACTTGGTAGAAAATCCTCCCTCTTTGTCTGGTCTTTTTTTTTAATTCATTTTCTTTTTATTTTCTGATTCTTTTTCTGTAGATATAATGGACCCAATCTTGTATTGAAATACATGAAAGAAAAAGGTCGTTTGGTGAATATAGCGGTGGATGAGCGGAGCTCTCCCTATTATCTCATCCGGGATCGCCAAGGCAATGCCATTGGGGTCACTGCCTGTGATATTGATGGTGATGGACGAGAAGAGATTTATTTCCTGAACACGAACAATGCATTCTCAGGTAAGGAGATTTCGACAGAAGCTTGTACCTGACATGGAGATGTTTTATGCCGGATCTTGTGCCCTGGTATTAGATGAAATAAAAAGAAACTTGAGCCTAAGGGATGGCAGAGGCTACGCCATGGAGCTTTTAAGTATGACGCTGAATTTCTGTTCCATGTTTTAGTTATAGAACAGGGAACACTTTGGCAAAAGATACAACAAATGAATATATTTTCAAGCCTCTAACCTTTACTTTGCTGCCATTGACAAGACGTCAAATTGTGCAAAAAGTGTGTGGTTGATAATAATAATAATTTTATTTCTATAGCGCCAACATATTCCACAGCACTTTACATTATAGAGGGGACTTATACAGACAATAGACATTACAGCATAACAATAATCACATAGATCAAAACAGATACAGATGAGGGCCCTGCTCGCAAGCTTACAATCTATAAGGAAAAAGGGGAGACACGAAAGGTGGATGGTAACAATTGCTTTTATTGTTTGGACCAGCCATAGTGTAAGAACCGGGTGTTCCTGTTGCTGCATGAACCAGGTAACCGTCTATATATGTAACAGGACAGACACAGAGGGCTATTAAATGTTTAAAGCATGTGAGAACATGAAGCGAGGAACCTGGTTATGGTAAAAATTTTGAATGGGCCACACAGGGATATTTAGGTTAATACGTTGAGGTGGTAGACAGTCTCAACAAATGCGTTTTCAGGGCACGCTTAAAACTGCGTGGATTAGGGATTAGAATCATAGAATCATAGAATCGTAGAGTTGGAAGGGACCTCCTGGGTCATCAGGTCCAACCCCCTGCTCAAAGCAGGAATCGCTAAATCATCCCAGTCAGATGTCTGTCCAGCTTCTGTTTGAAGACTTCCATTGAAGGAGAACTTACCACTTCTCGTGGCAGCCTGTTCCACTCATTGATCACTCTAACTGTCAAAAAGTTTTTTCTAACATCTAATCTGTGTCTCCTCCCATTCAGTTTCATCCCATTGCTTCTAGTCTTTCCTTGTGCAAATGAGAATAAAGATGATCCTTCTACAATGTGACAGCCCTTTAGATATTTGTAGACAGCTATTAAGTCTCCTCTCAGTCTTCTCTTTTGCCAACTAAACATTCCCAAATCCTGCAACCTTTCCTCATAAGACAGGGTTTGCAGACCGGTCACCATTCTGGTCGCTCTTTTCTGAACTTGCTCCAGTTTGTTGATGTCTTTTTTAAAATGTGGTGCCCAAAACCGGACACAATATTCCAGATGAGGTCTGACCAAAGAGGAGTAGAGGGAAATAATGACTTCATGTGATCTAGACTGTATGCTTCTGTTAATACATCCTAGAATTGCATTTGCCTTTTTTGCTGCTGCATCACACTGTTAACTCATATTCAGTCTGTGATCTATTAGTATACCCAAGTCTTTTTCACATGTGCTGTTGCTTAGCCCTATTCCTCCCCTTCTGTATATGCTTTTTTCATTTTTATTGCCCAGATGTAGTACTTTGCATTTTTCCCTGTTAAAAACCATTCTGTTAGTTGCTGCCCACTGCTCCAGTTTATTTATATATTTTTGAATCCTCTCTCTCTTCTCTAGTATTAGCTATCCCTCCTAGCTTTGTGTCATCAGCAAATTTTAATCAGTTTACCCTCAATTCCTTCATCTAAATCATTGATAAAGATGTTGAACAATACAGGGCCCAGGACAGAGCCCTGTGGTACCCCACTTGAGACATTCTTCCAACTGGATGTGCAGCCATTTATGACCACTCTTTGGGTCCGATCACTAAGCCAGTTATGAATCCACCTAACAGTTGCCTTGTCCATTCCATACTTAGTCATTTTTTCAATAAGGATTGTATGAGATACTTTGTCAAATGCTTTGCTGAAGTCAAGATATACTATATCTACAGCATTTCCTTGATCCACCCAATCAGTGATTCGTCATAGATGGAAATTAAGTTAGTCTGACATGACTTATTAGTTACAAACCCATGCTGACTCTGTTTAATCACTTCATTCTTATCCAGGTACTAACATACATGTTGTTTTAATAATTTGTTCAAAGATCTTTCCTGGTATAGAAGTCAGACTCACCGGCCTATAGTTGCCTGGGTCCACCTTCTTCCCCTTTTTGAAGATAGGAACAGCATTTGCTCTTCTCCAGTCTTCTGGCACTTCTCCTGTTCTCCAAGAATTTTCAAAGATTATGGAGAGGGGTTCAAAAATTTCTTCTGCTATCTCCTTCAGTACTCTGGGGTGTAATTCATCTGGACCTGGAGACTTGAATTCATTTAGGTTAGCTAAGTGTTTCCTCACTATTTTTCTGTTTATAGATATCCTGGATTCTTCTATTCCCTTAATAGGACAGTGAAGAACAGTTGATGTTATATTTCCTTTCTGAGAGAAAACAGATGCAAAATAGGAATTTAAAAGTTTGGCCTTCTCAACATCCTGTCTTACCATTTCATTATTTTCATCATGTAAAAATCCTTTAACATCTTTGACTTTTCTTTTACTTTTGACATATCCCCAAAATCCTTTATTATTGCTTTTGACATCTCTTGCAAGCCTCAATTCATTTTCAGCTTTAGGTAATCTGATTTGTGCCCTGCAGGTTCTGCAGACAGCATTATATTCTTCTTTAGATATGCCTCCCTCTTTCCATTTTATAAACATTTTTTTCTTCCTTTTTAGCATGTGCTTACGTTCTGTGTTCATCCCTTCTGGTTTCCTTAAATGCTTTCTATTCTTCCCTCTTTTCGGAATTGTTAACAATTGTGCTTTGAGAATTTCATTTTTCAAGATTTCCCATCCTTCCTGGACACTTTTGTCTTTAAGGATATCCAGCCATTGGATCCCTCCAATTCTCTTTCTGAATCCCTTAAAATCTGCCTTTCTGAAATCTAACCTTGACGTCTGAGTCTTCACAGGTCTTCCTCCTCTAGTTATCCAAAATTCTAAAATAGCATGGTCGCTACCTCCTAGGGTCCCAGCCACTTTTACCTCCTCAACCATTTCCTCCCTGTTTATAAGGATTAGATCCAAGGTAGCAGTTCCCCTCTTTTTCTCTCCTACCTTTTGGAAGATAAAGTTGTCAGCAAGAGAGGATAAGAATTTCCTTGACCTGTTAGTTTTGCCTGAGAGAGATTCCCAACAAATGTCTGGATAGTTGAAATCTCCCATGACAACTATGTCATATTTTTTGGAGAACTTGGCCATTTGATGCATAAAGAGGTCATCCATATCTTCAGCTTGCACAGGCGGCCTGTAGTAAATGCCTACAATGGTGTCCTTTCCATTTTTCTGTCCTTTTATTCTTACCCAAACAGTTTCCACAGAACTCCCAGTCTCTGAAGCTTCAATCTCTGTGCAGATATATGTGTTTCTAACATACAATTAATCGTATTAACCTGGGTAGTGCATTCCAAAGAATTGGTGCAGCACGTGAAAAGTCTTGGAGATGGGAGTGGGAGCTTCTGATTATTGAGGATGATATCCTCAGGTCATTAGCAGAACGGAGAGCACAGGTAGGGTGGTAGGCTGATTGATGGGTGTTCCTATTAGTTATACATTATCGGATTGAGGCCATCTTATAGCAAGGAGCCAAAATAGGCAAAACTGGAAGATTCTGGGACTTGATGCCAAGTTTGAATTGGGTTTTCCAACTATGTTTGAAAAACATTAAAATTTGAGAGTCCTCAGTGGTTGATACCTTTTAATGGCTATCTGAAAAGATGGTGACAAATTTCAAGCTTTCGAGACTACTCAGGTCTCTTTATGAGGCATAGAACAATACAAAATCTGAAGAGTCACATATTTATGCACAAGAGGACACAGGAATAATGCAGTAGATAAGAGACGTGACGTGAAGCAGAACTATCATTATGGGAGAGGGATAAACTGTTGTGTCTGTAAATATTGGAACATATCCTCCTCTACCAAACTGTACAGCTGGCACAAAACAGTCAGGGGGTAACGTTCTCCAGGCATTCACCAAACCCAGACTCCTCCATGAGACGCCAGATAGAGAAATGTGATAAGTGACTGCAGAGGACACGTTTCCACTGTTCCCGAGTCCAGTGGTGGTGGCTTTACCATACTCTTTCCGATACTTGGCATTGTGTTTGGTGATGTATGGCTCCAAGCAGCTACTCGGCCATGAAGCCCATGACTTGAAGCTCCTATTAGGGGCACTATTATTGTGCTGATGGCCCTGGCATAGGTAATTACTTCTGTACTGATTATGACTAACAGCAGTCTGAGGCCCTATGAAGAGCTTGGATTCTTACTACTCAGTAGTGCAGCGATTACACAAGATGATATTAGCTTCTGGAAGGATAGTTAAACATTTGGTTTATTTTCTGCTGCTCTTAAGTTTCTTCTATAGTATTTTGCCAAATAGTAAAGCCTCTCACCTAGTCAAATCAGATCAGATTAAACAGAGTCAGCATGGGTTTGTAACTAATAAGTCATGTCAGACTAACTAAAAATTCCTTCTATGACGGAATCACTGATTGGGTGGATCAAGGAAATGCTGTAGATGTAGTATATCTTGACTTCAGCAAAGCATTTGACAAAGTCTCTCATACAATCCTTATTGAAAAAATGACTAAATAGGGAATGGACAAGGCAACTGTTAGGTGGATTCATAACTGGCTTAGTGATCGGACTCAAAGAGCGGTCGTAAATGGCTGCACATCCAGTTGGAAGAATGTCTCAAGTGGGGTACCACAGGGCTCTGTCCTGGGCCCTGTATTGTTCAACATCTTTATCAACGATTTAGATGAAGGAATTGAGGGTAAACTGACTAAATTTGCTGATGACACAAAGCTAGGAGGGATAGCTAATACTAGAGAAGAGAGAGAGAGGATTCAAAAAGATATAAATAAACTGGAGCAGTGGGCAGCAACTAACAGAATGGTTTTTAACAGGGAAAAATGCAAAGTACTACATCTGGGCAATAAAAATGAAAAAAGCATATACAGAAGGGGAGGAATAGGGCTAAGCAACAGCACATGTGAAAAAGACTTGGGTATACTAATAGATCACAGACTGAATATGAGTCAACAGTGTGATGCAGCAGCAAAAAAGGCAAATGCAATTCTAGGATGTATTAACAGAAGCATACAGTCTAGATCACGTGAAGTCATTATTTCCCTCTACTCCTCTTTGGTCAGACCTCATCTGGAATATTGTGTCCAGTTTTGGGCACCACATTTTAAAAAAGACATCAACAAACTGGAGCAAGTTCAGAAAAGAGCGACCAGAATGGTGACCGGTCTGCAAACCCTGTCTTATGAGGAAAGGTTGCAGGATTTGGGAATGTTTAGTTTGCAAAAGAGAAGACTGAGAGGAGACTTAATAGCTGTCTACAAATATCTAAAGGGCTGTCACATTGTAGAAGGATCATCTTTATTCTCATTTGCACAAGGAAAGACTAGAAGCAATGGGATGAAACTGAATGGGAAGAGACACAGATTAGATATTAGAAAAAACTTTTTGACAGTTAGAGTGATCAATGAGTGGGACAGGCTGCCACAAGAAGTGGTGAGTTCTCCTTCAATGGAAGTCTTCAAACAGAGGCTGGACAGACATCTGACTGGGATGATTTAGCGAATCCTGCTTTGAGCAGGGGGTTGGACCAGATGGCCCAGGAGGTCCCTTCCAACTCTACGATTCTATGATTCATACTTTGCACTGATGAGGGGTATTACCCCGAAACACCGTATTTGCAAATTAAGATTCAGATTTGGCTGTTATCCTAAGTCATATGGCAAGTCTCCTTAAAGTGTTGATGTTGACTTGTAGGATTGCTGCTTCCAATAGGTAGAACTAGAACTAGTCTCTCTGAAGAGACAATTTACATATTTAATTTCCCAGAGGAGCATTCAAAGCATTTAAGTTTCCTCATACTGGCATGCTAGACCTGGCGTGTCACTCTCCATCAGGAGAAAACTTACCCCATCGATGACAAATAGTAAAAAAATGTGCTTGTTACTAGTTAAAGAATTGCTCCGACCAAGAAATAAACATTTCTCACCTTTTGACACATCATATCCTGTATAGATGTAGAGGTGATGTAGTGGCCCAGAAACCCTATACTGACAAATAGAGTGAGGCTTAGAGATGAGTGTATTGAATTTGTGTCAAATTTTAAGAACTTTACTGGACCTGTAGGCTTCAGAAAATTTGCGATTTGAATTGAACAAATTGCCAAAAAAAATTATCCGCTGCCACTTTACACAAGGTATAAAATTGCATGAACGAGAGAAGACTCACATGATCTCAGAATCGGAATTTCCCAAATTACCTTCCAGCTATTATAGCGCAAAGTATAGTACAGCCAAGCTGGAGGGAATATCCTAGCCTGTATAAAAGCCGAGACAGGGAACACAGCAGCTGCATTGTAGTGAATCTGGATAGTGAGAGGACGTCACAGCTCGTAGCTTAGCTATATAGATAAGAAGAGAAAGCGTGAAAGGGAATCTGTCACGTTCAGATATGCTATTGTGTAGTTAGTCTGCAGGTAAATAGTATTTAAACCCTGTGTAGGCAGCTTTTGGGATGAACAACTATGGGGAGAAAAAAAGAGTTACCATGTGTAGAGGCATAGCCATATGTATTGAAGTCACTTGGACATTATATAAGGCTGTATTTGCGTAAAACAGCTTGAATCGGGTTCACTACAGTCCTAGGAGACCTCAGAGTGTTACACATGACTTTTCAGGCCAGTTGGAGGCTTTGCAGCAAATAGATTCACTACACATTAAGTTTTGAAGAAAAATTCAAAGAATCTGGCAAATTCGAATTTCAAAAGATTCTCTCATCCCTTGAGGTTAGTAACTGGTAGTAGCATCTTATTTTTTTTTTGCATTAAACATCTGGTATTGAAACTTTATTATCATATGTGAGTAACAACAACTTAACGAAAAGTTTCCCTGTCTGACTAAAATATCATTAAATATTTGCTCTTTGTTGTAATGTGTTACAATGTGACAGATTTGTCAGCTGGTGCAAGTTGTGCTATTTTGACACTTTATTTTTAGCTTAGATTTTTATGCTCAATTTCTTTCGAAGCATTTGGTGTTGCTCAGTCAAGTCAGAAATGTGCCAGAACTGGCACCTGCTACAATTCACTGATTGTTTTTTTGTTTGTTTGTTCTTTTTAAGACCTAATTATTTTATGCTATGTTAAGAAAAACTATTTTTTTGTATTTAATTATCATCCAGGCTTTGAAAAGTTCTCAATATACTTAATACCTTATTTTGCTTTCTTTTCTCCCAAACACTGAGCTGCAGTACTGTTTCAATGCCCATGTGAGGGACGACGGAGATGTCCCTCCGCTCCTGGGGTGTGCCCCCACCCTTGGGATTCCACAGGATCATTGTTTTTCTTTAATTAAACTCCAGGAACAAGCACTTTGAAGCTCTGTGACTAGCAATTAGCACAAGGGTGTTAGCTCCAGTGCAGCCACAGCCAAACTGGATTCCTTTGTCTAACTCAAGCACCACAGGTCACAGCAAGGCTCTGAGGTATTGAATCTGGAAAATGACCTATAATAACAGAATGCAATATCTCTGAGTCTAACCGAGCACATTATTGGACTCTGCATTCCTTCCCCCACGAGCTCGTAACATCCAGCCACCCCTAGCACTCTGCGTTATGGAGTTATGAAGCATGGCTACTAGGAATTACATACTGCAGGCAGATTTGATCTTTCTGCGCAGTTAAAATCCAGCAGAATCCAGTGGCACCACTGCCGTTCCATTCAGAGCTTCAGGCGCAAAGTTATGAGCCTCCACGGATCGGGACAGAAAACCATACTCTCAGATATGGGAGGAGGGAGGCTGCACAAGCCCAGGGGTGGGCACAGAGTGTGGGAGGGAGCAGCCTAGGAGATAAGAGGCAGCTCATTTTGAGCTGAGTTTTCTACTGGCAGAAGGATCCGTTACCAGACGCGGCCAGGAAAGCCTGTATCTAAAATTTGGACCTGTGATCCATCAGCCGCTCTTTGTGGTCACATGTTACATAACACTGTATTTGCAACCTATCTATACCCTATCCTTGTACTACACTCTTGACTGTATACCTATATATTGTTCTGTAAATATATGCCTGTATATTTCTAGTTCGCCTTTCGGCGATTAAATATAGAATTAATCTCGGTCTGCTCTTTTATCTCAGTACACGAATCCCCATGTCCGCATGCTCCATTGGTTATTATATGCTTCCTGGGTTGTTTTCTGACCTGATATAAGCCTGCTGATGGACGGGGCTTATTTTGAACAAGGAACTGGTGGCAGCAGACCGTAATGTTTTAGTGAGGAACTCTGGCAGTGACGGCCGGGAGGTATATATATATATATATATATATATATATATATATCCCCAGCCTGGACTGGTGATATATATCCCCCCTCACAGGGAGCGCCTCGGTAACTCGTACCTATAAGGGAAGCCTTTCCGGTGACTATTTGCTCTCAGTTCAGTTCCCTGACTGACCTGGGGCAAGTGGTGGCGCCAGAGAGCCGATCCCTGCTAGGTCCTTCTCTCCCTCCCCTGAAGTGAGCGAAGTCGACACCCCATTCCCCTGTGTGATCCGTCACAGCTCAGTTCATGCTCCTTTAGATGTTGCTTTCAACTGCTACTTAATAGAGATCTGTAGACTATATTTAGAATCTTCCATGTCTGAACCTCTCTGCTCGCTAATCCCATACTCAGATAGGAAAGGTCTGGTCCACAGACTGTTTGAATATTGTGTGTGGATCATTGAAGAGCAGCAGCTGAAAGCAGCTTCTAAAGCAGCATAAAATGATCACTACAGCGCAGTGTTTGGAAGAGAAGGATGCAAAATAAGGTAGGAAAGTATATCATCAAAAATCATAATTTTGCAATGCCTGAAGAATAATTAAAAAAAACAAACTTTTGTCGGCATTTAAATGAATAAATGTCCTGCTCTGGTGCATCTTACAAACCACGAAAAGAGAACCTACACATAAAATCTACACCTAATAAAAAGCATTTGGGAGCGAAAATGTTGTAAATTATGCCATGGGTTAAATTAAACTTTTCTTATCACTAGTCAATTCTTTTCATTTTTATTTAAAAAAAATAATATTAAAAAAAAAATCTATGAGACTATGACATAAATACTGGAACAACAGTCTAGTCATTAGCACGTTAAGTCTAAATATGCAGTACTGATGGGAGACTTTGGGTCCTATTCCAGTCACATCCAAAATTGCCTGAAAAATCCTTATTAACATACTAACATATATTTTACTTATTAAACAAAAATTTGCTTATCTATATGAACAAATATTCAGTCTGTGTAGTAAAAAATACACATGTAGTAAAAAATACACATAAAATTACAATAATATTCATAACTCAATGTTTCCCTGGTTAAACCCACCCAATATCCAGGAAAAGAGGGGAAAATACAAATATATTACAGAAATAACAGGAAAAGTAGTCATGGTCTCCACTTGGTCTCCATGATGTAGTTTAGGCTATAACTGGCTGTATAGTACAATTTCTGACTGTCTAAGAGCTAAAATGCCGCATATTATGATGAGTATATTAATTAATGTGGTGCTACTAATCAATACACTTATGCCATGGATTTGGTTTTGTGGTCTGGGGAGAAAGGGGGACACATGTAACCCCTATTCTTCAATCCGTGGGATCCAAGAAGTGAGACCAATAATCTCACCAGTGGATAGCTGTCACAGTTCCCCTTTAAAGTGAATCTGTCTGCAGGTTTTTGTAGTAAGAGGTAGGGGCTGAAATACTGATTTCAGCAACGTGCCACTTATTATTAGGCTGTGGGCTGTTGTTTCAATACAATAAGTGTTTTATCAGCAGGAGATTATCACTGAAGGACTAGTGCACTAGTGCTTCCTGGTCAAGTTCCACCCCCAGCACGTCAATGTACAATGTACACAGAAAGCAGCCAATCTGTGGTGTGGGTGGGGTTAGCTTTCTCAGCTGTGCTACATGCTACATCTAAAAACTCTGATTGTGTCACAACTGCTGCACCCAGTAAACTAAGCGACACATCGCTGGAATCAGGGTCTCTTGCCCTACATTATGCTGCTCTCAGATGATGTAGCAAAAAACCTGGTAACAGATTCCCTTTAAAAGGAATTTTACACAAACCTTATAAAAGTGCAATATTATAAGACATGCTTCTAATATCAGTCCGAATATGTATATAATTATTTCTGGAGATAAAGTACGGCTAAGTCATATATCCAAGCGAAAAGCGCTACACCGAGCCTATCCCCTATTGACTGGTGACTGGAGACCATTAATTGCTTTTCAGCACACGGCTAAGAAAGGCTTTAGGTTTACTATCCCTTCTAACGTTATGTTCTCCTTGTCACACATTATTATCTGCTTTCTTGATACATATTCTTAGGATTTTCTTACAATCAGTCCATCCGGATTGACTCACTCCCACAGAACAATACACCTAGCGTTCTGACTTCTCATATACCTGGGCTGAATGGACGTATTATGTAAATGGTGATTATTTCACATTAATGAATGATTACAGCCCACACGGCTGCTTTATTTAATGACGAGCGAAAGATGTGAAACAAAGCAGAATGTGTTACGCGAAAGTTGATCTTTTTTGTAAGAAGCTGCGTAATAAATCTGTTACAATTAATCAAAACTTTACAGATCGGAGTAAGATTACCATTATTGCTTTAGGTTTAATACAATGTATTAGTTGGGATTAGTTAGGATAGGTCAACAATGTCTTATCTCTGGAGGTGCGACTCCCGAGCCCCCCTGACCAGCTGTCCTTGGTGTCATGCGTTACAGGACAGTTCAGCAATGGAATAGTGGTGACGGCCGGGTATTGCACATCTGCCCCCTATTGATTTGACTGGCGGGCGGATGTGCAGTACCCTGCTGTGGCCACTATACTGTTGGTGGAGCTGTGCAGCTCTATAACTGAGCAGTTCCGGCCACCACCAACATTGGCAAAAGCTAATCGCTGGGGGCGCCGGGTGTCTCACTGCCACCAATCTAACATTGATGACCTATCCTACGGATAGCCTATCAATGTTAAAGTCCCAGACCACCTCTTTAAGGGGAAGACAACGATGGGGTGGATGGAGGTGACTCCACCTCTAAGTACTAGGCCTATTTAGAGGATTGTTTAAAAATTAATATTCTGGCTAATCCAATTTTTTGGGTGAAATTTCAAGTGAATCCAATTGGCCTTCAACTAATTTTCTCATGTCTATTACTTACCGTTTGGACCCTTTCTCCCCTCTTCCTATTCTGCACAGGTCCCCTGCCATTCTTGGTACTTCCTCTTTGGTCAGGGCAGACACCTGACCGCTGCAGTCAACTAGTGCTGCTGCAAGGGATTGGTTGCAGCTATCACATGCCCACCTGGACCTAGTAGGAAGTATGGAGACTGACAGAGGACCCAGACAGAGTAAGAAGAGGAGCAGCAGGGGATTGGTAAAGTGATTTAAACTTGTTATTTTAGAACAATTTGGATGAAAAAAGATCAGGGGTGGACAACCTGTTTAAAGGGGTTGCCCAATTGAAAAAAAAACCCAAAATGATAAAATTTATGTATTAAGAAATGTGACTGAATCGCAAGACATTAATGCCGATCCCAGTCGTGTTTCCTCTAATTATGATTTAAGTTCATGAGAAAACTGCTGTGTATGAAGAGAGGTGGCTAATCGGCCGATTTTACTCTCTAAGCCAGCCCCCTTCACTCACAGCATTGGTCACGCACAAAGCTTCCACCAGAAGTACCAGAACCTAGGACCTAACTAACATCTTAAGATCAAGGCACCTTTCTTAATACATTTATACTGGCAAGTTATAGAACTCCATATCTTAAAAAAATGGGATGAAATTTACATGGAAATTTACATGGAAACCCCGGTGTAAGCACTCAGTGCAGAGTGCAGGATAAATGTGAGCTGAGCCTTACTGCGATGTTTGGGAGGCAGAATGAAAAAATCAACAGCAGGTGAAGAATTGGTTTTATTTACTTTTTACACCGTTCATCGTGTGGTATACGTGATTAGACGACTTTATTCTTCGGGTCGGAGTGATTACAGTGATACCAGATTTATAGCGGGCTTTTATATTTGGCTGCTATCACACACTAAAAGACGCTTTTTATTGCAAAAACTAATTTATGCATCACTATATTTAGACAGCTAGAATTTTTCCATATTTCGTCCGACTAAGTCTTTTGAGGGCTTGTTTTAATTTTTTTTTGCTTAAATGCAATCCCTTTAAGAACCCTTATCTTATTAGTAGACATTGGTCAGAAGGGTTTAACACACTGCAGGAATGTACATACATTACATGGGCATCCATTGATTTCACTTACAAACCTGTAATACTTCATTTCCCCTGTGGAGGCACTAGACATAAATGAAACACTTGCTGCTGGGTTCCCATAGAGTCTACAGCCGATCATTGGGGTCTGCGGTTTGTGATCAGGTTGCGGACCCGTCTAACAAAAAGGGGTTGACCCACTATCTTTGGATGTGAACAGAGAAGAAGAAAATGGATGGTGTCGGGACAAGTTTTGGCAGAGTCTAGCTTTGTATTATATATTGTCTTGTGTCTTTTTTATTTCGTTAAATTCTTAATTAAATTGGTTTCCTTAATTTGCCTTTAACAAATCTCATTTGTGCTGATTTACAATCTAATGGAAGAAATATCCCTAATTACCTGAGAAAAGCAGATGTCTGTGATGTGCTCGGGTAGACAATTTACACAGGTTGTCTGCTTTTCTGATGATGCCAGAAATCTTTACAGTCTCACAGATTTCATTTTGGAATTTATATAAGTCTCATTTTGTTATTTTTTGGGGGGGTCTGCTGACACATTAGATCCCACAGATTTTCGTAGCCTGTCATTAATTCACCAGTCGATGTTCTGTTTTCGCCATTACTGTAGAGACACCAACATACAATTATCCTCTGCAACTTTTTAAAAACAAAATTAAGCGATTTTTCAATTGGTTCTAATTTAAAATACTTGATGTTTTATGTATACAGCCCCAGTGCAGAGCTATGTGTCTTCACGATTGCAGAATAGAAACTTTGGATAGTCTGATCCTGCAGGAGTGCTGCTCCCCTCTATCTCTTATCCTGCCAGCTTTAGGTAAGAAACAAGAGGGGGCAGAATGGAGAGACAAATACATGTCTGCAAGATCAAACTGATCATATAATCTCATTTTTTATGTGATAGACAATCTGCAAGTCTCTTTTTTTAAATAATAATGTCTTAACCTTAAAAATCACTTGTGATTGTGGCCACTATTTTTTCTGTGTAACATGCCGACTACTACTTGTTGTAAAGTCTAGTTTGGCTGTGGCAGATGCCAAGTTGGCGTACAGGAAGTGAGAATGGATATTTGTCTCTCTACAGGAAGTGAGGGTGAAACTTTGTCTCTTTGCAGGAAGTGGGGTGGATCTATGTCTCTCTACATCATCTTGGGGCATGTCTATATCTCTACACAGGGAGTGGAGTAAAGTATTTGTCTCTCTACAGGAAGTGGGAGTGGATCTATGTTTCTACAAGAATTGGTGCTGGATCTATATCTCTCTAGAGCAGGGGTCTCAAACTGCATTCCTTGAGGGCCGCAAACCATGCGTGTATTTGAGATTTCCTTAGCATTGCACAAGGTGCTGGAATCATTATCTGTGCAGGTGATTAAATTATCACCCGTGCAATACAAGGAAATCCTGAAAACATGACCTGTTTGTGGCCCTTGAGGAATGCCGTTTGAGACCTCTGGCCTAGAGAAAGTGGGGGTGGATCTTTGTCTCTCTTCGAGAAATGGGGCTGGATCTACAGTATGTCTTTCTACAGGAAGTGGGGGTGAAACGTTGTCTCTTTACAGGAAGTGTGGGTGGATCTATGTCTCTCTACAGCAAGCGCGGGCATGTCTATATCTCTTTACAGGGATTGAAGGAGGGTCTTTGTCTCTCTACAGGAAGTGGGAGTGGATCTATGTTTCTATAGGAAGTGTTGTTGGATTTATATCTCTATAGAGAGAGTGGGGGTGGATCTTTGTCTCTACATAAAGTAGGGGTGGATGTTTGTCTCTATGAGAAATGGGGCTGGATCTATGGTATGTCTTTCTACAGTAAGTGGGGGTGGATCTTTGTCTCTGTACAGGAGATGTTGGTGGATCTACTTCTCTTTACAGGAAGTGGAGACGGGTCTTTGTTGTTCTACAGGAAATGAAGGTGGGTTTTACCCTGCAGAAAGTGGAGGCAGGTCTGTATCTCCATACAGAAAGTGGGAGTGGGCCTTCTTCTGTATACACCAAGATGAGCGGATCTGTATCTCTATACCTGAAGTGTTGACAGGTTTTTCTTCTCTTTTAAAGTGAGGATGGTTCTTTGTCTATATGTAGGAAGTGGGACTGAGTTTTTTTCTATACAGTAAGTGTCGGCGGGTCTTTATTCCACATATAGGGAGTGGGGGGTGGATCTTTTTATAAAGGTAGTGGGCTGGGTCTTTTTCTTTCTACAGGAAGTAGGGGCTGATCTTTACCTTTCCACAGGAAGTAGGGGTGGGCTTTTTTCACCATACAGAAGGTTGGTCAACTCTTTGTCTCTTTTTCTTTGTAGGACAAGTCTGCTCTCTGCTTTCTTGTCAAACTGCTTACAGCAATAACAGAGAGAAACGTTTTCAGTTCAGGGCAGGCAAACCCTTAGACAGTAGTAGGAGCAATGTATGTTGAGGAGTTAAGGGAAGGAAGTTCCTGAACCTCTAGAGCTGATAAAATAGGAAGTCTCACTGAAAAAATATTAAACGGCAAGTTACATAACATCGAATGGGACAATTACTGGATATAATAGACTAATATTGGCTCCAAAAGAAGTTAACAGTCTTCATCAGCCGTTTCTACTCTTAGTTCTTCCTGGCCTTGAATCATAAAGAGAATGAAAAAGACAAAGCTATCCAGCACTACCTAACAAGTGAGAAATAGTTTCAAAATACGATTAACTGCTTCATTGCATTTAAAACATGTGTACAAGATGTCTTATTCAGGCGGTTTCACTATAAAGCCTCCTGAAAAAGCACCCAGGACATACTCTTCAGGTTTCCACGCCAGGACAGCAGGTGGTTAAAAGAAGTGACCTGACCCTTTTACAGGCATTTTATTCTCTAAAGATGCTCATGATTTAGCAAAAAAAAAGAAGCCAGCATCTCCTGAAGCAGCTTCTTCTTGAACTAGGCAGGTTTCAACTGCCTGAAAAAGATGTTGTTTGCATTTGCTCTAAAGCGTGGCTAAGCTTTGCTCTGCTTGACTAAACTTTGCTTACTTTTCAAAAACTTGCCAAAAAGTATACACATTTTTGCTCAAATACAAGGAGTACAAAAATTTTGCCATATTTTAAACAGTTTTACACCAGGAAAACCAGGCCATAATTTTTGTTTGGAAGTGAAATAGAAAAGCTGTCAACAGTCGAGGGAGGAAGGTCTACAAAATGAGGCAGGGTTTTAAAAATAATGTGAAAAACCTTTCCAGACGGTCACACATTATTGTACAGGACCTGTTAGTGTCTTTCTTCCACCTCCTTTCTTTCTAGTAGCAGATGATTCAGTCAAAATCACACAAGTGGGAGTTTGGATAGAATTAGTACAGACAGTTGCTATTTTGTACTTTTGGTTGTCAGTACAGAGTATAAATGGAGCATAAATGTGGGAGGAATTTACATTGTAGATACTGCAGGATGGGTGCACTCCACTAGTATTAATACAGGGTGGGCCATTTATATATGGATACACCTAAATAAAATGGGAATGGTTGGTGATATCAACTTCCTCTTTGTGGCATATTAGTATATGGGTGGGGGAAAACTTTTCAAGATGGGTGGTGACCATAGCGGCCATTTTGAAGTCAGCCATTTTGTATCCAACTTTATAAATGGCACACCCAGGTGTATCCATATAAATGGCCCACCTGGGACCGTAAACAGGTGAACGTTCGATCTGAACCATAAGGATGTCGTCTTGTTAACATGTTGCTACTGTCTTTTAGCCATCTACAATATTATCAAAATGTATTATTATTTGTTAGTGGCAAAACCCGTTTGATCATCCTACAGTTATGATGATGCCACATGTCTCTGGGTAAGAGTCACTGGGGTCGATTCATTAAAGTTTTCATATGGGAAAATGTCATAAAGGCTATGAAAAGTTGGAATTTTTCTGCACGATGAGTTGCGCAAAAATGTTGCTACTTTTTACCGTTTTCTCAACAGATTTAATGGGTGATTAACTGGAGTGGCACCAATGGTCACGCATCAAATTCATCAAACGTGCCACTGTTTTGTTCACCAGAGATACTACTCCAGCCCCTGATTGTAGTAGCATTTGTGGAACAGCGCACAGAGGAGAGGTGCCAAATTCAATAAGTTGCGTGTGCCTTTTGTGTCTTCTACTCCAAGGTTTCATTTTGCCAGTCTTGGAGAATCGACCCCCTTGTCTTTCCTAGTCCACGCTTGCAGAAATATCCAAATCTATAGGAATTATTGATTATAGAGAACCTGTCATCTAAACCGGTGCTAACTCATAGTTATTCCTTATAAATAACTTTCTAAGAAAAAGACATGAGTGCATCTCCCCAAATTCGTTTTGGGCAGATTTGCTCGAATTAGGCAGCAGATTCAATTTGGCCCGAACATATATATAGTCTACTGAGGTCTCTCCAGACTCCAAAGCATAATAAATGGAGGACCGTGCAGTTGCGCAAAAAGATTATACTCACCTGTCCTGCCTCTGTTGTTCCCATCTGCTCCTGCGCTCGCTACGGATTGGTCTTTTTGGTCTAGATCTAGGAATTGCACGATCACGTGAGAAGACCATTTCGAAGTGAACAGAGGACCAGTTGGGCAAAACTGGTGAGGTGCAGACTTATGACAGGTGAATATAATTTTTTTCAATCCCATCCTGGTTCTCAAATGAATTATTTTGCTGGATTTATGCAGATTGGTCCCTAAAAATTAATTACCGAATCGAATTGCTCATCTCTACTAACAACTCCTTCGAATCTCTACAGCCATACAAAACTTTGATAAAAACATCTCAAAGTTGTCTTGCATTTTTGGCTAGTGAATGCCGAGCTGTCCAATGTGCCCAGATATCACCGGACCTTGCCCGCGGTCCCTTCTGCTTGTAATTGATGTAGATGACTTCCCTTACATATAGCTTCCAAATTCTTGCACAGTGACTTACGGGAGCGGGCACTGTTATCTCTCACGCATGTTGAGTATTTTTGAGGCTGGGAGGATGGCGTGGATCATACCCATCACATTAGTCAGAGGATCGTTAGCAATCACAGAGGTGACAGGGTCCGGAGATGCCCATCGGGCCACCAAACACTCATCGTCAAATTTAAAATTGTTTTTCAAAAGATATGAAGAAGAATTATTAGAAAATTATTGCAAGGTAGAACAACATGGTGGCACCGGCTTTGATGAAAACCTGATATGTTCCCTGTAATTAAGTCCTGTCCATGCAATACTTTACTTTTATAGGTTCTCAGCAATGGATCACTGTAATTAGAGGCTAGAAATATCTGTGGAGTGTTGTGTAGTTCTCTCCCTGACCTTTCCATTGTAAATGATCTCTCTTGATTCAATTTTTCAGCTGAGTGATTCAATTGATTCATTGACAGCCTGATACTGCAGTGAATCTGATTCACATCTGCCAGGTCAGCAGTCACACATCCCTGAACACGTCCTCTACACCTTGTTGTGCTTCTTCAAAAGAAACCGATTAGAATATATGTAGGATAAAATAGTTTCCTTTCCTTTATGTACACACTGTATGAATAGGAAGTATCCGGACACATTACTTATTCATGGTCCTGTAATAGGACTTATAGCATGTCAATCAGGACATTTCTTCCTCCTGGATCTTCCCCCATCACCTGTGAGTGATATTATTGAGAAGTAGAAGGAACCGCAGCAACTCAGCCATGAAGTGGTGAACCCGTAATGTTACAAAGTGGGGGGCCAAGTGCTGAGGAGGAGCAGAGGACAAGAAAAGTCACTGATGACATCATACCAGACATCCTCTGGTATAACATCAGCACAAACTTCGCCCACCCTGGAGCTTCATGGCCGAGCAGCTGCAAGCAGCCGTACATCACCAAGCACAATGCGGAATGTCAGATAGAGTGGTGTAAAGCCACCACCCCTGGATTCTGGAGGAGACGTGTTCTGTGCAGTGACGGATCGCACTTCTCTATCTGCGTCTGATGGAGGAGTCTGGGTTTGGTGATTCCAGGAGAATGTTACCCCCTGACTGCATGGGGCTTGTATTCAGGGGTCATCCTTATCCCCTTAGTTCCAGTGAGAAAAAATCTTAATTCTTCAGTACAATACATTTTGAGCAATTCTAGTATCCAGCTTTGTGGCAACAGTTTAGAGAAGGCCCTTTTTTGTTCCCCATGACTGTACCTGGTGCACGAAGTCCATAAAGACATGGAGGGAGGAACATGAGCGGCAGCACAGAGCCCGGACCTCAGCCTGATCCAATAACGAGACCAAAGATTCTGATCCCGGCCTCTCTCCAATATCAATGTCTGACCTCCCTACTCTTCTGAATGAAAGGGCAAAAAATCCAACAGGCACCTCCAAAATTCTGTAGAAATCATTCCCAGTAGAGTGGGAGCCATTATATCTGCAAAAAGGGGACTAACTGGAGTTGAACGACTCTAGTCGGATCGGGTTTCATGAAACAAAATTTGTCTCAGATGAAACTGGTCCGACTAGGGCAAAAAAAGTCGGCGTTTCGTCTGAAACCCGACCCCAATGCAAGTCAATGGGAAATAAAAGTCGGCATTGAGTGGATGACATTCATCCACTCAATGCTGACTAATATTCCCCATTGACTTGCATTGGGGTCGGGTTTCAGACGAAACGCCGACTTTTTTTGCCCTAGTCGGACCAGTTTCATCTGAGACAAATTTTGTTTCATGAAACCCGATCCGACTAAAGTCGCTCAACGCTAGGACTAACTGTATATTAAAGTCTATAAATGTAGAATGGAAGGTCATGAAAGCTTCTGTAGGTTGGATGTGGAGGGGACACAAACTTTTCTCCATATATTGTGTATATTGTAAGGATTCAGGCAAGGGCACTGTGAGCGGTATCTCTAAGCTTACAGTATGTTGACTGTAAAGGTCGTAACTGAATTTAAAGTCTTCCATCATAAATTGTGCACAGCGGAGTCACCTTCTCTCTTCATTTTTCTTTCACATCATCTGATAATGTTAAAAGAAAAGCTTGCACTGAATTATCTCTGACATCATATCTCGCCTCTCTCCCGAGGATTTCTATAACTCCTAGTTTCATAATGGAGACCTGCGTTAGGTGACACCTCTCTATAAATCCCGCAAAGGAGAATCAGTACTTACTGTACATCAGTGCAAGCAACAATGGTCAATGGTCGTCTGTGTCAGTCCTCCGCTTAGGAAACGATCCCTGTTTACACAATAGAAAAATTGAGGTTTTTTTACTTCCTCTGAATCAACTTGTTAGGTTGAATTTGATAGACTTATGTCTACCTTAAAAGGGGTTATCCTGTACTATTTTTTTTATTCTGTGCCTAAGAACTAACTTGCTGGTAGGCAGGTTGTTCACAGCTCCAACCTCTGCCGGCACAGAGCGGTCACAGACCACACCTGCCGGCGATTTAGCTGCTTCTGCTGACGTCATGTCGACAGAGCAGCGTCTTCATTTCCTGGCTGCTCTGTTGATGTCATGCTGATTGACAGTCAGCTCGACCTTGCCTTACTGCGGTGAGCCGGCTTTCAATCAGCATGACGCCGTCAGTCTCGCCCTGTCGACAGGACAGACCAGAATAGCTGCTCTGTTGAATGTGGTACAGCTGAATTGCTGACAGAAGCGGTCAGTGACTAATCTGTGCAGGCAAAGATCATCACCGGGTAGAACATGCTGATACCAGCCATTTTGAGAAGTGGTCGTTCTCCTAGGCAAGTAGCGCGGCACCTGAAATGTTTTGCTATAGAGTTTGTAAGCTCTGCTCTAAAGCTACCCAGAATTGTTGGACCGTGCTACCGGCTCCTGATCCATCCAACAAGCACCTCCAATTCTGCAAAGGCAAATCGGCATCTTCTTGCACCATCGGTGAGAATTGTTATTTTCGGAAGAATTCGACAGACATGCTAAAAGAATGGACAAGTCTTCTTTAAATTTGGATAGGTGATAAAAAGTTTTTATTCTGGGAAAACTCAATAAAAAAAATATTTCTGACTCCCTAATTCGATAATTAGTCATCTAGGACAGTAATTCCCGCGGCTGTTCACGATGGAATTGTTGAGTTGTAGAAACAAATATTTTACATTGTCAAGAGTACAGTTTCTCTGATTTTCCTCCTATAGTCTGTAAATGGAATTCTTTTTCTCGATCACGAATCCCAAATATGAATTATGTGAATGCATTATGTCAGAGTCAAGGTAATGCATGGGAGCCTGTCCTGAACCATTACTTTGTGTACGACAATGCCCGGCAGATGTGAATTTCGCCATTGCGTACCGATACACTGGAGCCTTAACGTTTCCAGTTTTCTAAAGTGCCAATCTCTTCTAAAGGAAAGGAAAAAATAAAACTGAGAAACGCTCCAAAGGACAAATGCGACACCGAATAGTGATTGCACCGATGTTAGCAGGCAGGCGCGGACCTCTCATTGTAGCTAAGTCTCCATTCTACGACTTGTGTATTTATGATGTCGTCTACGCTGTTCATCCTCCACCGGTTTGTCCCTTCTGATTCCACCAATTCATTATTTTCCATTCTTGGTGTTGTACAGTGGCAAACATTTAATTTCTTGGCTGCATTATCCCCAAAGCTCCTGTATGAATATTAATCCCATCCTTTTGTCCCCAGTTATCTCAATCACCATTTTGCCACCTCTATGTCACACAGACATTTATGGGTATAATTATAGACGTAAATGGAGTCCAAAAATCGCCCAATGCTGCAAAATGCTGATATATCACAGGCCGAGTGAGAAGAATAGGGAGAGAGGTGACAGGACAAAAGAAATGGAAAAGAGCAAGCGAGGACAGTCCCGTAAACGGGGCAGAAAAAGGCGCGCAGGCAGCAAACTAAGCAGCTTTGAAACATCCTGTAGAAAGGTAGACAAAGTCGACGGAGCCGCTCCGAACAAAAGCTAATGAGTTTCATACACTTATTTCAGAATTGCAGCTTTTTTATTTTCCACCCTTTTGTGTTTTCCCCAGCTGCAGCGCTTCCCGCGTCCGGAGAGTGAAAGAGACGGGGCGAGACGCCTTTTGTTTTGTATTTATTTTTATTTCACTTTGTTCTTTGGCTTTTCCTTTTGTTTATATGAGAGGATCTCATTCCCCATTGCTTATCTCTTCGGGAATTTAATTTGCTGTTTTTATTAAAGTCAATCGGAAAAAAGATAACAGTGTTAATATTTTCATGTGTTCTTACGGCGTCAGTGGTTTAAAAGAAACTTGAGGATGAAGCAATTATTTTCTTTGGCTTTAAGTGTTGTCGTTTGAAAGATGGTGAAATAAGTTTGATGGGAATACTTTTGATGTGCTAGATGATGGAAACTAGTTGCAGGATACGGATTACGTTCAGAACTGAATTGAGAAAACCAGACCGATCTTAGATTCTTGGTTCCCTTAGGTTCCTTGGTGACCTTAGATTCCTTGGTGCCCTTAGGTTCCTTGGTGCCCTTAGGTTCCTTGGTGCCCTTAGGTTCATTGGTGCCCATATGTTCCTTGGTGCTCTTTGGTTCCTTGGTACCCTTAGATTCATTGGTGCCCGTAGGTTGCTTGGTGCCCGTAGGTTGCTTGGTGCCCTTAGGTTCCTTGGTGCCCTTAGGTTCCTTGGTGCCCTTAGGTTCCTTGGTGCCCTTAGGGTCCTTGGTGCCCTAAGATTCCTTGGTGCCCTTAGCTTCCTTGGTGCCCTTGTAGGGAAGGTGACCTGACGGACGGATGGACTTGTCAGTATAGAGAAGGAAAGGTTTGCACAGTTTTGATAGGTGTCAGTTACTACAGTGGGGAAACAGCTAGGAAAGTGTAGTGGACGTGCAGTACCTTGGGTTGACCATTAGAGGGCAGGGAGGAGTGTGAGCAAAGGACTTGACATCAGCTTAGGGCTTAGGAAACCGTTGGTCATGGGGGGCGGAGTTACAGGGAATCGGGAAAGATATAAATTTGAAGGAGGGTTCCAGAAAGTTCCAGTCCCCAGGGGGAGCTCCAGTGACAGGAGGACTACGACAGTTTGTGTGCTGTGAGGAAAACCATACCAGGGAGACTGAGGAGAGAGAACGTCAGGGGGTTGGTCCTGACAGGAAGAACCGCAGTAGAGACGAGGCTCTGGGTGTAGGACACCGTATTTGTAACGACGAAACTGACCAGTAACGTGCTAATGGTGTACAGGCCTAAGGTGGCCACAGTGACTGAGCTGACAGGATCGTCACAGCGTGAAAAGGGGCGGTACGTATAAATACGTCCCTGGTGTAACGTACGGTGTGTGAAGCGGCCCTGGACACGGAGGGCCGTGAGAGAGAGATATTGCGGTGTGCTGCGAGGGCCGTCAGTCGGACGGTGGACAATAAACTTGGACCTGTTGCACCAAGAATCTGTCTCCATCTTGGCTCTGTTTTGTCTCTGTGCGGTAAGAAGAGGGACCACCCCCCAGCCCGGCCCACGACCCTACACCCTTAGCGTCCTTGGTGCCCTTAGCTTCCTTGGTGCCCTTAGGGTCCTTGGTGCCCTTAGTTTCATTGGTGCCCATAAGTTCCTTGGTGCCCTTAGGGTCCTTGGTACCCTTAGGTTACTTGGTGCCCTTAAATTCCTTGGTGGCCTATGGACTACCTTGTATCGAGGTTCTTCTTTTAAATATGTTCCCAATATTTAGAATGCCAAATTCTGTACATTTATGTCCTGCCTCCAGAAAAGGCCAGGAATGCTCCAAAAATGGCTTATTTTGGGCACAGTCTTGCTAACCTCACTCCTTTTTGGGTCCGGTTTACAGATTTGTCTCAGCAAAAAAACTAATAAGTAGAGAAATAAATATGCCGTACCCGGATTTCACAATACAAACTGCATACTTTATTAGATAGATATTAGACTTGATGATACTGGTGTATTTACTTTGAAAATCCACATCAGAATAACTTACATAATGTTAATATTAAAATTTAACATTTTATGGGTCCAGTTAGAATAAATTTTAATATCTGGAAGGTAAATCTTCAAACAAGGATTATGGAGTCATTCTAACATGGATTTTCAAAGTAAGTACAACAGCCTCATCAAGTTTAAATGATCTATTTAATAATGTATGCAGCTTGTATTGTGAAATCTGGTGATAGAGCCACTTTTAGGTGCACGGATACAGTGCCCAAACAATATACTCTGTAGTGGTTAAAAGGTTGAATGGCATCATGCCGAAATCTAGAAAAAGTTATAGTCATCAATTATAGTTATAGTCAACGTGATCTATTGGTGTCCATCATGCAGGATGTCCATCATTTTTTTTTATTTCCGTTAGTATCATGGAACAGGGGTACAAAGATGATGAAGATGTGAGTAAAACCTGAGCTTTGTTACCCTGAACACTATACAGCACTGCAATCCCTTGACTGTTCTTTGGTAATTTTCAGGACTGCAGCACTACTCCAATATAGGGAATGAGACTGGTTGCAGCTCCTTGCAAAAATAGGGGCAGACATACCATTGGTGCAATCTGTGCAGCCGCACAGGGGCCCAAGAGATACCGGGTCTACTATTACCTCCAATGCAGGTGGAATTTTGCATTATGATGAGATATTGGACTGCAAAGGGCCTATATTGTGTGCTTGCACAGGAGCCCTATTTGATCTGTGTCCGTGAGTGGCTCAAGGCGCACACCAAGTACTTCATCCTCAGGAGGTTTAAATACCAGAGATCGGACCCATACTCCTGATCGGTTCTGTTTAGCTTTCCCTGGGAAGCCATTTAATTAAAAAGTTTAACTTAGACCCTCTAAAACTCTAAATTTTCAGGACACACAGACAGCGCTGCCACTAGGAATTTTGGGGCCCCAAGCTGGCAAAATTTTCAGGGCCCCCTTGAGACTCCGCCCAGGCTCCATTCCAGCCACGCCCTCCACCCCTCGAATTGTCCACAATACCACCGCTCTCTCTTGAAAAAACTCAACTTTTCACCTATCACACATTAACAGTTCCCATCTCCAGATCACACAGATAGCCAGCAGCTCTTGTTTTGGCCAAAAGATTTTTTTTTACATCTGCCACCACGACAAGGTAGACTCTTTTTGCCGTGCCCTGCTCTACTCTAACCTATTAGTCATTTGTTAAAATATCCAATACTATTTAGGTATATTTTTTATTTATTTTTCAATTTTCAAAATGACCAATAATATCACATTCAATGAGACAAATACCACATATTACCACCACATAGTGACCAATAATACCACATACAAGGAGCAAATACAGCCACACCATGACCAGACCACATATTACCACCACAGTGACAGAATAATAGCACATACAAGGGACAAATACCACCACACCATGCCCAGACCACATATTACCACATCATGGTGCCTGAATACTACAATACTGATCATTAATAAGAAAAAAAAAAAAATCACCATAAGTGCCATTATACACAGGAGATCTGTACTTAGTATGCAGTGTCTGTTTATAGGTAATACAGTGATCACCAGTGACATTATGCACAGGACCTCTGTATATAGTTTCAGTGTACAGGTAATACAGTGATCACTGGTGACATTATACACAGGAGCTCTGTATATAGTGTATAGTGTCAGTGCACAGGTAATACAGTGATCACTGGTGATATTGTACAAAGGCACTCCAGGGGCGGACACTGACAGCTTGGGGCTCCTGTGCAAGAAGTGTGTCTGGGTCCCCCTCCTTTTATGGCATCAAAGCTACATGTGTGTATATATATATATATATTGATATTATATAGTCACACACACATACATATATATATTACATAGTCTCCTTTATTATGTATATTGCTGCCCCTTACACAGTGCCCTCTCTTATGTACAGTACCGTCCCTTACATATTGAATTATAGAGCCCTGTTTTTTATTACATACCGTCCTGTCTTGTTAGCTATATAATGCAATGATGGCTGATGGCGCATGGGAAAGCTTCCTTTCTAATGGAGGAGCTGATGGACTGGTAGTTTGGTCACCAGCTGCTCCATCAGCAGGCATTTTATATCTAACAAGAGAGGGGACTATGTAATAAAAGAGGGCACTGTAAATAACAAAATTAACAAGAATGCACTATGTAAGAGACAGCACTATACATAACACCAGAGGAAGCTATATAATAAGGGACCGCACCATATATAACTAGAGGATGGTACGTAATAAGGGACGTGTTATACATAATAAAAGGAGTCCACTATATACTAAGGGACTGTGTTAGACATAATAAGCGATAACGTCTTCCTCCACCTCCCCCTGTTCCTAAGGCCATTATAAGTCCCCCTTCCTAACATCCCAATCCCCCACACCCCTCATTGTCCTCCTCCCCTCGCATCCCATTATTGTCCTCTCCCCCACCCCATCATTGCCCTCTTCACCACCTCCATCATTTTCTTCTCCCCACCACTATCTTTGCTTTCTCCCCCACCACTCCCATCATTGCCCATTCCACCACCTCCATCATTTCCTCCTCCTCCACCACCCCCATTATTGCCCTTTCCACCACCTCCAGTGCATTCTCCCCCCACCACCCCATCATCATTTCTTTTTCCCCCACCACCCCATCATTGCCCTCTCCATCACCCCTATCATTGCCTTCTCCCCATCACTGCCTTCTCCATCACCCCATCACTGCCTTCTCCCCATCACTCCCATCATTGCCTTCTCCCCATCACTCCCATCATTGCCTGCTCCATCACCCCATCACTCTCATCATTGCCTTCTCCCCATCACTCCCATCATTGCCTATTCCCATCATTGCCTGCTCCGTCACCCCATCACTGCCTTCTCCCCATCACTCCCATCATTGCCTATTCCCATCATTGCCTGCTCCGTCACCCCATCACTCCTTTCATTGCCTTCTCCCCATCACCCCCATCATTGCCTGCTCCATCACCCCATCACTCCCATCATTGCCTTCTCCCCATCATTGCCTGCTCCATCACCCCATCACTCCCATCATTGCCTTCTCCCCATCACTCCCTTCTCCCCATCACTCCCTTCTCTCCATCACTCCCATCATTGCCTTCTCCCCATCACTCCCTTCTCTCCATCACTCCCATCATTGCCTTCTTCCCTTCACTCCCATGATCCCATCAATGCCTTCTTTCCATCACCCTTCATGGCCTTTTCCCATTACCCCTCATGGCCTTTTCCCATTACCCCTCATGGCCTTCTCCCATCAGCCCGGGCCTCATGGCCTTCTCTCCTCATCACAGTCTTCTCCTCATGTCCGCATCTCCTCCAGGGCCAGGCTCCACCTACACACACACAGACACACACACACACACATACATACACACAGACATACACACATACATACATACATACACACACACACATACATACAGACACAGACATACATACAGACACAGACATACACACAGACAGACACACACAGACATACACACACACATACATACAGACACAGACATACACACATACATAAACACACATACATAAACACAGACATACACACACAGACATACACACATACACAGACATACATGCACACACAGACACACACACATACATACAGACATACACACAGACATACACACATAGATACACACAGACATACACACACATACATACACACAGACACACATACTTACATACAGACATACATACAGACACACACACATACATACACACATAGACATACATACACACACATACACACATACATACATACACACAGACATACACACACATACATACAGACATACACACACACAGACACACACAGACACACATACATACAGACACACATACATACACACATACCCATACACACACAAACATACACACACACAGATATACACACACAAACACACACATACAAACATACACACAGACATACACAAACATACACACACAGACATACACACACATACACACAGACATACACACACAGACATGCACACATACATACACGCACAGATATACACACATACATACACACATACATCATACACACATATATACAAGTGACTGACTAACCTGCGGCTGCAGTCACCATCCGGCCGGCGCCACAGGCACAGTGAGTGACACAGTCTGTCTCCTCCTCTCCTCCCCCACAGCAACAACACAGCACAGCAGTGACTGATGCTGATATCATCTCACCTCAGGGCTGGCTCCTCTCCTCCTTGCGCCTGGCGCTCCACATGGCTAATTTGAATAATTAGCCATGCGGTGCTGGAGGGGCCCCCTCTCCCCCGGGGCCCCCGTGCAATGCACGGGCGGTAGGTCCGCCCCTGAGGCACTCTGTATATAGTGTATAGTGTCAGTGTACAGGTAACACACTGACTCATCAGTGACGTCTCTAGGTGAAGTCCTTCAGCTGCGCTTTTCATCTTTCATCCAGCACAGACCGACATCACTTCTTCCAGCCAGGGCTCGTCTCTGCAGGAAATAACACCGTTATCTAGAGCTCCACTTGCAGAACACATTACTTAATTTTTTCCCAACTTCTACAATACACCAGATGAAGAAAAAAGGCAACATAGTGTTGCTTTGCACAGTAACAGGACCTTCCCCCATTTAAAACAGTATCCTCATAAAAATAAAATACATCACTGAAGTAATAATATCCCTTAATTAGCCCCTATGGTAATAATATCCTCCCCATCCTGGCCCCCGTGTGTCTCATTCCTGGCTCCAGCCATATTTTCTCTCATCCTGCCCTCATGAATATCCATTCTGCCCCCATATGATCTCCCAATCCTGCCCCATCTGTCTACATCGTATCCATCCTGCCCCATGATCCTGCATCATATGTCTCCCATCCTGACCCGTGTCTTGCATCCTGCCCCCTCCTGTGTCTCACTGTCATATTCTGCCCCCATGTCTCACATTCTGCCCCCATGTCTCACATTCTGTTGTGTCTCGCATTCTGCCCTCGTGTCTTGCATTCTTCCCCATGTCCAGCATTCTGCCCCCATGTTCAGCATTCTGCCCATGGCCAGCTTCTGCCCCCATGGCCAGCATTCTGCCGCCATGGCCTGCATTCTGCCCCCATGGCCTGCACTCTGCCCCATGTCCAGCACTCTGCCCCATGTCCAGCACTCTGCCCCCATGGCCAGCATTCTGCCCCCATGTCTTGCATTCTGCCCCCATGGCCAGCATTCTGCCCCCATGTCTTGCATTCTGCCACCATGTCCAGCATTCTGCCCCTTGTCCAGCATTCTGCCCCTTGTCCAGCATTCTGTCCCCATGGCCAGCATTCTGTCCCCATGGCCAGCATTCTGCCCCCATGTTGTCCAGCATTCTGCCCCCATGTTGTCGAGCATTCTACCCCCATGTTGTCCAACATTCTGGCCCGATGTCTTGCATTCTGCCACCATGTCCAGCATTCTGCCCCAGGCCCCTCGGATTACCGCTTTCACTAAAAAAAAACAAAAAAAACCAAGTTCTTCTTACCTGGCCACGCTCCTGTGGTGAAGCTCCCTCCACGCTGCTGGAGCGCGCACTCGCCAGCAACTGACAATGACGTCAGAAGTCGGCGACGTGCACGCTGCGGCTGACATCAGCTGCCAGCCTCCGATTGGCTGGCGGCTGTTTACTATTGACATGCGGGCCCAGGCCTGCATGTCAATAGCGTTCAACTGCCACAGCACAGCGCCGCTAAGGGCCTGGTTTAGCCTGCCAGTAGGGGCCCAGTGAGCAGATGACACCGGGCCCCATACACCAGTCAGGGCAGTAATGCCCTGATAGTGGCCCTGCATGCAGATATATTCTGTTAGGATGGATCGAAAAAAATCCTTAGGGTTTTCTTTTTTTGACTGATTACAAACTTTGCTCCAAGACTTTCTTTACATTTGCTTTGTAGACGCCTCCATTTTGTCAATTTTGACAAGACTCTACAACAGAACCCAACAGACGCCATTCGTTGACAATGATAATAATAGAAATAACTTTTGTTTTCTATAGCGTCAACATATTCCGCAGCATTTTCCATTTTAGAGGGGACTTGTACAGACAATAAAAGACATTACAGAATAAGCATAAGTCAACAGATACGGGAGGAGTGAGGGCCCTGCTTCTCACAAGCTTATAATCTATGAGGAAATAGGGGAGACATGAAAGGTGAATGGTAAAATGTCCTTATATTGTATGATACAGCCATAATATACTAAATAGGGTGTTCAAATATTGCTGTATAAACTGGTCACCAATAGAGATGAGCGACTTTGCCTTTTTTAGGGTCGAGTCGGGTTTCATGAAACCCGACTTTCACAAAAGTCGGATCGAACGAAATCGGCCGACTATAGGGAAAAGTCGGAGGACGACTGATACACGAAATCTAATGCAAGTCATACCTTTAGTCGGAGCAGGTGCACATGTGCTACCTGACGTTTTGTAGTCCGTCCACGCTTGCAAGTGCATGTTGGTTAAATGTCTAAGCATGCAACTGGTATTCAAATATCTGAGTTGTTTACCTCGGCTAAAGGTCCTTCCGCACTTCTTACAGGTAACGTTTGCCTCATCAGTGGGATTTTGGAAAAAGAAGTGCCACACTGCACTCTTCCTACTATGGTAGACATTTTCTGGCCTTGCATGCTCTGCTAACTTGACCGTCTGGCCAAGCTGTCCTTTAACTCTTTTATTTTTTGGTCCACGTTTTTGGACAGCTACGGGCCTGCCAGATAACCGCTGCTGCGATGTCAATGCCTGCTGCGGATCCTTCCCCTTATCTGAACTATTACCAGCGCCACCCTCCTCCCCCCAATGGATGCCAATCCGGGTCAAGAACTGGGTCATCCATCACCTCCTCTTCAAAGTCATCTGCACCTTCCTCTTTACCTTCCTCTGTGTCACCGTGTAAGGTGGTATTGTATGCGGGAAGGGGCACCTGATTTTCGTCAAGGTCAGATTCTGGCTCAGTAGAGTGCGAGGGCAATGTAGTGCTCTTGGTCAATGTACCAGCAGAATCATCTAGCAGTGGCTGTGCATCAGTGCACTCCATGTCAGATTCATCTTGGACTGGGGAATTCAGGATTTGACTGGATAACCCAGGCATGGTATCTTAAAAGAGCTCCATAGAGTAATCTGAAGTGTCGGCTGCCGCATCCTTCACTTTTGGTGGTTGTGAAGGACACAAGGAAAGGTGTTTTTCTTGACCAGAACCCTGCACTGACGACTCCGTGCTTGCAGGTTTGGAACGTTCAGAAGAGGAGGCAATAGAGCTGGTAGCTGTTTCGGCAATGCATGCCAAAACCTGTCCCTGATGCTCCGGCTTTAAAAGCGGTTTTCCTACTCCAAGAAAAGGGAACCTTACAGGCCTTCTTGTACCAGCTGATGATGCAGGCTCAACACCTCCTGTCTTAGCTACTATTGTGCTTTTGCCAGAACCAGCTGATGCACCACCACCATCAGTCCCAGCCGCGCCCCCCTGCCCACGTCCGTGGCCTCTTCCACCATACTTCCTCTTGTTTGGGAAAATGTACCCAAAATACCAGCAGAGAGATGATACTGTATGAGGAGCGTCCAGCTGTGTTAGGCTGGTTTCACATTCGCGCTTTTTAAGCGCACGCACGGCCGGGGGTAGCTCCGCCCCCGAGCCGGCTCTCTGCCCGGCGTGCCCGCCCCTTCCTTGTAGCGCCGCCTCCTAGCGCACAGCGGCGCCTGCGATCGGCGCACCCTATCTTTAGCATAGGGTGCGCAGATCGTGCGCAGGCCGTGCGCTAGTTGCGCTTTGACCTGCGCTGCGCACTTTTGATGGTGCGCTGTGCGCGCCAAAATCCGAAAAGTTTGATTTTGGCGCGCACGGCGCACCGTCAAAAGTGCGCAGCGCAGGTCAAAGCGCAACTAGCGCACGGCCTGCGCACGATCTGCGCACCCTATGCTAAAGATAGGGTGCGCCGATCGCAGGCGCCGCTGTGCGCTAGGAGGCGGCGCTACAAGGAAGGGGCGGGCACGCCGGGCAGAGAGCCGGCTCGGGGGCGGAGCTACCCCCGGCCGTGCGTGCGCTTAAAAAGCGCGAATGTGAAACCAGCCTAAGGTGTATTAAAAAAATTAAATCTACATATATTTTTTGTTACTCACAGACTCCCAGTATGTATTTGACCGTAAAACAACAAGCAGATATACGGTACTGTATCAGAAGTGTACAGCAAGATACGTTTTTTGTGTAACTAACAATCTCCATATATGTATTTAAAGAGTGTCACACATACACGCTGACTCTGTATAGATGTGACTGTAATGCGAACAGCAGATATACAATACTGTTTGAGAATCGGACAGCTCAATACGGTGCAGGTCTGGAAAAATGGAAAATCTCCTCGTTTTTTTTTCCAGAAAAACACACAGCTTGTATTTGTCCGTGATACCAGCCGGTACACGGTAGTGTGTGAGGAGCGTACACCGCTATCCGGTGTCTGTATGGAAGATTGTAAATCTCAGGCTATGTTTATACGGAGTGACACGCTGTCTCTGTATAGTTTGGACCGTTTTCAAACAGCACATATTCTAAACTGTTTGCAAAGCTGATAGCTCTATACGGTGTAGGTCTGGAAAACTGGCAAATCGCCTCGGCTTGTTTTTCCAGAAAAACACACAGATAGCTTGTATTTGTCCATGATACCAGCCAGTACACGGTAGTGTGTGAGGAGCGTACACCGCTATCCGGTGTCTGTATGGAAGATTGTAAATCTCAGGCTATGTTTATACGGAGTGACACACGCTGTCTCTGTATAGTTTGGACTGTTATCAAACAGCACATATACTAAACTGTTTGCAAAGCTGACAGCTCTATATGGTGTAGGTCTGGAAAACTGGCAAATCACCTCGGCTTGTTTTTCCAGAGTCACACACAGATAGCTTGTATTTGTCCGTGATCCCAGCCGGTACACGGTAGTGTGTGAGGAGCGTACACCGCTATACGGTGTGTGAAAAAATGAATGCTCGGGAAATGAGCAGAGCAAAATAATAAAAGTTGCAGTGCTTTGAAAATTGCAGTTTGAACAGCAGTGTGCACACAGCAATACAGCTAGCAGGTAGCCTTAAAAGGCAGCCTAATCACCACCAGCGCTGCTGCACACAACTAAAATCCTCCACTTTCACTGCACACTAACTGTGCAGTGAAAAGCGCTAGCAGCAGAAGCAGTTTTTTTTCTTCTTCCCTGCCTAACGCTCTCCCTATTCAGCATCAGCAGCAGCACCTCTCCCTGTTCTAAGATCGGCAGAAGTAAGATGGCGGTCGGCGGCCACAGCCTTTTAAAGCCCCTGTGACGCCACATAAAGTCAGCCAATCACTTCAATGCCCTTCTCTAAGATGGTGGTCGCCGCTGCACATGTTATCGCATTGCCCACAGTGTGCATCCTCCATCATTGGCTGAAAAAAGGCGCTGGAAGCATCATTTGAAACGCGACTTTGGCACGCAGATCGGCGACCTCATGGCTGACCTCATGCTGTGGTCGGGTTTCGTTTCATGAAACCCGACTTTGGCGAAAGTCGGTGATTTTTTAATTTGACCGACCCGTTTCGCTCAACTCTAGTCACCAACCACTGTGTGTGTAAGGAGATAGACCGGCTGCCGTGTACGCCCTGAAGACATCAATGCTGCCGTGGTATAGAATATGAATAATGTTTTGTTCCTGATATGTTTCCTTCTGATAACAAATATTAATTTCTCTGTAGGCTGCAGTACTACTTTACGGTCACAAGATGACACTGACTAGAACTAAGTGAAAGGTTAAGTTTTGCCAGCAGCAGTGGAACAGAGACAGTGTGATAGTGAAGGCCAGCCCATTGTGGGGAGGAGATTTGGGAATGTGTAGTTAGTGTGAGGAATAGGAAGTAGGGTTCAGTTAGTAACTGGTTAGCACAAGGAGAGAAGCAAGGACACCCTCTGGTCTAAGTGTTCTCCACTGGAGTGTGTGTATGTGTATGAAAGAGGAGACAGAGAAGGAAAATTACTAAAGAAAAGAGCTCGAATGGTGACAATGGAATACCTCTAGCAGGCGAGTTGGGGAAGGGAACTTTGTGAGAGTCCATACAGGCCTCCAGGAACGGAAAGTATCAGTCAAATCCTGGGAGCTGTGGGTCCGAGAAGAGAGAATGCTGCGAGACTGGGGGCACAGACAGTAAAGAAGCTAGTCACAGGCTCTTCATTTACATAGCTCCTGAAAAGTGAGCAGCTAAAGTGTCAAAGCTATCTAGGAAGATTGCAAGTCCCTAACTCTGCTAGTGAGAGGTTTCTTCAGCTGTGCGCTGAAAATGTTTGTTGAAGACATCTCACTGCTCTGTCACCGAAAGAAAGATGTGTGCCTCTCCTGCTGTGCTTTTTTGATGACGAAAACAAACAGTAAAGTTGAACTAGTTTTTATACAATGTTGTGGTCTACCGTTTGTGGGGTCGCAGGGAATCAGGGCCTTGCTAAGCACGGTGGAGCAGAGGAGTCATGATATGTCCACAGTCACAACAGCAACACACACAAAGCAGACCGCTGTTTTCTATAAAGTGCCCGGGTGTTGGACTCAGGACACTCACCCACAGCTACCTCCCTGGGCACCATTACGTGTGTACAGTGTAAGCAGGTTGCGGGATACAGTGACAGACAGGAGGCAGAGCAAGGGTTAACAAACTTAACAGTTTACTTAAACAGAGTATTAACTCCTCGCAGGAAGATAGATGGTGAAAGAATAGGTAGAAGAAACAACAAGTGTGAAATATTAGCAGTCCAGTGATTAATCTTATTGGGTTCTTAATGCTCCTCCACCGAAGATGATCCTGCAGGGGTTGTAGCACCGGCAACGGCCGGGAAGAGGTCCACAGAGGGGGTCCTTTGAACAATGATCCGTCTTCTGGCACCAGTGGACGGTCTCCGTTACCTTCCACTGAGCCCCTAGTCCATCAGCTTGTGCGGCCGGAGCAAAACAAGCCGCAGCACTCTTGGGGTGGAACATGAGCTGGTGTCCAGTAAATGGCAGGGTAGGCCAAAAACGAATGTCTGATACACGGCTGTCTCCGCATGTGTGCAGTACTCACAGTCTCTGGGTCGTCTCTCTTTCTCGGCCCTGATGGTCGCGACAGGAGCCTACAGACACAGCTTATCGCAGCGGCGGTGCTCAGCAGGTGGAGCACACTACTCCCCCTGCTGCGCTGTCTGTTCACACCAAACTCCCTGTCAGAGCGTGAGCGTTTTCTTTTATATCGCCCCTCCTACCCGGTCATGAGGTTGGTCCAGTCCCTCATTCCTTCCCCCAGGCAACATGGGTGGCAGCTTCAACAGTTCCGGACCCGGCTTGGTACAGGTACTCGCAGCCCAGTCTTCTCCTTACACTCCTCCTCTCCTTTAGCTCGCCATTCAATGAGCGAGAGTTCTTGCAGTAGACGTTGACATTCCTGCATCTCTTGAATAATCCGCTGCCAAATAAATTGATCTTCTTCATAATGATTGGGAGGTATTACAGCTGTCGTTCGTTCTGTGCGGCGTAAGTCAGGTTGAGTGGTTGAATCGGGTTGGGCAGTCGAGGACAGGGACACATCCGAGTTCAATGGAGCAGCCATTTCGGGAGTATCAGGTTCTCGTACATCCCCTGTGCCGGTGGGTAGCGGACTGTTCAGGTCAGAGGATGAGGCAGATGGTCCTTCTTCATTGCAGTCGAAGGTCTTGGAGTGGGCACTTGGCGCTCTCTTCTTTTCCGGGATCTCTTGACAGTCAAGGACGTAGCATGATTCAGTGAACTACTCGGTTAGGGGCCCCTTCTTCCCCTTCAGGCTGAACTTCATAGACGGGACCACTAGATCCAATTCGGCGTTTCACCCGATATGGAGTTTTTTCCCCATCAATGCTCTAACTGGAATCAAGGTCGCTTGCCTCAGACCAATACTCGGTCTCCAGCCTTGAGAACTGTCCCTTGCAGGGTCGTCATCTCATGTTGCTCAAGTTCCTGAAACTTGGTCTGTACCAGCTGATGTAGAGTCTGCAAGCGATGTTGATGTTCACGGACCCAGGTGGATATCCCCATCCGTGGGTAGTCTTTCTCCGGGTCCAACTCCAGCTCGGTGATCTCCTGTCTAGAGTTGAGCGACTTTTGGTTTTTTAGGGTCGCGTTTCGTTTCGTGAAACCCGACTTTTCCAAAAGTCGGGTCGAGCAAGATCGTCCGATTATAGGGAAAAGTCGGGGTCGTCCCGAAACACGAAACCCAATGTAAGTCAATGGGGAATAAAAGTCGGCAGTGAGAGGAGGACAGGAAACACACCTACAGTGCCCATTTGAATGCCAAAAGCATCAATTCTTCTTTCTTAAGCTTGTCAACCTTAATTAACTTCATAATACAAGTTACGCACTGAAAAATGCGGGCTATTTGGCTACAAACTGTGGGGGGGGAGGGCTGGCTCCAGGTTTTCATGTGCCCTGGGCGAAAGAGCGCCCCTTTAACACATACCACAACTCATCATGCTCCCATACGGCAGAGAAATAGCGGTATAGTACAATGAAAAATACCTCACTTTTTACATCTCATGACGAGGCCCATCTATTTCTCCATACAGAATCATTGGTCCCATATAATGTTTGAAACAGTATATGATGAGCTCCACATAATGCTACAGTATATGTTGGTCCCCATGGATGAAGCTCCACTGTCTTATGGGCCCAAATAATGCTCCAAACATAATGGGCCCCATTTCTAATGCTCTAGTGTATAATGGGCCCTGTAAATACTGCTCCAGTGTCTGATGTCCACCTTTGGAATGTTCCAGTGTATGGTGGGCCCCATCTATCATTCTCCAGAGTGTAGTGCTCCCCAAAAATTGCTGTCCCAACATTGAAAACAATCAAATAAGTCTCCTCGCTAGGGAATCCCTGTACTTGTCTGGACAGGTGCTGTAGCTTGCTTAACAGCTCGCCAGCCGTTCTCACGCCCAGTATGGATTACACGTGATTGCACAAAGGTGAGAAAGGGTACCGTATCCCCAGATAACATGTATGGATAGCGTACACATTCAAAATATGTCTCAGGAGGCAGGCTCAGACTGTGTTAGGCCCAGTATGGATTGCACATGATTGCACAAAGGTTAGAAAGGGTACCGTATCCCCGGATAACATGTATGGATAGCGTACACATTCAAAATATATGTCTATACAGCATGAGGCAGGCTCAGACGGTGTTAGGCCCAGTATGGATTGCACGTGATTGCACAAAGTTTAGAAAGGGTACCGTATCCCCGGATAACATGTATGGATAGCGTACACATTCAAAATATATGTCTATACAGCATGAGGCAGGCTCAGACGGTGTTAGGCCCAGTATGGATTGCACGTGATTGCACAAAGGTTAGAAAGGGTACCGTATCCCTGGATAACATGTATGGATAGCGTACACATTCAAAACATATGTCTATACAGCATGAGGCAGGCTCAGACGGTGTTAGGCCCAGTATGGATTGCACGTGATTGCACAAAGGTTAAAAAGGGTACCGTATCCCTGGATAACATGTATGGATAGCGTACACATTCAAAATATTTGTCTCAGGAGGCAGGCTCAGACGGTGTTAGGCCCAGTATGGATTGCACGTGATTGCACAAAGGTTAGAAAGGGTACCGTATCCCCGGATAACATGTATGGATAGCGTACACATTCAAAATATATGTCTATACAGCATGAGGCAGGCTCAGACGGTGTTAGGCCCAGTATGGATTGCACGTGATTGCACAAAGGTTAGAAAGGGTACCGTATCCCTGGATAACATGTATGGATAGCGTACACATTCAAAATATATGTCTATACAGCATGAGGCAGGCTCAGACGGTGTTAGGCCCAGTATGGATTGCACGTGATTGCACAAAGGTTAGAAAGGGTACCGTATCCCTGGATAACATGTATGGATAGCGTACACATTCAAAATATATGTCTATACAGCATGAGGCAGGCTCAGACGGTGTTAGGCCCAGTATGGATTGCACGTGATTGCACAAAGGTTAGAAAGGGTACCGTATCCCTGGATAACATGTATGGATAGCGTACACATTCAAAATATATGTCTATACAGCATGAGGCAGGCTCAGACGGTGTCAGGCACAGTATGGATTTGACGGCCCAGATTACACAGAGGAGGAGCAGGGAGAGGTAAAGATTGCAAATGCTGGGGCCCTGCCCAAGCAAGGGGGGCCCACTCGTGGGCGTCGGTACTGGCACTGGGCCCCTCATAGTACAGCGGTGTGTCTGACGGCGGGTGTGCACCACCACCGTCAGAGACACTTGATTGCACTATGAGGGACCCTGTGCCAGTGCCCGCGCCCAAGAGTCGGCCTACCCACCTGTCCAGGGCAACGGCACTCGCACGGTGTCGTGCGGTAGGTGGTGACCCCGGCCATGGGGGGGGAGGCAGCACAGTTAGGGAGTTTTAGAAAGTGGCATATGTTGATGTTGGACATTCAGCTGATGCAAAAGGCGAAATAGGTGAAGTACCAGGAAGAGGTGGACCAAAGCAAGCCATTTTTCTGTCACCCTATGTGTCATCAGGGGAAGGTGGGACAAAATCCTTGGAAACCCATGCGTGGTTCATTTTAATGAAGGTTAGATCATCCACATTTTGGGTTGACAGACGGGTCCTTTTTTCTGTCAGGATTGATCCAGCTGCACTGAAGACTCTTTCCGATAGCACACTTGCAGCTGGGCAAGCGAGCTCCTGTAAGGCATATTGGGCCAATTCAGGCCAGGTGTCCAGTTTAGTGGCCCAATAGTCAAAGGGGAATGACCTGTGTGGGAGAACATCGATATGGGAGGAAAAGTAGTTTGTTACCATAGTTGACAACTGCTGTCTCCTGTCACTTTCCATCGATGCAGTATTACCAGTTGTGTGAGCGGTATTTGAAAAATCAGTCCACAACATTGTCATGAAACCCCTGTCTCCAACGCCACTTCTGCTGTGTGCACCACGAACACCTCTGCCAAGCTGCCCCCGGCCCGTACGGCTCGTGTGAGAACCATCACCGCTGCTGTGTGCTGGGAATGCCTCAAGCAACCGATTTACCAGAGTTGCTTGTTTATTAGCCAATATTAGGTCAAGGTTCTCCTGTGGCATGATGTTTTGTAATTTGCCTTTATAGCGTGGATCCAGGATGCTGGCCAACCAGTAGTTGTCATCGTTCATCATTTTGGCAATGCGGGGGTCCCTTTTTAGGATCCGCAAGGCATAATCTGACATGTGGGCCAATGTTCCCGGTGTCAATGATGCACTGCGAGTGCTGGGTGGAGGAGCACTTTCTGGCAAATCCACATCCCTCCAGTCACGCACAAACCCTGTACCAGACCTTGCCACGCCAACATTTTCACTTGCCCCACGAGATGCATCCTCCTCCCCTAAGTAATCATCCCCATCATCCTCCTCCTCCTCCTCTTCTTCCTCCACCTCATACAGGAGAGGTCCCTGAGCAGACAATGGCTGAATGTCATCAAGGATTCCCTCCTCTTCTTCCTCATCAACATTGGCTGCAGACGCCTGCTCCTTAAGGTGCGTCAAAGTTTGCATGAGCAGACGCATAAGTGGGATGCTCATGCTTAGGATGGCGTCGTCTGCGCTTACCAGCCGTGTGCATTCCTCAAAACACTGAAGGACTTTACAAAGGTCTTTCAGCTTCGACCACTGCACACCTGTCAACTCCATGTCTGCTCTCAAAGTGCATGGCCGTGTATCCTCCCACAAATGCATTATGGCCTGCCTCTGCTCGCACAGCCGCTCCACCATGTGCAGGGTGGAGTTCCACCTTGTTGCAATGTCGATAATGAGGCGGTGGTTGGGAAGGTGGAGCAATCGCTGCAGCTTCAGCATACGAACGGAGTGTACAGGCGACCGGCGGATGTGCGTGCACAGTCTTCGCACCTTCTGGAGCAGGGCTGTTAACTCCGGATAATTTTTGAGGAAGCACTGCACCACCAGGTTCAAGGTGTGAGCCAAGTAAGGTATGTGGCTGAGTTTTGAAAGGGCTATGGCTGCCACAAAATTACGGCCGTTATCACTAACTACCTTGCCTGCCTCAAGATGTACACTGCCCAGCCATGACTCAGTTTGTCGCTTCAAGTACTCGGCCAGCACCTCGGCAGTGTGTCTGTCGCGCAAACACATCATCAGCAACACAGCCTGCTGACGCTTTCCACTAGCTGCTCGATAGGGGGACACATCGTGTGCAACAGTGGCAGCTGCAGATGGAGTGCTCGTACGACTGCGCTCTGTGGACGAGCTTTCGCTTCTGGAGGAGGTGGAGGAGGAGGAGGGTCGAACGCCTACAGCCAACTGTTTCCTATACCGTGGGCTAGGCAGCACTGTCCCACCACCGCTGTCCCCTGTGGACCCTGCATCCACCACATTAACCCAGTGCGCAGTGATGGACACGTAACGGCCCTGGCCATGCTGACTGGACCATGCATCAGTTGTGAGGTGCACCTTTCCGCTCACTGACTGCTTGAGTGCATGGACAATGCGGTCTTTCACATGATGGTGGAGGGCTGGGATGGCTTTGCGAGAGAAGAAGTGGTGACTGGGTAGGTCAAAGCATGGTACTGCATAGGCCATGAGTTCGCGGAAAGCTGTGCTTTCCACCAACCGAAAGGGCATCATCTCAAACGAGATTAGTTTGGCAATGTGGGCGTTCAAACCCAGTGTACGCGGATGAGAGACTGAGTACTTTCTTGACCTACTCATAGTGTCTGGGAGGGTGAGCTGGACTTGAGAGCTGCATATGGTGGAAGTAGCGGTGGACAGGGCGGACTGAGAGAGGGTTGATGATGGTGATGGAGTTGGTGTTCTTTCTGATGGCCTAGAATCAGTCTTTCGTTGATATAACAGTGGGATTCCCTGACTGCTGTGGTCTTGCAACGACACCTCAACATTTGCTGCTGTGCTAACCGGTGGGCTTACAGTGGGGGAAACAATGTAGCGTTGCTGACTACCTTCGTTGTGATCAGTTGCACATGTGGCACTTGAAGTTTGGTGTTGTGTCCACGCTTGCAAGTGCATGCTGGTTAAATGTCTAAGCATGCAACTGGTATTCAAATTTTTCAGATTTTTCCCTCGGCTAAAGGTCTTTGCGCACTTCTTACAGATAACCTTGGCCTGATCATGAGGATTTTGTTCAAAAAAGTGCCACACTGCACTCTTCCTACTTTGGCAGACATTTTGCGGCCTAGCACGCTGTGATCTTTTGACCCTCTGGACAAGCTGTCCAGCAACTCTTTTGATTTTTGGAACCTGTCTTTGGAGTGCTCTGGGCCTGCCAGATAACAGCTGTTGCGATGTCGATGTCTGCTGTGGATGCTCCTCATCTGAGCTATTGGAAGCAGCACCCTCTTCCCCCAATGGATGCCAATCTGGGTCAACAACTGGGTCATCCATCACCTCCTCTTCTATGTCATGTGCACCTTCCTCTGTGTCACCGTGTATGGTGGTATAGTGTGCGGGAAGGGGCACCTGAGTCTCATCAGGGTCAGAATCTGGCTCTGTACACTGCGAGGACAATGTAGTGCTCTGAGTGAATGTACCAGCAGAATCATCCATCAGCGGCTGTGCATCACTGCACTCCATGTCAGATTCATCTTGGCCTGGGTAATTCACCATTTCACTTGATAATCCAGGCATGGTATGTGAAAACAGCTCCATGGAGTAATCAGTAGTATGGCCTGCGTCATCCTTCAATCTTGGTTGGGGTGAAGGACACAAGGAAAGGTGTGGTTCATGAACATGAGCCTCCAATGACGACTCAGTGCTTTTACTTTTTACAACTGAAGAAGAGGAGGCGATAGAGCTGGAGGCTGAGTCAGCAATGTAAGACAAAACTTTTTCCTGATGCTCTGGCTTTAAAAGCGGTTTGCCAACTCCTAGAAAACTAAGCGTTCGAGGCCTTATGTAGCCAGACGATGACGCAGGGTCAGCACCTCCTGCATTCGGTCCTATTTTGCTCTTGCCACTACCATCAGATCCACCACCAACACCATCATTACCAGCTGCCAACCCCCGCCCAATTCCATGGCCTCTTCCACCAGCCTTCCTCATTTTTGGTAGAAATGTAGACAAAATCCAACAAACTATATAGTAATGTAAAACAAGGTACAAGGTGTCTATAGGACAGGGGAGATTTTGAATTTCTGCACACACTTGTGGACAGTGGACACTTTTGGATTGTGTGAGGCCCACTGATATCTGAGCGCTATGTGACAGGCTCGATGGCACTGCTGTGACAAAAGTGACTAGAGGATAAGGGAGATTTTGAATTTCTGCACACACTTTTGGACACTGGACACTTTTGGATTGTGTGAGGCCCACTGATATCTGAGCGCTATGTGACAGGCTCGATGGCACTGCTGTGACAAAAGTGACTAGAGGATAAGGGAGATTTTGAATTTCTGCACACACTTGTGGACAGTGGACACTTTTGGATTGTGTGAGGCCCACTGTTATCTGAGCGCTATGTGACAGGCTCAATGGCACTGCTGTGACAAAAGTGACTAGAGGATAAGGGAGATTTTGAATATCTGCACACACTTTTGGACACTGGACACTTTTGGATTGTGTGAGGCCCACTGATATCTGAGCGCTATGTGACAGGCTCGATGGCACTGCTGTGACAAAAGTGACTAGAGGATAAGGGAGATTTTGAATATCTGCACACACTTGTGGACAGTGGACACTTTTGGATTGTGTGAGGCCCACTTATATCTGAGTGCTATGTGACAGGCTCGATGGCACAGCTGTGACAAAAGTGACTAGAGGATAAGGGAGATTTTGAATTTCTGCAGACACTTTTGGACACTGGACACTTTTGGATTGTGTGAGGCCCACTGATATCTGAGCGCTATGTGACAGGCTCGATGGCACTGCTGTGACAAAAGTGACTAGAGGATAAGGGAGATTTTGAATATCTGCACACACTTTTGGACACTGGACACTTTTGGATTGTGTGAGGCCCACTGATATCTGAGCGCTATGTGACAGGCTCGATGGCACTGCTGTGACAAAAGTGACTAGAGGATAAGGGAGATTTTGAATTTCTGCACACACTTGTGGACAGTGGACACTTTTGGATTGTGTGAGGCCCACTGATATCTGAGTGCTATGTGACAGGCTCGATGGCACTGCTGTGACAAAAGTGACTAGAGGATAAGGGAGATTTTGAATATCTGCACACACTTTTGGACACTGGACACTTTTGGATTGTGTGAGGCCCACTGATATGAGTGCTATGTGACAGGCTCGATGGCACTGCTGTGACAAAAGTGACTAGAGGATAAGGGAGATTTTGAATATCTGCACACACTTGGGAACAGTGGACACTTTTGGATTGTGTGAGGCCCACTGATATCTGAGTGCTATGTGACAGGCTCGATGGCACTGCTGTGACAAAAGTGACTAGAGGATAAGGGAGATTTTGAATATCTGCACACACTTGGGAACAGTGGACACTTTTGGATTGTGTGAGGCCCACTGATATCTGAGCGCTATGTGACAGGCTCGATGGCACAGCTGTGACAAAAGTGACTAGAGGATAAGGGAGATTTTGAATTTCTGCACACACTTGTGGACAGTGGACACTTTTGGATTGTGTGAGGCCCACTGATATCTGAGCGCTATGTGACAGGCTCGATGGCACTGCTGTGGCAAAAGTGACTAGAGGATAAGGGAGATTTTGAATATCTGCACACACTTTTGGACACTGGACACTTTTGGATTGTGTGAGGCCCACTGATATCTGAGCGCTATGTGACAGGCTCGGTGGCACTGCTGTGACAAAAGTGACTAGAGGATAAGGGAGATTTTGAATTTCTGCACACACTTGTGGACAGTGGACACTTTTGGATTGTGTGAGGCCCACTGATATCTGAGCGCTATGTGACAGGCTCGATGGCACTGCTGTGACAAAAGTGACTAGAGGATAAGGGAGATTTTGAATATCTGCACACACTTTTGGACACTGGACACTTTTGGATTGTGTGAGGCCCACTGATATCTGAGCGCTATGTGACACGCTCGATGGCACTGCTGTGACAAAAGTGACTAGAGGATAAGGGAGATTTTGAATATCTGCACACACTTTTGGACACTGGACACTTTTGGATTGTGTGAGGCCTACTGATATCTGAGCGCTATGTGACAGGCTCGATGGCACTGCTGTGACAAAAGTGACTAGAGGATAAGGGAGATTTTGAATATCTGCACACACTTTTGGACACTGGACACTTTTGGATTGTGTGAGGCCCACTGATATCTGAGCGCTATGTGACAGGCTCGATGGCACTGCTGTGACAAAAGTGACTAGAGGATAAGGGAGATTTTGAATTTCTGCACACACTTGTGGACACTGGACATTTTTGGATTGTGTGAGGCCCACTGATATCTGAGCGCTATGTGACAGGCTCGATGGCACAGCTGTGACAAAAGTGACTAGAGGATAAGGGAGATTTTGAATCTCTGCACACACTTATGGACACTGGACATTTTTGGATTCTGTGAGGCCCAATGAATATCTGAGCTCTATGTGACAGGCTCGATGGCACAGCTGTGACAAAAGTGACTAGAGGGTAAGGGAGATTGGATTGTTTTTAAAAAAGCAGTTTGCGGAGCAGTGGGTAAACAGCAATGCCAGCCTGTCAGGAAGCCTTAGAAGGCAGCCCAACAACCAACACCACTGATACACCACTATATAGCCTCCCCTTGCACTGCACACACAGTGACTGGTGTGTTGTGCAGGCCAAATTGCTAGCAGCAGAAGCAGTTTTTTTTTCTTCTCAGCAGGACAAAAAAAAAAAATTGGGATTGCTTTTAAAAAAGCAGTTTGCGGAGCAGTGGGTAAACAGCAATGCCAGCCTGTCAGGAAGCCTTAAAAGGCAGCCCAACAACCAACACCACTGATACACCACTATATAGCCTCCCCTTGCACTGCACACACAGTGACTGGTGTGTTGTGCAGGCCAAATCGCTAGCAGCAGAAGCAGTTTTTTTGTCTTCTTCCCTGCCTAATGCTCTCCCTACAGAATCAGCAGCAACCTCTCCCTATACTAAGATCGGCAGAAGTAAGATGGCGGTCGGCGTGCACGCCCTTTTATACCCCCTGTGACGCCCACCAAAGCAAGCCAATCACTTGCATGCCCTTCTGAAAGATGGTGGTGACCCGTGCCTATGTCATCACGTTGCCCACAGTGTCCGTGGATCCTGATTGGCTGAAAAAGAGCGCAAAACAAACTTTTGAAACGCGACTTTGGCGCGTAAGTCGCCGACCTCGTGGCCGACCTCATCCTAGGGTCGGGTTTTGTTTCATGAAACCCGACTTTGCCAAAAGTCGGCGACTTTTGAATTTTTTCGACCCGTTTCGCTCAACTCTACTCCTGTCCTTTTAGTCCCAACAGCAGGGTGTTCGGTATGTATCTGGTGTTGCTATGCACTCGGTTGTTTTACACCCAGACCAGCTCAGCTACATACTCAAAACAACAAACTTTCCTATCTTCTTTCAATGTTCTCAACATCTGAATCAGCATCCAGTTGAAACGCTCGCAAGTTCCATTCCCCTGCGGATGGTAAGGCGTCGTGCTGGACTTTTCAATCTGATGCATGTGGTGGAGCTCCTCCATCACTCGACCTTGAAAGCAAAACTAGGGAAAGAGTCTTGAGGAGATCATTTGCATATTCCCTGTGCCTTCTGGGATAAGTGAAGAGTCTCCGCGAGCTCAACGATCACTGGGTTTTGGCCGTTTCAGCTGAAAAGAGGAGATTGGAAAACCGCGCGCCAAATTTTGGCTCATCTTTCATCGTTTTTAAGAAATCTCAGTATGGAAGAGGCCAGGAGCCATTTGGTGAGCTGCATTTCTTGCTACATGTTCACAGACTTACCAATGGAAAAGCCAAACTTCACATGCCACAAATGCAAGCTTGTGTCCCTGTTGGAGGAAAAGTTGCAAAATCTCGAAGAGAGGTTAGCTACGTTGAAGATCATTAAGGAAGGTGAAGAGTTCTTAGACAGAGCAGAATTATCTCTTCATGTTACAGAAAGAGAAGAAATTCGAAGTGCACCTGAAGAAACAGAGGAACGGAGACATGTGACCCAGAGAAGCAGGAGGATCAGGAGGCAGTCAGCACCCATACTTCTCAGGAACCAGTACCAGGCTCTCACGCAGGAAAACGATGAAGAAATACATCCGGATAAGACTTTGCCCACAAACAGCAACCTTGTACGCCTTCAGAGTCCTCCTGGATGGAGAAAGAAAAATGTTGTGAAGAAGAAACGAAGAGTGGTGGTCATGGGGGATTCCCTGTTGAGAGGAACAGAGGCCGCTATCTGCAGACCGGATATAACTTCAAGAGAAATGTGCTGTCTTCCAGGTGCAAAAAGTAAGATGTGTCTGACAGAATATCAGGACTCTTCAGACCTACAGATGACTACCCATTCCTGCTACTACATGTGGGGACAAATGACACCGCAAGAAACGACCTGGAAACCATCTGCAGAGACTTTAAAGACTTAGGCAAGAAAGTGAAAGAACTGGGAGCACAGGTGGTCTTCTCTTCCATCCTCCCAGTGGATGGCCATGGAACAAGGAGGTGGAATAAGATTCTGCAGGTGAACAACTGGATACGTCGATGGTGCCGTCAGCGACGATTTGGATTTATGGATCATGGAGTGAATTACCTTTACGATGGACTACTTGCTAGAGATGGTGTGCACCTTACGAAGACTGGAAAACATGTATTTGGAAGTCGCCTTGCTACACTTGTAAGGAAAGCTTTAAACTAGAACAATGTGGGAAGGGAAGCAAAAGACCAGAAAAAGCCATACAACTGACAAATGCTATTGAGAACTCTGCTATTAGAAGTGGAAAGGAAGAACAAAGACAAAAGAATCTAATTAATAAAAATATTGGAGAAAGAGAAACCAATCACAAACTAAAATGTTTCTATACTAATGCACAAAGCATGGGCAACAAACAAGGAGAATTGGAACTACTAACACAGGAAAAGAAATATGATGTCATTGGAATCACTGAAACTTGGTGGGACAATACACATGATTTTCAGAAAGGTATATCCCTGAGGAAGGTGCCAGGAAGGGCGCCGAAACGCGTAGGAGGAAATAAAGGAGTACACTGCTACAACATCTTGCATCCCAGGTGATTTGTTAATCTCGGCAGCGCGGACTGCAACACACCCTGCTTCCCACAACTTTCTGAAGGTTTTTCCATGTGCGAGTGGTTGGTGGAGGTCCTGCAGCAGCTGATTCTGTGATATGCTCTCAAGCCAGTTGTGGGTTGCACAACTGGAATAGGTGAGTGGAACTGTATTATACCGCTCATACTTCAAGTGTCACTAGTGATAGGGCACTATTGCGCCTCTTGTTCCCCCCACCATTTTTTGTATTAATACACATGATTGGAATACAAGACTAGAAGGATACAACTTATTTGCAAGAAACAGACTTGATAAACGAGGAGGGGGTGTCGCATTGTATGTTAGAAACGCGTATATCTGCACAGAGATTGAAGCTTCAGAGACCGGGAGTTCTGTGGAAACTGTTTGGGTAAGAATACAAGGACAGAACAATGGAAAGGACACCATTGTAGGCATTTACTACAGGCCGCCTGTGCAAGCTGAAGATATGGATGAACTCTTTTTGCATCAAATGGCCAAGTTCTCCAAAAAATATTACATAGTTGTCATGGGAGATTTCAACTATCCAGACATTTGTTGGGAATCTCTCTCAGGCAAAACTAACAGGTCAAGGAAATTCTTATCCTCTCTTGCTGACAACTTTATCTTCCAAAAGGTAGGGGAGAAAACAAGGGGAACTGCTACCTTGGATCTAATCCTTATAAACAGGGAGGAAATGGTTGAGGAGGTAAAAGTGGCTGGGACCCTAGGAGGTAGCGACCATGCTATTTTAGAATTTTGGATAACTAGAGGAGGAAGACCTGTGAAGACTCAGACGTCAAGGTTAGATTTCAGGAAGGCAGATTTTAAGGGATTCAGAAAGAGAATTGGAGGGATCTAATGGCTGGATATCCTTAAAGACAAAAATGTCCAGGAAGGATGGGAAATCTTGAAAAATGAAATTCTCAAAGCACAATTGTTAACAATTCCGAAAAGAGGGAAGACTAGGAAGCATTTAAGGAAGCCAGGATGGATGAACACAGAACTTAAGCACATGCTAAAAAGGAAGAAAACAATGTTTATAAAATGGAAAGAGGGAGGCATATCTACAGAAGAATATAATGCTGTCTGCAGAACCTGCAGGGCACAAATCAGATTATCTAAAGCTGACAATGAATTGAGGCTTGCTATAGGATTTTTACAGGATGAAAATGATGAAATGGTAAGACAGGATGTTGAGAAGGCCGAACTTTTAAATTCCTATTTTGCATCTGTTTTCTCTCAGAAAGGAAATGTAACATCAACTGTTCTTCACTGTCCTATTAAGGGAATAGAAGAATCCAGGATATCTATAAACAGAAAGATAGTGAGGAAACACTTAGCTAACCTAAATGAATTCAAGTCTCCAGGTCCAGATGAATTACACCCCAGAGTACTGAAGGAGATAGCAGAAGAAATTTTTGAACCCCTCTCCATAATCTTTGAAAATTCTTGGAAAACAGGAGAAGTGCCAGAAGACTGGAGAAGAGCAAATGTTGTTCCTATCTTCAAAAAGGGGAAGAAGGTGGACCCAGGCAACTATAGGCCGGTGAGTCTGACTTCTATACCAGGAAAGATCTTTGAACAAATTATTAAACAACATGTATGTCAGTACTAGTGTTGAGCATTCCGATACCGCAAGTATCGGGTATCGGCCGATACTTGCTGTATCGGAATTCCGATACCGACTTCCGATATTTTTTCAATATCGGAATTCGGCATCGGAATAGGAAGTTCAGTTGATTGACGGCCTGACGTCATCATGATGCGCGGTGTGTGCGCATCATGATGCGCCGTCATTTCGGGCCTTCCGGGGGTCTCTGCCGGCCTGCCGGGGGGCTGTGCCGGCCTGCTGGGGGGCTGTGTGGACTGCCCGGGGTCTGTACCGGCCTGCCGGGGGGCTGTGCCGGCCTGCCGGTGGTCTGTGCACCCTGTGGGGGTCTGTACCGGCCTGCCGGGGGGCTGTGCCGGCCTGCCGGGGGGCTGTGCTGATGTCCGGGGGTCTGTGCAAGCATCGTCCGATGGGACTACAAGTCCCATCGGGCGATGCCTGCTACCATGACAGTGATTGACACATTAGCCAATGATGGGACAGTAGTAGTCCCATCATCCGGCTAATGTGTTAAATGTTAAAAAAAAAAAAAAAAAATACTACATACATACTACATGCATGCTACATACATACTACATGCTACATACATACTACATACATGCTACATACATACTACATACATGCTACATACATACTACATGCATGCTACATACATACTACATGCTACATACATACTACATGCATGCTACATACATACTACATATATACTACATACATACTACATACATGCTACATACATACTGCATGCTACATACATACTACATACATACTACATACATACTACATGCATGCTACATACATACTACATACATACTACATGCATGCTACATACATACTACATGCTACATACATACTACATACATGCTACATACATACTACATACATGCTACATACATACTACATGCATGCTACATACATACTACATGCTACATGCATGCTACATACATACTACATAAATACTACATGCTACATACATACCACATATATACTACATACATACAATACATTCATACAATACATACATAGACATACAGTACATATAACATAGAGTAACATACTTACCAATACTTGTCACATTGTTCCCCGAAGCCATTGTCTTTTCCGGAATAAATATTAACATAACAAACCACAAAAATACTCACCCACGATCCGAAGCAGTCCACGAGTGTGTCCCACGACGATCTTGGGTAGAGAACTGCAGCATCAGCTGTTGCTGCCGTTCTCTACGGGCTGCAGGAATCCAATGACGGAAGGTAGGTATCCTTCCGCACTGTATTCCTCCGCCACTTAAAAAAAAAAAGTCCCTAGTCTCACTTTATGCCATTGCTGCGTGGGAAATTCCCACACAGCAATGGCATAAAGTGAGACTAGGGACTTTTTTTTTTTTTAAGTGGCGGAGGAATACAGTGCGGAAGGATACCTACCTTCCGTCATTGGATTCCTGCAGCCCGTAGAGAACGGCAGCAACAGCTGATGCTGCAGTTCTCTACCCAAGATCGTCGTGGGACACACTCGTGGACTGCTTCGGATCGTGGGTGAGTATTTTTGTGGTTTGTTATGTTAATATTTATTCCGGAAAAGACAATGGCTTCGGGGAACAATGTGACAAGTATTGGTAAGTATGTTACTCTATGTTATATGTACTGTATGTCTATGTATGTATTGTATGAATGTATTGTATGTATGTAGTATATATGTGGTATGTATGTAGCATGTAGTATGTATGTAGTATGTATGTAGCATGCATGTAGCATGCAGTATGTATGTAGCATGCATGTATTATATATGTAGTATGTATGTGGTATGTATGTAGCATGTAGTATGTATGTAGCATGCATGTAGTATATATGTAGTATGTATGTAGCATGTAGCATGCATGTAGTATATATGTAGTATGTATGTAGCATGTAGTATGTATGTAGCATGCATGTAGTATATATGTAGTATGTATGTAGCATGTAGTATGTATGTAGCATGCATGTAGTATGTATGTAGCATGCATGTAGTATGTATATGGTATGTATGTAGCATGTAGTATGTATGTAGCATGCATGTAGTATATATGTGTTATGTATGTGGTATGTATGTAGCATGCATGTAGCATGCATGTAGTATGTATGTAGTATGTATGTAGTATATATGTAGTATGTATGTAGCATGTAGTATGTATGTAGTATGTATGTAGCATGCATGTAGCATGCAGTATGTATGTACCATGCATGTAGTATATATGTAGTATGTATGTAGCATGTAGTATGTAGCATGCATGTAGTATATATGTAGTATGTAGCATGTAGTATGTATGTAGCATGCATGTAGTATATATGTGTTATGTATGTAGCATGTAGCATGCATGTAGCATGCATGTAGTATGTATGTAGTATATATGTGTTATGTATGTAGCATGTAGCATGCATGTAGCATGCATGTAGTATGTATGTAGTATATATGTGGTATGTATGTAGCATGCAGTATGTATGTAGCATGCATGTAGTATATATGTAGTATGTATGTTGCATGTAGTATTTATGTAGTATGAATGTAGCATGTATGTAGTATGTAGTATGAATGTAGCATGTATGTAGTATGCATGTTGTATGTATGTAGCATGTAATTTTTTTTTTTTTTTTTTTTTACATTTAACACATTAGCCGGATGATGGGACTACTACTGTCCCATCATTGGCTAATGTGTCAATCACTGTCATGGTAGCAGGCATCGCCCGATGGGACTTGTAGTCCCATCGGACGATGCCTGCACAGACGCCCGGAGCCTGCACAGCCCCCCGGCAGGCCGGCACAGCCCCCCGGCAGGCCGGCACAGCCCCCCGGAGCCTGCACAGCCCCCGGCAGGCCGGCACAGCCCCCCGGCAGGCCGGCACAGCCCCCCGGCAGGCCGGCACAGCCCCCCGGAGCCTGCACAGACCACCGGCAGGCCGGCACAGACCACCGGAGCCTGCACAGACCCCCTGGCAGGCCGGCACAGCCCCCCGAAAGGCCCGTACAGACCCCAGAGAGGCTGTACAAGGGCAGGAAAGGGTTTTTCTTATTCCGATACCGGAAGTCCCATAGACTTGAATGGGACTTCCGGTATCGGAATCGGCGATACCGATACTTTTTTTAAAGATCGGCCGATACCATCCGATACGATACTTTGAAGTATCGGACGGTATCGCTCAACTCTAGTCAGTACCTTGATAAGAATGAAGTGATTAAACAGAGTCAGCATGGGTTTGTAACTAATAAGTCATGACAGACTAACTTAATTTCCTTCTATGACGGAATCACTGATTGGGTGGATCAAGGAAATGCTGTAGATATAGTATATCTTGACTTCATGTATGGAATGGACAAGGCAACTGTTAGGTGGATTCATAACTGGCTTAGTGATCGGACCCAAAGAGTGGTCGTAAATGGCTGCACATCCAGTTGGAAGAATGTCTCAAGTGGGGTACCACAGGGCTCTGTCCTGGGCCCTGTACTGTTCAACATCTTTATCAACGATTTAGATGAAGGAATTGAGGGTAACCTGATTAAATTTGCTGATGACACAAAGATAGGAGGTATAGCTAATACTAGAGAAGAGAGAGAGGATTCAAAAAGATATAAATAAACTGGAGCAGTGGGCAGCAACTAACAGAATGGTTTTTAACAGGGAAAAATGCAAAGTACTACATCTGGGCAATAAAAATGAAAAAAGCATATACAGAATGGAAGGAATAGGGCTAAGCAACAGCACATGTGAAAAAGACTTGGGTATACTAATAGATCACAGACTGAATATGCGTCAACAGTGTGATGCAGCAGCAAAAAAGGCAAATGCAATTCTAGGATGTATTAACAGAAGCATACAGTCTAGATCACGTGAAGCCATTATTTCCCTCTACTCCTCTTTGGCCACACCTCATCTGGAATATTGTGTCCAGTTTTGGGCACCACATTTTTAAAAAGACATCGACAAACTGGAGCAAGTTCAGAAAAGAGCAACCAGAATGGTGACTGGTCTGCAAACCCTGTCTTATGAGGAAAGGTTGCAGGATTTGGGATTGTTTAGTTTGCAAAAGAGAAGACTGAGAGGAGACTTAATAGCTGTCTACAAATATCTAAAGGGCTGTCACATTGTAGAAGGATCATCTTTATTCTCATTTGCACAAGGAAAGACTAGAAGCAATGGGATGAAACTGAATGGGAGGAGACACAGATTAGATATTAGAAAAAACTTTTTGACAGAGTGATCAATGAGTGGAACAAGCTGCCACAAGAAGTGGCTGGACAGACATCTGACTGGGATGATTTAGCGAATCCTGCTTTGAGCAGGGGGTTGGACCAGATGGCCCAGGAGGTCCCTTCCAACTCTACGTTTCTGTGATTCTAAGTGCCTAGATCGGAATGGATCTAGTCATCTCGAGGTCATCCCAACAGGTGTTTTCCTGGTGCCTCTTCGAACTGTTGCTGCGTCGCCGCCAACATCCTGGCGAAGTTCCTGAACCCTGGGATTTCTTCCACCTCCAACTCTTTGTCTCGGTCACGTCCAAGGTGCTCATGAGTCACTCAGGATAGAGCATCGGCATATGTATTATCAACTTCTTTTTGATACGTGATCTTATATCAGTATTTCGCCATACGGGCCACCCATTTTTGCTCCAAGGCCCCCAATTTCGTATTTTCTAAGTGGGACAGTAGATTGTTGTCAGTGAGTACCAAGATTTCAAATCCAGACACGTACTTGGCAAACTTCTCGGTCATCGCCCACATGAACCCCAGTAATTCCAGTGTGAAAGAACTGTAGTTATCCAGGTTTCATTCTGAGTCATGGAGAGACTGGCTCGAGTAGGCAATCAATTGCTCCTTTCCATCCTGCATCTGTGACAATACAGCCCCTAGTCCCTGGAGACTTCCACCAGTGTGAAGGATGAAAGGTTGAGAGTAGAGTTGAGCGAAACGGGTCGAACAATTTCATAAGTCGCCGACTTTTGGCAAAGTCGGGTTTCATGAAACGAAACCCGACCCTAGGATGAGGTCGGCCACGAGGTCGGCGACTTACGCGCTGAGGTCGGCGACTTGCGCGCCAAAGTCGCGTTTCAAAAGTTTGTTTAGCGCTCTTTTTCAGCCAATCAGGATCCACGGACACTGTGGGCAACGTGATGACATAGGCAGGGGTCGCCACCATCTTTCAGAAGGGCATGCAAGTGATTGGCTTGCTTTGGTGGGCGTCACAGGGGTTATAAAAGGGCGTGCACGCCGACCGCCATCTTACTTCTGCCGATCTTAGCATAGGGAGAGGTTGCTGATTCTGTAGGGAGAACGTTAGGCAGGGAAGAAGACAAAAAAACTGCTTCTGCTGCTAGCGATTTTGCCTGTGCAACACACCAGTCACTGTGTGTGCAGTGCAAGGGGAGGCTATATTGTGGTGGATCAGCGGTGTTGGTTGTTAGGCTGCCTTCTAAGGCTTCCTGACAGCTGCATTGCTGTTTCCCCACTGCTCTGCAAACTGCTTTTTTAAAAGCAATCCCAATTTTTTTTTTGTCCTGCTAAGGTACTGAGCGTGCATTTATTCACACCTTTCAGCGGTGTACGCTCCTCACACAGTACGGTGTAACGGCTGTTATCACAGCCACAGTGAAGCTATCTGTGTGTCACTGTGGAAGGATAAGTGGAGGACTTGTTCCGTTCTTACAGACCTACACTCTAGGGAGATTCCTATTCTGCCCAATTCTACAATTCACTTTTTTCACACCTGTGCCATCGAGCCTGTGACATAGCGCTGTGATATTCAGTGGGCCTCACACAATCCAAGTGTCCAGTGTACACAAGTGTCTGCAGAAATTCAAAATCTCCCAGAAATTCAAAATCTCCCTTATGCTGTAGTCACTTTTTTAACACCTGTGCCATCGAGCCTGTGACATAGCACTGTGATATTCAGTGGGCCTCACACAATCCAAGTGTCCAGTGTCCACAAGTGTCTGCAGAAATTCAAAATCTCCCTTATCCTGTAGTCACTTTTTACACACCTGTGCCATCGAGCCTGTGATATAGCGCTCTGATATTCAGTGGGCCCCACACAATCCAAAAGTGTCCAGTGTCCACAAGTGTCTGCAGAAAATCTAAATCTCCCCTGTCCTATAGACACCTTGTACCTTGTTTTACATTACTATATAGTTTGTAGGATTTTGTCTACATTTCTACCAAAAATGAGGAAGGCTGGTGGAAGAGGCCGTGGAATTGGGCGGGGGTTGGCAGCTGGTAATGATGGTGTTGGTGGTGGATCTGATGGTAGTGGCAAAAGCAAAATAGGACCGAATGCAGGAGGTGTTGAGCCTGCGTCATCGTCTGGCTCCATAAGGCTTCGAAGGCTTAGTTTTCTAGGAGTTGGCAAACCGCTTTTAACGCCAGAGCATCAGGAAAAAGTTTTGTCTTACATTGCTGACTCAGCCTCCAGCTCTATCGCCTCCTCTTCTGAAGTTGTAAAAAGTAAAAGCACTGAGTCGTCATTGGAGGCTCATGTTCATGAACCACACCTTTCCTTGTGTCCTTCACCACAACCAAGATTGAAGGATGACGCAGGCCATACTACTGATTACTCCATGGAGCTGTTTTCACATACCATGCCTGGATTATCAAGTGAAATGGTGAATTACCCAGGCCAAGATGAATCTGACATGGAGTGCACTGATGCACAGCCGCTGATAGATGATTCTGCTGGTACATTCACTCAGAGCACTACATTGTCCTCGCAGTGTACAGAGCCAGATTCTGACCCTGTTGAGACTCAGGTGCCCCTTCCCGCACACTATACCACCATACACGGTGACACAGAGGAAGGTGCACATGACATTGAAGAGGAGGTGATGGATAACCCAGTTGTTGACCCAGATTGGCATCCATTGGGGGAAGAGGGTGCTGCTTCCAATAGCTCAGATGAGGAGCATCCACAGTAGACATCAACATCGCAACAGCTGTTATCTGGCAGGCCCGGAGCACTCCAAAGACAGGTTCCAAAAATCAAAAGAGTTGCTGGACAGCTTGTCCAGAGGGTCAAAACATCACAGCGTAATAGGCCGCAAAATGTCTGCCAAAGTAGGAAGAGTGCAGTGTGGCACTTTTTTGAACAAAATCCTCATGATCAGGCCAAGGTTATCTGTAAGAAGTGCGCAAAGACCTTTAGCCGAGGGAAAAATCTGAAAAATTTGAATACCAGTTGCATGCTTAGACATTTAACCAGAATGCATTTGCAAGCGTGGACACAACACCAAACCTCAAGTGCCACATGTGCAACTGATCACCAAGAAGGTAGTCAGCAAAGCTACATTGTTTCCCCCACTGTAAGCCCACCGGTTAGCACAGCAGCAAATGTTGAGGTGTCGTTGCAGGACCACAGCAGTCAGGGAATCCCACTGTTATATCAACGAAATACTGAATCTAGGCCATCAGAAAAAACACCAACTCCATCACCATCATCAACCCTCTCTCAGTCCGCCCTGTCCACCGCTACTTCCACCATATGCAGCTCTCAAGTCCAGCTCACCCTCCCAGACACTATGAGTAGGTCAAGAAAGTACTCAGTCTCTCATCCGCGTACACTGGGTTTGAACGCCCACATTGCCAAACTAATCTCGTTTGAGATGATGCCCTATCGGTTGGTGGAAAGCGCAGCTTTCCGCGAACTCATGGCCTATGCAGTACCACGCTATGACCTACCCAGTCGCCACTTCTTCTCTCTCAAAGCCATCCCAGCCCTCCACCATCATGTGAAAGACCGCATTGTCCATGCACTCAAGCAGTCAGTGAGTGGAAAGGTGCACCTCACAACTGATGCATGGTCCAGTCAGCATGGCCAGGGCCGTTACGTGTCCATCACTGCGCACTGGGTTAATGTGGTGGATGCAGGGTCCACAGGGGACAGCGGTGGTGGGACAGTGCTGCCTAGCCCGCGGTATAGGAAACAGTTGGCTGTTGCGAAGACTGTGCGCGCACATCCGCCGGTCGCCTGTACACTCCGTTCGTATGCAGAAGCTGCAGCGATTGCTCCACCTTCCCAACCACCGCCTCATTATCGACATTGCAACAAGGTGGAACTCCACCCTGCACATGGTGGAGCGGCTGTGCGAGCAGAGGCAGGCCATAATGCATTTGTGGGAGGATACACGGCCAGGCACTTTGAGAGCAGACATGGAGTTGACAGGTGTGCAGTGGTCGAAGCTGAAAGACCTCTGTAAAGTCCTTCAGTGTTTTGAGGAATGCACACGGCTGGTAAGCGCAGACGACGCCATCCTAAGCATGAGCATCCCACTTATGCGTCTGCTCATGCAAACTTTGACGCACCTTAAGGAGCAGGCGTCTGCAGCCAATGTTGACGAGGAGGAAGAGGTGGAGGGAATCCTTGATGACATTCAGCCATTGTCTGCTCAGGGACCTCTCCTGGACGAGGTGGAGGAAGAAGAGGAGGAGGAGGATGATGGGGATGATTACTTAAGGGAGGAGGATGCATCTCGTGGGGCAAGTGAAAATGTTGGCGTGGCAAGGTCTGGTACAGGGTTTGTGTGTGACGGGAGGGATGTGGATTTGCCAGAAAGTGCTCCTCCAACCAGCACTCGCAGTGCATCATTGACACCGGGAACATTGGCCCACATGTCAGATTATGCCTTGCGGATCCTAAAAAGGGACCCCCACATTGTCAAAATGATGAACGATGACGACTACTGGTTGGCCAGCATCCTGGATCCACGCTATAAAGGCAAATCACAAAACATCATGCCACAGGAGAACCTTGACCTAATATTGGCTAATAAACAAGCAACTCTGGTAAATCGGTTGCTTGAGGCATTCCCAGCACACAGCAGCGGTGATGGTTCTCACACGAGCCGTACGGGCCGGGGGCAGCTTGGCAGAGGTGTTCATGGTGCACACAGCAGAAGTGGCGTTGGAGACAGGGGTTTCATGACAATGTTGTGGACTGATTTTTCAAGTACCGCTCACACAACTGGTAATACAGCATCGATGGAAAGTGACAGGAGACAGCAGTTGTCAACTATGGTTGCAAACTACTTTTCCTCCCATATCGATGTTCTCCCACACAGGTCATTCCCCTTTGACTATTGGGCTGCTAAACTGGACACCTGGCCTGAATTGGCACAATATGCCTTACAGGAGCTCGCTTGCCCAGCTGCAAGTGTGCTATCGGAAAGAGTCTTCAGTGCAGCTGGATCAATCCTGACAGAAAAAAGGACCCGTCTGTCAACCCAAAATGTGGATGATCTAACCTTCATTAAAATGAACCATGCATGGGTTTCCAAGGATTTTGTCCCACCTTCCCCTGATGACACATAGGGTGACAGAAAAATGGCTTGCTTTGGTCCACCTCTTCCTGGGACTTGACCTATTTCGCCTTTTGCATCAGCTGAATGTCCAACATCAACATATGCCACTTTCTAAAACTCCCTAACTGTGCTGCCTCCCCCCCCCATGGCCAGGGTCACCACCTAGCGCACGACACCGTGCGAGTGCCGTTGCCCTGGACAGGTGGGTAGGCCGACTCTTGGGCGCGGGCACTGGCACAGGGTCCCTCATAGTGCAATCAAGTGTCTCTGACGGTGGTGGTGCACACCCGCCGTCAGACACACCGCCGTACTATGAGGGGCCCAGTGCCAGTACCGACGCCCACGAGTGGGCCCCCCTTGCTTGGGCAGGGCCCCAGCATTTGCAATCTTTACCTCTCCCTGCTCCTCCACTGTGTAGTCTGGGCCGTCAAATCCATACTGTGCCTGACACCGTCTGAGCCTGCCTCCTGATGTATAGACTTATCTTTTGAATGTGTACGCTATCCATACATGTTATCCGGGGATATGGTACCCTTTCTCACCTTTGTGCAATCACTTGCAAGCCATACTGGGCCTTACACCGTCTGAGCCTGCCTCCTGATGTATAGACATATCTTTTGAATGTGTATGCTATCCATACATGTTATCCGGGGATACGGTATCCTTTCTCCCCTTGTGCAATCACTTGCAAGCCATACTGGGCCTTACACCGTCTGAGCCTGCCTCCTGATGTATAGACATATCTTTTGAATGTGTATGCTATCCATGCATGTTATCCGGGGATACGGTACCCTTTCTCCCCTTGTGCAATCACGTGCAAGCCATACTGGGCCTAACACCATCTGAGCCTGCCTCCTGATGTATAGACATATCTTTTGAATGTGTACGCTATCCATACATGTTATCCGGGGATACGGTACCCTTTCTCACCTTTGTGCAATCACTTGCAAGCCATACTGGGCCTTACACCGTCTGAGCCTGCCTCCTGATGTATAGACATATATTTTGAATGTGTACACTATCCATACATGTTATCCGGGGATACGGTACCCTTTCTCACCTTTGTGCAATCACGTGCAAGCCATACTGGGCCTAACAGCGTCTGAGCCTGCCTCCTGATGTATAGACATATCTTTTGAATGTGTACGCTATCCATACATGTTATCCGGGGATACGGTACCCTTTCTCACCTTTGTGCAATCACGTGTAACCCATACTGGGCGTGAGAACGGCTGGCGAGCTGTTAAGCAAGCTACAGCACCTGTGGTTTGCACACGTAAGTTTTTCATTTTTTTCAGGAATGATGGTTAGGCCTAATTCCGGAACTGCGGTTGACCTGCACTTACTGGGAAATCATCGTTCGCGAGTAATAATTGTAATCAGTGATCCCCATCACTAACATTGTTCAGCGGGTTATCTGCACCTGTAAGCGACAAACGCTGGCCTTTTCAGTGTAGCGCACATGCAGCCACGGACATGTAAGGGCATGACACACCAGTTATTGGCCAATCTCATGTGCCAGAGCCTCACATGTCCCTCTAGTAAGCCGGACTCGGACCGCGGGGCATGACGGAGTCTCGTTCGTTAACGGAATTAAGCTTGCAATGTGTGCATCTGTTCTGTAGCTGGCATGGTTGAGGTTGCCCATGTTGAGTCAAATTACGCCGTAGGCTGCACTCCTGGTGGTGCCCTTCTGGACATTCCTTTAAGGTTCAGCTTTGCAACCATACTGCCCACGTAAAAGAAACACTTTGCCTTCATGAACGCTGTTTGGAGGGTCATGACTCGCGGGAATAACGCCGCCCAATCAGTTAACCTGCTAGAGAGATCCTTCGTTGCTCCCAAGCATGACATCACACTCCCTAGGAGGAAGGTAATGCCACTGTGGTGACGGTACTCCTGGGGGCGACACAAGTGCACTGATGCCCAGTCACTGCTCGATGAATCTGCTGGTACATTGACCCAGACCACTACATTCCCCTCGCACGCTACCCGGCCTTAATCTGACCCTGATGAAACTCAGGTTACCCTTCCCATATACAGTTCCATCTTACACGGTGACAAAGAGGAAGCTGCAGATGAAAGTGCAGGTTCGGCCCACCCGCCATCAGACACACCACCGTACTATCAGGGGCCCTGTGCCAGTGCCGTGGCCAACGAGTGGGCCCCCCCTGCTTGCTCAGGATCACAGCACTTGCAAGGTTGAAATACTGTGCAGTGAGATGGAAGATGGGGACAACGAGGAGTCCAGACTAGTACAGGGATTCCCTAGCGAGGAGACTTATTTCATTGTTTTCAATGTTGGGACAGCAATTTTTGGGGAGCACTATACTCTGGAGAATGATAGATGGGGCCCACCATACACTGGAACATTCCAAAGGTGGACATCAGACACTGGAGCAGCATTTACAGGGCCCATTATACACTAGAGCATTAGAAATGGGGCCCATTATGTTTGGAGCATTATTTGGGCCCATAAGACAGTCGAGCTTCATCCATGGGGACCAACATATACTGTAGCATTATGTGGAGCTCATCATATACTGTTTCAAACATTATATGGGACCAATGATTCTGTATGGAGAAATAGATGGGCCTCGTCATGAGATGTAAAAAGTGAAGTATTTTTCATTGTACTATACCGCTATTTCTCTGCCGTATCGGAGCATGATGAGTTGTGGTATTATGTGTTAAAGGGGCGCTCTTTCGCCCAGGGCACATGAAAACCTGGAGCCAGCCCTACCCCCCACAACTTTAGCCAAATAACCCCCATTTTTCAGTGCGTAACTTGTATTATGAAGTTAATTAAGGTTGACCAGCTTAAGTAAGAAGAATTGATGCTTTTGGCATTCAAATGAGCACTGTAGGTGTGTTTCCTGTCCTCCTCTCACTGCCGACTTTTATTCCCCATTGACTTACATTGGGTTTCGTGTTTCGGGACGACCCCGACTTTTCCCTATAATCGGCCGATCTTGCTCGACCCGAATTTTGGAAAAGTCGGGTTTCACGAAACGAAACTCGACCATAAAAAAACCAAAAGTCGCTCAACTCTAGTTGAGAGAAGTCTGCATAGGCCAGTAAAGGCGCTTCAGTCAGGGCCATCTTCAGAGCTCAAAAAGCTTCTTCCTGATTATCCCCCCACTGTATGGTCCGATTCTTCACACAAGACGACATCCCTTTCAATAACTCCAGCAGCAGATTAACAATACGAGTGAAGTCTTTCACTAACCGTCGATAGTACCCCGTAAGTCCGAGAAAGGCCCGGATGTCCTTCACTGTCTTCGGGGTTGGCCAGTCCTGTACTGCGCTATCTTCTCACGCACAGTTCTCGCCCCCTCAGTGGATACAACATGTCCGAGGTATTCAATTTGTTTGTGGAAAAGGTGGCATTTCTAAGGTTTCACTTTCAGGCTGTGCTTCTACAGCTGACTCAACACCTGCTTTAGCCGTCGGAGATGCTCCTCAAAAGTAGCTGCATTGACAATGTCGTCCAAATAAATGAGGGTAGCTTCAAAGTTCAGATCTCCCAAACAGCACTCCATCAGTCCCTGAAAGGTTCCAGGCGTGCTGGTAACACCGAAGGGCATCCGGTTGAATTCCAACAGCCCCATAGGCAGTATGAATGCTGTCTCCAGCCGGTCTTGTTGAGCCATGGACACTTGCCTATATCCCATGGCCAGATCTAATGACGAGAAGTATATGGCTTTTCCCAGGGCAGATGACCCCTCAATTCACCATAGGGCACAAGTCCCGCACTGTACAGGCATTTAGTCGCTGGTAGTCAACACAAAAACCCAGGGTTCCGTCCATTTTCCGAACTAAAATGATGGGGGCTACCCACAGGTTCTGGCTCTCCCGTATGACCCCACTCTGCAGCATACGTGCCAACATTTCTTTCACTTCTTGGTACATTTGCGGCAGAATCTGTTGATAGTGCTCCCGAATCGGTGCCTCATTTCCCATGGGAATCTCGTTAGTTACGGCTGTGGTGTACCCAAAATCGCTGTCATGACGGGCAAAGAGATCCTGGTAACGCCCCAACATAGCTTCTACCTGTCGCACCTATTATGATGAGAATCCCGTCAGCTCAGCCTGCATCTGTTCCAGGATCTGGTGCCCTTCTTTCATGGTGCTGGACAAAGGCTCTGATCTGGTAATGGCTACAGTTCTGGGATCTCCTTGTTTGACTGCCAACTCAACAGCCTCTGGTTGAATCAGTTCTTGTGCCACTTCTCTCTTGGGCGAGAGCGTGAAATCGTCTTCCCTAAGGTTGACACAGCGCACCACTATGTTACCGTCGTGGATAGTGGTTAATATCCGAGCAATGAGGAGCCTTGAAGGCAGTTGATCCAATAAGGGCTGGCTCTATATGGACTTCCACTCATTCGAGGGGTGTACAAGCTTGCACGGGCAGGATGAGTGCAGTCTGGCCAGGCGGTAAGACGAGTTTGGCAGCAGCCGAAATTACCACCTTCCCCAGGACTTTTCCTTCTCTCAAAGTTTCTTGAGCCTGGGCTACCCGTATCAGTTGTTGGAACACCTTCCTTTGGGGGTATGGGGGCTCCAACGATTGAGAAAGTATCTAGTGATTCACTGACCAGGATGGCCCAAATTTCCTTCAGCACATTAATCCCTAACGTTACTGTGAGGCCATTGCCAAGGTCTCCGGCGGTCAAACACTACTCCTTTCCGGCCCAAATATTTGCCGCACACAGAAATCTCCATCCAAACCACCTTTGCGACCGGGATGGGCAATTGGTTTGCTGCTGTCAACTTGAACACTGTGCCCCATTCAGGCTGCATCGACACAGAAAAATTATGTATGAAAAAAGTTTCTGGCATGATGGTCACTTTGGAGCCAGTATCAACTAGACAACGGACAGCCCGTCCATCCATTTCAGCCCATATGAGGTGGCTCAGGGAAACTAAACTTGCGGGACTTCCCTCTCTCCTTCTTGGTGTCTCAGTCTCCGGGCGGCATCCCCCAGCCACGGAGCCCACTAGTTTAACGGTTGACGGGTCAGTGGCCTACCCCGTCTTCCGCATCCACGGGCATAATGTCATGTCCCTGCACCTAAAACAAATCAGAGGTCTCGCTGCTCAGGATTACCCCATTTTTGATGGGGCTCGGGGCTAGTTCTGCCTCCAGAATAGTTCAGAACCTCCGGGGAGGTTTTTCTTAAGCTGGACCACTCTTCTCACATGTCCTGGATTTCTTTCCAGATTTCTCCAACCCAACATGGTTCAGCTGCGGGCGGAGTGGATACCTCCCTGCTCTGGACTTTCCCTGTCGAGGCTGTCAACACCTGCTCTTGCTTGTGCGCACGTGCTTCAGCCCCGATTTCCAGAAAAGACATGTGCAGATTGACACGCAAGCGCTCCTGCAAGGCCTGTTTAAGCAGCGCATCCCTGAGGCCTGCCACTACTTGGTCTTTCAAAATTATATCAGAAGGCCCCACGCCCACATCTTCCCGCTTAGCGATCGCGGCGTGGATCTCATGCAGTGCGTTTTTGTATTGGGTCATAGACTCCCCCTCCCTTTTGACGTGGCTAAACAAGTGGATCCGCAATTCACCAATATCCGTGGGGTCCCCATGCATCTCTTCCAAGACCTGAAACACCTTGGTGAAAGTGTTCCCCTCATGTGGGGGCTGGAACATGACAGAACATCTGGCTTCCCCGTCCAGGGCCATCACAACAATCTCTGCCTGCATAGCAGGGGTCATGGGGTGCATTCTTAGCATGCCTTTAACCTGCTTGGACCAATCCCATAACAGTGAATTGCTCCCTGTAAACTTTGAGAGATTGCTGAGCCCTTGGGACACCAAGTGTAAGCAGGTTGCGGGATGCAGTGACAGACAGGAGGCAGAGCAAGGGTTAGCAAACTTACAGAGCATTAAGTCCTCGCAGGGAGATAGATGGTGAGAGAATAGGTAGAATAAACAACAAGCACAAAATATTAGCAGTCCAGTGATTAAACTTATCGTGTTCTTAATGCTCCTCCACCGCAGATGATCCCGCAGGGGTTGTAGCACCGGCAACGGCCAGGAAGAGGTTCACAGAGGGGATCCTTTGAACAATGATCCATCTTCTGGCGGCAGCGGTCGGTCTCCGGTACCTTCCGCTGAGCCCCTAGTCCATCAACTTGTGCGTCCGGAGCAAACCAGGCCGCAGCACTCTCTGGGTGGAACATGGGCTGGCGTCCAGCAAATGGCGGGGTAGACTGCATACGAATGTTCGATATTCGGCCATCTCTACTCCGCACATGTGCAGTACTCAGTCTCTGGGTGGGCGACACCTCTCTTTCTCGGCCCTGATGGTTGCAACGGGAGCTGACAGCCGCAGCTTATCGCAGCGCTGGTTCTCAGCAGGCGGAGCACACGGCTCACCCTGCTGCATGCTGTCTGTTCGCATCAAACTCCTTGTCACAGCATGCGCTTTTTCTTTTATATCGCCCTTCCTACCCAGGTCATGAGGTTGGTCCGGTCCCTCATTCCTTCCCCAGACAACATGGGAGGCAACCTCAACAGTTACGGACCCGGCTTGGTACAGGTACCCGCAGCCTGGTCTTCCTCCTTATTACAGTACAGACACAGAGGGCTATTAAGTCTATAGACGGTGTGTTATGATTGGGTCAATGAGGAGGAGAGCAGGCCCAAGCTAAGCCACAGAAAACCAGAGAGGTTGGTAACTAAGTGGATTGCAGATCCCTGATCCTATCCACACAACTAGCAGTAGCCGTGGAGCGTACCTACAATGATCCTAGACGCCTCGGCACAGCCGGAGAGCTAACTAAACCTAAAGCAAGAAAGGGGAAATCTAAACTGCCCCAGAGCAGACCCCAAAGGAATAGATAGCCCCCAAACATATATTATTGGTGAGACAAGATGAAAACACAAACGCAGGCAGGAAAATAGACTGAGCAAATGATGGGGCCCACACCGACTAGACAGGACAGGAAAGGAAAGACGCTGTCTGCAATCACGCAAAAAACCCTGCAAAAAGTCCAACACGTCTGATGCAAAAAACACTGAAGTCGCACGACTTCGCTCACTATATCAGCACTCTGGTATATTCTGAAAACATAGGAAAAAGAGAACAATATAATAAGGGACAAAAACAAAGTGGCACAAGCAGTAACATATGGATGGTGATTCAGCACAGCCCCAACCGGAGCTGGCTGACCAGCACAAAACTGAGATAGACAAAACCAGATCAAATGCAAACAAAATAGCAAATGAACATTTAGCTGAACTTGCAGGGACTGAGCTGGAAACGTCAGACTTCAGGAGGCAAGAAGAAACTCACTAGGAGGGATAGAGGGAGTCGGCTGTCTTAAATCCCAATCTGAAACCCCAGATCTCCAATCGTCATCCTCATTATCAGGTGGCAAGCCTCTGTTAATCAGATCAGCTCCATTACCTCCAGTAACCACCAGAGGGAGCCCAGAAAGAGAACTTGCAACCGCTCTGTCAATCTGACCAGCACCACTACCTTCAGTAATAACCAGAGGGAGGCCAGAAAGCGAATTCACAACAACAGTGTGTGAAAAGATGGTACAAGAAACCAAATTCAGAAAATTTTGGAAGGGCAAATTGGGAATAGTTACATAAGTGAGGTGAGGTGATAGGCCAGTCTAAAAAAATCCATCTCTAGGGCACGCTTATAACTGTAGGTATTGGGAATTAGTTGAATTGTCCTGGGAAGTGCATTCCAGAGGATTAGCCCAGCATGCGAGAAGTCTTGAAGATGGGAGTGGGAGGTTCGGATTATTGAGCATGTTAGTCTTAGGTTATTGGCAGAACGGAGGGCATGGGTAGGGTGATAGACTGAGGTGAGGGAGGAGATGTAGGGTGGTGCTGAACCGTGGAGTGCTTTGTGGGTGACAGTGATAAGTTTGGACTCTGAAGTGAAAGGGAGTAGAGGCATCGGTGTAGCGGTTGGACAGAAATATAATCCTGGCTGCTGCATTCAGGATGGATTGGAGAGGGAAGAGTACAGGAAAGTTCAGTAAGAAGGAAACCGATTAATAGAAGATTACAGTAGTCTAGACAAGAATGAATAAGAGCAACACTAAGAGTTTTTGCAGAGTCAAAGGTTAGAAAAAGTTGAATTCTAGAGATGATTTTGAGGTGCAGGTGACATCAAAACACCAGTTTTACTAATAGTACTATGGAGCTAGCACCACGGTGTGGTCCATTGTGACCAAAACTATATGGATGTGAACACAGCCTAAACCTCAGTGTTGATGGATCAGAAATGACCATCTATGATGATTTACCCTTTGAAGTAATAGCCAGAAGACGTTGGTAGTGTAAGCTGCAGAAAGGTGTATAAAGTCCCTTCAACCGTGCCATTGACATTGTGTCCTCCTTTCAATGCCATAATGCGGACAGAAAAAATGAGGGAAATGGGTGTAGAGATAGAGTGGCGCACCTTATCGTGGCTCCATACTGCTCGGAACTTGTGCAGATCTATAATATGTCGTGTGCACCAAGCTGTATTCTGTTCATTTCATGTTTGCACATTTACTTCTTTCTTACTGCCTCCCTATATAGCGGTTGCTATGGTTTTTTTATTTATTTTTTTTCTCATATTAATGGTCACTGGAGTAAAAAATAATGACTAACAATTTTAATGATAGAAATAAACCTTTGTTAAAATCCATAAAACATCTCTGAAAGATGCTATTAAAGTAGAGGGACGCTAAGTTATATTGATTGAAGCCTTTACAAACTTTGTTTCATACCCAATTATTTAAAGTAGCATAGGGTTTTGAAAAATAGAAACGCGATTCATCACGTTCCAGACGGAACGCTTACTGTATCAACCATCAAATTAACATATGACTACCTGCCAGACATCACTTCAGAAATCTTTGATTTTTTTTAAGAATAGGCTTGGATCGTGCTGTTCTTTGAATTGTAGACTTTCACTGATGTTTCCTGAACTCCCGCGAACTCCCCAGCATCTGTATTATATCCGCTCGTCACATATAGCCGACAACCTTCTAGCAATGAATGCCTGTAATGAAGGCAAGGACTATGTGTTATTTACAAATGCATTGTAAGGGATGAAGAAACCATCAGTAATGCCAGGCATCAGACTAAAAAAAAATGGAGAAAAGTAAAGTAGACAATAATGACAGTGACATATATAGTGGGTCGGGAAAAAAAATAGAAAAAAAAATCACCTTTGGATGGCAACATAAATCAGTTTGCCATGTGGTAAAATTTCTTAATCCCTACTGGAAATTTGCCAAATTATGGATCAATATTTTACATAAATGTCACTAGCTTTCTATGTGTAATAGGTTGGAAAAAGAAAATGTAAGAAATCCATAAAGGTCGATTTTCACACTATGAACTCCAGATGAATGCAAAGGGAGGTAGAAACAGAATGCCATATAGTAAAATGGTGATCGTTTCTGGCGATAGTTGGGCCCAAGGAAGACAAAAAAAAACCTTGTCCTTAAATGGCGTAGACCAGTCTGCTATAAAATAAAATTCCCGATCACTACTGGTAATTGGGCAGACTTTGATTAAGAATAACATATAAATGTCAGCAGCCTTTTATATAATAGTTTAAAAAGACAGTCAAGTTCAGCTTTTCAGAAATACAATCACCTGTTGGGCTGGAGGAAAGCAAAAAAAAAAAATAATAATTCTGAAATAACCATAACCAGTTTGACATACAGTAAAATTTTTGTTCCCTGCTGAAAATTTGGAAAATTATGGATGAATATTTTACATAAATTCCAGTAGACCTGTATATAGTTAGTTGAAAAAAATATTTAAAAAAGTCTATTAAGTTTTATTTTTTTTGCAATAAAAACCCCCTATTGAGTAAAGGATTATGATATGCGCACACAACATTTTTTTTCAGGCGGGTTCCACCAGGAAGCCACGTGAAAAAGTATTTGTAAAAAAATGAACATAACATGCGCACATCAAGATTTGACATTGCTGTGCATCTGTGTTTTGTAACTCCACTTAAGGCTTCAAAAGCTGTAGAATATCTAAAAGAAGTAACTGTTCCTTTCTTGAGGCGGCTTCTGCTTGGATAGCCACCACTATCTTACATATAAAATTGAAAAAAGATGTCTACGGCAAGAATGAAACCCTGCTGTCTCCCTCCTTGCCGTGTAACTAAACTTTTCCTGAATTTGGTAAAGAACGCCAATTTCTCACAAAACTATTTCAGTACCATATCACGCCATGCTAACAAAACCTTCGTCAGGCTGCAGACCATTTCACAGCCAATGGTTAGCCACGTATAAACATACATAGCCTAAACACCTCCCCATAGAATATTGTAAAATTACAGTGTTATTTTTTTGCCAAGCTCGTGCCATTTATCTCTAGATATTTTGAGCCAAAGGAAAAGGCATCAAAGGACACATCTGTATCTGTGAGCAGGTGGGATTCAGCTTGTCATCACTGCTTGGCAGGTATTGTCAGTGCTGCCTTCTGGGAATCCAGTGATGGCTATCTAGGCAAATAAAAGATACGCAACACAAAAATTACTTTTGTGGGATAGAGTCGGCCATAGAACTTATTTCATAATTGGAAAACATGAATAACATACCAAAGTCACTCCACCGATGTCATTTCTTGTACATACGCATTCGGTTGGCCGGTGACATGACCTTATTATACCTCTACTCGATGACTACCAGCTATGACATCCACATACAAAGATAAAGGGGGTGTCCGGTGAAAACAAGTTATCACAGGATAGGTGACAACTAGAGTTGGGTAGATCAATTTGAGGGACTCAGATCCATGGGTTTGGTCAGTTCTTCTGTGGCTGCTGGATGGTAGTTCTTCAAATCTCTTACCGTCTGGCTTTCCTGATGTGGCTTTTGACTAGTCGATCTAGAGTAACGTCATCTGTGAGTCATAGCACAATGATAACGTTGTGTCTGCCTGGCTAAACAGAAGATGGGCCAAGGATCTAAGAAGGTAACAGAATTGCGAAACTACTGTCCAGTAGCCAGAGACTAGAGGCCCGGCCACTGCACTATAGTAACATTAATCAATCCATGGATAAAAGTGATCTGCCAGGGATAAATCATGACCCTGAACCAGGGCCGGCATCAGCACCTGGCTCACCTGGGCAAGTGCCGGGGCCCTGGGGAGATGGGGGGCCCACTCACGCTGTCTGAGATACCCGCCGCCACGCCCCCCATCAACCCAAGTTGGAAAAAGTGTCCTACACATAAGACTATGATATATACTATATGAGAAAAAATGTTTGGGCTTGATGAATCTCAACATACCCGATACGATGCCAACAGAAAGGTCTGCCCACCGCTATCCACAATACTTTGATCAAACCAAGCGTGGATGTGTCCGGTGAGATTGGAAGAAAATAAATATCTGTCGATCAACACCTTGGCATGTGTTCTGCTTCCTTAACACTGTACACAGTTCTGCATGTTTGCTGTCTCTGGTTTATGTGTAGGACATACACAAGAAATTGGTGTTTTTAATATATAGAGCCGAAAAAATAAAATACATATTTGGAAAGAAAAACAAGAAAATGTTGATGGCTCATCTAATGCGTAATAATGGTAATTATTATTGCGGGTGAACAGTGGTAGACACAGCACAGCTGTTTCTACTTGTTCCCTCGTGATATATAAGTATCCTAAACCTTATATGAAAAAGGAAGGCCGTTTTAAGGTTTTAAGTTGGTAACTGAGATGCTGAACATCCTCGTGACCATTTTTAAAATTTATATCCTCCATGTGGTTTAAGCAGAGGTAAGAGCTTGATAAATGTCCTCTTGATCTATGTAATGGTATAAATAATGAAACTACTAAACTTCTATCCACCAATGAACTGACAGTGTATAACAGCAGACGAAGATACGGAACATTAAACACGGTGCCAGCATCAGCCAGGTATCAGATAAGGGTCATCTGGAATTCTTGTGGAGTTCTGGCAATGGTTGAATGGACCTGCATTTTGGATCATCAATAAAGAAGAATTTACTGTAGCTTGAGAACAGAAGGCTATAAAAGGTGCATCTGGTCCCTATGGGGGCTTGAAGACCCTTTATTATTTTTATTTTCATCCGAGAAAAACCTAAGAAACTCAAACAGTAAAAACAGACGCTCATTCGGATGGCAGCTTTTCTCCTGCGAGTGCTATTCATGTTATTCATAGATAGCAGTCGTACCTATAAGAGTGAATGTAGTACAAGAAAGGGAGATCCAGCACTCTTTTGAAGATAGAAGATTTACGAATTTATTCTCCATAAGTTTGGATTCAACTCACACCAGCAAGAGATTCATCTGACGCGTTTCGAACAAACAAATATTCTTAATCAACTCAAGGGAGTTAAGTAATGTGATAGACAGGCCTCTATTCCTTATATTTAAAGACTCTATAGAAACAGGGTCTGTTCCTCTTGATTGGCGGCAAGCAAATGTGGCACCAATATTCAAAAAGGGGAGTAAAAGGGAACCTGGAAACTATAGGCCGGTAAGCTTAACATCTGTTGTGGGTAAAATTTTTGAAGGGTTTCTAAGGGATACCATTACGGAATATCTCAATGCTAATAAATGTTTAACTCCATATCAACATGGATTTATGAAGGATCGCTCCTGTCAAACTAACCTGATCAGCTTCTATGAGGATGTAAGCTCTCAAATGGACCAAGGAGAATCATTGGATGTCATTTCTCGACTTCTCTAAAGCATCTGACACTGTCCCACATAAAAGATTGGTAAGTAAGATGAGAAAGCTTGGGCTAGGGGAAAATGTGTGTAGATGGGTAGGTAGCTGGCTTAGTGATAGAAAACAAAGAGTGGTTATTAATGGGGCATACTCAGATTGGGCCAGGGTTACTAGTGGGGGACCACAGGGTTCTGTATTGGGCCCCCTACTATTTAATATATTTATTAATGATCTAGTGGATGGCTTACACAGTAAAATATCAGTATTTGCATATGATACAAAACTATGTAGGGTAGTTAACACAAAGGAGGACAGTTTGCAACTACAGACAGATTTGAGTAAATTGGAGAATTGGGCTGAAAAATGGCAAATGAGGTTTAACACAGATAAGTGTAAGGTTATGCACATGGGAAGGAGAAACAAATGCTACAATTACTTACTAAATGGGAAACTGCTGGGGAAATCAGACATGGAAAAAGACTTAGGCATCTTAGTCAATAAGAAGCTAAATTGGAGCGCCCAGTGTCAGGCAGCTGCCACCAAAGCAAATAGGGTCATGGGATGCATTAGAAGAGGTCTGGGGTCACGAGATGAAAACATAATTCTCCCTCTGTACAAATCACTCGTCAGACCACACTTGGAGTATTGTGTGCAATTTTGGACGCCGGTGCAAGAAAGACATTACTGAACTTGAAAGGGTTCAAAGGCGGGCTACTAAAATGATAAATGGAGTTGGTTCACTACAATACCCAGAAAGGTTATCAAAATTAGGTCTATTTACTCTAGAAAAGAGAAGACTTAGGGGAGCTAATATATATGTACAAGTATATCAGAGGGCAATACAGAGATCTCTCCAATGAGCTGTTTGTACCAAGGACTGTGACAAGAACAAGGCGGCATTCTCTTCGTTTGGAGGAAAGACAATTTCTGCCCCAGCATAGAAGAGGGTTCTTCACGGTAAGAGCAGTGAGGCTCTGGACTTCTCTTCCTGAGGAAGTGGTGATGGCCAACTCACTGAATGAATTTAAGAAAGGAATGGATGCTTTTCTTGTGAGTAACAGTATAGAAGGTTACGAATAACAGAATATTATAGGTAGATGATTGACCCAGCTTAGGGGAAGGAATTTTTTTCCCTATGGAGAAAATTGGCTTCTACTCTGTGGGTTTTTTGCCTTCCCCAGGATCAACAATGCAGAACAGCTGCACTAAAAATAGGCTGAACTAGATGGACATAAGGTCTCCCTTCAGCCTTCAAAACTATGTTACTATGTTACTATAGCAAGTGAATGGGGCTGTTCACATGTCTGTGATTTGGCGTCCATGCAACATCACAGTGTCATATCCAATTTTGATCTGCGTGTCAGATATACATCGGCAATGCAAGTCTTTGGGTCCGTGAGAAAATTGGACAACACTCGAGTACCATCCGAGTTCAATCTGAGTTTCAAGAACTTTAGATAGGAGAAGGTGGGAAAACTTTTTTTTTCACATATAAGAAAAAATTGATGAATGATTAATTAAACCCGGATGACACTCTGATGAAAATCTAATGAAAATTGCTGAAGAAACTCGATCCGATTTTCTCATACGTGAAAAAAAACTGATGCGTGAATGAGCCCACACTCTCAAGAAACTCTAATAAAAAAACACTGATGAAACTCACCAATTTCCTTCTAGAAAAAAAAATCCCTGATGTCTGAATGAGAAAATCGGTCTTACTTTCATCAGTGTTTTTAATAAGAATTTGGTTGGAGTTTCATCATTGGATGAAAAAAAAATGCTGCAGGCTTCTCAAGCTTTTGTCAATCAGTCCATGAAAAATGGACAGCACATTGAAGGCATCCAACTGTTATCGGATTTTTTTTCACGGACCCTTTGGCGAGGGGTTGATCTGAACCTCAGACAAAGTTTGGACAAGTCTCCATGATTTGGTGTAGAACACATGGTCAGTAAAAAAAATATGGACCTTTGAAGACTAGAGCCCCATAAATAATAATAGGGACGAGTTAGGCTACTTTCACACATCCGTTTTTTTTAAATCCGGCACGATGCGGCGAAAATTGTGAAAACCGGATCCGGAATTGAATGTAATGATCGCCGCATCGTGCCTGATGGACATGCAGCGCGTCCGGGTTTTGCCGGATACAGCAAACATGCGCCGTCCGGTGTCTGCAAAAAACATTGGCTGCAACGTTTTTTTGCAGCGCCGGACCGGCTTTTTCAACAGCGCATGCCCGAGCACTGTGAGTTTTAACCCCACAAGTGCCCGGCACGCATCTCTCTCTCTCTCCTCCTCCCCTTCTCTCTCTCCCTCTCCATACCTTTCTTTGGCTGCTCTCTCATCCCCCGCTGTCTCTCTGGCTGCTCTCTCGTCCCCGCTCTCTCTCTTTGGCTGCTCTCTCGTCCCCCCGCTGTCTCTCTGGCTGCTCTTTCGTCCCCCGCTATCTCTTTGGCTGCTCTCTCGTCCCCCGCTGTCTCTCTGGCTGCTCTCTCGTCCCCCGCTGTCTCTCTGGCTGCTCTCTTGTCCCCCGTTCTCTCTTTGGCTGCTTTCTCGTCCCCTGCTGTCTCTCTGGCTGCTCTCTCGTCCCCCGCTCTCTCTTTGGCTGCTCTCTCGTCCCCCGCTGTCTCTCTGGCTGCTCTTTCGTCCCCCGCTCTCTCTTTGGCTGCTCTCTCGTCCCCTGCTGTCTCTCTGGCTGCTCTCTCATCCCCCGCTGTCTCTGTGGCTGCTCTCTTGTCCCCCGTTCTCTCTTTGGCTGCTTTCTCGTCCCCCGCTGTCTCTCTGGCTGCTCTCTCGTCCCCCGCTCTCTCTTTTGCTGCTCTCTCGTCCCCCGCTGTCTCTCTGGCTGCTCTCTCGTCCCCCGCTCTCACTTTGGCTGCTCTCTCTTCCCCCGCTGTCTCTCTGGCTGCTCTCTCGTCCCCTGCTGTCTCTCTGGCTGCTCTCTTGTCCCCCGTTCTCTCTTTGGCTGCTTTCTCGTCCCCTGCTGTCTCTCTGGCTGCTCTCTCGTCCCCCGCTCTCTCTTTGGCTGCTCTCTCGTCCCCCGCTGTCTCTCTGGCTGCTCTCTCGTCCCCCGCTCTCACTTTGGCTGCTCTCTCTTCCCCCGCTGTCTCTCTGGCTGCTCTCTCATCCCCCGCTCTCTCTTTGGCTGCTCTCTCTTCCCCCGCTGTCTCTCTGGCTGCTCTCTCATCTCCCGATCTCTCTCTCTCCGGCTGGCTCTCTCGCTCCCTGGTGCTGCGGCTCCTTTAAATGTCCTCCAAGCCGCATCAGGCGCCGCATGTACATCAGGTGTCACCGCTGCAGGCCGGATCCGGCGGCCCGGCTTTTCGCCGCACGTCGCCGGACCCTTGACACCAGACGTGTGAAAGAGGCCTTATATCCGTGAAAACCGCACATAGAACTCATACGAGAAAAGCTGACATTTGACTGAGCCCTAACTCTTCAGATTATCTAAAGGAACCTACGAAACTATGAACAAACTATATAAATAACAAACATATATTGTTGGTCTGGTTTGGATGACCCGGGCATTGATTAAAATCGTTGTCCCATTTATGGAGCCACGGTCCATGTCCAAAATTTGGCCTCACATACATTCTAACCGGGATTTTCTGATCAGAATTCCCCTCTTAAGAGAAAGAGAGCAAAGTTTTAAGAAACGTTCCAGCTTGGCAGACACACTCTACCGAAGAGGCCAGAGGACCAGGGCCAAGCAATCATCTCTACTCCCCACCCGTTACTCACATTCGACTCATTCGAGCGTGCATGTGTTCAGAATTAGGAGACTGGTTTCACCCTGATACCTTTAGCTACAGATCGTCTCTATTTCACAAAAAATGATTGGACTTTGAAATTCGACATTCTCAATCATTCTCTTCCCCCGACATCATCTGTCAGGCAGGAGTTTGGAGACTGCTATTCACAAGAGATGGTTGAAACGTTCTGTCGAAACCGGCAAGTTTGGCAAACTATAAATCTAGTGTGTATGGCCAAGTTTTGGTTAGGGACTTACAGGACAATAAAGATTTTTCTGATGGTAGATAAATGCTAAGGAGTTTTTGTGGAACAGAAAAATTGACAGCCTATCCTTGATGATCGGTGGTAGTGGGGAGGAGACCACCATTAATAATCACAATAAAAAGGCTCTCAGTTTTTAGTTTTCATTTTTAGTTCATAAATCAATAGTACATATGAAAATAAACAACTTTTGGAATCTATCTTATTAGAGAAATCTGCTTGGACTCATCTTTCAATATCAATTCATGAATATAATGCGTAGATAGATTTCCCCATCACTAAGATAGGACATGAGAGTTTGTGCTTATAAAACTCTATGGAGTTGGGAGGAGCTAGAGGCCGACAAGGCAAGTTCTCCTTAAACGACAGTTACAGTTCTCTATAGAATTTTATAAGCACTAACTGTTATCTCCCATCTCAATAATGGGAAAGTCTGTCTTCACTAAAGATGCATTTTAACTGTGAATTGAGAATTCTGTAAACCAAGCAGGTTTCTCTAAAAATATATGCTGCAAAGTTTCTTATTTTTATGTGTACTTTTCATTTATGAATCAAAAAAAAAGCAGAAATACAAGACGGGCAGAGGTCACATCTAAGGAGTATGTAGGTGCTGTGATCAGTAGGGATCGCAGGGATCGATCACACATTTCTGCTACATCCTGATGATAATCCTCCAGGCTTACAGTCCCTGAAATCCCCTTTACCTCCCCCTTCACAGCATGAAGCTTCAGCCTCTGTGCCCCCAGACGGAATAAGAATTATGGGAACCAATATTCATCAGGAAGGACTTGGAGCTTTAATATTTCCTTAAATTATATAGATTGCTATAATGTAAAGAATATATGAGCTTAATTTAAAGTAAAGCAGATAGATTAATGATATAATGCTCCTTTCTCCTAACTTAAATGATGTTACTTGGCTGGCCGGATTAGAAGTTAAATAAATATTATGCGGCTGATTATGACATCTTTATTAGCGGTTAATTAATGCCGCCTATTCATTGTATTGTCATCATCCCGGCACTAATGCACTTGATACAGTGCTCGCCTGCCATAATGCTCAGGACGTATTAAATCCTACACGTTAAGTCTTGGCGGCACTTATATTAAATTAAAGGAATGAATATGTAGAGGCATTCAGACTTATTTAAAAAAAAATAAAAAATAATAAAAAATTAAAAGGGTTGTCAAGAACTATGCTGTTGATAACCAATCCGTGGGGTCCAACGCCTGGCACCCCACCATTCGTCCTCCCGTAGTACATAGTGTTCGGAGGTCAAGCTCCACAGTGCCATACACTGTGTAGTGGCCATTCTTAGGTACTGCGACTTAGCGCCTATTTACTTCAAAGGCAGCTGAGCTGCAGTACCTGAGAACGGCCACTACACAGAGTACGGAGCTGTTCTGTCCCGGCATTGTATACTGTACACAACTGGCCACAGTGGCGCTCAGTAGAAGGATAATTAACGAGGTTCCACATTACTATAAAAGTTACTTGTGCCTCTTCTCTGTGCACCATACTGTGTTCCCCACCAGTCTCGTAACGTCACAAGACTGCTGCAGTCAATCTGCTGTTCGGCTGCAGCCTTCACATTCTATCTGAATGCCCCCATCAGATGCGAGGAGCCTGGCGGGGAACACAATCCAAACAGTGATGGCTGCATTGGTGAACTTTTTTTCTTTTTCTTACACTGCCCTGGGATCTTTATATTTAATCCTAGAATCCTAGAATGTTAGAGTTGGAAAGGACCTCCAGGGTCATCGTGTCCAACCCCCTGCTCAAAGCAGGATTCATTAAATCATCCCAGACAGATGTCTGTCCAGCCTCTGTTTGAAGACTTCCATTGAAGGAGAACTCACCACCTCTCGTGGCCACCTGTTCCCCATAGAATCATAGAATGTTAGAGTTGGAAGGGACCTACAGGGTCATCATGTCCAACCCCCTGCCCAATGCAGGATTCACTAAACCATCTCAGACAGATGTCTGTCCAGCTTCTGTTTGAAGACTTCCATTGAAGGAGAACTCACCACCTCTCGTGGCCACCTGTTTCCCATAGAATCATAGAATGTTAGAGTTGGAAGGGACCTCCAGGGCCAATGTGTACAATCCCCTGCTCAATGCAGGATTCACTAAATCATCCCAGACAGATATCTGTCCAGCCTCTATTTGAAGACTTCCATTGAAGGAGAACTCACCACCTCTCGTGGCCACCTGTTTCCCATAGAATGTTAGAGTTGGAAGGGACCTCCATTGTCATCGTGTTCAACCCCTGCTCAATGCAGGAGTCACTAAACCATCTCAGACCGATGTCTGTCCAGCCTCTGTTTGAAGACCTCCATTGAAGGAGAACTCACCACCTCTCCTGGCCACCAACTATTTAATTAATAGTATCGTTGGACTATTGTCAAGGCCATGTAACTAAAAAGAAATCTAAACCAGAAAAAAAGAAACTTTAAAGAGAATCCAACACTTGTCATATATATGTTTTTATTTTTTTACCTTCTGTAAATGCAGCTGTTTTATGGCTTCTGGCCTTGTATTTTATTTTGCTTCTCCGCTTTTCCATTTATGAGTTACGGCCTTCTCTTCCTTGTAAATAAATGTATCATTTTTAGCCAACTGGGCGTGATCCTTAAAAGACTCCATGGAGTTGAGAACGATGCCCTCTTGGCTAAAATAAAACCCACCTAGATTTATATGCAGAGAAGAGAGGGCCATATCTTAGGAATACAGTTTTTGAAGGAACTCAGGAGAAGGTTGCTCCAAACATCTTGGAGAACTGACCCCTGATCTCCTGTGTATGAGTCTTGTGCAGATCTTTATGTCTCTTCATGTGATCCCAGACAGACTGGATGATGTGAGATCAGGGCTCCTTGGGGGCCAGATCAAGGCTCCGTGGGGGCCGGATCATCACTTCCAGAACTCCTTGTTCTTTAATAACATTGGCTGGATGTTTAGGGTTGTTGTTCGGCTATAGAATACATTTGGCACCAGTCAGACACCTCCCTGATGGCATTACATGATGGATAAGTTCAGATCCTCAGAACATGCCCACAACACTCTCCCATAGCAGTCAATGGTGTACTGTTTCATCAGATCCCAAAAATGGTTGCCTCCATAATCCTGTCCAACATATAATAATCTAATAAAAACTTTATAGAACATATGAAAGAATAACATGTAATATTAAAATAGTATTAGTAGAATAAAATATTATATATATTAATAAAATAACATGTTTCAGTATATACTGCTGTTTGTAATTATCGTGAAAAAAAATAAGGTAACACTTTCCCTTTAAGACAATCATTTACAGCCCTATTTACAGTAATTTCCCCGGTAAATAGATATGATGGGTTCAGATCCTGCAGTTCTGTGCCAGCACATTCCTCCGCGTCACAAGTTTTCTCCTTTATTAAAGCAATGGCAGGTGTAATCTATCCCTTTAAATGGGATGAATGGCCGTTACAAAGCATTTGTGAACACAATGCCTGAACTAAGGGACATATGGGAGAGGTCTCATAAAGGACAATGCTTGTGTATTGTCACTGAATGAGACCGTTTCGGGTCCGTCGGGAACTCGACGCATTTCAGCTGTCTGGTACCTATGCGGCACGCACTCAATCACGGGAACATGTTTGGGAAGTAATACCTACCGGATTTACGATTTGTTGCATCTTTGCCTATTACCATCCTTCCAAACCACAGGACGTGGTGATAATAGAGGATGCGTCTAATTTATCATCCGTGTGTGAACGTTCCGCCTAATTGTCCTCTGGAGACTGAATTTCTATTTGGCAAAGCCCCGATTCACCGCCCCGAGTAAATATCCACATTCCTGCCGTTAAAGTTTGTCCTCTGGGAGCTTTTTGGATGGAGCTTAGTAGGAGATGAATGCTCTTGGTCGGCCAAGTCCGAGACAGAATGTCACAAGTTTTTTTAAATCTTTTTTATTGTTTTTTTGCTTTTATGTTAACATACGCGAGAAAATCTGTTCTAAGTCATGGATTTGTTGTTTTTTTTTTTTTGCTTCTTTTTCTGCTCTTCTGTTGAAGTATCACCCGTAAATGAAAGTTCTAGTGACTCTCTTAAGTATCGTATTGATTTTTGCACAAATGTTATACGAAGTTAAACAACCACTAAAAGTTACGCTGGTTCTTGATTCCCGTGATCCTTTCCCCAAGTTGGGCTAAAACGGTGGCTTGTTGTAAAGTGAAAGCTTTAAATACACAATGGGATCGTTAAAAAAAAAAAGAGGCAACACTGATTCTCAAACCTTTATCACCGGGTTGTTATGCTGATTATTTTTTAAAGGGATTGTGCAGTCGGTAAGTGTTTTTTTTGTAATTTATTATACACATTGAAAAACAATGACAATATTTGACTTTTACATGCCATGTGACAAAAAAATTATCCAATTAAGTTGTCACGATTCCACTCACTATGTCCTGGATGCAGTGAGTGACAGCTCAGCCGCCCTATAGGATCAGGGTCATGCTGAGCTGTCAGCATTGTGAGTGACAGCTCAGCCGTCCAGTCTGGGCAGGGGCGTGCTGAGCTGTCAGTATTGGGCGTGAGAGTCCAAGCGTCAGTCTGAGCAGGGGTGTGCAGGGTGCCTTCCAGGTGTCTCCCGTTCTGAGTGATTACCTGGCTATTTAGTGGCTGTCGGTGTCTGATTATTGCCAGTCATAGCTTTAGCTCGGTGGAGTGTGTGTGCCTTGTTTTCCAGTTCTCTGTTTCTGATCTTTTGCTGCTTGACCTTGGATTTTGCCTTTGACCACCCATTTGCCTAGCCCCTTTGTCTTGATCTGCTACCTTCCTGGAATTCTGACTTCACACTGTGACCTGACTACGCCTTTTTTACCTCTCTGTTTATGACAAGCACTCTTGGTATTGTAGGGGTTTTTCTCACTTGGGTGCGACGGGAGGAAAACAGGAGGCTTGTTCCTTTAAAAGTTCATGTGGGTTTATAGCTTCATAAACCCCCCGAAGCACAAACAGAAAATTAACAGCCTTTAGATCAGGCAAACAATGTAACAATGTCCGTAGCAGGGATCTGCTCTGCCAGGCCTGTGGGCATACAGGCTGGGGTAGTGTCCAGTACTCAGGCTCGGTCTGGAACCAAGGACACAGGAGGCCTTCTCCCTCCTAACACACAGACCATGTGCCAAACAGCCTCCATTATATAGGCTGTTAACCACACCCATATGTGAGGTATGTGGGTAGCCAGACCTGCCCATCATAGCTACCCGTAAACCAGTCCCAGGTGCACCAAACAGACCTCTTAGTGCTTTCATGTACTAGAGAAAATACTCCGGGTTACATCACAGAGAGCAGCCATCTCTGTGACACATACCACCCATCGACTACATGGCCATTAGCCTCCTTACAGTATCCAACCCCAGACCTCTTGACTACTCTGTCTCATGGAATGTCCATGAATAGTGACACAGCATCACAGAAATATTAATATGGCACTACCTGGTGTTCACAAAGTAAAGCAATGTGCCCATCTACCTACTAAGCCAATGGACACACATGCTCACTCACACTCCTTACTACTAATCTCTGCTTAGTGGTCGTCTGGTAACAGAACAGCAGTGAATTACTTCCTTAATAGACAATAAATTCAATATATTTATTATTGAGACTAAATATAGTGATTTATATAACAAGATAGAGATAGGAGGGAATCAAATGTGATATTTCTATTCGCTGTTGTTCTACATGGTAGTATAGTCTTTTTGGGAACTATATTTACAGTTGCCAGAGGTAGAAGTAAACTGATTCAACACCTACTGTGGACTATATTGACAACTACCAAAGGAGGGAGGAGATTGACTGACTAGACATTTACTTTCAACTATATTTGCAGATTCCAGAGGGAGGAGGAGACTGATTTTGAATCTATTGTGCACTTTGCTTACAACTGCCAGAGGTGGAGATAGATTACCTGGAAATCTGCTTAAGACTATATTTACAGTACCAAATGGAGGAAGAGACAGAGTCACAAAATATTGTGGCATATATTTACAATTGTCATGGGTGTAAACTGGTTGTCTGGAAAGTTTATTTAGATTATATTTACAGTTATCAAAGTGGAAAGGAGACTGAGTAAGGACTTAATGGAGATTATATTTATAGCTGCTAGAACATAAAGAAAATTGACTATGAATTTACTGAAAGCTATATTACACCTGCCAGAAGGGGAAGGAGACTGACTGGGAATTATCCAAGTATTGTATATACAGTTTCCAGAGGGGGTTGAAGACTTAACTAGAACTTTTCTGAAAATGTTATTTACAGCTGCTATAGTGGGATAGATACTGATGGTGATATAAAATAGGGGTAGAGTAGGGGGGTAGAAAGATAGAGTGGATGAAAATAGCTTAAAGGGGTTACCGTCTTTTTGTAACTTGATTTGTGAAATAGTCCATAAATTAGTCTCTATAGGAGCCTAGTTGTCAACATAGTCATCGATTTCCAGGAGGAATAACAGAGGAATAACACAAAATAGCTTTCTACCAAAAGATTCTGCAGAATTGTTGTTTCAACTGGATTATACTTTATTAAAACAGACATTTCATGAGAGTGGACGGATCTTCTGTCAGTCATTTAGACTTTTTTCATTACCCACTAGTAGAGTTGAGCGATACCGTCCGATACTTCAAAGTATCGTATCGGATGGTATCGGCCGATCTTTAAAAAAAGTATCGGTATCGCCGATTCCGATACCGGAAGTCCCATTCAAGTCTATGGGACTTCCGGTATCGGAATAAGAAAAACCCTTTCCTGCCCTTGTACAGCCTCTCTGGGGTCTGTACGGGCCTTTCGGGGGGCTGTGCCGGCCTGCCAGGGGGTCTGTGCAGGCTCCGGTGGTCTGTGCCGGCCTGCCGGTGGTCTGTGCAGGCTCCGGGGGGCTGTGCCGGCCTGCCGGGGGGCTGTGCCGGCCTGCCGGTGGTCTGTGCAGGCTCCGGGGGGCTGTGCCGGCCTGCCGGGGGGCTGTGCCGGCCTGCCGGGGGGCTGTGCCGGCCTGCCGGTGGTCTGTGCAGGCTCCGGGGGTCTGTGCAGGCATCGTCCGATGGGACTACAAGTCCCATCGGGCGATGCCTGCTACCATGACAGTGATTGACACATTAGCCAATGATGGGACAGTAGTAGTCCCATCATCCGGCTAATGTGTTAAATGTAAAAAAAAAAAAAAATAAAAATTAAATGCTACATACATACAACATGCATACTACATACATGCTACATTCATACTACATACTACATACATGCTACATTCATACTACATACTACATGCTACATTCATACTACATAAATACTACATGCAACATACATACTACATATATACTACATGCATGCTACATACATACTACATGCTACATACATACCACATATATACTACATACATACTACATGCATGCTACATGCATGCTACATGCTACATACATAACACATATATACTACATGCATGCTACATACATACTACATGCTACATATATACTACATGCATGCTACATACATACTACATGCTACATACTACATATATACTACATGCATGCTACATACATACTACATGCTACATACATACTACATATATACTACATGCATGCTACATACATACTACATGCTACATACATACTACATATATACTACATACATACTACATACATACTACATGCATGCTACATACATACTACATGCTACATACATACTACATATATACTACATACATACTACATACATACTACATACATACCACATACATAACACATATATACTACATGCATGCTACATACATACTACATGCTACATACATACCATATACATACTACATGCATGCTACATACATACTACATGCATGCTACATACATACTACATGCTACATACATACTACATATATACTACATGCATGCTACATACATACTACATGCTACATACATACTACATATATACTACATGCATGCTACATACATACTACATGCTACATGCATGCTACATACATACTACATACATACTACATGCATGCTACATGCATGCTACATGCATGCTACATACATACCACATACATAACACATATATACTACATGCATGCTACATACATACTACATGCTACATGCATACCATATACATACTACATGCATGCTACATACATACTACATGCATGCTACATACATACTACATGCTACATACATGCTACATACATACTACATGCATGCTACATACATACTACATGCTACATACATACCACATACATACTACATATATACTACATGCATGCTACATACATACTGCATGCTACATGCATGCTACATACATACTACATACATACTACATGCTACATACATACCACATATATACTACATACATACAATACATTCATACAATACATAGATAGACATACAGTACATATAACATAGAGTAACATACTTACCATTACTTGTCACATTGTTCCCCGAAGCCATTGTCTTTTCCGGAATAAATATTAACATAACAAACCACAAAAATACTCACCCACGATCCGAAGCAGTCCACGAGTGTGTCCCACGACGATCTTGGGTAGAGAACTGCAGCATCAGCTGTTGCTGCCGTTCTCTACGGGCTGCAGGAATCCAATGACGGAAGGTAGGTATCCTTCCGCACTGTATTCCTCCGCCACTTAAAAAAAAAAAAAGTCCCTAGTCTCACTTTATGCCATTGCTGTGTGGGAATTTCCCACGCAGCAATGGCATAAAGTGAGACTAGGGACTTTTTTTTTTTAAGTGGCGGAGGAATACAGTGCGGAAGGATACCTACCTTCCGTCATTGGATTCCTGCAGCCCGTAGAGAACGGCAGCATCATCTGATGCTGCCGTTCTCTACCCAAGATCGTCGTGGGACACACTCGTGGACTGCTTCGGATCGTGGGTGAGTATTTTTGTGGTTTGTTATGTTAATATTTATTCCGGAAAAGACAATGGCTTCGGGGAACAATGTGACAAGTATTGGTAAGTATGTTACTCTATGTTATATGTACTGTATGTCTATGTATGTATTGTATGAATGTATTGTATGTATGTAGTATATATGTGGTATGTATGTAGCATGTAGTATGTATGTAGTATGTATGTAGCATGCATGTAGCATGTAGTATGTATGTAGCATGCATGTAGTATATATGTAGTATGTATGTAGCATGCATGTAGTATATATGTAGCATGTATGTAGTATGTAGTATGTATGTAGTATGTATGTAGTATGTATGTGGTATGTATGTGGCATGTAGTATGTATGTAGCATGCATGTAGTATATATGTAGTATGTATGTAGCATGTAGTATGTATGTAGCATGCATGTAGTATATATGTAGTATGTATGTAGCATGTAGTATGTATGTGGTATGTATGTGGCATGTAGTATGTATGTAGCATGCATGTAGTATGTATGTAGCATGCATGTAGTATGTATGTAGTATGTATGTAGTATGTAGCATGTATGTAGTATGTATGTGGTATGTATGTAGCATGTAGTATGTATGTAGCATGCATGTAGTATATATGTAGTATGTATGTAGTATGTATGTGGTATGTAGCATGCATGTAGTATGTATGTAGCATGCATGTAGTATGTATGTAGCATGCATGTAGTATGTATGTAGTATGTATGTAGTATGTATGTAGCATGCAGTATGTATGTAGCATGTATGTAGTATGTATGTAGTATATATGTAGTATGTATGTAGCATGTAGTATGTATGTAGCATGCATGTAGTATGTATGTAGCATGTAGTATGTATGTAGCATGCATGTAGTATGTATGTAGCATGTATGTAGTATGTATGTAGTATATATGTAGTATGTATGTAGCATGTAGTATGTATGTAGCATGCATGTAGTATGTATGTAGTATTTTTTTTTTTTTTTTTTTTAACATTTAACACATTAGCCGGATGATGGGACTACTACTGTCCCATCATTGGCTAATGTGTCAATCACTGTCATGGTAGCAGGCATCGCCCGATGGGACTTGTAGTCCCATCGGACGATGCTTGCACAGACCCCCGGACATCAGCACAGCCCCCCGGCAGGCCGGCACAGCCCCCCGGCAGGCCGGTACAGACCCCCACAGGGTGCACAGACCACCGGCAGGCCGGCACAGCCCCCCGGCAGGCCGGTACAGACCCCCACAGGGTGCACAGACCACCGGCAGGCCGGCACAGCCCCCCGGCAGGCCGGTACAGACCCCCACAGGGTGCACAGACCACCGGCAGGCCGGCACAGCCCCCCGGCAGGCCGGTACAGACCCCGGGCAGTCCATACAGCCCCCCGGCAGGCCGCCACAGCCCCCCGGCAGGCCGCCACAGCCCCCCGGAAGGCCCGAAATGACGGCGCATCATGATGCGCACACACCGCGCATCATGATGACGTCAGTCTGTCAATCAACTTTGAACTTCCGATTCCGATGCCGAATTCCGATATTGAAAAAATATCGGAAGTCGGTATCGGAATTCCGATACAGCAAGTATCGGCCGATACCCGATACTTGCGGTATCGGAATGCTCAACACTACCCACTAGCGCAATAATAAGGCTCTGCTGTAAAAGGGTGATGTCACATTTATTTCTTATGTTCAGATATTCTCACATCTGTAGCATTAGATAATTACTGATATTATCACACAATTATTTTTTTTTTAAGTAACAACGCCACTGGCTTGTCGGGAAGAATTTACATCTTTAATTATTCTTACTTGTGTAACATTCAGCACACACACAAAATCTAGTATGCGGAACACCAGATATAAGGTAATATGCAGAAATACCTTTACAGGTGTTCTGCATGTAGAAAATCATAATTAAAGTGCAGCAATATGTATTGTAATCAGCATGTCTGCTCAGGTTGGGATTACGGCTTAATCCTTTATTTACATCCATATGATTGGCACTAAGGTTCTAGCGGGCTGCTGCACAGGAACCGGAGAAGAAAATGCTGGGATTAGGGAGATTTCCTATTATGATTGCTTTTGATTTGGTTATGTCATCGCTTATGATATTGAAGATTTATCCTTAGGATAGGTCATCAATGTGAGATCGATGGTGGTCCGACTCCCAGCACCCCTATTGATCAGCCACTACACAGTGTACTTCTCTGGCTCCATTTACTGTTTATCTCCTGTTATGAGAGCTGAGAACAGCCAATCGGTGGGATTGTTGGGTGTTAGACCCCCTACTGATCTGATATTGATGACCAATAGTGTAGATAGATCATCAATATCATAATCCTGAACAATCCCTTCAAGTTTGGCCTCTGCTCTCAACATAATGTGCATCCCTGGTGTTACTAAAACTTGATCATTAACTTTTGCCCACTTACTTTCTGCTCCTAGGGCATATTCCGGATTGGCACTTCCTCCCAGCTCCACCACTATATTAGCTAAATGAATAATCAGAATATAACCTTTTGTTTAAAAGAAGTTTTAAGTTTACCATATTTTTCATACCTTTTTACTTTATTTGCAGTATGTAAGCAAAATCCTAAAATTGTGCACTTTTATCCTGTAGAGATCAGTTCTCTGCAGTCACTTTATGTTCTGTAGAGATCACTTTTTTGCAGTCACTTCCTGTTGTGTAGAGATCACTTTTCTGCAGTAACTTCCTTTTCTGTAGCGGTCACTTCTCTGCAGTCACTTCCTGTTCTGTAGAGATCACTTCTCAGCAGTCACTTCCTGTTCTGTAGAGATGACATCTCAGCAGTCACTTCCTGTTGTATAGAGATCTAGTGATGTGTCATTCACGAACGATCTGACACAAAGAGCCGGCTCCCTGCTGTGAATGATGGGAGCCGGCACACTAAAATGTCTGAATGGCTCTCACTGGGTGTAAAATCCCGGGGTGTTCGGCAGACTTAACTCCGCCCACCCGATCAAAACTTCGCCCACTCATCAATTTAATTGGTTCCTAGAAAGTGGGCGGGGTTTATGCGGTAGGTGGGTGGAGTTTCGGACGCCTGAACATGTTTGCAATAGGGATCCACGTAGGATCCAAAAGGAGCCGGCTCTTTTTGGTGAGCAGAGCCGTGAGAGCTGGATCACCAAAAAGAGCCGGAGAGCCCATCACTATAGAGATCACCTCTCAGCAGTCACTTCCTGGTCTGTAGTGATCATTTCTCTGCAGTCACTTCCTGTTCTGTAGAGATCACTTCTCAGCAGTCACTTCCTGTTGTGTAGAGATCACTTCTCAGCAGTCACTTCCTGATCTGTAGTGATCACCGCTCAGCAGTCACTTCCTGTTCTGTAGAGATCACTTCTCAGCAGTCACTTCCTGTTCTGTAGAGATCACTTCTCAGCAGTCACTTCCTGTTCTGTAGAGATCACTTCTGTGCAGTCACTTCCTGTTCTGTAGTGATCATAGAATCATAGAATCATAGAATCGTAGAGTTGGAAGGGACCTCCTGGGCCATCTGGTCCAACCCCCTGCTCAAAGCAGGATTCGCTAAATCATCCCAGTCAGATGTCTGTCCAGCCTCTGTTTGAAGACTTCCATTGAAGGAGAACTCACCACTTCTCGTGGCAGCCTGTTCCACTCATTGATCACTCTAACTGTCAAAAAGTTTTTTCTAATATCTAATCTGTGTCTCTTCCCATTCAGTTTCATCCCATTGCTTCTAGTCTTTCCTTGTGCAAATGAGAATAAAGTTGATCCTTCTACAAAGTGACAGCCCTTTAGATATTTGTAGACAGCTATTAAGTCTCCTCTCAGTCTTCTCTTTTGCAAACTAAACATTCCCAAATCCTGCAACCTTTCCTCATAAGACAGGGTTTGCAGACCGGTCACCATTCTGGTCGCTCTTTTCTGAACTTGCTCCAGTTTGTTGATGTCTTTTTTAAAATGTGGTGCCCAAAACTGGACACAATATTCCAGATGAGGTCTGACCAAAGAGGAGTAGAGGGAAATAATGACTTCACGTGATCTAGACTGTATGCTTCTGTTAATACATCCTAGAATTGCATTTGCCTTTTTTGCTGCTGCATCACACTGTTGACTCATATTCAGTCTGTGATCTATTAGTATACCCAAGTCTTTTTCACATGTGCTGTCACTTAGCCCTATTCCTCCCATTCTATATATGCTTTTTTCATTTTTATTGCCCAGATGTAGTACTTTGCATTTCTCCCTGTTAAAAACCATTCTGTTAGTTGCTGCCCACTTCTCCAGTTTATTTAAATCTTTTTGAATCCTCTCTCTCTCTTCTCTAGTATTAGCTATCCCTCCTAGCTTTGTGTCATCAGCAAATTTAATCAGTTTACCCTCAATTCCTTCATCTAAATCGTTGATAAAGATGTTGAACAATACAGGGCCCAGGACAGAGCCCTGTGGTACCCCACTTGAGACATTCTTCCAACTGGATGTGCAGCCATTTACGACCACTCTTTGGGTCCGATCACTAAGCCAGTTATGAATCCACCTAACAGTTGCCTTGTCCATTCCATACTTAGTCATTTTTTCAATAAGGATTGTATGAGAGACTTTGTCAAATGCTTTGCTGAAGTCAAGATATACTATATCTACAGCATTTCCTTGATCCACCCAATCAGTGATACCGTCATAGAAGGAAATTAAGTTAGTCTGACATGACTTATTAGTTAGAAACCCATGCTGACTCTGTTTAATCACTTCATTCTTATCCAGGTATTGACATACATGTTGTTTAATAATTTGTTCAAAGATCTTTCCTGGTATAGAAGTCAGACTCACCGGCCTATAGTTGCCTGGGTCCACCTTCTTCCCCTTTTTGAAGATAGGAACAACATTTGCTCTTCTCCAGTCTTCTGGCACTTCTCCTGTTCTCCAAGAATTTTCAAAGATTATGGAGAGGGGTTCAAAAATTTCTTCTGCTATCTCCTTCAGTACTCTGGGGTGTAATTCATCTGGACCTGGAGACTTGAATTCATTTAGGTTAGCTAAGTGTTTCCTCACTATCTTTCTGTTTATAGATATCCTGGATTCTTCTATTCCCTTAATAGGACAGTGAATAACAGTTGATGTTGCATTTCCTTTCTGAGAGAAAACAGATGCAAAATAGGAATTTAAAAGTTCAGCCTTCTCAACATCCTGTCTTACCATTTCATCATTTTCATCCTGTAAAAATCCTATAGCATCTTTGACTTTTCTTTTACTTTTGACATATCCCCAAAATCCTTTATTATTGCTTTTGACATCTCTTGCAAGCCTCAGTTCATTTTCAGCTTTAGATAATCTGATTTGTGCCCTGCAGGTTCTGCAGACAGCATTATATTCTTCTTTAGATATGCCTCCCTCTTTCCATTTTATAAACATTTTTTTCTTCCTTTTTAGCATGTGCTTAAGTTCTGTGTTCATCCATCCTGGTTTCCTTAAATGCTTCCTATTCTTCCCTCTTTTCGGAATTGTTAACAACTGTGCTTTGAGAATTTCATTTTTCAAGATTTCCCATCCTTCCTGGACATTTTTGTCTTTAAGGATATCCAGCCATTGGATCCCTCCAATTCTCTTTCTGAATCCCTTAAAATCTGCCTTTCTGAAATCTAACCTTGACGTCTGAGTCTTCACAGGTCTTCCACCTCTAGTTATCCAAAATTCTAAAATAGCATGGTCGCTACCTCCTAGGGTCCCAGCCACTTTTACCTCCTCAACCATTTCCTCCCTGTTTATAAGGATTAGATCCAAGGTAGCAGTTCCCCTTGTTTTCTCCCTTACCTTTTGGAAGATAAAGTTGTCAGCAAGAGAGGATAAGAATTTCCTTGACCTGTTAGTTTTGCCTGAGAGAGATTCCCAACAAATGTCTGGATAGTTGAAATCTCCCATGACAACTATGTCATATTTTTTGGAGAACTTGGCCATCTGATGCATAAAGAGTTCATCTATATCTTCGGCTTGCACAGGCGGCCTGTAGTAAATGCCTACAATGGTGTCCTTTCCATTGTTCTGTCCTTGTATTCTTACCCAAACAGTTTCCACAGAACTCCCAGTCTCTGAAGCTTCGATCTCTGTGCAGATATACGCGTTTCGAACATACAATGCGACACCCCCTCCTCGTTTATCAAGTCTGTTTCTTGCAAATAAGTTGTATCCTTCTAGTCTTGTATTCCAATCATGTGTATTGTCCCACCAAGTTTCAGTGATTCCAATTACATCATATTTCTTTTCCTGTGTTAGTAGTTCCAGTTCTCCTTGTTTGTTGCCCATGCTTTGTGCATTAGTATAGAAACATTTTAGTTTGTGATTGGTTTCTCTTTCTCCAATATTTTTATTAATTAGATTCTTTCGTCTTTGTTCTTCCTTTCCACTTCTAATAGCAGAGTTCTCAATAGCATTTGTCAGGTGTATGGCTTTTTCTGGTCTTTTGCTTCCCTTCCCATGTTGTTCTAGTTTAAAGCTCTCCTTACAAGTGTAGCAAGGCGACTTCCAAATACATGCTTTCCAGTCTTCGTAAGGTGCACCCCATCTCTAGCAAGTAGTCCATCGTATAAGTAGTTCACTCCGTGATCCAGAAATCCAAATCGTTGCTGACGGCACCATCGACGTAGCCAGTTGTTCACCTGCAGAATCTTATTCCACCTCCTTGTTCCATGGCCATCCACTGGGAGGATGGAAGAGAAGACCACCTGCGCTCCCAGTTCTTTCACTTTCTTGCCTAAGTCTTCAAAGTCTCTGCAGATGATTTCCAGGTCGTTTCTTGCGGTGTCATTTGTCCCCACATGTAGTAGCAGGAATGGGTAGTCATCTGTAGGTCTGAAGAGTCCTGATATCCTGTCAGACACATCTTTAATTTTTGCACCTGGAAGACAGCACATTTCTCTTGTAGTTATATCCGGTCTGCAGATAGCGGCCTCTGTTCCTCTCAGCAGGGAATCCCCCATGACCACCACTCTCCGTTTCTTCTTCACAACATTTTTCTTTCTCCATCCAGGAGGACTCTGAGGGCGTACAAGGTTGCTGTTTGTTGGCAAAGTCTTATCCTGATGTATTTCTTCATCGTTTTCCTGCGTGAGAGCCTGGTACTGGTTTCTGAGCAGTATGGGTGCTGACTGCCTCCTGATCCTCCTGCTTCTCTGGGTCACATGTCTCCATTCCTCTGTTTCTTCAGGTGCACTTCGAATTTCTTCTCTTTCTGTAACATGAAGAGATAATTCTGCTCTGTCCAAGAACTCTTCACCTTCCTTAATGATCTTCAACGTAGCTAACCTCTCTTCGAGATTTTGCAACTTTTCCTCCAACAGGGACACAAGCTTGCATTTGTGGCATGTGAAGTTTGGCTTTTCCACTGGTAAATCTGTGAACATGTAGCAAGAAATGCAGCTCACCAAATGGCTCCTGGCCTCTTCCATCTTGAGATTTCTTAAAAACGATGAAAGATGAGCCAAATTTCGCGCGCCTATCGGCGCGCGGTTTTTCCGATTTCCTCTTTTCAGCTGCAACCACCAAAACCCAGTGATCGTTGAGCTCGCGGAGACTCTTCACTTATCCCAGAAGGCACTGGGAATATGCAAATGATCTCCTCAAGACTCTTCCCCTGGTTTTCAGCATTCACTTCCTGTTCTGTAGAGATCACTTCTCAGCAGTCACTTCCTGTTCTGTAGAGATCACTTCTCAGCAGTCACTTCCTGTTCTGTAGAGATCACTTCTGTGCAGTCATTTCCTGTTCTGTAGTGATCACTTTCAGCATTCACTTCCTGTTCTGTAGTGATCACTTTTCAGCAGTCACTTCCTGTTTGGTAGAGATCACTTCTCAGCAGTCACTTCCTGTTCTGTAGAGATCACTTCTCAGCAGTCACTTCCTGTTCTGTAGAGATCACTTCTGTGCAGTCACTTCCTGTTCTGTAGTTATCACTTTTCAGCATTCACTTCCTGTTCTGTAGTGATCACTTCTCAGCAGTCACTTCCTGTTCTGTAGAGATCATTTCTGTGCAGTCACTTCCTGTTCTGTAGAGATCACTTCTCAGCAGTCACTTCCTGTTCTGTAGAGATCACTTCTCAGCAGTCACTTCCTGTTCTGTAGAGATCACTTCTCAGCAGTCACTTCCTGTTCTGTAGAGATCACTTCTCAGCAGTCACTTCCTGTTCTGTAGTGATCACTTCTCAGCAGTCACTTCCTGTTCTGTAGAGATCACTTCTCAGCAGTCACTTCCTGTTCTGTAGTGATCACCTCTCAGCAGTCACTTCCTGTTCTGTAGTGATCACTTCTCAGCAGTCACTTCCTGTTCTGTAGAGATCATTTCTCAGCAGTCACTTCCTGTTCTGTAGTGATCACTTCTCAGCAGTCACTTCCTGTTCTGTAGTGATCACCTCTCAGCAGTCACTTCCTGTTCTGTAGTGATCAGTTCTCAGCAGTCACTTCCTGTTCTGTAGTGATCACCTCTCAGCAGTCACTTCCTGTTCTGTAGTGATCACCTCTCAGCAGTCACTTCCTGTTCTGTAGTGATCACTTCTCAGCAGTCACTTCCTGTTCTGTAGAGATCACTTCTCAGCAGTCACTTCCTGTTCTGTAGTGATCACTTCTCAGCAGTCACTTCCTGTTCTGTAGTGATCACCTCTCAGCAGTCACTTCCTGTTCTGTAGTTATCACTTTTCTGCAGTCACTTCCTGTTCTGTAGTGATCACTTCTCAGTAGTCACTTCCTGTTCTATAGAGATCACTTCTCTGGTTTCATGTTATGTAGAAATCACCTTTCCACAGTTTCTTCCTGTTCTGTAGTGATCACGTCTCTGCAGTCACTTTCTCTTCTGTAGAGATCACTTCTACTTTTGCCTGTAGCAAGTAATCTGATAGAACTTTATGCTAAACTAGCCTCCTTGGATAGTTCTTGGGAAATAAATGTCTGTCATTTAGGCAAAAGATGTACTGAGCATGTTGGACCTTTTGTCGATAAGCATCTTTCCATTGAATACACATGCATGCCCAATTTATTGTACAGTAACATTAAGGGATCGCTCACACAGCTGGGTGCTTTCCAATGGTTTATCGGCTAGCAGTCGGCCCAATGTTATATTATTAGGGATGAACAAGCACTAAAATGCTCGGATGCTCATTACTCGAACCAAGCAATCCCTAATACTCAGATGCTCGTTTTGTGTAACTAGTTCCTGCTTTGAGCAGGGGGTTGGACCAGATGACCCAGAAGATCCCTTCCAACTCTACCATTCTATGATTCTATGTATAATGGGAGTCAATTGGAAATTTTTCTGGCAGATGTTATAAAGAGGTCTGGGGGCAGTAAACTGTGGAAATGGATGGAAAAAGTGCTGAATGGAAAGATAACAGCATGGGGAAATCTCGTGGATGCAATTCTGACTTCCAGATTGCTGCTGAGAACAATGGTAGCACACTTTTACTTCACTTTAGGAACTGACACTAAAATATTGAAAATTGACAAGAAATTGGAGTTTACAAGAAAAATTGTTGCAAAACACTCTTTCCTGTACAATGACTTGTATATGAGGCAAAATTTTAAAAGGATATAAAAAATTATAATTTAAGTAACCCCACATTTATTTTTATTAATTTTTAATACAGTTTTTATATTTTATTAAACAATTATAAATTACAGTATAATTTAGTAAGGATGCAAGAACTGCCAAAAATTAGATGGAAAAAGAACTTGGACACACCCTTTATTAGACATAAAGGAGGGCCCCATACACATTCTGTTCAAATTGTCATGTTGTGGTACTCCTAGACTCATAAAGGCTATTCACTAAGTGCAAAGCCTGTCAGAAATTACAAGCAGGGTCATCCAGGCATAAACTCTTGAAGGCACCAACTTTAGTGCCTCATTCAGATATTGTGAACAAAGTGTAGTTGTGGTCCTCCTACACTCATAAAGGCTTTGCACAAAGTGCAAAGCCAGAAAAGAAATATAAATGGAGTCATCCATACACCCTTGAAGGCAAAAAGTGTAATGCCTCATAAAAAAATTAACAAATTGTACTCCTACACTGATAAAGATGTACTAATACACTTATAAAGGCTTGGCACACAGTGCAAAGCTAGGAAAAAAATGTAAGGAGGGTCATCCATAGACCCTTGATTGCAACAACTGGTGGGCCTCAATCAAGTAGTGAAGTTTAGAAACACTTTATGTGCTGCTGTCATTTGGTGGTGTGGAAAAGTCAGGGCTAATCCATGCTTTTCATTTTTATCAGAGTGAGTATGTCAGCATTTTCTGTTGACAGACAAAAGGGCCTGTCTGTTATGACCCCCCCACGCCAGCACTAACAACCCGCTCAAACAAAACGCTAGTGGCAGGGCAACACCACCTTAAAGGCATAGAGGAACAGCTCATGCCAGGTGTGCAGCTTTGAGACCAATAGTTGAAGGTTGCAGAGGAATTACAGAGTACGCTGGTTTTATCAGCCAGGTATTGCTTGACTACCTTTAAAAACTTTTCCATCCTTGTCGAAAATACCCGATCATCAGGTCTGCATTCTGGGAGGGTGTCATGAAATTGGCCCAGGCATTTGACAACCTACCTTTGTCTCTGTTATACCTGACGTGTGTCTACCTCACTTCTCCTTTTTGGGTGGGCAAGGAAGCTTGCCCCCTGCCGCTAGCGTTGTCTGATGGGAATTTTTTAACATATTTTCCACAATGGCCTTCTGGCATAGCACCATTTTAGTAGACCTCTTCATTTCAAGACGGAGAGATGCAAGGTTCTCCTTGTAGCGTGGGTCTGACAAGGTGATCAAAATGTACTCTTTTTTTGGCCAAGATAAATGTAATATGAGGTTCACAGGAAAGGCAGCGGTACATAAAGTTGGTCATATGTGCCAAGCTCCCTACAGCCAACACTTCCCCTTCTCCACCATGATCACTACTCTTCATCTCCTCCATCTCTTCCTCCTTATTCCTCTACTCAGCCCATCCAGGTAGCAGAGACAGGATGAAGATTGTGTGGGTACTAGCCTCTTTTCCGCTAGCAACCAGCTTCTGTTCTTCCTCCTCCTCACCAGTCACCACTTCCTCATTGTTATCCAATCCACACTGAGCAGATGAGATGACGATGGGCTGGGTAGCGTCTCCCTGTCTCATGTCTTCCTCCATCTCCACCTGGTACACATGCAAGGCTTCAGCTTTAATTATGCTCAATGACTGTTTAAGTAGGCACAGAAGCACACAAATGTTAGACATCCATTCCCACTCTTCAGTTGTTATGTGCAGAGGCTGCTCAGAATACTGACAGGCGTCTTGGAGCTGGTATTCGACAACTGACCTTTACTGCTCACAAAACCTTGCCAGCATGTGCAGTGTGGCATTCTAACGTGTTGTGACGTCGCACAAAAGTTGGTGAGCTGGCACTTGCATGTGCTGCAGCAGTACTATCAGAGCGGCGGCAGTTGTAACAGAATAGCAGAAATAAGTGCGGTCGCGCGGCATACCTTGACCAGATGCTCTGGAAAATCTGGGCAGATTTTCAGAAACCACCAAATTGAGCATGTGGGCCAAGCATGGTAAATGTGTGAGCTTGTCATGCTTCACAGCCACCACCAGGTTATGGCCATTATCAGACAAGACCATGCCTGGTTGAAGGTTCAGCGATGAGAGCCACAGATCTGTCTGGTCTGTTATTCCTCTCCATAACTCTGCCGTGGTTTGTCTTCTTGACACATTAGCTTTAGCAGAGCCTGTTGCCACATTGCTGAGGCAGTGTTGCAGAGCTTCAAGCTTCTGGTTGATGTGGACAACATGCTTTGATATAGCAAATCAGAGATTGAGGAGGAGCAGGAGGGGGTGCAGGAACTGCTGGGTGGGAATTGGCCATGGCTTCCACAATGTTCCCCCAGTGTGCCGTCAGAGAAATATAACGTCTCTGGAGATAAGCACTTGTCCGTGTGTTGGTTGTTTAATGTACAATCCCAGTAACTGCGTTAGTAAGGGTATGTTCCTGTACACATGCTGGCACAAGGCGCGGGAAGCCACACCGGGAGAAAAAGTGGTGGCTGGGTACGTAGGGACGCCAACCGACTTAAGTCGACAGAAATCCTGCGTGTCTACAAGCCTAAAAGGCAACATCTCCACCATAAGCAGCCTGGAAATGTGCCCGTTTTTTGTTTGGACCCATGGGTGGGAGGTTGTTAACTTTCTTTTTCGTTTCAAGGTCTGGGGAAGCAACATTGTGCTGGGACAAGTTTTTGTCAGTGACTGATGATGATGCCTTGATGTGCATCTGACTCCATGGTAGTGATTCAACCATCCGCCTAGGATGATTGCTATCATACACAAGAAGACTATTTCTGTCAGTCTCTTTCGTAAAAAGATCAGTACCTAAGGACTCACCTCTCTTATAGACCAGCGTATCCAAAAATTGGACCTGATCCAAAGAGTGGGTCAATGTAAATTTTAGCTCAGGAGGGTTTATTAGGGGATTTTTTGTTTATGAATGGATTTCCTTTGTGATTTTTTATAATAAGGATGTTATGATCACAGATATTACTATAATATAATGCCTTTCTGTATTTACATGTACCTGATGGATGTAATTATATGTATTTAATGTATGGTTATATGTGATGGGTGTTACCGAAGTGGTGATTGGCTGTGCCACACCATAAAAGGCCACCATTTGTGTTACATGTTATACTTGAAAAAGGTCACTAATATGGCCGAAACGTTGTATTATACAAAGGCAGAATAAATCTTTGCTACGATTCTTCACCTGGATGGGATGCTGCTCTTTTTTCTCTTTGTAGGTGCAGAGACAGAGGCATTTGCACCAGTGTCATGGGTAGGGGATTGGGAATCACCTAGCACAGGGGTAGAGGCAGTGGAGTCACTTGCTGGCACCAATCGTGGACCCAGGCATTCGTCCCACTGAGTCAGGTGCTTAGATGACGTGTGCCTGATCATACTGGTGGTGGTTAGTCTTAGTGATCAGAGTTCTGCTTATGTTGGCATGGCACTTGTTGCAAATTACCATTTTTTGTCTCAGAGCTCACTTTAAGTAGTCTCAGACTGGGGAACATCTAACTCTTTGACGGAGAAATTTACAAGTCTTGGTGCAATGCGGAACAACTTCCCGCCTTCTCCCTCTAGTCACCCCACTGCCTCGTCCTGCCTGTTTCGGTTCTGCCAGTCCCTTCCCCTTTGCGCTGCTGGCCTCGCTCTGAATAACAGCTTCCCAAGTTGTGTTGTTGACTTCGTCATCCACCACCTTATTAACTTCCACCACCGCACCCTGGTCCTCCTGACTTTGTGACTTATCAACAACCTGACTTTTCCTCAACTGTGTCTCATCATTACTACCTCTTCAGACAAAATTTGCTGTTCCCTACCATCATCTTCTTGTACACGTGTCTGCTCTAAGTTTTGTGCATCATTAAAGGGCATCTCCTCCTGTCTCTTTTGGAATATGCAGGGTGAAAGATCACAAGAAAATATGTTGTAAAGAGTTCCTCGGAGTGGCCTAGTGTGTGATCACTAATCTCCTGGGACTTAATATGGTTGGAGGAAGGAGGATCAGGGTGAGGTTTAAGTGATCCAAACTGTTGGCTGGTGAGACTGAACTTTGTGGAAGACTGAGTGGTGCTTGCAATCATGCTGGAACCAACCAACCACCTGTTTGCACTGGTGTGGCTTCAGATGTGGTGTACCGTGCACCCCTGCAAAGAGGGACAGGGAGCTAAATGTCATGGATGGGCATGTTTCTTGGGCTCCAGCAACAAGTGTAGTTGCACCTGCCCCACGTCCTTGGCATCTGCGTGCACCATCATCAGCACTTCTACTTCCTCGTCCTTTACCACTCGCCTTCCGCATTTTCTATTTGCCAGGTCTCTGGAAACAAGGCTATTTCTATTCCTTAAAAAATTGGTCACCTGCAGGAGGAAAAGCATTTTTTTGGTGTTTAATACCACCATAATGTAACACAAAGCACTTAGTACTCTATGGATAACAAATTGAATCCAGAAAAAATTTTGAATGCTTTTTTGGAGGAGTGTTATATATTATCATAATGTAACACAAAACATGTTAAATTGTATGGATGACAATATAGTCAATTTTTTCACCCCCCAAAAAAAAGAATGTGGTCACGTGCAGCAGCTATATATTTAGCAATGGACTTGTAAAGACTTAAGCTAAATGCAGAATGTATCTGATACAAACAGCAAAGCACATGATTATCCCTTAGAAGAACTGTTTGTATGATGGTTCAGCATCAGCACCAGTATCAACACTAGAGGACTCTGATTAGTTAAAATGTGCACACACAGCCCTCTCCCTCCAAACAAAACTGTCTGTGAGCTGAATGGCATCAGTGTGCCGAGCGTGGCGGCACATGTCCTTTTATAACCTCTGATGAGGTCATGCAGCCTGCCAATTATAGTAATGCCACAACCAAGATGGCTACAGCATTACAGTGACTAGCAGGCAATCCCCGCATGCTCATTGGCTGTGTAACAGGCGCCAAACATTGCTGGGAGTCCAGTTACTTTATTTCAATAATGGGAGAACTTAATATTAATCTTGTTAATGGAGTGGAAGTGAGAATGTGCTTGTGTAGACACTCGTCAAGCGCTAGGTGTGATCCCAAGGTAAAAAAATCGCCTAAAGGGAACCTGTCATGTCTCCAAATGCTATTAATCTGTACGTATGGGGTCATGCTGCAGGTTAATAACGTTACAATGTTGTCTGGCCACCTCACTAAAAGCCGGCTTTCAGTCATAAAGGTTATGTCAAGAGTGACTACAGTTATTGTTCACAGCATGGTGAGTGTTGGCTGTAAGCGCGTCCCAGCACTGTGAATGACAGCTCATTTTACCCAGATACATTGCCGTGCAAACTGTCAATTAAAGTGCCAGAGTGTGCTCACAGCTGAAGCTCACTGTGTACCGAGTCATGACTGTAGCTGCTCCTGGAACACCTTTATGACTGAAAGCCGTCGGGAGGAATAAAGTAAAATTTCTTCTGGTAGCTACCCTTTCTGTAGCACTGTAACGCTATTAACCTACAGCTTAACCCCATATTTGTAGGGTAATAGCATTTAGGCACATTACAGGTTCCCTTTAATAATATGACCCCTCTGGACTGCCTAGCAATTATTTGTACACTGCACAAGGTCATTGCCACTTGCCCTTGACCCTTGTCTTTAACACTTCTGTCCTAAGAGAATTTGGGACTTGAGAAAGACTATCCTTGTGCTCTTTTTATGTGACTTTTTCTCCGATCTATTATCATCTGAGTTAATCTTCCAGTACTTTACTGTTTGTATTCATTTTGATGAATTTTTGGTTATTTTTATGGAGGACAATAAAAACACTCTAAAAATTCTACCGACGTTCTCGTTAAAAATAGTTCAAAGAGCTGTGCCGAATATTCTCCGTTTCTTCAAGGTGGCATTTAAAAAATGTACCCGGACCAAGGAAGCCATAACTTAGCTATCTGGCTGTCTCGATGATGCATCTAATTATCCCGAGTCTTATAGGCAAGGATTGGGCTGATACTAAATCAACCTATCACATTACCCCTGCAATGGACTTTGCATTGATTTTTCTTTTTTCTTTTATGATCTACAAGGCAGAGCTTGACTGTTGCACAGTTTACCTTAATGACTTTATTCTTTCTTGCTTTTTCCTGGCCGGCCTCGACTCTTGCGTTTCTCCGCAATGCTGCCTTTCACAGGAGTTAATGAGTTTTGCCAACACTCTTTGAAAGTCTGACTCACACTAACTTCACCTAATAAATATGTATACTTCATTTTTTTTTTCCATACAAATTACAATTACCGTTATCTGTGCTGATCAGATAATTTATTCCCTCTGAAATGCTTCATTAGTCCTCGACTGCATGGGAGGAGATGTGAAAACATAGCAGCTAAAATCTATCACTTTAAGTGCGAAACACGTGAAACTCTTTCCTGTCCCAGTAGCGAGAACCCATTATTAAAGACATTATTACACAAAATTTTGATCGCAGGAGTCCAACTAGTGATATCAATTATTTATTGACTTTGAATAGGGAATAAATGTATGATTGCCAAAGGTCTGAGCACTGATACTCCAACCTTTCTGGAATCCTCTGTGTGCATTAGTTGACATGTGTGGTCAGTCACCTATGGGACTGACATCTAGCCAAGTAAATGACTTTCTATCGCTGTCAGTACTGAAGACATCTTGACCCACACACATATGGGACGAAGTAATCATTTTTAAGAAAAAAACAAGATTTTGCGATACTTCGTTAGAAGTTTATTCTACATGTAACCATCCAGTGATTGTGATGTGAAACCTGGCCGTGTCCTGCAGAGATTAGGTTCCACGGCCTATCCCGTGCCGGTAGGCTCTTTATTAGGCAGCCCCTACCACCACTCCTTGCCCGAACGTTGATTCCTAGTCAGTTCATCTGCTTGTCCTGTTTGTGTATTTTTTTTTCCCGTTATTTACCCGCCTTGTGTACCCATCTTGTGTGACCTCTCCGCATCTGATCCTACAGCTGTTCTGCCTGCCCTGACCCCTGACTGTCTGACCACATCTTTGCCTCTGTCCTCTAATAACTCATACTCGTGCCTCTGACCCTCCGGCCAGTTGCTGCAGTCCCAGGGAGTGGTACCTGTCTACCAGCAGCCCAGCTATCTTCACCACCAGTGGCTTTATTGAAGACTAGGTAGATACCAACTCATACCCATCCAGGGTAAGCCCGGCCCGTGTCGCAGTGGGTTCACACCCGCTAGCGTTACACATGTCATAATATCACTTTGTGTGCAGCATCATGACATCATGAAGAACAGGAAGGAGGTGTCATTCAATGCGCTGCTGAAGGAAGCTCGATGGCAAGGTGGAATCAACAGTATTTTATTGTAAAGGTTTACAGGTCAACGCGTTTCAAGGTCTCATCAGGACAAAAACCTCCACCTTGTCATCAAGCCTCCTTCTGCAGCGTGTAGAATGACATCTCCTTCCTCCATTTTCCATGGGTCCATACATGACCGGTGTCCTGCAGCAACTGTAACACATGTCCATCTCATGTTGCTTGGTTGCAACCACACCAGGTGAGTGTTCTCACATTTCCTACCCTTCCGTTATCATCGGATAAGACCCTATTGCGCTCCTTTATCTCCTAGTTTTTCTTTTTCATCATGACATCATGGCGTAGGAAGCACAGGGGGATAGAAGATGCTGGGTGTTGCAAGAAAGCGTCGAGCTGCACAGTGGGACAACCTGCCGGCCGACCACCAGTAGATTTGCAAAAATTTAGACTTGATCAAATCAAATTTTTTTTGTGAAATTCGAGGTGAATTTGATTAACCTGAAGACAATTTGCTCATCACCTGTGAGTACCATCGAGGCAGCCCATAAAATTGCTATGGATCCTTGGAAATCAACGGCTCAACCCACGTTTGTCCTTTTCTTGTTTGCTAATGGGTAGAAACCTGTGGAGGATTGGGTCATGAAAAAAAGGCTAAATGAGGCTAAATTTCATCTAGCTATGAGTCAGAGACCTCAGCTCTTTTATGTAGAGCTTTAATTGAACCCATTCCTCTTTGATTATCACTATGAACCTCTATAGACGAGCCCAGGCACCACAAGGTAAGACAACTATTCACTGTGGGGCAGTTATGGACTGGGGCTGAAATTCAGCCCTGGCATTTGAAATCACACAGGCCCATGCTGTCCCTGTCCCCAAGCACCAGATGGGGATATATTACTAATATTACACTGGATGGAGGAAAGCAAGATTTACTGAAAGACCAATATTTCTAATGATACCCGTGGCCTGCTGGGGTATATCACGGAGTCAGAGACTTTGTGCTCCGTCACAACTGTTAACAGTATGGGTGTCATGAGAACACCGATTCTGTTAACCACATAGCAGACAAGGCAGCCCACAACCAGACAGGCCCTTCTGGCATTTGCCAGAATTGCCAAATGGCCAGTCCGGCCCTGCTGTGGGGTCATGCCATGTTTTTCTTATAATGGATGTGAAATGCTAATTGCTGAACTCTATGCCAGGAAATAACGGATTGGTGAGTCCACCAGTTGGTATTTAAGGGGGCCAATCTTGAGATTTGCTATGAAATTACTGAGATTTGCTATGAAATTACTGTATAATCATAGGATATGAACCTATATGTAGGCGTTAAGCTTTAGGCACAGATGTGTCCTTCCTTACCACTCCTTTTCACCCGGCATATTGTGAAATTAATGGTGTGATATGAAAATTTAATAGTGATTTTGTGATGCTCTGTTGTGGGATGTTTATGCTACATGTGTCTAGAGGGTGGTTGTCTTACAAGTTAGACCCTATAAAGGTATTTTCAAGCATTTTGCTATAATCTATTGAGTCTATTGTATTTGTAGTGAGAGATTGTAGAGAGCTAAGGTTTATTTACCAGGTATACTTTCTTTTAATGGAGACCATTTTTATGTTACAACCCTACGTTCCGGCATGGTGTGTGCAGGTCTTTAGTTATATTCTGAGTGATTATCAATTCTCATGAAAGGAATAGCACCCTTGAAAGGTTCTACTACTTTATTGGACTATTAACCCATTTTTTATAGTCCGGGGTGCTCCTTCATCTAGTTTATGAAGCCTCTGATGCTCGTTATCGACGTGGCTTGTTTCATATTTCCACCCTAATCCGTGTATCTTGCTGAGTTTTCTCGCCCATTTGTATTCACCGTTGCGTGTGAGATTTCGGCAGATGTTTTAGTATTTTTCACTTGTATTGGTTGTCTGTTTGTGTCCTTGGTGATTACTGAGATTTCTAAATCCTGTCTGGGTGGTTCAATATCGGTTCCTGAAAAATGCTTTTCTCTCGCTCGTAGACTGCAGAGGAAAATGATGAGATTAACCGGCAAAACGGAAGTAGGGTGAAAAGCAAAGTAGTGCCATATAACATCTTACAGAGGATCACACTGGGCACATTGCGAAAGATCCTCTATAAATTAAAGCTATCTTTACCATTGGCTTATCTTTGGTGGGTATGGCCTTTCTACAAATTCCTGGTCCAACCGTATAACACGTGCAATGGGGGTCTTGCGAGAGTTGTTCTCCTCTGTGATGTCCATGTGCCCTAATTGAGCATTTGGAAAGTGGTTTGTCAGATGTCCTTTTAATAATCGAGTTACTCGATGGCTCGTCGTCGGTCATAATTATATCAGCGCATGTCAATATTATAAATCGACGGTGGTCGTACTAAATACAATAGTGATGCGAATAGAAGATTCGAAGCCATAAGCTCAGTCCACCCTATTAATGAGGAGGAACCCGCAAACACCACAATTAATGGATGTCATACAAACAGACCTCTTATTAATTCTTCCACCCTGAGAGTCTTCCTCTCTTCATATAAAACTGCTTACTTGCATCTGACAGTAATGGCTATTATACTGGACGCCAGCAACTAAAATATTTATTAGTGGATCAATCTTACGCCAGGATTTTTATTGCCTTGTTTTTTATGGAGTGAAGTATGAGTCGCAAGTGTTAACGTTATGGATGGAGTAGCATCTCCTTGAAATCACTTAGTAGGGAAGGGGCCATATCTCTTTGTAACTGCACTGAAGGTGACCTGATCTTCACAGTACAGGCTAGGCTTCATTCACCGGGGCAAAGATTCAGCTTATTGCCCTAACCCCGTGCCTAATTACTAAGGCCATAACTTGACGCCCCCACCCCATTCAGCCCATGTGGCACCGGTCCCACCAGCCAGCCTCCCGTGCTATGTCCCTACTACATCCAGCGCTGCTTTTATATACAATGAAGCCCCAAGCAACGAGTAAAGCAGGCCATTAACCCCTCTACAGTTGTTATGACAGTTTTATTTTACGTTTCAGCCCACAAAATGCCGCCATATAGTGCCAAGATAATAATGTCATAAACGGTCCAAGTAATATCACCATATTGTAACCAAATGATATGCAGAACACCATAAGGTTTTAGTTGGCTCCTGTGGTTGTGGTTCTTGGCAATTGCCCAGTTTACAGCCACCTAAAAGATTTTAAATGTCTTTGACATGTAAAAATGTATTATTACATTTTAGTGGTTACTTTTAATAAATAAAATTGTACTGAGTCTGCAATCTTCATTTCTTGATTTATTTTCAGATCCCATTTTTCAGTTTGCAGCATGATCCAAGTTTCAGATTTTTCTCTTTTGGGAGTGTCACTCCCAGTAATATAGGCTGAATGAGAGTTCTCTCTTTTGGGAGTGTCACTCCCAGTAATATAGGCTGGACGAGAGTTCTCTCTTTTGGGAGTGTCATTCCCAGTAATATAGGCTGGATGAGAGCTCTCTCTTTTGGGAGTGTCACTCCCAGTAATATAGGCTGGATGAGAGCTCTCTATTTTGGGAGTGTCACTCCCGGTAATATAGGCTGGATGAGACCTCTCTGTGTATCCATGGTTCTGCTGCCTTCATTAGCTCATATACCAGCAAATCTTCTATCCTGCACCTACTTCCTCTTCATATGCTTTCCTCCTTATCTGTAGTTTTCACTGCCCTCCCTGAGATGTACTTTCCCCTCTCCATGAGATTTGTATACAATCATTTCTATGTCCCTCCAGCTTCTATTTAACACTGAGAGAAAGAAGGGAAAATGTTGGGAGAGCTGTAAGAAAAATAATGGATTTGTATCAATTTTGCAAAATGCTCATCTACATAAAAGTCTTACAAAAACTCTGCAGCAGCAACAAAATGATTGAAAATTTTAATGAAAAGTATTTATATGGTTGTTTAAAGGGGTTTTTCACTTCAGGGAAAACTTTTGGCAAGAAGGACAGCTTACTGAACACTAACCGACGTGATTGTGCACAGGGCTCTGCTAGAGGTCGGAGTAGCTGGTGAGAATTTTATCAAAGCGCATCAAGATTACAGATTGCATCCTTATGGTTATGTGACAGCCACTGCAACCGGCTAGTACAGCTGAATCCTAACTATGTGAATATTACACACACTTGTATTCAACAAGTAGCTAGCTCCTTAGAGGGAAATTCCCTTTAACTTTGCATTTTGTAATTTAATGAAAAATAGCAAAAAATACTTTCTGAAAATATACAATAGCCCATAAATATATAAATAGGGTCTGGATACACTTAAAGAGTAACCAACGTTTTAAATACTATTTTATAAATCAACAGTCCATGTGAAAATAAGAAACTTTACAATATATCTTACATTAAATATATCTTATAAATCCGTTTCTTTCTCCTCCTGGACTGATCATTCATTCTCAGAACTCGCAGTTCACGGGTAAAATCTGTAATCAGAGAAAATAGACTTTCCCTTTACTGAGATAGGAGGTGACAGTTGGTGCTCATAAAGTTCTATGAAGAACTGTAATTGTTTTGGGAGAACTTACAGCCAAATTTCCATTCAAAGGTAAGGAGTCCTTCAGCCATAATCTAGATAGAAAGCATAAACTTTATTCCAATGAGTAGTTAAAAATTGACTTCCCCAAGTACATCCTAAATAATATTGGTTTTCCTTTTCCTACGCGTTTCAGGCTGTAACTCAGTCCTTATTGAAGGATAAATGAATAGGGAATATATTACAGCCTGAAGCGCGTTGGAAAAAGAATAACAATATTACTTTTGAATATTACTTGGGAATGTCAATTTTTAGCTTATTTTTCGGGCACGCCGAAGACACTCGGTTAGAATCCGAGCATGCTCAGATAACACCTTTTCCGCGCGCGCTCGCTCATCACTACTCCGTACCTTTGATCTTTGCTTCACCACACTGGACAGGAGCGGTTCCTTCTGTGGCGAGGATTACTGCAGACTCATTCAGACTGAGCTGGTTCGCATGTTATGTTTCATAGCACAATGTCGGTGTCTGCCTCCTCCCTCGCTCCTCCCATCTCCATAGAACTTTAGAAGCACCAACTGTCATCTCCTATCTCAGTAACGGGGTCATTCTTATTCCCTGAATACAGATTTTAGAGGTTTTTACCTATGAATTAAGAGAGAATGATGAACACTTTAGAATCTAATTAGAAGAATCATCAAGATGAACCTACAGAACAACTTTTCCCGGGATCAATAAGTCAGTGGTTATTTTCATTTCCTTAATGAGATTTCCAAGATAAAATATCTTCTAATTAGTAGTGTACAGCAGCGGCCATCATTTATACTATCCTGGTTACAGAATAATGTCTTCCCGTGAAGCCCGAGTAACCAATACTTGTAAAACCCATCAGTAGAAAGTTTTTTATTTATTTGTTTTATTTATTTTTTTTTAGCCTTTCACTTAGTTTTTTTTTCCTACCAGAATTTTTATTCCGATTTTCAGCTCAGTGAATAGTCGATATCACAGCGCATCTAGACGAGGAATCCGAGCGACCGCTGTCATCTTCGGAGTAATGGTCCCGTCAGTATATTATGTTTGTATTGCTTCTAAAGTTTATGAGAAACAATTTGCTATTTTAGAGCCACATATTTATTTTTTTTCTAGATTTACAGCGTTTTATTCAGGACTTTGTACCGCGAAAGATTTATCGTCAGTGTCTCTTGTATTTACGCTTTTTATTTATTAATTATCGCTGTAAATTTTTCCTCTGTCGGTTGATATAATGGAATTTTTACAAAGTCCATATTAAGATAAAACATCAGAAAGAAGGACTTGGATACAGAAACGCTAAAAATTTATCTAACTTCTTGGAAGTGTCTGGGGAAATTATGACTAAAGGTTACTACTGCATCCAGCGATCGCATGTATTATGCTGGAGTAGAATCGATTTAAAGGGAATGTGAGAGTCGGTTTTTGCTATGTAATCTAGCAGCAGCATGATATAAGGACATAGATCCTGATTCTAGTGATTTGTCACTTAGATTACTGGGTGCAGCAATTGTGATAAAATCATTCTTTTCTCTAGTGCAGATCTAGCAGAGCTGTAAGTGCTGAGCCCTATATAACCCCGCCCACAGCACTGATTGGCTGCTTTCTGTGTATACTGTATAGTGACAGAGCTGCTAATCAAAGGTGGAGGCATGGATGGACTAGGAGACACCAGACACCTAGTCCTGTAGTCTCCTGCTGATAAAAAACTTATTAAAACAGCAAGACAGAACCTTCCCCGAAATCATGCTGCTTTCAAATTACATGCAGACAGATTACCTTTAAAGGAGTATTTCAGCCTAAACAAGTTATCACCCCACCTATCAAATGAGTAGGTAAAAACTGTTAGATCAATGTAGGGCACACATATTTTCCCTTGTGGGCAGGAAGAATTGGATGGCGCAGCTGATTGCGCATGCCAACGTTACCAACCATCCAGAAATTACAGGACATTCTGTAAAAGGAATAATAAAAGACTGCCTGTCACTTCCTAACAAAAAAAACTGGTGCGTACAGGTGCAAACTAAGAGCAGCCATCTGTACACATAACAAACAAATAAAGTAGCACTCTGTAGCACTATAGCATTATAACATGAAATTTATGAAATGTGAATGGCATTACTGCTCTAGAAAATAGGAAAAATTGAGAATACTTAGTGCATAAATTGGCCAATTCATGTGTTCCCGGCAGCCGTGATAAGGCGATTCTCTTTGCTGGGAACCTAACCTAATGTGTATCCTCTCCTAAGCTAAAGCCTTCATTTATGGGTAGGTAGGTCCCTGCTGCAATTAAAACCACCACACTCTCATGAGTGGAGTGTTCGGTCTGAAAACCAACATTCAAAGAACAAAAAACTGATTGTCACTTCGAAACAGAAAATCTGGTGTGTACAGGTGCAAACTAAGAGTAGCCATCTATATGCATAACAAACAAATATAGCTGCATTCTGTAGTACTAAAGCATGTAAATATGAAATATATGCACAGCAGCCAATGACAAGGCGATCTCCAGTTGCTGGGAACCTATCTAATGTGAATCCTCCCTTAGGCTGAACTTGCATTTATGGGTAGGTAGGTCACAGCTTTTCTGCTTGGAAGTGACAGTCTTTTGTTACTTGTATATTAGCTCTCTGACTGAGTACTGCACCCACCAGCCTATAGTGGTTTTAATCGCAGCACTTACCTACCTACCCTTAAATGCAGGCTCCAGCCTAGGAGAGGATTCACATTAGATAGGTTCCCAGCAACCGGAGATCACCTAGTCACTGGCTGCTGGGCATTCATGAATTGGCCAAATTATGTGATAAGCATCTCCATTTTTCTTATTATTTAGAGCAATAAAGCAATTCATATTTCATATTTACATGCTTTAGCAATACAGAATGCAGCTATATTTGTTTGCTATGCATAGAGGTGGCTACTCTTAGTTTGCACCTGTACGCACCAGTTTTTTTGTATGTAAGTGACAAACAGTCAGATTTCATATATTTCATGTTTACATGGTATAGCATTGCAGAGTGCAACTTTATTTGTTTAGTCTGTAAAAAAGACACTTTTTTGCCCTGTTCGTAAAGCAAAATATAAAGAGGCGCCCATGATTCTTTTAAAGATGAAAACGTGTGTAAATTGTTATGCCTGTAATTATCATCATCTTAGTTTACAGAGAGTTCAGCTCATGTCTTCACATCAGAATTATGAGCTGTAGACATGGATCACTTGTAATCATAATAATAATAATGATTTGTTATGGTTTAATTAAGTGACTGTAAAAAATATTGACTGTCCTTGATCTTTTGATAAGCTGTACCGAAAAAAAAATTCAAGTTGGCAATCCTGGCCCTGGCACTTTATTCAATCCTACGGCATTGACGAGGCAGATGAAAACAGTGCTGAACTCGGCGACCTTCAGGCTTATTCAACGTTATAGACATGAATGGCGCTGGATAGCACATGCACGATTGTAACGAGGTGGCACGGGGTGGTAGTCCGAGCCGAGTCAACTATGCCACAGTCAGTGTACACCCCGGCACCTCGTGCTTAAATAGACAGGAAGGATGTGATCCTAAGTGATTTACCTTCTCTCCTCAGTCGCTGCAGCGCCGGTAAACAGGGTCCAGGGATGCAGTTAAGTTTCCAACAGGGAAAAAACAGTTTATTGAAGAACAAAGAATAGGAATGAGTAAAATGTAGTTGCAGAAAATTCAGAGGACGTTCTTGCTCTCTCCCGGCCAGGTTCACATTGCGTTAACACAGCCCGTTCAACACATAGCGTTGACGTTAGCGCTATAGCCTAACGCCATATGCGTTATGCTATACCGCTAACGCAGATGCATTATCTGTGCTAGCGGTGACAGAGCCTCAGACGTTGCAGCCCGCATGCTAGGCTCCGTCACTGAATGACGGCACATCGCGAACGCGTGCCGCTTTATGGCATGCGTCGCGATGCACCCAACAATGGAGGGCAATGACAGCGTTAATGGACTGCGTTACACCGCGTTATGCCGCGATGCAACGCAGTCCGTCTAACGGACTGCCGAGACGCAATGTGAACCCAGCCTAAGATGACCACGGCCGTACAGCCACGGCGGGCAGAAGAGTCTACCTAGTCCTTCCGCCATAATCTGGACACTTAAAGTCCCTTCCGCAGAGCCCTTCAGAGTCCGGGGCCCATGTTGCAATCCTTAAGTCCTTGGCAACAGATTCTATCCCCCTCCTGAGGTCTGGCAGTGCCCGTGTTGCAGTCCTTAGATCTGGGGCAACAGATTCTATCCCCCTCCTGGGGTCTGGCAATGCCCCGGCTGCAGCTGCACACCTGCCCAGGGCAAAACTGCCTGGGCTACTGACAGGAAGCAGGAGCTTCCTGCTCCCTTAAGGCTGCTAACCCAGCCCCCAAAGTTAACTCTTTGATATCCCTAACTCTAACACATATAGGAACATTATAATGACACCACATTAGGGAATGACAAACACAGCACATACAATGGGGGAATGCAATAACATTACACAGGACACTGACAATATAGCATAACAGCACATGCATTACAGTATTTTACAAGTTAACACAGATACACAAAATACAGACATTGCTACTAAACGGTTACACTGTCCCGGTACCACACCAAGTGCACGGGACCACCACGTAGGAGAGAGGGAGAGCAATGGGGTTCTCCGCCACCTCCTTACACGATCTGCCACAACAATCAGTTCCTCCAGGGAGGAACAGGAACACATCCAGTTCTGGTGATCATTGGGGGTCAACAGTGGGTAGGTGATAACATGTTTAGTCTAGAATATCCTTTCATGATTGGACCACACTTGACTTCATATCTCACATATGGGACAAGAGGTTGTGGTTGCCAGTGGTCCGCTCAACTGATGTCTATGGAGCAGCAGCAACTCCCTTAAGCAACATCTAAGTGCAATATCCTTTAAGTTTTTTTCCATAATTTTATATTTAAGCAATAGTTAAGTAAAGATAACTGGAGCCTATTTGGCGGAACTACCGAAAAGTGGTACTTTTAGTTTTAATAAGTTTATGGTTAATAAATGTTTTTTTTTGCATCTGATTTGGTGTAATCTCTTTTAATACATTCCTATGAAGGTCACTGACTACTTCTATAGTCCTGAAATTGAAATATGTAGCTACTATAGGTGGTTTTCTGACCTGTGCTTGTCAGGCACATTGCGCATGAACTGAGGAGAATCTATATTGCGCCTGACGGAGGGTTAAAGATAATCTGTCAGCAGGATCAACCCTTCTAAGCCATTTTTATGGGCATGTAGATCATAGGAAGCTGAGTAAAATGACACCTTTATATATGCGGTCTGATGTATTATTCCAGGGAAATCCAAATTTTTCTTATTTTGTAAACATGCTGTTAAGATCTACGGGTGGGACCCAGGTCTCTCTGAGAATCTGCCTTCAAAGGGGAAGTTACCGTTGTGAGACATATAGATTAGGAGAGCAAACTGTCAGTCATTACATGTCTCACGTATTTTATTTAATTTAAAATAAGGTCTGATTATCCTGGAGATCTATGTCCGGCCCATAGATCTTAACAGCTCATTGGAGTAAGACATCGGATCGCAGATATCAAGGTATCATTTTATTCAGCTTCCCATGACTTATATATTCATATAGACGACTTAGGAGGGTTTGATCCTTCTGAACAGATTCTCTTTAAATTTCACCACACATGCGCAGCAGCCTCTCTTCTTTTTTTTTTTTTATCTGATCACTAAATGGTTATCATGACTGGAGAAGACTACCCTCAATATCCCAAATTACCAAGAATCCTGTGAAAGGAAACCTAGCAAAAAGTTTACAATTCCCTTTGGCGCCACCAGTGGGGAGGTTGAAGCATTACACAATTTTGATCTTGATGAATGTGTGCGTAAGTGAACAATCCAAAAGAATAGGAAAGTACAGTATATGATAAGAAGTGATGGAGCTCATTAAATCAGTGTATTCTTGAGTTTTGCAAAAGAATCGGGCTAATGGAAATCAGTACATCCATTTGTTTTCCATAAAAGCGGGCAAATATTTGATAAGATATAGATTCTGCTGGTAACAAATTTGGAATCATTTGCATATCCAGAGAAAGAATCCGATTCATTTCATGACATTGTACTAATCCAGAATATTTGCTAATCCGGCAGCCATCAGATCCCTTTAAAGCCAGATCTTTATATAAATAATTTGGTCAACAGTCAGCTTCCATGATGCCGCTTGTCAAGTTGGCCCGGTATTATGACTAATAGGGAACAGATGGCGACGTCAGTGCAGATTCTTAGACTCGTTACTACAGTATGTTAATATTTCTGAAATCTCAAGTAATATGTGAATCTTTCAAAAGCAAATACAGAGGAATCATGGTGCAGGTCCCCGTAATATATGATTTTGCATTCAGTGTTGAATAGGGACTCCATGGGTCATAGAATCATAGAATCATAGAATCGTAGAGTTGGAAGGGACCTCCTGGGCCATCTGGTCCAACCCCCTGCTCAAAGCAGGATTCGCTAAATCATCCCAGTCAGATGTCTGTCCAGCCTCTGTTTGAAGACTTCCATTGAAGGAGAACTCACCACTTCTCGTGGCAGCCTGTTCCACTCATTGATCACTCTAACAGTCAAAAAGTTTTTTCTAATATCTAATCTGTGTCTCCTCCCATTCAGCTTCATCCCATTGCTTCTAGTCTTTCCTTGTGCAAATGAGAATAAAGTTGATCCTTCTACAATGTGACAGCCCTTTAGATATTTGTAGACAGCTATTAAGTCTCCTCTTAGTCTTCTCTTTTGCAAACTAAACATTCCCAAATCCTGCAACCTTTCCTCATAAGACAGGGTTTGCAGACCGGTCACCATTCTGGTCGCTCTTTTCTGAACTTGCTCCAGTTTGTTGATGTCTTTTTTAAAATGTGGTGCCCAAAACTGGACACAATATTCCAGATGAGGTCTGACCAAAGAGGAGTAGAGGGAAATAATGACTTCACGTGATCTAGACTGTATGCTTCTGTTAATACATCCTAGAATTGCATTTGCCTTTTTTGCTGCTGCATCACACTGTTGACTCATATTCAGTCTGTGATCTATTAGTATACCCAAGTCTTTTTCACATGTGCTGTCACTTAGCCCTATTCCTCCCATTCTATATATGCTTTTTCCATTTTTATTGCCCAGATGTAGTACTTTGCATTTCTCCCTGTTAAAAACCATTCTGTTAGTTGCTGCCCACTTCTCCAGTTTATTTAAATCTTTTTGAATCCTCTCTCTCTCTTCTCTAGTATTAGCTATCCCTCCTAGCTTTGTGTCATCAGCAAATGTAATCAGTTTACCCTCAATTCCTTCATCTAAATCGTTGATAAAGATGTTGAACAATACAGGGCCCAGGACAGAGCCCTGTGGTACCACCAGTAGCATTGAGACTGGGGGTCGACTGTCTTGCTATATGCAAAAAAAACTTTTCCTCTAATACAAAAATTTACTTATGGCTTCTATATAGTTATATATAGTAATAAACTGGGTGGTTTGTCTAATAAATGATTAGACACTGCCTTCGTCTGTAAATAGTGAATCAAATGTATTAACACAGCGTCCCACCGGAGAATTTACCCTTTCTCCTATGGGCCAGTCCAAGCCTGTTTGCATTCACTATAGATTCAGGACTCTTCAACCTTTAGCACTCTAGGTGTGGCAAGCTACATCTTCCAGAATGGCTCTCAGTGTCCGGACATGCTGAGACTTCTTTTTTGCAACACCTGTAAAACCATATGTTGTAGACCAATGTACTATACCATATGTGGGCCCTTGTGCCAAAGTGGAGACATCTTATGGCTGGCAAAGTTCAAACTTCCCAACACTTCTGTAGAATAATCCCAGACATTTAACCCACACACAACTCCTTGAAAAAAAACCTCCAAACACTAGAGACCATCATCAAACCATCCAATTCTGGGTGAAGTTTTGCTGTCACCCAGTTTGCCAAAATCGGGACAGGTGGAAAGTAGTTACTGGTCCTTATGCTTTTATTGATAAGGGCTCGTGTAATTGCAGCTGTTATATGGACCCTGTGTGTGGCGCTATATTTGATGGGTCCTATTCTTGCTACTAGTATGGATTCTTGTGGCTAGCAATGTGTTTGAGGTTCCTCATAGTATCATTGTTAAAGCGAACCTGTTAACCATTTCTTGCTACCCGCACCATGGTCAACATGAAATCTGGACCCCCCTCATTGCAGAGAGCTATGTTCACTTTATAACTTTGTGGCATTTCAGAGAAGACGTAGTTTAGAAAATGAAACTGACACGGTGAGAAGGGTCCTGGCACAGTGTGAAATGTCCATTGGGTGTCTCCTTGCAACCACCATTCCCCCAGATCGGTGTGTTTGACAGGTGTACAACAATTTTTGCAAAGTGAGGGAACTTGTCAATCAAGGTGAGCCTGCCATGGAGAAAAAGTAGGTAACCACTCATCGGACACTTCTTGCTTTCTCTTTTCATACCAGAAACAGAGATGGAGTGAAGAGTCCAGGAATGGTGTGAAGTGTCCATATGGTGCCTCCTAGCAGATTCCTCCCCAGATTAGCTTGTTTGACAGGTGTGTCCCAATTTGTGCAATAGGAGGGAACTTGTTTGGCATGGCGAACCCAGAGATAACCACCCAGGGGACACTTCTTCATTGCTCTTTTCATGCCAGAGGCAGTGATGGAGAACAGTCCGGACACAATGTTGAGTGTACATTGGGTGTCTCCCTGCAGCTTCCTCCACTCACACTGCGTTGATTAATCAATCTGTCCCAATTTGTGCATAGGGAGAGATCTGTCAATCATGCTGAGCCTGCTGGGGAGAAGTCAGAGGTAGCCATCCAGTGGACCCTTCTTCCTTCCTCTCTCAGTACCAAGCTATTTTTTATGCTATATTTTCTGCCTTTTCTATTCAACCTATCTGTATTGTGTTGGATCTGTAGATGTATATTTGAGGGTCTTCTTGTTGTCACTGTTTTGAGGTTATGTAGTTGGCAATGTTATGGAGGGTCCTGTGGCAGTTGGAGTCTACATTGGGAAAAATGTAAAACTCTTTGAAGCACTCTACTGAGCCCATTTCTAAACTTATTGGTACTGTACCTTGGCATTTGTGACTATTTCCCATATAAATCATTATGAGCACATTATCATTCATTGTCTGATACCATCAGAAAAGCTTAAAACAGCTTGCAACTCCTGGCCTAAAGATAAGCGAATCTTTTGAAATTCAGATTTGCCACATTCACCAAAACTTCCCAGAAAATTCAATTTGCATTGAAAATATTTGCCATAAGTCAAAAGGTTTAAATTGCCCTGAAAAATTTGACACTATTCTCTTTTCCTCACACACTATCTGCATAGTTTCTTCAGCGTTTTATGAGTTTTTCCTCCAGAAACCCCACAAAATGGCTGCTGCATTCCCTGCCTCGGCTTTTATACTGACTATGATAGTCCCACATAGTTAGCTGTGCTATATCATGTGTTGTGAAAGCTGCAAAGGATTATGGGGAAGCGCACCCAAGATTATGTGATTCTACTTTGCTCCAAGCAAATTGACCAGATTTGCTGAGTTCAACAAATTCCTAAAAATTGCATTGAATTGATGCCCTCAGCTTTATGTTATGTAAAACCTATGACGGGACCGTCCACCTACAATGTGCTAATAATAATACTGGTGTCTTCGTATATGGCAGAGGGACCTTTGAACCCCCTTAGACACCAGGTCCTGGGGGCGACTGCTGTCTCTCTGCACCCCTTCAGCTAAGCCTATGACAATCTGTTCCTTTCATTCCCACTAATGTGAATATCGGAGCTGCATTCTGCGGCTGTTTCTTTTCTTCTTTTAGAAATTAAACATTAAAAAAACATATTGCGGATTGGTAGCCGGTAAGGCTCGTAAATTATTCACACTTCCTGATACAGATTGCATTTAAAATACATAACACGGCGCTTCTCAACACTTTGTAGAAACCTTTTCTAATTATCCGCTATCACTAAATGCAATAAAATAGTTCTTCATCCATTGCCTATAGTTATTTCATGATAAATATTGGAGCAGCTGTTGTCATAAGAAAATGGTCCAAATTATGCTGCACTGAGGAGATGAGGGAATCCAAATTGCAGGCCCTTATCGAGAACAAGATGTCGGACTTCTTCGTTCTTGCTTGTATCGATACATTACTTGTTTAATGTATGTGTACGGCATGTACAGCGCATTGCGAATGTAACATCACTAAAAAGTTAACAGATTTATCTGGTTTGTAAAAGACACACTTTGGTTGTCCTATAAACACAAGATACATAATAAATGTATTATCGTTGTGGGGTCCGGTTGTTGAGAATGAAGGTCCCGGAGTCCCCGTTGTGAAGGAAGCAGTAGTGAGCATGTGCGACCACCAGTCCAGTAAATGGAGCAGCGGTCGCACGTGATCACTAGTACTCCATTAACCATTCACACACAGGGAAAGTTTGGGACCTTGTTTTTGTGACCAGTGGGGGTCTCAACAACTGGACCCTCGGTGATTAAACATCTTATGAATAGGTGAGATATATTATAGGGCAACACCATTATGTAAAATTGTAAACTCACGTTCAAGCTAACATTCCCAGATTTCCCCCTGTATCTGTAAATAGTGTCTATGGACCATCACCGCCATCACTTTATGGGATGGGACAAAACAAAAAAAAGCAAAAACATATTCTGCTAAGCCCTTTCCCATGACAAGCCTCGCCCCTCAAACCCCACCCCTAAAGAGGCAAACCTCGATGAAATATTAAATGATCCATTAATAAAAGTAGCAACTATGTAAATAAAGTATTGATGCTTCTCTGCTTAGGACCAACTCCAAATTTTTCAATAGGAATTGTGTAACGGAATAGCACCCCTTCTTAGCTCTTGGGCTTTGTGGCTTCCCGACGAAATGCTGACGCCAGTTGAGACTTTTTAAGATCAACTTTAATTTATTTACAGCTTTTTCCAATATGGAGGTGAAATATTTGTGAATGTTGCGATGGATCAAACAAACCGCTATTCACAGCTGACCCCAGATTTTTCCATAATGACATGTGGAATGCCAATTTGTGCCTCATTGGAGCAGTAAAGATTTTAGATTTGCAATTTAATTTATTTTCAGTGTATTTTTTATCATCTTTTCTAAAAGAATATTGTGTAAAGGAGTTATAAAGGGATATTGCGAATATTTTGCAAAGTGCCAACACGTCATTGACTGTAAAAATCTATTATGTAGGATATGACAATGCGAGCTGTAAGGCTTGAGTCCATTTTCTCCCTTGTAGAGCACAGTGTATCTCAGATGGGCCCATAGATTTCAGTGGTTGCCTTATTACTAGAGCTGAGATAAAAGATAGGCAGGGCCCCGGTCTGCCATCAACATTGGTACTCCATGGTAGCAGGACAAGAGCAATGCCAACTTTGTTGGCAGCATCCTGGATGCCTCTTGTCATTACTATATCCCTGCAAAGCCATAACATTATGGGAGACTTAGCTACTAGGCCCACTCAACTTCATGACGCTCATTGCACTACAACATTGTGACATCATGGGGCCTAGTAATTACAAGAAGCGTTCATGTGCCTCCAAGGTAGTTCACACTGTTTCTGACCTGCTGCTACAGAATACCGATGTGCCATGGAATACCGATGAGCTGTGGAGTTCCGATGTGCCACGGAGTACTGATGTGCTCTAGAGAACTTATGTGCCATTGAGTACCGATGTGCAATGGAGTACTGTGGTGCAATGGAGTATTGATGTGCCATTGAGTACCCATGTGCCTTAGAGTACTGATGTGTCATGGAGTACTGATGTGCCATGGAGTACTGATGTGCCATGGAGTACTGATGTGCCATAGAGTACTGATGTGCCATGAAGTACCGATGTGCCATGGAATACTGATGTGCCATGGAATAGTGATGTGCCATGGAATATTAATGGGCCATAGAATATTGATGTGCCATGGAGTACCGATGTGCCATGGAATATAAATGTGCCATGGCGTACTGATGTGCCATGGCATACTGATGTGCCATGGAATACTAATGTGCCATGGAGTACCGATGTGCCATGGAATACTAATGTGCCATGGAGTACCGATGTGCCATGGAGTACTGATGTGCCATGGAGTACTGATGTGCCATGGAGTACTGATGTGCCATGGAGTACCAATGTGCCATGGAGTACCAATATGTGCCATGGAATACTGATGTGCCATGGAGTACCGATGTGCCATGGAATACTAATGTGCCATGGAGTACTGATGTGCCATGGAGTACTGATGTGCCATGGAGTACCAATATACCATGGAGTACTGATGTGCCATAGAGTACTGATGTGCCATGGAGTACTGATGTGCCATGGAGTACTGATGTGCCATGGAGTACTGATATGCCATAGGGTACTGATGTGCCATAGAGTACTGATGTGCCATGGAGTACTGATGTGCCATAGGGTGCTGATATGCCATAGAGTACTGATGTGCCATAGAGTACTGATGTGCCATGGAGTACTGATGTGCCATGAAGTACCGATGTGCCATGGAATACTAATGTGCCATGGAGTACCGATGTGCCATGGAGTACCGATGTGCCATGGAGTACTGATGTGCCATGGAGTACCGATGTGCCATGGAGTACTGATGTGCCATGGAGTACCAATATGCCATGGAATACTGATGTGCCATGGAGTACTGATGTGCCATAGAGTACTAATGTGCCATGGAGTACCAATGTGCCATGGAATAGTGATGTGCCATGGAGTACCAATGTGCCATGGAGTACCGATGTGGCATGGAATAGTGATGGGCCATGGAATAGTGATGGGCCATGGAATACTGATGTGCCATGGAGTACCGATGTGCCATGGAATACTAATGTGCCATGGAGTACCGATGTGCCATGGAATAGTGATGTGCCATGGAGTACCGATGTGCCATGGAATAGTGATGTGCCATGGAATACTGATGGGCCATGGAGTACTGATGGGCCATAGAGTACTGATGTGCCATGGAGTACTGATATGCCATGGAGTACGAATGTGCCATGGAGTACTGATGTGCCATCGAGTACGAATGTGCCATGGAGTACTGATGTGCCATGGAGTACTGATGTGCCATGGATTACCAATGTGCCATGGAATAGTGATGTGCCATGGAGTACCGATGTGCCACAGAGTACCGATGTGCCACGGAGTACCGATGTGCCATGGAGTACAAATGTGCCATGGAGTACTGATGTGCTATGGCCCATGGAGTACCGATGTGGAAGAGAAAATGTTTTTACTCAACTCGACTAATTAAAAATCGGAATTACATGTATTCCTAATATAGCTGCCTGCATGAGGTCTATGGATCAAATCTATTTCTAAGTTTTGCTATTAGATAATTGGTTGTATGGAGGCTTTTTTCTTTGTGCACATTGTCTGTCAAGATACATTTATTCATTCTGCAAAAATAAGAAATAAAATATTAAAATAGAGAAAAATACAACCTTTCTCCTAAAAAGAAAAATGTGCTGTAAGAAGCTTTTGTTAAATTTATGGTTTACATTCATCATCGGCAGGTATAGAAAACAAAGATCTGCTAAATAAAACATCATCCCTGCCATCTGCTGGTAATATACAGCATCTTGTTGTTTTCATGCTTCTTATAGGCTGATCATTGTATCTCTTCGCTTATAAAAGGTGATTGATGAGAAATCTTTAGCATATTTAATACCGGAGTTATGTGAAGACACATGGATATCGCCAAAAAACATAATTTCCTTTTTTTTAACTTCTTAAAGGGAACCTTAAATGAGAAATGCACTTATATATCTAAAGCCGTGAAATGTAAATATCAAAGGCAGGGCTGTAATCACGACCACCGATCTTTGATTGGTTTCCCAATCAGCGTGTGAATGCACCAAGTCAGCTGTCAATCAAAAATCAGTGGTCATGATTACGGTTTCTTAGCGAAGTAGGCTCAGTTCTCCTGGGCCCTTTAAGGGGATTATCTATATTGCACAATCCTTTCCATGTTAGAAGGTTATCCTGATTAGAAGACTGATCAGATTCCTAAGTGAGTGACTAACTGTAATCTAAGAAAGCAGTTAGCAGAATATGTCCCTGCAGCGCCACCACAGGTGAAATGAAGTATTACACAGATCTTTTTGAATGTTTGAATATATTGTAGAAACGTTCCAGATCCTGCAAGCAAAAGACACCCTGTAACCATTCTCTGCCTTGGATAATAGAGGAGAGGCCAAAATTGCTCCCTCCCCTACATATTTGAAAATAGCTGTAGTAACCGGTCATTGAGTCAAAAGTGTCCAGTTTTTGCTGTTATTTTGCTCCTCGGAGATATGAAACTTTTTATTTATTGCTAAGTTCTAGGGTCTTTACAAGGGGGCGTGGCTTGCTGGATCCTCTAGAGTGTGTATTTAACCTGCTTTGCATAATTAACCTTTGAGTTCCTCCCCCTTGCAAAGCCCATTGTCCTAACACTCACACGGGGTTCAATAAACCAGAGTAGATGTTAAACCTGCACACCACAGGTTCATATTCTGACGTGACTAGGCAAATCCCTAACGTGACCCTGATTTGTCCCTACCTGACCGCGGAGGTTGGCACCCTGAAATTATATTATGGTGTCCCTAATTAATGTCGGCTGACCCTGAGTATCCTTAACTGCACCCTCAACTATACAAAGAGTGTAACACAAAACAACAGCAACAGAACGTAGTGCACACAGAGAGTGAGTCACAGGGATAAAAAAAAAAGTGTTCACACAGTGGTACAAGACAGACAGAAGAAAAAGAAAGGAACCCAAAAAGACCTTTGGTATAGGTGAAAAACCCCCACACCCTGAATGTAACAAAATGGGAAAAGTGCTGAGAAGGGGACACGCAAACAAACCGCAGGAGAAGCAATAGAGAAAAGATAATCCTTGACTGGGGAGCTGGGACTCCAAACATCCATCTGGCTTGGAATATAGCCAGCAATGACTGCATGTGCTAGGAGAGTATGAATAGCCTCTGCCAAGATGTAATAGGACAAACCAAACGAGTAAGTGAAAACACCTGCACAGAAGCAAAACAGCAAAGTAAAGACAAAAGCATTATCAGTAGTTGGACAGAGACAACACAGGCTGTGGTCCAACAGAGAAGGAAACCGACCACATAACCAGAGGTCACTGGATTGTCAAGCGACGACAACCATAAAAGTTAGCACTAAATAAAAAGGCCCATATCTCTGGAACTGTATAGTGGATTCAGAAAAACCACAACACAATACTCACAAGAGCAGTTGGAATAAAATATGAGGGAAAAACTGTTCATTTTTGACTTAGTGACAGGTCAACTTTAAGCTTTAGTCAGTGACCATATCTCTGGTATTTTAAATCAATTGTACGATCAAATTAAGAATGAACACTACATTTATGTGAGCTAAAAGGAATATTTCCATCTCAGCAAGTTGCCACCTACACACGGGATACAGGATAATCTTCTGATTGCTGGGAGTCCTACTGCTTGGACCCTCATCGATCCCAAAAGTTGGGCTCTAAAATCAGAGTGGTGTTTGGACCATTGCGCCTTTCGTTTTTGCTATCTATGGTACTGCCAATATCCAAGCTCTTCTTGGAGACCCTCTTTGTGAATTGGTAGTAGTCCCCTACTAAAATTCTCCCCCTGTGGAAAGTGATAGCTTGCCAAAATGGAAATATCCCTTTAATTTGATGAGGGCTCCGGAGGTGAGCCCGCATCAAAGTTGGGACATGTCAGCCGACCCACCCGCACCTATAAACTAGTTAAATGCTGCTGTCGAACACTGCCAGTGGCATTTAACAAGCGCTTCCAGCCGCCAGGCCAGAAATACGCGCATCGCCGACTCCCGTCACATGATCGGAGTTCAGCGATGCATTGGCATAACAACCAGAGGTCTCCTAGAGACCTCTGTGGTTGTTGATGCCGGATTGCTATGAGCACCACCCAGTGGTCGGCACTCATAGCAATGCTGTAATTCTGCAACATATAGGCGATCTGCTCATCGCAGAGCCAATCGAGCTATGACAGCTTTTAGACTCCCATGGACACTATTAAAGCATGCCAAAATTAAAAAAAATGTTTTAAAAAAATATGAAAAAAAAAAAAATAAAAGTTCAAATAACCCCCCTTTCGCCCCATTCAAAATAAAAAATTAAAAAAAAAAAAATCACACATTCACATATGTGATATCACCGCGTTCAGAATCACCCGATCTATCAATAAAAAAAAAGATTAACCCGATCGCTAAATGGTGTAGCGTAGAGTTGAGCGACTTTTGGTTTTTTAGGGTCGCGTTTCGTTTCGTGAAACCCGACTTTTCCAAAAGTCGAGTCGAGCAAGATCGTCCGATTATAGGGAAAAGTCGGGGTCGTCCCGAAACACGAAACCCAATGTAAGTCAATGGGGAATAAAAGTCGGCAGTGAGAGGAGGACAGGAAACACACCTACAGTGCCCATTTGAATGCCAAAAGCATCAATTCTTCTTACTTAAGCTTGTCAACCTTAATTAACTTCATAATACAAGTTACGCACTGAAAAATGGGGGTTATTTGGCTAAAATTGTGGGGGGGGAGGGCTGGCTCCAGGTTTTCATGTGCCCTGGGCGAAAGAGCGCCCCTTTAACACATACCACAACTCATCATGCTCCGATAAGGCAGAGAAATAGCGGTATAGTACAATGAAAAATACCTCACTTTTTACATCTCATGAAGAGGCCCATCTATTTCTCCATACAGAATCATTGGTCCCATATAATGTTTGAGACAGTATATGATGAGCTCCACATAATGCTACAGTATATGTTGGTCCCCATGGATGAAGCTCCACTGTCTTATGGGCTCAAATAATGCTCCAAACATAATGGGCCCCATTTCTAATGCTCTAGTGTATAATGGGCCCTGTAAATGCTGCTCCAGTGTCTGATGTCCACCTTTGGAATGTTCCAGTGTATGGTGGGCCCCATCTATCATTCTCCAGAGTATAGTGCTCCCCAAAAATTGCTGTCCCAACATTGAAAACAATCAAATAAGTCTCCTCGCTAGGGAATCCCAGTACTTGTCTGGACTCCTCGTCGTTCCCATCTTCCATCTCACTGCACAGTATTTCAACTTTGCAAGTGCTGTGATCCTGAGCAAGCAGGGGGGGCCCACTCGTTGGCGACGGCACTGGCACAGGGCCCCTGATAGTACGGTGGTGTGTCTGATGGCGGGTGGGCCGAACCTGCACTTTCATCTGCAGCTTCCTCTTTGTCACGGTGTAAGATGGAACTGTATATGGGAAGGGTAACCTGAGTTTCATCAGGGTCAGATTCAGGCCGTGTAGCGTGCGAGGGGAATGTAGTGGTCTGGGTCAATGTACCAGCAGATTCATCGAGCAGAGGCTGGGCATCAGTGCACTTGTGTCGCCCCCAGGAGTACGGTCGCCACAGTGGCATTACCTTCTTCCTAGGGAGTGTGATGTCATGCTTGGGAGCAACGAAGGATCTCTCTAGCAGGTTAACTGATTGGGCGGCGTTATTCCCACGAGTCATGACCCTCCAAACAGCGTTCATGAAGGCAAAGTGTTTGTTTTACGTGGGCAGTATGGTTGCAAAGCTGAACCTTAAAGGAATGTCCAGAAGGGCACCACCAGGAGTGGAGCCTATGGTTAAATTCGACTCCACCTGGGAAACCTCAACCATGCCAGCTACAGAACAGATGCACACATTGCAAGCTTAATTCTGTTAACGAACGAGACTCCGTCATGCCCCGCGGTCCGAATCCGGCTTACTAGAGGGACACGTGAGGCTCTGGCACATGAGATTGGCCAATAACTGGTGTGTCATGCCCTTACATGTCCGTGGCTGCATGTGCGCTACACTGAAAAGGCCAGCGTTTGTCGCTTACAGGTGCAGTTAACCCGCTGAACAACGTTAGTGATGGGGATCACTGATTACAATTATTACCCGCGAATAGAGTTGAGCGATACCGTCCGATACTTCAAAGTATCGTATCGGATGGTATCGGCCGATCTTTAAAAAAAGTATCGGTATCGCCGATTCCGATACCGGAAGTCCCATTCAAGTCTATGGGACTTCCGGTATCGGAATAAGAAAAACCCTTTCCTGCCCTTGTACAGCCTCTCTGGGGTCTGTACGGGCCTTTCGGGGGGCTGTGCTGGCCTGCCAGGGGGTCTGTGCAGGCTCCGGTGGTCTGTGCCGGCCTGCCGGTGGTCTGTGCAGGCTCCGGGGGGCTGTGCCGGCCTGCCGGGGGGCTGTGCAGGCGCCGGGGGGCTGTGCCGGCCTGCCGGGGGGCTGTGCCGGCCTGCCGGGGGGCTGTGCCGGCCTGCCGGGGGGCTGTGCAGGCTCCGGGGGTCTGTGCAGGCATCGTCCGATGGGACTACAAGTCCCATCGGGCGATGCCTGCTACCATGACAGTGATTGACACATTAGCCAATGATGGGACAGTAGTAGTCCCATCATCCGGCTAATGTGTTAAATGTAAAAAAAAAAAAATTACATGCTACATACATACAACATGCATACTACATACATGCTACATTCATACTACATACTACATACATGCTACATTCATACTACATAAATACTACATGCAACATACATACTACATATATACTACATGCATGCTACATACATACTGCATGCTACATACATACCACATATATACTACATACATACTACATGCATGCTACATGCATGCTACATGCTACATACATAACACATATATACTACATGCATGCTACATACATACTACATGCTACATACTACATATATACTACATGCATGCTACATACTACATGCTACATACATACTACATATATACTACATACATGCTACATACATACTACATGCTACATACATACTACATATATACTACATACATACTACATACATACTACATGCATGCTACATGCATGCTACATACATACCACATACATACTACATGCATGCTACATACATACTACATGCATGCTACATACATACTACATGCTACATACATACTACATATATACTACATGCATGCTACATACATACTACATGCTACATAGATACTACATATATACTACATGCATGCTACATACATACTACATGCTACATACATACTACATATATACTACATGCTACATACATACCACATATATACTACATACATACAATACATTCATACAATACATACATAGACATACAGTACATATAACATAGAGTAACATACTTACCAATACTTGTCACATTGTTCCCCGAAGCCATTGTCTTTTCCGGAATAAATATTAACATAACAAACCACAAAAATACTCACCCACGATCCGAAGCAGTCCACGAGTGTGTCCCACGACGATCTTGGGTAGAGAACTGCAGCATCAGCTGTTGCTGCCGTTCTCTACGGGCTGCAGAAATCCAATGACGGAAGGTAGGTATCCTTCCGCACTGTATTCCTCCGCCACTTAAAAAAAAAAAGTCCCTAGTCTCACTTTATGCCATTGCTGTGTGGGAAATTCCCACGCAGCAATGGCATAAAGTGAGACTAGGGACTTTTTTTTTTTTTAAGTGGCGGAGGAATACAGTGCGGAAGGATACCTACCTTCCGTCATTGGATTCCTGCAGCCCGTAGAGAACGGCAGCATCATCTGATGCTGCAGTTCTCTACCCAAGATCGTCGTGGGACACACTCGTGGACTGCTTCGGATCGTGGGTGAGTATTTTTGTGGTTTGTTATGTTAATATTTATTCCGGAAAAGACAATGGCTTCGGGGAACAATGTGACAAGTATTGGTAAGTATGTTACTCTATGTTATATGTACTGTATGTCTATGTATGTATTGTATGAATGTATTGTATGTATGTAGTATATATGTGGTATGTATGTAGCATGTAGTATGTATGTAGCATGCATGTAGTATATATGTAGTATGTATGTAGCATGCATGTAGTATGTATGTGGTATGTATGTAGCATGCATGTAGCATGCATGTAGTATGTATGTAGTATGTATGTAGTATATATGTAGTATGTATGTAGCATGTAGTATGTATGTAGCATGCATGTAGTATATATGTAGTATGTATGTAGCATGCATGTAGTATGTATGTAGTATGTATGTAGTATGTATGTAGCATGTAGTATGTATGTAGCATGCATGTAGTATATATGTAGTATGTATGTAGCATGCATGTAGTATGTATGTAGTATGTATGTAGTATGTATGTAGCATGCAGTATGTATGTAGCATGTATGTAGTATGTATGTAGTATATATGTAGCATGCATGTAGTATGTATGTAGCATGCAGTATGTATGTAGCATGCATGTAGTATGTATGTAGCATGTATGTAGTATGTATGTAGTATATATGTAGTATGTATGTAGCATGTAGTATGTATGTAGCATGCATGTAGTATGTATGTAGTATTTTTTTTTTTTTTTTTTTTTTTAACATTTAACACATTAGCCGGATGATGGGATTACTACTGTCCCATCATTGGCTAATGTGTCAATCACTGTCATGGTAGCAGGCATCGCCCGATGGGACTTGTAGTCCCATCGGACGATGCTTGCACAGACCCCCGGACATCAGCACAGCCCCCCGGCAGGCCGGTACAGACCCCCACAGGGTGCACAGACCACCGGCAGGCCGGTACAGACCCCGGGCAGTCCACACAGCCCCCCGGCAGGCCGGCACAGCCCCCCGGCAGGCCGGTACAGACCCCGGGCAGTCCACACAGCCCCCCGTCAGGCCGGCACAGCCCCCCGGCAGGCCGGCAGAGACCCCCGGAAGGCCCGAAATGACGGCGCATCATGATGCGCACACACCGCGCATCATGATGACGTCAGGCCGTCAATCAACTGAACTTCCGATTCCGATGCCGAATTCCGATATTGAAAAAATATCGGAAGTCGGTATCGGAATTCCGATACAGCAAGTATCGGCCGATACCCGATACTTGCGGTATCGGAATGCTCAACACTACCCGCGAACAATGATTTCCCAGTAAGTGCAGGTCAACCGCAGTTCCGGAATTAGGCCTAACCGTCATTCCTGAAAAAATGAAAAACTTACGTGTGCAAACCACAGGTGCTGCAGCTTGCTTAACAGCTCGACAGCCGTTCTCATGCCCAGTATGGATTACACGTGATTGCACAAAGGTTAGAAAGGGTACCGTATCCCCGGATAACATGTATGGATAGCGTACACATTCAAAATATATGTCTATACATCAGGAGGCAGGCTCAGACTGTGTTAGGCCCAGTATGGATTGCACGTGATTGCACAAAGGTTAGAAAGGGTACCGTTTCCACAGATAACATGTATGGATAGCGTACACATTCAAAATATATGTCTCAGGAGGCAGGCTCAGACGGTGTCAGGCCCAGTATGGATTGCACGTGATTGCACAAAGGTTAGAAAGGGTACCGTTTCCCCAGATAACATGTATGGATAGCGTACACATTCAAAATATATGTCTCAGGAGGCAGGCTCAGACGGTGTCAGGCCCAGTATGGATTGCACGTGATTGCACAAAGGTTAGAAAGGGTACCGTTTCCCCAGATAACATGTATGGATAGCGTACACATTCAAAATATATGTCTCAGGAGGCAGGCTCAGACGGTGTCAGGCCCAGTATGGATTGCACATGATTGCACAAAGGTTAGAAAGGGTACCGTTTCCCCAGATAACATGTATGGATAGCGTACACATTCAAAATATATGTCTCAGGAGGCAGGCTCAGACGGTGTTAGGCCCAGTATGGATTGCACGTGATTGCACAAAGGTTAGAAAGGGTACCGTATCACCAGATAACATGTATGGATAGCGTACACATTCAAAATATGTCTCAGGAGGCAGGCTCAGACTGTGTCAGGCCCAGTATGGATAGCACGTGATTGCACAAAGGTTAGAAAGGGTACCGTTTCCCCAGATAACATGTATGGATAGCGTACACATTCAAAATATATGTCTCAGGAGGCAGGCTCAGACGGTGTTAGGCCCAGTATGGATTGCACGTGATTGCACAAAGGTTAGAAAGGGTAACAGGCTCGATGGCACAGCTGTGACCAAAGTGACTAGAGGATAAGGGAGATTTTGAATCTCTGCACACACTTTTGGACACTGGACACTTTTGGATTGTGTGAGGCCCAATGAATATCTGAGCGCTATGTGACAGGCTCGATGGCACAGCTGTGACCAAAGTGACTAGAGGATAAGGGAGATTTTGAATCTCTGCACACACTTTTGGACACTGGACACTTTTGGATTGTGTGAGGCCCACTGATATCTGAGTGCTATGTGACAGGCTCGATGGCACAGCTGTGACCAAAGTGACTAGAGGATAAGGGAGATTTTGAATCTCTGCACACACTTTTGAACACTGGACACTTTTGGATTGTGTGAGGCCCACTGATATCTGAGCGCTATGTGACAGGCTCGATGGCACTGCTGTGACCAAAGTGACTAGAGGATATGGGAGATTTTGAATCTCTGCACACACTTTTGGACACTGGACACTTTTGGATTGTGTGAGGCCCAATGAATATCTGAGCGCTATGTGACAGGCTCGATGGCACAGCTGTGACCAAAGTGACTAGAGGATAAGGGAGATTTTGAATCTCTGCACACACTTTTGGACACTGGACACTTTTGGATTGTGTGAGGCCCACTGATATCTGAGCGCTATGTGACAGGCTCGATGGCACAGCTGTGACCAAAGTGACTAGAGGATAAGGGAGATTTTGAATCTCTGCACACACTTTTGGACACTGGACACTTTTGGATTGTGTGAGGCCCACTGATATCTGAGCGCTATGTGACAGGCTCGATGGCACAGCTGTGACCAAAGTGACTAGAGGATAAGGGAGATTTTGAATCTCTGCACACACTTTTGGACACTGGACACTTTTGGATTGTGTGAGGCCCACTGATATCTGAGCGCTATGTGACAGGCTCGATGGCACAGCTGTGACCAAAGTGACTAGAGGATAAGGGAGATTTTGAATCTCTGCACACACTTTTGGACACTGGACACTTTTGGATTGTGTGAGGCCAAATGAATATCTGAGCGCTATGTGACAGGCTCGATGGCACAGCTGTGACCAAAGTGACTAGAGGATAAGGGAGATTTTGAATCTCTGCACACACTTTTGGACACTGGACACTTTTGGATTGTGTGAGGCCCAATGAATATCTGAGCGCTATGTGACAGGCTCGATGGCACAGCTGTGACCAAAGTGACTAGAGGATAAGGGAGATTTTGAATCTCTGCACACACTTTTGGACACTGGACACTTTTGGATTGTGTGAGGCCCACTGATATCTGAGCGCTATGTGACAGGCTCGATGGCACAGCTGTGACCAAAGTGACTAGAAGATAAGGGAGATTTTGAATCTCTGCACACACTTTTGGACACTGGACACTTTTGGATTGTGTGAGGCCCACTGATATCTGAGCGCTATGTGACAGGCTCGATGGCACAGCTGTGACCAAAGTGACTAGAGGATAAGGGAGATTTTGAATCTCTGCACACACTTTTGGACACTGGACACTTTTGGATTGTGTGAGGCCCAATGAATATCTGAGCGCTATGTGACAGGCTCGATGGCACAGCTGTGACCAAAGTGACTAGAGGATAAGGGAGATTTTGAATCTCTGCACACACTTTTGGACACTGGACACTTTTGGATTGTGTGAGGCCCAATGAATATCTGAGCGCTATGTGACAGGCTCGATGGCACAGCTGTGACCAAAGTGACTAGAGGATAAGGGAGATTTTGAATCTCTGCACACACTTTTGGACACTGGACACTTTTGGATTGTGTGAGGCCCACTGATATCTGAGCGCTATGTGACAGGCTCGATGGCACAGCTGTGACCAAAGTGACTAGAGGATAAGGGAGATTTTGAATCTGTGCACACACTTTTGGACACTGGACACTTTTGGATTGTGTGAGGCCCAATGAATATCTGAGCGCTATGTGATAGGCTCGATGGCACAGCTGTGACCAAAGTGACTAGAGGATAAGGGAGATTTTGAATCTCTGCACACACTTTTGGACACTGGACACTTTTGGATTGTGTGAGGCCCACTGATATCTGAGCGCTATGTCACAGGCTCGATGGCACAGCTGTGACAAAAGGGACTAGAGGATAAGGGAGATTGGATTGCTTTTAAAAAAGCAGTTTTCAGAGCAGTGGGTAAACAGCAATGCCAGCCTGTCAGGAAGCCTTAAAAGGCAGCCCAACAACCAACACCACTGATACACCACTATATAGCCTCCCCTTGCACTGCACACACAGTGACTGTTGTGTTGTGCAGGCCAAATTGCTAGCAGCAGAAGCAGTTTTTTTTTCTTCTCAGCAGGACAAAAAAAAAAAATTGGGATTGCTTTTAAAAAAGCAGTTTGCGGAGCAGTGGGTAAACAGCAATGCAGGAATGTCAGGAAGCCTTAGAAGGCAGCCCAACAACCAACACCACTGATACACCACTATATAGCCTCCCCTTGCACTGCACACACAGTGACTGGTGTGTTGTGCAGGCCAAATCGCTAGCAGCAGAAGCAGTTTTTTTGTCTTCTTCCCTGCCTAACGCTCTCCCTACAGAATCAGCAGCAACCTCTCCCTATACTGAGATCGGCAGAAGTAAGATGGCGGTCGGCGTGCACGCCCTTTTATACCCCCTGTGACACCCACCAAAGCAAGCCAATCTCTTGCATGCCCTTCTGAAAGATGGTGGTGACCCCTGCCTATGTCATCACGTTGCCCACAGTGTCCGTGGATCCTGATTGGCTGAAAAAGAGCGCAAAACAAACTTTTGAAACGCGACTTTGGCGCGTAAGTCGCCGACCTCGTGGCCGACCTCATCCTAGGGTCGGGTTTCGTTTCATGAAACCCGACTTTGCCAAAAGTCGGTGACTTTTGAAATTTTTCGACCCGTTTCGCTGAACTCTAGTGTAGCGAGAAAAAAATCAAAACGCCAGATTTACATTTTTTTGGTTGCCACTACATTGCATTAAAATGCAATAACGGGCGATCAAAAGAACGTATCTGCACATAAATGTTACCATTAATAACGTCAGCTCGGCATGCAAAAAATAAGCCCTCACCCAACCGGAGATCACAAAAGATGGAAAAAAATTTTTAGCACATTTTTGAATTTTTTTTCACCACTTAGATGAAAAATAACCTAGACATGTTTAGTGTCTTTGAACTCGTAATGACCTGGAGAATCATAATGGCAGGTCAGTTTAAGCAATTAGTGAACCTAGCAAAAAAGCCAAACCAAAAAACGTGTGAGATTGCACTTTTTTTTTTGCAATTTCACTGCACTTGTAATTTTTTTCCTATTTTCTAGTACACGACACGCTAAAACCAATGATTTTTCAAAAGTACAACTCGTCCCACAAAAAAGAAGTCCTCACATGGCCATGTCGACTGAAAAGTAAAAAAGTTATGGCTCTGGGAAGAAGGGGAGCGAAAAACGAAAATGCAAAACCGAAAATAGCTCTGGTCATTAAGGGGTTAAAAGGTATTGTCTGCAATTATCTTTTCTTTTTTTTTTTTACTTAAATGCATAAATTTGGAGCTAGAAACCATTTTGAAAAACTTTGTAACTGTTTTACCTGCCTGTTTCTGAGCTCCTTGCAGCTGATTTATGACCATAGACCTAGTGCACAGTGAATAACAGAGAGCCTGTAAAACCCAAACGATGCAAAATATTTAATCAAACCCAATTGCAAAAATGATTGTTAGTCCCAAGTGCATTCATTTAAATCAAAAATAAAAAAAATGGTGATCAACCCCTCTAAGGAAAGTGCATAATTACATGGCATACCCTTAATATGATATGCACCAGCATAAACAAAAGTTCGATATGTATATTTTTTATATAGAGCCCTTATAGACACGATCCAAAAAAAAATAAAAAAATTTAAAAAATTGCCTACATTTTGTGATTATACCTGAATTTCGAATGTATTTTTTTTTTTTTCCCGCTGGATCAGCAGAACTGATTAATTGCCTGTATGAGATACCAGAGTTTCTCTGCATTTGCTAGATTACTCCTTTCAGTGGAGTTATTAAATCATTTGACCCATGCCCCCATATTCCTTGCTTTCATGATTAAATAGTTCGGCCGGTACCGCACTGCAGCAACCTTGACTGTTACGGCCCCTCTCTTACCTGGTAAATATGGCTTCCTGCTATGAATTATCGGCATGTAATATCGCTTTCACGGTCAGGCAATGTCCTCAGTCGTGGGCATCTACAAATATTTTCAGCAATGTAAAACCATCATGTTATGATTATTATATACAATGACCCCCCATGAACCAAATCCAAGGGTCTTGCAGCTCAAAATAAAGTTTTTTCTTTTTTTTTTTGTATTTTTTTATTCCTTTTCTTGGATATTCTTAGCACTGAGATTGATTGAAATCCTCACACTGGAAACATGGTTCTGCTTCCTTCCCTTATTCTATTTTTCAACACTAAAGCATTATAAAAGGATTGATCCCACCAAGGCCTCAGATCTCGGATCTTTGCAGAGTTTTTGTCTGACAGTATCTAGTTTCTCGTCTCTATAAAAAAAGTGCCATATTGTAAATACCTTACATCTTATAGAACAGAAAGAAAATGCTCTTTTTTTTTTTTTTTACAATTTTTTGTCTTTTTCTTTGCTTTTTTATGTATTAATATAGAATTTTTTAATCAAATAAAAAAGGGGCAAAAAAAAAAGCCAAAAACGCTAAGAGTAAAACAGCTCTATAGAATAGTAAAAAAATAAAAGAAATGTTCCAAGTTAATAAAAAAAAAATTGTAATAATAAGATCTAACATTTCAAAGAGTAATAGCAAATTGTCTATTATAGCAGGAGGAGAAAATGAAAGTTGTTTTTTTTTTTTGTCCCAAACCGTATGCTCCTAGTGATAGTTGATAGCTAGCATTGATCTTGGTCAGTTTATGTGACAATGAATAGAGAAGATTTCATTACGGCAGGGTAGGCTGATTCTTCCCCGCTGAGTGAATACAGGTTTTCATGATCCTTGTAGTCATAAAAAAAACACCCAAAAAACGTTCATAAAAAAAAAACAGCAAAAAGAGAAAATAACTCTTCAAAAAAAAAAAACATGTACAGTGCATCGCATGAAGCTGCCTCATTATTATCACATTTTGTAAAGCGCTAAATACTATAATTACCCCTTTGAACCAGCGTAAAGAGTCAATCTATTCCCAAGGTCTGTGACGACTGAGAGGGTCACACCGGCTTGAGATAAAGAGTTTCAGTAAAGCCGTACGTCGGATTTATTAGAAATACTGCAGTGCAGAGATTAAGAGGACGATATAGATGTTCGTTGAGCAGGGAGTTCAGCAATTTATCTCTGCCGCCAGAACTGCGGATACCAGTGGAGACTTTTTTTTTTATTTCAGGATTAAAGTGCAAGCTCCGGTGACAACTTTTTGGAACTTTTTGGAGTTTTTAGTAAACATCATCAAGTGGTTTAATAGTCTTATTTTTTTAATAAATATACAGCGTCTGCGGTATACGTAAAACATAATGTATTTTACTTCTAAAAGTCCTAGGGGATGTAAACTGTAGCAAGCGGTATGCAGAGGCGGTATGGCTTCATTGACAAGTATTGCTAATTGATCTCAGTTGATTGATGCTTACATGCAACATTTATAGAGCGTTCAAAGTTTCGGTCTATAAAGGGATTTAAGCGACTCTCGCCGCTCTTGATGGAAGATTGAATGGCGTAGGGATTTTTGATCATGATTGATTTGTTTCTTGGTGTTGAAAAGCATCTCAAATGTGGAAGAGCCACATAGGTTTTTCGCAAATTATTAGCTGGAGGTGTGATTATACTGCGCCATCTCATCAAAACAAGACTAATCCCACTAATTGCCTTCCCGGGGTTTGAGCTCAGCACATCGACACTTTCTCCCAGGCTCTCTCGAAGCTGACATGATCCTCATAGCTTCAGTAGACTCTCCCGACCAGACTCAACCCCACCCAGATCAGGGATGTTCTCGGCCTACACCGCTGCAACTTTTCGCCCAACTGTTCACAAGCAAACCTCCTGCCTTTGTAGTTATCCTACCTAAATCATCAAACAGAGTTCTTACCGTCTGCTCCCTTGGTCTACTTCACGAGTACAGCAGCACCTCTTCCCACCTTAGTCCACCTCCGCAGAGGTTTAAGCCTTGTAGTCTGTAAGGGGAACTTGACAGTTGGATTGGCACCTGCATCATTTTTTTTAAGGTGGATACAGGCAACCCCATTGTGTGGGGAAAGTTTACAGTATATAGTGACACTTTTTCAAACTTCTTTTGCTGCATATTCAAAGAACCTTGACTAGTTGAAAAGGCGAGCACTATGGTTGGACTAGTCTTGCCCCATTTGCTGATACCACACCTACTGAGTCATGACTGAGATCACTGATCTGGGCTCACTCTTACCTTTCAGAACTTTGCAACCTGTGGCTTCTAATAAATGCCACCACTTTGTGAACGAGCAGTGGACCTCTAACTACATGCCAGAGGAAAACAGAAAAAAATAGAGTCCAACTCAACAGGACTGGATTTTCCTTTTTTTATTTTTCAAAAGAAAATAGACTGCATACAAAAGAAAAATTTATATGATCGACAAGACCCAGTCGACGCGTTTCGACTGCACTAAGCAGTCTTACTCATGACTAGAGGCTTTAGGTCACACTGCACAAGCAAGAAGTTGCAGCAATCACAAGCAGCCACAGGATGCAAAGTGTGACTATATACTGTAAACTCTGTCAACACAATGGGGTTGCCTGTAGTCTGCCTTAAAAGACAGATGCAGCAGTATAATTAGTCTATAGGTGTTGATCCAGCTGTCAGGTTCTCTTCTTTATACACCATTCTTCTCAAAAGTGGAATAGACTCCCTACCCAATGGCCACACAGGTCTCCTGCAATTCCAAAACATAAATGATCTCTTCTTATTTGGGTCAAATTGTCATATTAATCTCTACTACTAATTTCCTAATAGTAGTGGTGTTTATGAAGCTCTTCAGCACCACTACACAAAACCTTTCCATCGAGGACCAGGAACTGCACCTACAAACTCCACCCATCAGCTCCCTGATGATAGTTTGGTGGGCCATCCCACCGCGACCACCATGCACAACCTTTCTAATAGGAATAGTTTCCTTCTGAGCCAAACAAACACTTTTATTTCTGTTCTGTCTTCTTACATGTTCTCTGACATACAGCATAAACCTTCCGTCTGACCATTCTCTGTAGTCCAACTTGTTTATTGGTCAATAGGTTGATGTACTGTATGTTAATTGAAATGTATCAATATGGTAAAACTAAAAGCATACAAATAATCAGGTATGAGCTTAGAATACCCCATAACTATGACATTTACAATTAACAATGAAAACATACAGCAAAATGGAGATTGTGCATGTTAACATATGACTTAGTAGCAATCAACATTTGCTTTAACAACTGTTCTGAATACACAATACCACAGAACAGAGATAGTTGCCTTACCAGATATACGTTTTCCAGGATAATGGAGTTTTAGTAACATAATGCAGGATAAAGTTTTACATAACTGTTCTGCTAGACTGCTTCTTACAAAATGTCTGCATCACCAGGACATTCTTACCAAAATGCATTGGTTTTTCCCACAATGCCGCTGACAGCTTTACAGAAAAACAGTTTGAAACATCACCAGGTGGTGCTATTTCCACATTAGACATCACTAACAGACTATTACAGTATTACAGCTTATTAAAGTGACAACAGTAACCTCGTATTTTGCCTTAAAGGGCAAAACGATTTTCCTCAGTGCCTGACAGAGCATGAAGAGTCTGCATCCGGATGACCTGAAGAACAAGAACTTCCAAGACAACACATAAACTGTCAATATTAGACCCACCAGTTTGCACCAGAATTTTGCTGTAAAACTCTTTGAAACGTCTCTCAATATTTGCGCAACCAGTTAGACCTATTTTGTAAGAAGTGGTCAGGGTTTAGCTGGGAGGAGTATGGCTGACCACAGTCAACAAATTCATAAAAATTTATGCTGAAAACATCATTTTGTCATGCAAAAAATGAGCCATGATACAGCATCATCAGCAAAAAAATAAAAAAGTTATAGCTCGCAGAATAAAGCGATGCAAAAATAATTATTTTTTATATAAAATTGTTTTTATTGTATAAAAGCGCCAAAACATAAAAAAATTAAATAAATGAGGTATTGCTGTTATCGTACTGACCCAAAGAATAAAATTGCTTTATCAATTTTACCACACGCGGAACGGTGTAAACGCCCCCCCCAAAAAAAGAAATTCATGAATTGCTGGTTTTTGTTCATTCTGCCTCAAAAAATCGTAATAAAAAGCGATCAAAAAATGTCACGTGCCCGAAAATGGTACCAATAAAAAACTTCAACTCGTCACGCTAAAGATAACACCTCACATGACTCGGTGGGACAAAATACAGAAAAATTATAGCTCTCAAAATGTGGTGATGCAAAAACTATTTTTTGCAATAAAAAGTGTCTTTTAGCGTGCGACAGCTGCCAAACATAAAAACCGGCCATAAATAGTAAATCAAACCCCCCCGTTATCACCCCCTTAGTTAGGAAAAAATAATAAAATTAAAAAAAATGTATTAATTTCCATTTTCCCATTAGGGTTAGGGTTGGGGCTAAAGTTAGGGTTAGGGTTGGGATTAGGGTTAGGGGTGTGTTAGGGTTAGGTTTGTGGTTAGGGTTATGGTTAAGGTTGGAATTAGAGTTAGGGGTGTGTTAGGGTTTTGGGTTGGAGTTAGAATTGGGGGTTTCCACTGTTTAGGCACATCAGGGGCTCTCCAAACGCAACATGGTGTCTGATCTCAATTCCAGCCAATTCTGCGTTGAAAAAGTCAAACAGTGCTTCTTCCCTTCCCTTCTCAGCTCTGCCATGCACCAAAACAGTGGTTTACCCCCACATATGGGGTATCAGCATACTCAGGACAATTTGCACAATAAGTCTTGGGGTCCAATTTCTTCTGTTACCCTTGGGAAAATAAAAATTGGGGACGAAAATATCATTTTTTGTGGAAAAAAATATGATTTTTTATTTTTATGGCTCTATGCTATAAACTTCTGTGAAGCACTTGGGGATTCAAAGTTCTCACCACACATCTAGATAAGTTCCTTGGGGGGGTCTAGTTTCCAAAATGGGGTCACTTGTGGGGGTTTCCACTGTTTAGGGTTAGGGTTAGGGTTGGGGCTAAAGTTAGGGTTAGGGTTGGGATTAGGGTTAGGGGTGTGTTAGGGTTAGGTTTGTGGTTAGGGTTATGGTTAAGGTTGGAATTAGGGTTAGGGGTGTGTTAGGGTTTTGGGTTGGAGCTAGAATTTGGGGTTTCCACTGTTTAGGCACATCAGGTGCTCTCCAAACGCAACATGGTGTCCGATCTCAATTCCAGCCAATTTTGCATTGAAAAAGTAAAACGGCGCTCATTCCCTTCCGAGCTCTGCCATGCGCCGAAACAGTGGTTTACCCCCACATATGGGGTATCAGCGTACTCAGGACAAATTGCACAATAACTTTTGGGGTCCAATTTCTCCAGTTACACTTGGGAAAATAAAAAAAATTGGCCCTGAAGTAATTTTTTTGTGAAAAAAAGGTAAATGTTCATTTTTTTTTAAACATTCAAAAAATTCCTGTGAAGCACCTGAAGGGTTAATACATTTATTGAATGTGGTTTTGAGCACCTTGAGGGGTGAAGTTTTTTGAATGGTGTCACTTTTGGGTATTTTCTATCATATAGACCCCTCAAAGTGACTTCAAATGTGATGTGGTCCTAAAAAAAAAAGTGTTGTAAAAATGAGAAATCGCTGGTCAACTTTTAACCCTTGTAACTTCCTAATAAAAAAAAAAATTGGTTCCAAGATTGTGCTGATGTAAAGTAAACATGTGGGAAATGTTACTTATTAAGTTTTTTGTGTGCCATATCTCTGTGATTTAAGGGCATGAAAATTCAAAGTTGGAAAAATGCGAAATTTTCAAACTTTTTGCCAAATTTCTGTTTTTTTTTACAAATAAACTCAAGTCACATCAAAGAAATTTTACCACTAACATGAAGTACAATATGTCACGAGAAAACAGTGTCAGAATCACCGGGATCCATGGAAGTGTTCCAAAGTTATTACCTCATAAAAGGACAGTGGTCAGAATTGTAAAAATTGGCCCGGTCATTAACGTGCAAACCACCCTTGGGGCTTAAGGGGTTAAGAGGTGCACAATTTTTATTGAATTTGGGGGATCTTACTTCAGGACACTCTTTATCAAGACTTGCGTGCAAAATGTGAATCTGGATAAATCTGGGCCATATGTCTAGAAACCAAGATCGTAATAATAGGAACCTCCCTTAAAAAACACAGACCTGGAATGTTGAAGAACGATGAGCACTCTTGTTCTGGAGCGGCCTTTTGCTTCCGGAAAACTCTAAGGCTCATTATTCCAATGCATCAATATTTTTTCTGTCCAGCGACTACAAACTAAACACTTCCCTGATGATATCTGCAGATCCATTGGGCCCAAATTTCATTAAAGTTCCTAAAATGGTGCAATGTTTTACACTTCAAAGCCCAAAAAGAACAACAAACCGTTCTGCATTTCCTAAATGTCTGGGTAGTAAAATCCTGGAGCAGATTATGTGGTGGGACATTCATGCTCCCATCTGGCACTGAGCGCCGCGCTAATGAAGTTATTAGAGTAGTTAATTAATTACATATGGTAGCTCTGCTTTCCTGCTTGGTTTCATTACATTTGGAATGACAGTCTTATTTTTCAGTGTTTGGACGCTCGGTAGTTTATATCACAAACACGACCAAACTATCGCACTAAGCAAAATGTGACGAAACAGTGGACGACACGACTTGCGCCACATTTGATGTCTTTTAGAAACTCTTGACGTCACCCTCAACATTTTTTTTTAAACCTCATACCGGCTGACCTTTTCCAGACCTGTAGATGCCTCCTTATGGATTTGTATAACCCTGGAGATTTCGATTTTTGGTGATGCCACCATTTGACTTTTAGCCTATGTTCACACAAACAATTACCCACCAAGAGGAATGGACACATATTGTTCTCAGGTGTCGTCCTAGTTGAATCCTTTCTTGATCATCCATTTTTTTTCACTGAATTTTTTGTTTTTTTTACTCATTGAGTCTGAATAATGTATCAGTTAAAAATGGATGATCACTTGTGGAAAATCCGTTGCTTTTTTACAGTGCCAAAGAAATCTACGAAAAATATCTGCAAAGAATTCTCCGGTCAGGATTTCTCTGTGACTACAAGTATGTGATTTGCATACATTTGGACACATGCCGACTAGACGTGCGTGGCATCCCTCAATGCAAGTGAATGGAGCGAAGCCGGACACGTCTAGTCGGAATGTGACCGGGAGTATGCAAACCGCATATTTGCAGTTATATAAGCGCCCGTTGCCAGCTGTGAAGATTCACAGGTCTGCAGTCACATAGAAGAACTGCAGACTTGTGCCCCAAGTCTGGACAACCCCTTTAAAAACACAGACAGCACAAAGACAAAAATAACAGGCGTAAGAGAGTTATCATTTGCCTTTTGGATCAGAATCTTATTTGCGGCACAGAAATGAATGTGTAACGGAGATCTGACTTGTCCTATGTAGACAATTACAGCGATCATGTTTTATTCAGATCTATATACGGAATTTGCATGTCACAAAAAATAAAATATTGAATTTTCTAATCTTCGGCCGATCAAGCTGCAAAAGTGACTGGCAAGTCAAAACACACAGCATTTAACGATCCATTAGCCGTGCGCTTTGTGTTTTGACTGCTGGCGGTTTACTGTTAATTATCTGGTGTAATGATGGAGAGTCGCTAATTACCTGGAGTCGGACGGAAAACACTGCGTTGTGTGTTTCTGTGATGTAAAGAGAGAGGATTTTTTTTTTTTTATTTAAAAGGATTGTAAATTATGTTTATTTTATTTTTAGATTATTGTTTATGTTACCGAATGATAAAGGTCCCTGTGGCTTCAGACCTTTAGCAAAACCCGAGTCCCCTGACGCCATTTTTTGCCCATGTTACTTATTGTTCAAAACCTGCACACAAAAAAAACAAACAAATAATAAAAAAGAAACAATTTGTTACGTTACAGAGAGGTTAATTTTTCAGTTTCTGTAGGTCTAAATTGATTAAAAGGTTAATAGGCAACCAGGATTGGGATTATCTGGTAGATTAAACCAGTGTAGAATTAATATTAAGGTCCTGGTGGTCTAGAGCAGAGAAGGGAAGAATTGTCAAATTGTTGGCGTTGCAAGCAATAAAGGGGTTAAAACTAAGATCCCAGGTGAAAGGATTAATATTTAGATGTCTGCTACCCTTTGGGGGTGAAAGGGTCTTTAAGCCTGGTGGTTTAGGACACTACTCATGTATTATGAGCAAAAAATTATTTTTTGCAGTTGGTTTTTATTAAAAATGTTGCACCGTTTGCGTCCTGTAGCCTCTGTGTTGCACCGCCTATTGCTGTCTGTAGTATGAGTCAACTGAGAATCTGCCAGTGAGCTCATTCAGACAGGGAGTTTCTAACTCTTTTATTTTTAATTTTTTTCGAGCGCCTCTCAGATCTGAATAAACATGGAAGGAGAGCGGAACTTTAATGTGGTCATTAATCAGAGAGGATCTCAGCATAAGAAAATAAACTCTCTTTCTTATTGTGTCCAGTTGTGGGCACCACATTTTAAAAAAGACATCAACAAACTGGAGCAAGTTCAGAAAAGAGCGACCAGAATGGTGACCGGTCTGCAAACCCTGTCTTATGAGGAAAGGTTGCAGGATTTGGGAATGTTTAGTTTGCAAAAGAGAAGACTGAGAGGAGACTTAATAGCTGTCTACAAATATCTAAAGGGCTGTCACATTGTAGAAGGATCAACTTTATTCTCATTTGCACAAGGAAAGACTAGAAGCAATGGGATGAAACTGAATGGGAGGAGACACAGATTAGATATTAGAAAAAACTTTTTGACAGTTAGAGTGATCAATGAGTGGAACAGGCTGCCACGAGAAGTGGTGAGTTCCCTTCAATGGAAGTCTTCAAACAGAGGCTGGACAGACATCTGACTGGGATGATTTAGCGAATCCTGCTTTGAGCAGGGGGTTGGACCAGATGGCCCAGGAGGTCCTTTCCAACTCTACGATTCTATGATTCTTAACGAGCCGACTGACAGATTCTCAGTGTACTCGTTCTGCAACAAGAGGCTATTGGTAGGCAAACAGTCAAAATGTTTAATGAAATACTATTGGGAAAAAAAATTATTTTTAGCCTAAATTACATACATTTAATTTTATAAAAAAAAAGCCTCCAAAGGTGTCCATAATCTCGAAATCTGTCTTTTTTTTGAGTAAGTGCTTAGTTCGCCCAAAAGCGAACCTGCACCTCAGTTTTCAAAACTTCCCATCCCAGTGGATTTGATTGAGAGACCGTACGTTGTCTACAGGGACACTGTGAGTACTACTGCTCCCAGTGACTGCACCTCCCTCTGTATTACGTACAGAGGCCCCAAAGGCCCCAGGCCGACCAGTAACACTACACTTCACCTTGACCAGAAAGTGATGTTTTCTGGTGGTCTGCACCAGTGAGGGGGTTAATGTTAAAAATCCTGGTTGTCTCGTGTAGCAGAGGGGTGTGCGACTCCATACCTTGCAATGAATCTACAGATGAAAAGATCACATTATCAAGGGTTCATGAAAATGATCTAATGTCCATCATAAACTGATTGTCCAGGGTTAAATAAAAGGAAGGTCTGTTTTATTTTTTCCCTTTACACAAACAGCGCCACTCTTGTCCTCAGGCTGTGTCTGGTATTGCAGCTCATTTGCTGTCTCTTGCATATTGCAATACCAAACACAGCCCATTAGCAGGGAAAAACAGGAAACGAAAAAAAAGCAGACTCTCTTTTACAATCATGGACAAGCAGTGAACATAGAACAGAGGGGGCCCAGGAGAACCGCTCAAAACAGACCCCCTTTATAGTGTTGGGCTTCACCTCTCAGGCTTGTGATCGCTTTCTTTCCAACACCTTCCACACCCCTTAGGACAATTTTCCCATTTCTTCTCCTTGTCCTCTTTGTCCGTCTTTCTTCCCATCTCAGCATTCTCCTGTCTCTTCGCCTCCTTTCCTCCTCTTCTCACTCTCTGTATCTCTGTCCTCGTCTCTTCCTTTCCTCTCTCCCTCTTTCCCCGCTCTCTTCCCTGTTTCTCGCCCCGCTCTCACTCTCCATCTTCCCTCTCTGTTCTCTCCTCCTCTCTATCTTTTATATTACGCAGAGTAATGAGGAAACATCGTTGCAGCATAAAACAGAGAAATCTAGAAGATAATTCTATTTTTGCAGGAATGTTCTATATTTATTCCCTCCCTGATGTTTACACCTGAGAAGCATTGATGAAATTATCAGCGGTGGAATCCGGCAGCGTCTTTATTACTCTATAAGAAAATATTATAAATATTTATTCTCACATGGACGGCGGTGGCGGCCGGCTATAGACCGAGCAAAGAGGATGGTTATATCAGAGGGAGAGGCAGAAACAAGTTATTCTACTAGCAATGTATCTATCTATCTATCTATCTATCTATTATGTATCTATCATCTATCTCCCCATTATCTATGTTTTATCTATCTATCTATTTATCTATCTATCTATCATCTATTATCTATCTCTCTATTATCTATTATCTATCTCTCTATTATCTATCTCTCCATTATCTATGTTTTATCTATCTATCTATTTATCTATCTATCTATCATCTATTATCTATCTCTCTATTATCTATTATCTATCTCTCTATTATCTATCTCTCTATCATCTATCTCTCCATTACATATGTTTTATCTATCTCTCTATTATCTATTATCTATCTCTCTATTATCTATGTCTTATCTTTCAATCGATCTATCTACAGTATCCATTTGTCTTTCTGTCTGTCTGTCTATTATCTACATTTATCTATCCTCCTATCTTCCATCTGTTAGTGATGAGTGAGCGTGCTCGCCACTGTTTAATACTCGATCGAGCATCTGGGGTTCGCGAGCTTCACGTTAGAGTATCCGCACCACATTTTTCGTAACTGTAAGGTTAGTTTCACACTAGCATATGGAGGAGCTGCGGAGGGATACGGACTTCCTCCGTGAAGCTCCGCCCACTGCTGTGCCTCCTCCGTCAGCATGCAGCCTGTGTACCCTATCTTTACCATTGGGTACGCAGGCCGTGCCAATGTATGTGGATGTCTCCGCATGCGTCGCTTTGACGGTGTGGCAACCACAACAAAATCCAACATGTTGCATTCGGCGCAGGTCGCCGCACCGTCAAAACGATGCATGCAGAGGCATCCGCATACATCGGCACGGCCTGCGTACCCAATGGTAAAGATAGGGTACACAGGCTGCATGCCGACAGAGGCGGCGCTGAACGGAGGAGGCACGGCAGTGGGCGGAGCTTCACAAGCCACCAAACACCTCCATTAATAACCACCAACAACCTCCAGTCATGCAGCATAAGCTACTCTGACAATGAGTGCTAGCCAGAGCCCAGATTATATAGGAGATGGGTGTGGGTAAGGGTGAACAGCTGAGAACCTTAATGCAGGAAAGCTTCCAAGAGCTCTCAACTGAACAAATTAACCCCTGTACTGCTAACAGATACCTGTACCGTTTAATATGAAGGTGAAGAGCTTCTAACCAGTGCAGGAGTAGGTGAAATCAGAAGCTGCAGTCTTCTGGCTCCTCTCTGTCACAGTAAACTCATGACACATGGGCTCTATCTGGAACTGCAGTTTTAAAGTGAATGGGATGCAATACCAGACACCACCATGGACAAAAGGGGCACTATTTCTATAAGAAAGCAGCCTTATGTTCGCTAATCCCATTGGATTCCTTAGAGGTTTCCTGAAAATTGCTCTACCTCTAGTGCCCCTGGACCCAGATGACTTTTTGCCTATTCTCAGACTTTCATTTTTTTTTTTTACTCTGTATTGTCTTGAAATTTATGCAGTATGTCCAAGAGAGAGTTAATAAACTACAGGGTATAAAAAAAAAAAATTGGACTTTTGTTTTTGTATGGGGTCGTACACAATGGGCAATAATCCATAGATCCATTTGTTTGATGAGATTTTTACCTTGCAGGTAAGTAACTGCTGCTTTGTATCCGCTCACTGATAGATAACAACGTTCCACTTTGTTTAAGAGGATGTCTCAATTATAGGTTCCCGTAGAAGCGGGATTGTCCGGCTTGTACGCTCAGGGGGGCAGTGACAGGCGGGCGCTTTACGGCGGCGCGGCCCAAAGTGTTCGTCTCACAGATCAATACAGCTACACGAATTTACTGTTCGGCTGTTAATCTGAGGAATCTAAGTGCTCGGATGACCGTGTCCTACAGATCTCAGCCTCTGAGGTCTGCACTTTATCTTCTTTATCTTAAAGGGGCTTTCCACCTCTAGGGACAATTTATTTTATATACATGCATGCATTTGGGGGTCAAAATTCATTTTTGCAATTCAATGTCATTAAACATTTTGCATTGTTTGGCTTTTAAAAACGCTATGTTTTTCTGAACATTCCACTTTAATGTGGTCTGTGGCCATAAATCCGCTGAGAAAGTCTGACAAAAGAGTTAAAAACTTAACTATTGGTCTCTATGACAGATTCTTGGTTAACCCATTCTGCAGCCAGAATTAGAGAGTGTAAGGCCGGGATCACACTACCGTGTGTGATGCGAGAAACTCGCACAAGTCTCTCGCATCAACACCCGGCGCTGCCGCCGACACTCAGCACCGGAGCTGCGGTTCCATGTATTTCTATGCAGCCGCAGCTCTGGCCCCCGGGTGCCGGGTGTTGATGCGAGAGACTCGTGCGAGTTTCTCACATCACACACGGTAGTGTGATCCCGGCCTAATACAGCGGCTATAGGAGGCAAAATTGTGCAAAATTTTAATGACACCCAATTACAAAAAATATTTTTAAGCCAAAAATACATGTCTTTAGGCAAAAAAAAAAAATAATGTTCACAAAAGTGGAATATTCCTTTAACACGAAATCCAAGTAGATTCTAAACCCGTCAGACTTTTCCTATATTATTATTATTTTTAATTAAAACTGAACTACATCATTACCAAACAATTTTCCTTTTTTGTGTGTTTGTTTTTTCCTCCCATTCTTCCAAGGCCCATATTTTTTTTTATCTTTCCCTCGATAGCGGTGTGAGGACCTGCTTCTTGCAGGACAAGTTGTAGCTTTAAATGCCACCATTGACTTTTTCCATATAATCTACTGAAAAATTGGGGAAATTCCAACTGCTGCAAAATGGTTAAAAAAAAGCCCCTCAAAATTCCGCTATTGTTTTTTTATTTATTTTTTTCATTGCTTGGTAAAAATGACCTGGTAAAATATAATTCTCCAGGTCTTTACAATTATGGTGATACCAAACTTTTATACATATACAAACACACACACATATACAGTTGTGGCCAAAAGTATTGACACCCCTGCAATTCTGTCAGATAATACTCCGTTTCTTCCTGAAAATGATTGCAAACACAATTTCTGTGGTATTATTATCTTCATTTAATTTGTCTTAAATCAAAAAACGCAAAAGAGAATGAAGCAAAAAGCAAAACATTGATCATTTCACGCAAAACTCCAAAAATGGGCCAGACAAAAGTATTGGCACCCTCAGCCTAATACTTGGTTGCACAACCTTTAGCCAAAATAACTGCGACCAACCGCTTCAGGTAACCATCAATGAGTTTCTTACAATGCTCTGCTGGAATTTTAGACCATTCTTCTTTGGCAAACTGCTCCAGGTCCCTGGTATTTGAAGGGTGCCTTCTCCAAACTGCCATTTTTAGATCTCTCCACAGGTGTTCTATGGGATTCAGGTCTGGACTCATTGCTGGCCACCTTAGAAGTCTCCAGTGCTTTCTCTCAAACCATTTTCTAGTGATTTTTGAAATGTGTTTTGGGTCATTGTCCTGCTGGAAGACCCATGACCTCTGAGGGAGACCCAGCTTTCTCACACTGGGCCCTACATTATGCTGCAAAATTTGTTGGTAGTCTTCAGACTTCATAATGCCATGCACACGGTCAAGCAGTCCAGTGCCAGAGGCAGCAAAGCAACCCCAAAACATCAGGGAACCTCCGCCATGTTTGACTGTAGGGACCGTATTCTTTTCTTTGAATGCCTCTTTTTTTCTCCTGTAAACTCTATGTTGATGCCTTTGCCCAAAAAGCTCTACTTTTGTCTCATCTGACCAGAGAACATTCTTCCAAAACATTTTAGGCTTTTTCAGGTAAGTTTTGGCAAACTCCAGCCTGGCTTTTTTATGTCTCGGGGTAAGAAGTGGCGTCTTCCTGGGTCTCCTACCATACAGTCCCTTTTCATTCAGAAGCCGACGGATAGTATGGGTTGACGCTGTTGTACCCTTGGACTGGAGGGCAGCTTGGACTTGTTTGGATGTTAGTCAAGGTTCTTTATCCAACATCCGCACAATCTTGCGTTGAAATCTGTTGTCAATTTTTCTTTTCCGTCCACATCTAGGGAGGTTAGCCACAGTGCCATGGGCTTTACACTTCTTGATGACACTGCGCACGGTAGACACAGGAACATTCAGGTCTTTGGAGATGGACTTGTAGCCTTGAGATTGCTCATGCTTCCTCACAATTTGGTTTCTCAAGTCCTCAGACAGTTCTTTGGTCCTCTTTCTTTTCTCCATGCTCAATGTGGTACACACAAGGACACAGGACAGAGGTTGAGTCAACTTTAATCCATGTCAACTGGCTGCAAGTGTGATTTAGTTATTGCCAACACCTGTTAGGTGCCACAGGTAAGTTACAGGTGCTGTTAATTATACAAATTAGAGAAGCATCACATGATTTTTCGAACAGTGCCAATACTTTTGTCCACCCTCTTTTTTATTTTTGGTGTGGAATTATATCCAATTTGGCTTTAGGACAATTCTTTTTGTGTTTTTCATTTAAGACAAATTAAATGAAGATAATAATACCAAAGAATTTGTGTTTGCAATCATTTTCAGGAAGAAACTGAGTATTTTCTGACAGAATTGCAGGGGTTTCAATACTTTTGGCCACAACTGTATATATATATATCCAGAAATTTTGCGAGGCTTTCTGACATTTTTATTGCTACCATTTTGGGATACATACATCGCTTTGATCACTATGTAATGCATTTTTTAGGAGAGGTCTGTAACAGAAAACAGCAATTCTGGGGTTTCAATTTTTTTTTCTCTTTATGACATTTTTAATTTAAAAGAAAAAATGTTTACATATATGTATATTTTTTTGTTCCTTTAGGGCACTTTCTCCTTGCTTGCCCTATCTACTGCAATCCAAAAGTAGAGTATTTAGGGAAAATGTCGAAGTCCAACCTGTCACTTTTAGGCTACTTTCATACACGCACTTTTTTTGGCAGTATTTTTGCTCAGGTTTTTCCTGTTTTTGTTTTTTAAATTGCATGTTTTTTTTTATTTTTATGGCACTGATTCTTCTAAGCTAAATGTACCAAAATTCTGCCTTAGTGTTTGCACTAAAAAAAGTTTGTAAATGCCGTGCGCCACGTTCATTATGTGTTTTACATTTTTTTTTTTTAGGTGTACCTTAAAAGGTTTGTCCACTACTTGGACAACCACTTCTTGCTCTAAATGTTTGGCCCCATTAAAATAAAAAAAAACTATACTCATCTCCTGTGCTGGCGTCATTCCGGGGCGTTCGTGCGGTTGTTGTGACATGTGATCCCAGCGACCAATCAGCGCCAGCGTCACTGTCCCCGCCTTCGGACAAATTGAACATGATGAGGAGTCCGGTCTGTGGCTGATCTCACTTCCTCTTCATGTTCAGTTTGACAGGAAGCGGAGACAGTAACGCCAGCACTGATTGGGTGCAGGGGTCACGTGTCACAACAGCAGCATGGGAACCGCGGGGAGAGCGAAGGCCGATACTGCGGGAACGACGTCAGCACGGGAGGTGAGTATAGGCTTTTTTATTTTATCGGGGCCAAGCGTGGGATATGAGAAGGGGTTGACCTAGTAGTGGACAAGTTCTTTAAAGGTCATGACTTTGCATAAATTTTTGCCGCAAAATAAGCCAACTAACTCAGACTAGTAAAGTAAAACTAGATACCCCCTTCTTGAACAAGTCGCAAAAAGTGTCTAAAACACTTAATAAATGTGGAGCAAGACATGCAGGACAGTGGTTTAGTGTAAATTAAACCCAAATTCTGGTGCATTTAGAATATTAAATCTCTATTGTGTTTCAGTTTCTTGCTTTTTTTAACATTACAAGATAGCATTTTAAGATTCCTCATAAAAGCATATTGACTGATAAAAATGCAAGAAAAAGTTTATAAAATACACACTATACATAAAAATGCACTAAAAAAATAGAAGCCTCTTGGGAAAAAAAAGTGGTCAAAAAACATCAGGTTGGAAAAAAAAACCTCCAACATAAAAAAAATGCTAATAAAAAAAAAAAAATACTCCTAAAAATCCATACCAGTGTATGTATTGAATGTAATATTTTTATATCGACTCTCAGCAAACATCTGGCCTCAAATTTTTGTTGTTGCAAAAAATAGTGAGCAACTACTAAAAACGCAGCTCTTTTACTCAAACGATTTTCTGAGACGATACCATTATAGCTATTTCTCTTTCCAAGAAAGATGGATTTTTCATGGATATAATATTTACAGCATCAACTGTGATGTAGTTTATTAAATGGATGTTCTCTGTTCTGGATCCTAATCTCTTGGCCATAGTGAAGTGCAGTTACGAAGAGTTTATCTCTCTTTGGAGGACCAGTTCTATCCTGTATCACTCGGAATACTCATTGATGCGAATGAACACTGTGTAATTGTTCATTTCTCCTGTGGAGGCGCTGCAGGAAAATTGAACACTTAGTGCAGGCTATATCCATAGATTACAACTGGTTGCCTGAGCAGGTCTCTAAGGTTCCGCTGTGTGATCAGTTTATGCATGACGCACCCTTCTAATAAGAACCATCAGTTTTTTTATTCACTGTCCAATTTAATATTTAAAAAAAAAAAATTTTAAGAGCCGGAATAACAAGAACTATATTTTTTTATTTGCCTTCCAGGTTAATCTCATGTCCAATTTTTTTTAAATTGTGTCTTTCTGTAGCCAAATGTTCCCCGTCATATTACACCCTGGAGACCACGTACACTATCGATATGTCTGAAATAGTTTCCTAATATGTCTCAATATCAGCATGTAAAACAAGATACATTTTTTAGGACACCTATTGATGCCCCAATTTTTTTTTTCTACCATGATCAAAAAAATCAAAAACCATTGCAAAAACAAACTTGCAGTGCAGCCATTACTAATAACCATCTGACCACAGGGGCACAGCCAGCACCACACTCCATAAAGTCAAAGGTCTGAGCTTGTGCAACATCCATCATCCTTCATCTCATTCATGTAAAAAGATACGAACCAATTCTCCCGGAATGTCATGGAGGCTCTTGGGAAAAAAAAAAATATTCTGAACTTCTGGAGGTGAAGACAAATCTTCCAATACTGCTGAATACTCCCAAAAAGTAAATTCGGAGATCATGTATGTGACGTAGAGGGGAATGGTCGGGGTATGGAAGTTGTTGGTGAAAACTATGTGGCTATATGGAAAAAATTTCAGCATTTCTCACCTCCCAGATGGCAGTTCTAAAAAGTTGTGTTAGGGCAACTGTTCCCGGTGGGTGGTAGGATGGCTGTTGAAAGGAGAACTTTGCTTTTTAAAGACCTCCATACACATTAGACTGAAGTTGGCTGAACCCACTGATATCGCCTTTCCCCAAAAACATGATGTGAGCAAAGGATTGGCACGTTGGAATTCCATTGGTCAATCTTCCTATAATCAGTAACACTTGCGCGTCTTAGAGCACAGTTGAGTATAAGGAAGCTTTCTTGTAGGGCTTGTGTCTTGGATGCTGGGTGTCTAGGATCACCAGCAATACATTTTGACTTACTTTGATAAGCTTTTTGATACCACTCTTCAACTAAATGGAGATATCTGCACACATGTTGCCACCTCCCCATTGCTGGCACCTTGTCATGGGGCACTGTTTTTGAGATGCATGTGGGTCTCGAGGCATTTATGAATATATTCCATCCAGTCTACAAGATAGTTTGCCCGTACATGGAACCTCAAGGGCACTTACTTTGGTTTGGAGGCATTGTGCACTGTTTTGAAGAATATGATGAGGAGAACCCCAGCTGACCCCTCCTTTCATTGCCAACTTATTTTTTTTTTGTTATCTTGCAGGTATGGCCACATACTCCGACAAGCTGTTTAAGTTTCGTAATGGCCGGTGGGAAGATATATTGAGCGATGACATCAATATCCGCAGGGGAGTTGTCAATCGGTTTTCTGGGCGCTCAGTGGCCTGCATTGATAGAAAGGTAACGTGGCGGCCGCATTGTTCTGGAGTTACTGGACCTTGGATTGGTAGAAGTTTAGTAACTCATTGTATACAATAAATAGTACCGCAACTCACCCACCCACGCTCCACACGTTCCGTCTGGCATCAACGGTCCTTAGAATAATGTTTCATATGGCTTAAATATTTTATGTTATCTTTTTCCTGAAATGTAAATGTATTAGTGGAAATTTAGGGACAAAGTATCACCCTCCAAAATGAAAACTAATTCAGGGTTTTTTTTTGCCATTTTGCTTGTTTGTGTGACTACAGTATATATGTTTTGCTAAAGCCAAGTTCAGGAAAGCTAGAGTAGGATCACAGGCAGCAACTATAATATTACATGGGAGGGAAAAGAGGGGTCATTATTATAACGAGACACCATGCGGGGTCGTTAGTATAAGAAGGCACCATGGGGGGGTCATTATAAGAATGGGGGGGTCATTACTATAAGGAGACACCATGAGGGGGTCATTATTATAAGAAGGCACAATGTGGAGTCATTATTATAAGAAGACACAATGGGGAGATACCATGGGGGTCATTGTTATAATAAAGGCACAATAGGGGGTCATTATTATAAGGAGACTCCATGGGTCGTCATTATTATTAGAAGGCATTGTTGTGGGATCTAAGTATAAAGAGGCACGCTCAAGTCATGATTAAAATGAAACATAATAGGGGATCATTATTATAAGGAGCAGACTCGGATTGGCCCACAGGGGAGCAGGTGAATCCCATGGTGGGCCCCTGAACAGTAGTGGGTATCCATCCTATTATATGAGCAATAGTTTGCAAAACAATCTTGATTCTTTATGTACAAATTTAGCATCACATCATTCTTTTACGGTAGCAAACTACCAAGGTTATTATATGGAAGCATAGGTAAATTTGTAGCAGAGGGTAATTTAATATCACAATGGGTGTTATTGTTAAAAAAAGGGGGGGAATCATTATTATAAGAGGCACATGGAGGACATTATTATAAGGAGGCACAATGGGGGTCATTATTAAAGGAGGCTACAAGGGAAATTCATTATAATGAGGCACACAGGGGTCACTATAAAAAAGCGGAGAATCATTATTATAAGAGGCACACAGGGGCCATTACTGTAAGGAGGCACACAGGGGATTATTATTAAAAGTCAACACAATTAGGAATCATTATTATAAGGAAGCACATGTAAGTCATTATTATAAGGAGGCATAATGGAGGTCATTGTTATAAGGAGGCACAATGAGGGTCATTATTATAATGAGGCACAGTGGGGGTCAAAATTATGAGGCACAAGGAGACCTGGCGGTGCATTCTAACTATAGGGTGCTGTAAAACTATATGGAGGCACAGGGGGAAATATTATTATGAGGAGACAGAGAGAGTCATCAATATCAGATCGGAGGTGGTCCATCACTCGGTACACCCATGATCAGCATAAGGAGCAGAACAGCACAGCTCTAATCACTGTGTAGAGGCCATTGCTGGGAAATATTAAAATGAATCTGGCTTTTGAAAAGGATCAGCCTCTAATATCATAAGCCTCGATAGTCCTATGTTGGGACATTACTGTGTGCAATTACCCTTTCCGATGGCTTCAGTGTTCAATAGCATATTCTGTGACATCACTGTCAGTGGTGCGACTATGAGGGTTGCAAAACGTGCAGTTTCACCTAAGCCCCTGAGGGAGCCTCAAAAAGTAATAGTAGTGTCCTTTACCTGTACTGTGACATCACTGTGTGCATTATTCCATTTATGCTTTTTTATACAGTATAATAGTACGATTATTATACCTGCAGATCCTTCCTATTTGCTGTGATATTACCATTGCTTACAATATCTGTTCTGTCTCTGATACGATGTGTGACATTACAATTATTTATGAATTGCTCCCATGCAGTGACATCACTGTGTGCATTTTCTGTGGTGTAAGGAATTTTGTTTGCTGGATGCAAACAAAAATTACATTGGATTCTGTTCACATGCGGTTTTCATTTTTTGGTCTTTCCAAAGCCTAAAAACGCTAATGTGACGTTCTGTAAAATAATGGAATAAAAAAAAACATTTGATGCAGATTAATATTTTAGGTATGAATTGCTTCATAGGACAGACAGGGCACAGGTTATCAGGCTTGGACTGGCCAACTGGAGAACAGGAGAATCCTCCGGTGGGCCCCTTGGCACAATATACTTGAATCACTATGTACAGACAAAGGCGGCATCTTATTCATTTCACAATCTACCCAGCTCCTTGTTACATACATTTGGGATTGAGGATAATGTCACATTTGCATGTAGTGGGGTCCTGGAGTTGGTTACTGGTGGGCCCATGACACCCCAGTCTGACACGACACTGCAGGTTATTATTGTGTCCCGTAATGGTATGAAAAACAGTGGTATGTCCAGAACCGATAATCAATTTTTGGGTCCTATAAAATAAAAGGATGCATAAAGTGATCCTTTTTTTGTACCAATGGTCCTGAAAATGGCAAGTGCAAGCTAGTCGTATTGATATCCTGAACCTTAGATACTCTTGTCACAAATGAGCAATAGAATGTAAGAGGAAACAATTTCGCATCTCGCCATTTTTTTCCCCATTCTGAATAGGATTATGATTTGTAGCAGGATGAAATCCTTTGGCACAACCATCTCTTCTCACTTAGTATTGGGTGTCAGTAATCGCACAGATCATTTATATCCTTACAGCCTTGAACTGTGTTCCAGCGTGACCTTTTATTACATCGGCAACTCAAAAACGCTGCCACCGTCGCTGTGCTGCGAGGATGGATTGCGCTTTAAGTAATTGTGCCCTTGGAAATGTTGCTCCGCCTGAACTTACATTCTGTTTCCACTTTACAGATGATTATATGCTGGAGACCAAAAGTGCAAATAGCTATGAAAATTGGGTGTGCAAAGGGCAAAAATTACAGTTACAATCAACCCCTATTGCAAATTTGGTTTATTAGCAAAATTTACTCACTTTTTACTGTTTCTCTAAATTTATCACAATATGCCACTATAACCGACTACTGCAGTCTAAAAATTATTATTCAGCCTCTTCATGCCAGGCGTCTTTAGTGCTTAGTAAATTCCCTTTTGCATCTATGACCTAGAGTAGACATGATGCATAGCAAGACACCAGCTTCTGGAAGTGTTGCTGACAAATCGCACCTTATTCCTTGTGGGAATGGCCTCCAGGCAACTAATATTCTTACATTTTCCTGCTGCAACCTCCTTCTTCAAATCCCACCAAAGATTTTCTGCAGGGTTAAAGTCAGGCGACTGTGACTGCTATTCTAGAATCTTACAGGACTTCTTCTGAAAGCAAGTCTTGGTGGACTCTGAGGTATGCTTGGGATATTTGAACATGATGGAAGGTCCAATGATGCCCAGGCTTCAGCTTCATCACGGAAGCATGATGTTTTCTCCTAGTATTTCCTGAATCCATTTTGCCATTAACATACTGAAGTTTTCCAGTGCCAGAGGAATCAAAGCAGCCCCATGTCATCACTGATCCACCACCATGCTTCATTGTAGTCATCACCGACCCACTGCCATGCTTCACTGTAGACATCACTGAGCCACTGCTATGCTTCACTGTAGTCATAACTGATCCAATATCATGCTTCACTGTAGTTATCATTGAGCCACCGTCATGTCTCACTGTAGGCAGACTGTTCTCAGTGTATGCTGGCCTTTAGATATGCTCCCCATACTGTACTGGGAATTTGCTTGAATGCTTTCCTCTTTTATACACTGACTAAGCTCATGTATTCTCTGTAAGTCCAGCTACTGCTTATTGTTTATGACTGATAAGCAATATGACTTGCATCCTGTAACTGTGAAGCATTGTGGCTGGCACCTGGAATACTGTCACTGGCATAGTCAGAGAGAACTGTTGCTGGTATAATCATGAAACTGTAGCTGGCTTCCACTAGCGGGCATACCCTGACTACACTGGCTCTATCATAGTCTGGGGGCACTGTGGCAGGCATAATTGGTGAGAACGGTGTAGCCCTGGGACACTGTAGCTGGCATAGCTTTGTGTTTATGTGACTAGTAGAATCAGCAAGCATTGTACCTAGTTCAGTTAGAAAGCACTATGACTGGAATAGTCAGGGGGCACGGTGACTGGCAATATGATGAATTACTCTGGCTAACATTGCCAGAGGGCAATGTAGTTGGTATTGTGAAGGATAACTGTGGCTGGCATTGTCAGGGAACACTGTGGCTGACATTATCAATGAGCGGCGTGGCTGGCATTGCCTGGAGGCATTTTGGCTGGCAAAATTAGAAAACATTGATTATGAAACTTATTTTTATTCCAAAATCAATGGATTAAAATGAGGTGATTTCAACATAGAAATGTTTAACAACCCCATAGTAATCAACAGCCCATTTAAAACTACATTGCACGGACAGACTTGTTTTTAAAATAAAAAAAAGTCCTATAATTATCCAGTTTAGTTATTTGTGATCAGGTAGATTGCTCTGTGCAGAACTCTGACTCAGACTGATGGTGTCTCTGTCAGAGGTAACACCATGCTGCTCTGATTGAGATCAGTGATGTGCCACATATTCTATATTGCCCTTTTCTTCATCCCTACTAGCTTTTCAAAGGCAAAGAAGGTTAATAGTGACCTGTGTTTGGTATTACTACTACAGGGTATTTTCACTTGCTACTTTACCTGGAAAAATTGCTGTAACTTCTAAAGGAGATGGTCAAACGTATTGATATTTGGAAGTACATACTTTGGTTCCTTTAAAATGAGAGTGAGATGAACCTCAGCAACAGTGACATCCTCACGCCGAGTGGTCTCACCAACTTATTGCCTGCTGGTCATCTCCACTATGAGATAGACTTGGTGCACGCCTTTCTGCGCATCGGTAGTTTATGTGCGGTGCTTGCATTTCACCCATGCCGAATTCCTTTTTCACTTGTTAACAATGTACAGATACAGTTTGAAGGAGCGCATTTTCATTGTGGAAACTTATTGGAAAACTGAGTCCTTAAAGAGGTGCCAAAGTGAATTTTTAAAGAAGTTTGGAGGTCTACATCCAGGAACATAACTGGATAGGAATGATCACTTGATTTAAATTCAGGCTATGACACCAGACATCCTGAGGAGTACATTCAACAATATAGAACGGCGCATGCAGGCTTACTTGGATGTGAACAGTGCACATTTTCAACACTTGCTTTAAAACATCAGTTTCTCATGAACCAAGGAATGTACAGTCCAAATTGCAGCACGATAGAACGTCTCTTTTAGAAGTTACAACAATTTGTCCGGGTAAGACAGCAAGTAAATCCCCCTGTACCTGGACGGCTCGTACCAGTAGAGGGAGTGATGCTTCTGCTGTTGCTAGTGGCTCCCACATTTTAAGCTATGTTATGGGTTTTTATTTTTTTACCAAGTTTTCCTTAACCATAGCGTTTGGACAAGACTATGATTAACTTTTGACAATCTTTTCAACCTCAATTATTCAACTCTTGCCAAAGAGGGTATAAAAAATTGCTAGGTAGAAAGCTACATGTACAGAAAGTAAAATGTGGCCGCGGGCCGCAGCATGGGTGCAGGGCTGCCACTAGAGATTTCGGGGCCCCATACTGACAAAAATTTTGGGGCCCCTTTGAGACTCCACCCAGGCTCCAACCAGCCCCGCTCTCCACCCCTCGAACTGTCCACAGCCCCGCCCTCCACCCCTCGAACTGTCCACAGCCCCGCCCTCCACCCCTCGAACTGTCCACAGCCCCGCCCTCCACCCCTCGAACTGTCCACAGCCCTGCCCTCCACCCCTCGAACTGTCCACAGCCCCACCGCTCTCTCTTGGAAAAACTCCACTTCTCACCAATCACACATTAACAGTTCCCTTCTCCAGATCACACATATAGCCAGCAGCTCTTGTTTTGGCCAAAAGATTTTTTAAATCTGCCACCAAGACAAGGTAGACTCTTTTGGCCGGGCCCTACGCTACTCTAACCTATTAAACATTTGCTAAAATATCCAATACAATTTAGGTATATTTTTATTTATTTTTCAATTTTTAAAATGACCAATAATATCACATCCAAAGGGACAAATACCACCGCACCATGTCCAGTCCACATATTACCACCACACAGTGACCTATAATACCACACACAAGGAACAAATACAGCCACACCATGACCAGACCACATATTACTACCAGTGACAGAATAATAGCACATACAAGGGACAAATACCACCGCACCATGCCCAGACCACATATTACCAGCACATGGTGACTGGATACTATGATACTGATCATTAATAAAAAAAACATAATACTATCACCATAAGTGCCATTATACACAGGAGATCTGTACTTAGTATGTAGTGTCTGTGTACAGGTAATACAGTGATCACCGGTGACATTATGCACAGGACCTCTGTATATAGTGTATAGTGTAATTGTACAGGTAACACATTGACTCACCAGTGACGTCTCTAGGTAAAGTCCTTCATCTTTGCTTTTCATCTTTCCTCCAGCACAGACCGCCATCACGTCTTCCAGCCAGGGCTCATCTCTGCAGGAAATAACAGTTATCTAGAGCTCCACTTGCTGAACACAATACTTAATTTTTTCCCAACTTCTACATTACACCAGATGAAGAAAAAAAGTGACATAGTGTCGTTCTGCACAGTAACAGCACATCACTGCAGTAATAATATCCCTTAATTAGCCCCTATGGTAATAATATCCCCATCTTGACCCCCGTGTGTCTCATTCCTGGCTCCAGCCATATTTTCTCTCATCCTGCTCTCATGCATATCCATTCTGCCCCCATATGATCTCCCCATCCTGCCCCATCTGTCTACATCGTATCCATCCTGCCCCATGATCCTGCACCATGTCTCCCATCCTGCCCCCTGTGTCTCACATTCTGCCCCCTCCTGTGTCTCACTATCACATTCTGCCCCCTCCTGTGTCTCACTGTCACATTCCGGCCCCTCCTGTGTCTGTCACATTCTGCCACCACCTGTGTCTTACTGTCACATTCTGCCCCCTCCTGTGTCTCACTGTCACATTCTGCCCCCTCCTGTGAGTCACATTCTGCCCCCGTGTCTCTTATTCTGCCCCCGTGTCTCGCATTCTGCCCCCGTGTCTCGCATTCTGCCCCCTCGTCTTGCATTCTGCCCCCTCCTGTGTCTCACTGTCACATTCTGCCCCCTCTTGTGTCTCACTGTCACATTCTGCCCCCATGTCTTGCATTCTGCCCCCATGTCTCACATTCTGCCCCCTCCTGTGTCTCACTGTCACATTCTGCCCCCTCCTGTGTCTTACTGTCACATTCTGCCCCATGTCTGCATTCTGCCCCCATGTCTTGCATTCTGCCCCCATGTCTGCATTCTGCCACATGTCTTGCATTCTGCCCCCATGTCTGCATTCTGCCCCCATGTCTGCATTCAATCAATCAGTCAATCAATCAATCAATCAAATTTATTATCGCCAAGTACATATTACATATATACAAGGAATTCTTTGTGGCAAAGAGGCAACATAATATATAACAACAGATACAACAAGTAACATCTAACAAGACAGATACAGTATATAGTCTACACATGACGATTTAATTGTTGAACAGAGAGTGGATAGAAGCTGTTCATATGGCGGTTGGTACTGCATCTATCCACTCTCTGTTCAACAATTAAATCGTCATGTGTAGACTATATACTGTATCTGTCTTGTTAGATGTTACTTGTTGTATCTGTTGTTATATATTATGTTGCCTCTTTGCCACAAGGAATTCCTTGTATATATGTAATATGTACTTGGCGATAATAAATTTGATTGATTGATTGATTGATTGAATGCAGACATGGGGGCAGAATGCAGACATGGGGGCATGGCTTGCATTCTTCCCCCATGTCTTGCATTCTGCCCCCATGTCTTGCATTCTGCCCCCATGTCTTGTATTCTGCCTCCATGTCTGCATTCTGTCCCCATGTCTTGTATTTTGCCTCCATGTCTGCATTATGCCCTCGGGTCTCGCATTCTACCGCCATGGCTTGCATTCTGCCTCCATGTCTGCATTCTGCCCCCATGTCTTGTATTCTGCCTCCATGTCTGCATTCTCCCCCGGGTCTCGCATTCTGCCCCCATGGCTTGCATTCTGCCCCACGTCTGCATTCTGCCTCCATGTCTGAATTCTGCCTCCATGTCTGCATTCTGCCCCCATGTCTTGTATACTGCCTCCATGTCTGCATTCTGCCCCCATGTCTTGTATTCTGCCTCCATGTCTGCATTCTGCCCCCGGGTCTCGCATTCTGCCCCATGGCTTGCATTCTGCCCCCATGTCTGCATTCTGCCTCCATGTCTGCATTCTGCCTCCATGTCTTGCATTCTGCCTCCATGTCTGCATTCTGCCCCCATGTCTTGTATTCTGCCTCCATGTCTGCATTCTGTCCCGGGTCTCGCATTCTGCCCCAATGGCTTGTATTCTGCCCCCATGTCTGCATTCTGCCTCCATGTCTGCATTCTGCCCCATGTCTTGTATTCTGCCCCCGTGTCTACATATTTGCCCTTGTGTGTCTCCAATCCTGCCCCCAAGTCTCCATTCTGCCTCTGTGTGTCTCCATTCTGCCCCTTTCAATAATAAAATAAAATAAAAACTTTCTACTTACCTGACCGCGCTCCTGCGGTGAAGATAGAGCTGATGCTGTGTGAGCTGAAAGGACCTGTGGTGACGTCATTGTCATGTGATCAGGGGGCGGAGCTGATCAATGCTGAAGGCCTGTGATAATGATGACGTCACCCCAGGTCCTTCAGCACTTCTGCAGCTTAAGGGATGTCGGCCGCTGTGGCGGCTCTGCTGATGTGTGTGCTGCAGGCCGGCCGCAGCGCACACTTAAGGCCCGACCGGCGACCGCAGCGCACACTTGGGGCCCGTCTGGCGCCCGATGACACAAAGCACTTGGGGCCGGATGACTGGAAGCACAGGAGCGGGGCCCTTGATCTGCGGGGCCCCCTTCTGTACTGTTGTTCACCAGGCCCCATACAGCAGTAAGGGCTGTCATGCCCTGATGGCGGCCCTGCATGGGTGTGATGTGTACGGCTGTCAAATTGGGCTGATAAAAAGCAGCAATGAAAAAACAGACTTCCACAGTTAAATATATACATTTTTATATTTTATTTTATATTTAACAAAATTCAGTCACCTTCCCAAAAATGACATAAGAACTGCTAGATACAGTTGTGGCCAAAAGTATTGACACCCCTGCAATTCTGTCAGATAATACTCAGTTTCTTCCTGAAAATGATTGCAAGCACAAATTCTTTGGTATTATTATCTTCATTTAATTTGTCTTAAATGAAAAAGCACAAAAGAGAATGAAGCAAAAAGCAAAACATTGATCATTTCACACAAAACTCCAAAAATGGGCCATACAAAAGTATTGGCACCCTCAGCCTAATACTTGGTTGCACAACCTTTAGCCAAAATAACTGCAACCAACCGCTTCCGGTAACCATCAATGAGTTTCTTACAATGCTCTACTGGAATTTTAGACCATTCTTCTTTGGCAAACTGCTCCAGGTCCCTGGTATTTGAAGGGTGCCTTCTCCAAACTGCCATTTTTATATCTCTCCACAGGTGTTCTATGGGATTCAGGTCTGGACACATTGCTGGCCACCTTAGAAGTCTCCAGTGCTTTCTCTCAAACCATTTTCTAGTGCTTTTTGAAGTGTGTTTTGGGTCATTGTCCTACTGGAAGACCCATGACCTCTGAGGGAGACCCATCTTTCTCACACTGGGCCCTACATTATGCTGCAAGATTTGTTGGTAGTCTTCAGACTTCATAATGCCATGCACACGGTCAAGCAGTCCAGTGCCAGAGGCAGCAAAGCAACCCCAAAACATCAGGGAACCTCCGCCATGTTTGACTGTAGGGACCGTGTTCTTTTCTTTGAATGCCTCTTTTTTTCTCCTGTAAACTCTATGTTGATGCCTTTGCCCAAAAAGCTCTACTTTTGTCTCATCTGACCAGAGAACATTCTTCCAAAACGTTTTAGGCTTTTTCAGGTAAGTTTTGGCAAACTCCAGCCTGGCTTTTTTTATGTCTCGGGGTAAGAAGTGGGGTCTTCCTGGGTCTCCTACCATACAGTCCCTTTTCATTCAGACGCCGACGGATAGTACGGGTTGACACTGTTGTACCCTCGGACTGCAGGGCAGCTTGAACTTGTTTGGATGTTAGTCGAGGTTCTTTATCCAACATCCGCACAATCTTGCGTTGAAATCTCTTGTCAATTTTTCTTTTCCGTCCACATCTAGGAAGGTTAGCCACAGTGCCATGGGCTTTAAACTTCTTGATGACACTGCGCACGGTAGACACAGGAACATTCAGGTCTTTGTAGATGGACTTGTAGCCTTGAGATTGCTCATGCTTCCTCACAATTTGGTTTCTCAAGTCCTCAGACAGTTCTTTGGTCTTCTTTCTTTTCTCCATGCTCAATGTGGTACACACAAGGACACAAATTAGAGAAGCATCACATGATTTTTCGAACAGTGCCAATAGTTTTGTCCACCCTCTTTTTTATGTTTGGTGTGGAATTATATCCAATTTGGCTTTAGGACAATTCTTTTTGTGTTTTTTCATTTAAGACATATTAAATGAAGATAATAATACCGAAGAATTTGTGTTTGCAATCATTATCAGGAAGAAACTGAGTATTATCTGACAGAATTGCAGGGGTGTCAACACTTTTGGCCACAACTGTAGGTAGACATCTAAAAAGCCAGTGCCTGCACCAGGGCAAAGTATTAGTACTCAGATTTACAATTTGACTAGTAAAACAGATGTGCAAGAAAAAAAATTGTTTGTCACACACACAGACAATTACAGTTAAATATATGGGTTTTTTTGGTCGTTTTCTTTTTTGACTTTAAGAAAACAGTTATTTCCAGTCCACAAAAAGGATTGCACAAGAAATGCAAAAACAGTACAGCAGCTTATGTCAAGCAAACACAGCATCTCTAACTGATTCAGATTTTGATTTCACCTGTGAAAAATATTTTTCTGGCTTGCTGCTGCTTTCTAAGAATAAGATGAAGAAAAAAAAAATGCAGTTGTAATTCAAATGCAGCAGGAAAGATGCCAGCTAACACATATCACTGATCAATCACACGGAGTGTGGCACTGCTGCTGGCACCTCTCATCTCACTCTCTCAGTATTAATGGGATCTCTTTATTAACTATAGACTACTCCACTCATCATTGTCAGTGCTGCAGTCATACAAAAAATGACTGTCTGGAGTATTTGTCCAATGTTTTAGGGATTTCTTTTCTTGTCTATTTTTGCTCTGTTGTAAGCTCTGACGTTCACTCACGATCTGAAGTCAGCTTACAATGGCTCCTGCATTCCCTGCCTTGGCTTTTATACAGGCTATGATAGTCTCTTCTGACAATTATGCTATACCATGTGATATGATAGATGCAAGACATTATGGGGCAGTAGCGCAGTTCCATGAGTCTTCTGTGGTGGATGCAATCTTCTACGATGTGTAAAATACACAGTAGAGGGCAACTGTTTTGTGATTCACAGAAATCAAATGTTTAAATTGTTTGAATTTTCCTGTACTTGCAAATTTGACAAAATTTGATTCTCATCTTATCAATTTAGTCATCTATATAGGAAACTGCATCTCTCCATGAATACAAGCATGAAAAAGAATACCTAATTGATAAATATGTAAAAAAAAGGGGGTTTTCTATCTAATTTTAAAGTGTTCCCATACTCACTCAGTTGAAACTAAAAATGCACCCTTTCCACAATTTAATATTTAGGATGTTGGATTCTGAAAGATATTGTATGTTTCAGTAATGTAGCAGAATTTGTCATTCAACTCTTGGATTCCCCATTGTATCGTAATCTCTGTATGTATAAAAAAAATGCTGAGTTTCCTGGTGTAATTATTCAGTGGGGAATATCTTAGACTCTCTGATGCATAATTTTTTAGCAATTCTGTTTGCACAGTATTTGAATATGCTCAGGCTGCTGCTTAGTAATAAGAGATAAAGTTACCAGGAAACAGCGCTGGATGTAAAGATCTGTGCACGTTGCATCTAAGCCTTACATGTACCAACTATGCAGAGAAAAGCTCAAATATATCCATAGAACTCTATTTTCCCTTTGGAGTCCTAAAAGATTGTGGAATGGCTTCCACCTACTCGGTATGCATCATCATACGTTTTTTTATATGTATAGTATGCTTTCTGATACATAAAGCTATGATTAGAGATGAGCGATATTGCCCGATATCGTATCGGAATTTCCGATTTCCGATATCAATGGAAGTCAATGGGAGAAAAAAATTGGAATTACAAAATGACCACTACAGTGTTATATAATGGATAAAATGGAGGGGAAACACCTCAGGATAATGGGGAAGGAGTTTGCAGAGGCAGAGGAGCAAAAAAATCGCCAGAAAAATGCACAGAGCGAAAGCTGTAGCAGGAAAACATCTTCTTAACAGCCGTGTTTTTTCTTTGGGTTAGGATTAGTTGGGGTAGGGTTAGGGTTTATGGTAAGTAGGGTAAGGGTTAAGGGTTAGTGGTTAGGGTTAGTTAGGGTTAGGGGTAAGGGTTAGGGTAAGGGTTAGTGATAGTTAGGGTTAGTGATTTTACATTATTAAATTAAAACTGCCGGTGATGGTGTCAATATGCCCTTTGACTGACATGTGTCCGCGTTCAGCTCACCTTGCTTTGCAGGGAGTTTACAGGAGCACCACGTGGAGGAATGGATACACTCCCTTTAAACCATGCTTGGTCTTCTTCTGCTGATTATATTACTGTTATTCAGTAACAGTGATGGTCACAAACAGAAGTGTGAAACAGGCCTAATCTTTCAGCCTCTGAGTGCTCCGTGGAGCCAATCAGGAGCTGAAGAATTGCTGACAACATTGTGTAACTCCCCTAAGCTTGGTAGGAGGCGTCCAAACTTGCTAGCTAGGGGCTGCGCTGCGATTGGCTGGCTGGATGGTGTGATCAGGCAGTATAAAAGGCTGCGCCTGCCATTTTAGCCTCACTCTACTGTGAAAGCAGATAGGGATAGGTTGCTGTTGGAGATAGGGAGAGATCTCGGATCTAATAGCGATAGAAATTGTTTTTCAGCGACCGTAGCAGCCCCTGTGTGTTACAGAAGCAGTCTTTTTCCTCACTGACCCCACTCAGTTTCATTTTTTGTGCTGTGCAGGCTCTCAGTGAGGTGCTTAGTGAGACAGTGCAGAGCACATTCACTGCAGCTGCTGCAGCTCCTCTTGCTGCAGCACTGTGTGGTGTGTGTCTCACTGCCTTTTCTTTTCATCCCTTAAATCCCCTTCCCCTATTTTTTCCTAAAAGTTAAACACTATATAGGGATTGTGCTGTGAGGGACCCAAACAACCTCTGTGGCTGCTGCCACACAGCACCTGGCCCAGTCCCGGAGAATCCTTTTTTTTTTTGGTATCACAGCAGTGTCATTTACTACGCTGTGACATCTGACCGTATCGTGTACACCAACACCACAAACACACGTTACTCTTTGTGTAGGCCACACTAGATTCAAATAAAGTGTAGCAGACACACCATCATACAGTGCCATTAGTGTTTCTTATAGCTGTTTGTAGTCCTACAGGAATAAGCACACTAATCCCTAATTACTTTCTTGCCGTTCTGAATCCATCGATAGAGATGAAGAAGGCAGGGAGTAAGGGACGTCCCCGCGGCGGCCGCGGAAGAGGTGCATCAGCAGCTAGACATGGTGCACATCCAGAGCAAGCAGCAGGCCCAAGTCACTCAGCACCTACTTTCACCCGGCAGCAGTCATTTATGCACAGCTTGTTAGGAGCGCAGGGCCATAGGCTGATAAGAGAGGATCAAGTAGAAACTGTTGTTGGTTGGATGGCAGCTGATGAATCCACCTCAATGAGCGCAGCATCCTCCCAGGACCTCTCCACCACATCGGGTCAGGCCACTGAACAGCAGCACCCATCTGCTTCTTCACCGCCCTCTAAATTGCCCAGACATTCAGAGGGCCAGGAGCCAACCTTAATCCTCTTCTCAGAATCTGTTGGCTTGGAATCTGTGTGCCATCCAGACAGCATTCCTGCAGCTGAAGAAGAGGTAGTGTGCACAAATGCGCAACCACTGTGTCCATCTGAGGAAGAAGTGGAGGGTGGGCCAGTGCCCACAGTGACCAGACTCCAGTCAGCAGATGATGATGAAACTCAGCTGCCAGTTTCTGCTGACGAAAGTGTATTGGATGACGAGGTCCTTGACCCATCATGGCATGCTGAGGGGCAGCAAGCAAGTGGGGATAGCTCAGAGGAAGAGCTTGCAGGTGTGGCGCAGCATGGCCGTCCACGTGGGAGAGGAAGAGGGAAAAATTGGTTGTCGGCTCCCTCAACTTCAGCACCCGTTAGAAGCAGGGCTCTTTTAAAGAACACAAGGGGTGCGCCCAAGAGTTGTGGTGCATGGGCCTTTTTCAACCAAGTTGCAGATGACGTTACAGTAGTCAGATGCAAGCTTTGTCGACAAACTATGTGGAGAGGGAAGAACGTCAGCAACCTTAATACCACCAATATGTTGACGCATGTCAGGAAGAGGCACCCTGTGGAGTGGCAGCATCACACCCAAGATGATTCGCCATCTGCAGCTGGTTCCCCACCTTCCACCTCTTCAGCCACAGCGGCCACCTCTTACTCCATCTCGCAAACAGCTGCTCCCGCTTCCGCGCCAGAATGCCAGGGTGCAGCTGCAGGCAGTGTTGTACGGCGGCACACTGTCTGTACTTCGTCAGCATCAGCATCCCAATCGCTGGCATCCTCACACTCCCAATCCAGTGTGCAGCCATCTGTCACACAGGTGTGGGAGAAAAGGCGCCCGTACTCGGCAAACCACCCACGAGCACAGGGCATGAATTCTCGCATTGCCAAACTGCTTGCAGTGGAAATGCTACCATTCTGGCTGGTGAGCAAGCCAGCCTTTATCGATATGTTGGGGTTTGCAATCCCAGAATACAACATTCCCAGCCGCTTCTACTTCAGCAGGCAAGCCGTCCCCGCCCTGCAACAGCATGTGGAGCGTAAAATTAAGCATGCACTACAAAATGCAGTTAGTAGCAAGGTCCACCTGACCACAGACGCGTGGACCAGTCAGCATGGCCAGGGACGCTACATTTCCATCACCACCCATTGGGTAAATGTAGTTGAGCCTGGAACTGAAGTAGACAGTGCAAGTGCGCGGGTCCTGCCAACTCCACAGATTGCAGGCCTTTCCTCCATACAAATTGACTCCTCCTCATACTCCTCGTCAGACTCGCCTGCACCCAGACCTACCACAACAACCAAATAAAGCACTGCATCGGCCAAACATTAAAACAGGCCGTGTTGAAATTGGTTTATCTGGGTGATGTTAGCCACACCGCAACTTAGCTGTGGAACACGCTCAAGGAGCAGAGCGACATGTGACTTGCGCCGCTCAACCTCCAGCCAGGTATGGTGATGTGTGACAACGGCCGAAACCTGGTCGCGGCTCTGGGCCTAGGTGGTCTGACTCACATTCCATGCCTTGCCCATGTCCTAAACTTGGTGGTGCAGTTTCCTTAGGAACTATCCTGACCTTGAGGAGCTGCTGCACAAAATCAAATACGAGTGCTCTCATTTGCGGCGTTCAAGCATGCCTTTCAGCCATGCAGCGCAGATTGGGCCTGCCCAAGCACCGCATCATTGTTGATCTCCCCACCAGGTGGAATTCGACTTTGCATATGCTGCGGAGGTTGTGTGAGCAGCAACCTGCAATTATGGAGTTGCAGCTGCAGCAGGTGCAAAGTAGGCGACACATCTCAGCCCTCCCACTTTATTTATTTCAATATATCAATTTCCACATATTTCAATATCGGAAAGCTCATCCCTAGCTATGATACAAAAATAGTGTCATCTACCATCGCCTAGGCTGGATTCTGGTATTGCCCAATAACACCAAAGAAGTGTTAAGAAGTAGCATATACTGTAAAACTTAAATCTTTTTTTGTTAGATAATTTTTAAAAACAATAGAATTCAAAAATGGTGCTGAAAATGGAGGGACACATACCCCAATATAAATATAACAAGACATTGGTCATACACTGATATAAATTGCATTACACACATTGTAATACACATGAACAATATTATTATTAATCCTGTCCCTATGATATAGAGATCACCAAAAATTTCATTTGCAAAACAAGTCCTCTTATGTGTCATTAAAGAACTGAACTGGAGTAGACTTAAATGACATGCATGATGTAAAAGCATGTTCACACTGGTCATAAAAGCAAGCAAAACCAAAGGAAAAAACAATGTGTGTATATACCCTAATGAAAATAAATAAGTAAAAAAGCAAGTGCATTAAATAACATAGGGTACTTGGTAAACACTGTTTTGATCAAAAAAGTTACTGTCTCAAATGGGTACACCTTGCCGTGGGGGGACAGCTTAATACTTTTTTGATCAAAACAGTGTTTACCAAGTACCCTATGTTACTTAATGCACTTGCTTTTTTACTAATTTATTTTCATTAGGGTATATACACACATTGTTTTTTCCTTTGGTTTTGACATGGTAATTCATGTAGCTGTTGGGATCTGTTTATTATATGCGTGAAAGAACCCCCCCTCCAGAAGAAGCTTGGGCAAAACGCGCGTCGGGGCTGAGGAACACAACATCTTACTTATACTATTTATCCTTATACCTATCTATCTATCTATCTTATTCCTTGATTTAAATTGTGAAGTATCATGCTCTTCTCTATTCTGATGCTAGATGTGTAAGAAACACCACACTGCACTTGCTCCCTGAGCCAGTGCGCGGGTCCTGAGTACAAAAACGGCGCTCAAAGATACCTGTGGAGCGGGGCAGCAGCGGTGAAGATGCGTGCTTCAGACTAACAGGACCTGAAGCACGTGACTGCTATGAGCGTGGCCTAAGCTCCACACAGCTAGGAGCTGAAGGAAAACTCCTAGAAAGGTAATTGCGGGACAAGTTACCAAGGGGCATAGGCAGAGACTTAAACCAGATTAAGCCGGGGTCAAAGCACGAGATAGCACAACAATACCAAAGGGTTAGACAGAATGGATAGTCAGGACTAGAGTTGAGCGACTTTTGCTTTTTTAGGGTCGCGTTTCGTTTCGTGAAACCCGACTTTTCCAAAAGTCGGGTCGAGCAAGATCGTCCGATTATAGGGAAAAGTCGGGGTCGTCCCGAAACACGAAACCCAATGTAAGTCAATGGGGAATAAAAGTCGGCAGTGAGAGGAGGACAGGAAACACACCTACAGTGCCCATTTGAATGCCAAAAGCATCAATTCTTCTTACTTAAGCTTGTCAACCTTAATTAACTTCATAATACAAGTTACGTACTGAAAAATGGGGGTTATTTGGCTAAATTTGTGGGGGGGGAGGGCTGGCTGCAGGTTTTCATGTGCCCTGGGCGAAAGAGCGCCCCTTTAACACATACCACAACTCATCATGCTCCGATATGGCAGAGAAATAGCGGTATAGTACAATGAAAAATACCTCACTTTTTACATCTCATGACGAGGCCCATCTATTTCTCCATACAAAATCATTGGTCCCATATAATGTTTGAAACAGTATATGATGAGCTCCACATAATGCTACAGTATATGTTGGTCCCCATGGATGAAGCTCCACTGTCTTATGGGCCCAAATAATGCTCCAAACATAATGGGCCCCATTTCTAATGCTCTAGTGTATAATGGGCCCTGTAAATGCTGCTCCAGTGTCTGATGTCCACCTTTGGAATGTTCCAGTGTATGGTGGGCCCCATCTATCATTCTCCAGAGTATAGTGCTCCCCAAAAATTGCTGTCCCAACATAGAAAACAATCAAATAAGTCTCCTCGCTAGGGAATCCCTGTACTTGTCTGGACAGGTGCTGTAGCTTGCTTAACAGCTCGCCAGCCGTTCTCACGCCCAGTATGGATTGCACGTGATTGCACAAAGGTTAGAAAGGGTACCGTATCCCTGGATAACATGTATGGATAGCGTCCACATTCAAAATATATGTCTATACAGCATGAGGCAGGCTCAGACGGTGTTAGGCCCAGTATGGATTGCACGTCATTGCACAAAGGTTAGAAGGGGTACCGTATCCCCGGATAACATGTATGGATAGCGTACACATTCAAAATATATGTCTATACAGCATGAGGCAGGCTCAGACGGTGTTAGGCCCAGTATGGATTGCACGTCATTGCACAAAGGTTAGAAGGGGTACCGTATCCCCGGATAACATGTATGGATAGCGTACACATTCAAAATATATGTCTATACAGCATGAGGCAGGCTCAGACGGTGTTAGGCCCAGTATGGATTGCACGTCATTGCACAAAGGTTAGAAAGGGTACCGTATCCCCGGATAACATGTATGGATAGCGTACACATTCAAAATATATGTCTATACAGCATGAGGCAGGCTCAGACGGTGTTAGGCCCAGTATGGATTGCACGTCATTGCACAAAGGTTAGAAGGGGTACCGTATCCCCGGATAACATGTATGGATAGCGTACACATTCAAAATATATGTCTATACAGCATGAGGCAGGCTCAGACGGTGTTAGGCCCAGTATGGATTGCACGTCATTGCACAAAGGTTAGAAAGGGTACCGTATCCCTGGATAACATGTATGGATAGCGTACACGTTCAAAATATATGTCTATACTGCATGAGGCAGGCTCAGACGGTGTTAGGCCCAGTATGGATTGCACGTCATTGCACAAAGGTTAGAAGGGGTACCGTATCCCCGGATAACATGTATGGATAGCGTACACATTCAAAATATATGTCTATACAGCATGAGGCAGGCTCAGACGGTGTTAGGCCCAGTATGGATTGCACGTCATTGCACAAAGGTTAGAAGGGGTACCGTATCCCCGGATAACATGTATGGATAGTGTACACATTCAAAATATATGTCTATACAGCATGAGGCAGGCTCAGACGGTGTTAGGCCCAGTATGGATTGCACGTCATTGCACAAAGGTTAGAAGGGGTACCGTATCCCCGGATAACATGTATGGATAGCGCACACATTCAAAATATATGTCTATACAGCATGAGGCAGGCTCAGACGGTGTTAGGCCCAGTATGGATTGCACGTCATTGCACAAAGGTTAGAAAGGGTACCGTATCCCTGGATAACATGTATGGATAGCGTACACATTCAAAATATATGTCTGTACAGCATGAGGCAGGCTCAGACGGTGTTAGGCCCAGTATGGATTGCACGTCATTGCACAAAGGTTAGAAGGGGTACCGTATCCCCGGATAACATGTATGGATAGCGTACACATTCAAAATATATGTCTATACAGCATGAGGCAGGCTCAGACGGTGTTAGGCCCAGTATGGATTGCACGTCATTGCACAAAGGTTAGAAGGGGTACCGTATCCCTGGATAACATGTATGGATAGCGTACACATTCAAAATATATGTCTATACAGCATGAGGCAGGCTCAGACGGTGTTAGGCCCAGTATGGATTGCACGTCATTGCACAAAGGTTAGAAAGGGTACCGTATCCCTGGATAACATGTATGGATAGCGTACACATTCAAAATATATGTCTATACAGCATGAGGCAGGCTCAGATGGTGTTAGGCCCAGTATGGATTGCACGTCATTGCACAAAGGTTAGAAGGGGTACCGTATCCCCGGATAACATGGATGGATAGCGTACACATTCAAAATATATGTCTATGCATCAGGAGGCAGGCTCAGACGGTGTCAGGCACAGTATGGATTTGACGGCCCAGATTACACAGCGGAGGAGCAGGGAGAGGTAAAGATTGCAAATGCTGGGGCCCTGGCCAAGCAAGGGGGGCCCACTCGTGGGCGTCGGTACTGGCACTGGGCCCCTCATAGTACAGCGGTGTGTCTGACGGCGGGTGTGCACCACCACCGTCAGAGACACTTGATTGCACTATGAGGGACCCTGTGCCAGTGCCCGCGCCCAAGAGTCGGCCTACCCACCTGTCCAGGGCAACGGCACTCGCACGGTGTCGTGCGCTAGGTGGTGACCCCGGCCATGGGGGGGGAGGCAGCACAGTTAGGGAGTTTTAGAAAGTGGCATATGTTGATGTTGGACATTCAACTGATGCAAAAGGCGAAATAGGTGAAGTACCAGGAAGAGGTGGACCAAAGCAAGCCATTTTTCTGTCACCCTATGTGTCATCAGGGGAAGGTGGGACAAAATCCTTGGAAACCCATGCGTGGTTCATTTTAATGAAGGTTAGATCATCCACATTTTGGGTTGACAGACGGGTCCTTTTTTCTGTCAGGATTGATCCAGCTGCACTGAAGACTCTTTCCGATAGCACACTTGCAGCTGGGCAAGCGAGCTCCTGTAAGGCATATTGGGCCAATTCAGGCCAGGTGTCCAGTTTAGCGGCCCAATAGTCAAAGGGGAATGACCTGTGTGGGAGAACATCGATATGGGAGGAAAAGTAGTTTGTAACCATAGTTGACAACTGCTGTCTCCTGTCACTTTCCATCGATGCAGTATTACCAGTTGTGTGAGCGGTATTTGAAAAATCAGTCCACAACATTGTCATGAAACCCCTGTCTCCAACGCCACTTCTGCTGTGTGCACCACGAACACCTCTGCCAAGCTGCCCCCGGCCCGTACGGCTCGTGTGAGAACCATCACCGCTGCTGTGTGCTGGGAATGCCTCAAGCAACCGATTTACCAGAGTTGTTTGTTTATTAGCCAATATTAGGTCAAGGTTCTCCTGTGGCATGATGTTTTGTAATTTGCCTTTATAGCGTGGATCCAGGATGCTGGCCAACCAGTAGTCGTCATCGTTCATCATTTTGGCAATGCGGGGGTCCCTTTTTAGGATCCGCAAGGCATAATCTGACATGTGGGCCAATGTTCCCGGTGTCAATGATGCACTGCGAGTGCTGGGTGGAGGAGCACTTTCTGGCAAATCCACATCCCTCCAGTCACGCACAAACCCTGTACCAGACCTTGCCACGCCAACATTTTCACTTGCCCCACGAGATGCATCCTCCTCCCCTAAGTAATCATCCCCATCATCCTCCTCCTCCTCCTCCTCTTCTTCCTCCACCTCGTCCAGGAGAGGTCCCTGAGCAGACAATGGCTGAATGTCATCAAGGATTCCCTCCTCCTCTTCCTCCTCATCAACATTGGCTGCAGACGCCTGCTCCTTAAGGTGCGTCAAAGTTTGCATGAGCAGACGCATAAGTGGGATGCTCATGCTTAGGATGGCGTCGTCTGCGCTTACCAGCCGTGTGCATTCCTCAAAACACTGAAGGACTTTACAAAGGTCTTTCAGCTTCGACCACTGCACACCTGTCAACTCCATGTCTGCTCTCAAAGTGCCTGGCCGTGTATCCTCCCACAAATGCATTATGGCCTGCCTCTGCTCGCACAGCCGCTCCACCATGTGCAGGGTGGAGTTCCACCTTGTTGCAATGTCGATAATGAGGCGGCGGTTGGGAAGGTGGAGCAATCGCTGCAGCTTCTGCATACGAACGGAGTGTACAGGCGACCGGCGGATGTGCGCGCACAGTCTTCGCACCTTCTGGAGCAGGGCTGTTAACTCCGGATAATTTTTGAGGAAGCACTGCACCACCAGGTTCAAGGTGTGAGCCAAGCAAGGTATGTGGCTGAGTTTTGAAAGGGCTATGGCTGCCACAAAATTACGGCCGTTATCACTAACTACCTTGCCTGCCTCAAGATGTACACTGCCCAGCCATGACTCAGTTTGTCGCTTCAAGTACTCGGCCAGCACCTCGGCGGTGTGTCTGTCGCCCAAACACATCATCTGCAACACAGCCTGCTGACGCTTTCCACTAGCTGCTCGATAGGGGGACACATCGTGTGCAACAGTGGCAGCTGCAGATGGAGTGCTCGTACGACTGCGCTCTGTGGACGAGCTGTCGCTTCTGGAGGAGGAGGAGGAGGAGGGTCGAACGCCTACAGCCAACTGTTTCCTAGACCGTGGGCTAGGCAGCACTGTCCCACCACCGCTGTCTCCTGTGGACCCTGCATCCACCACATTAACCCAGTGCGCAGTGATGGACACGTAACGGCCCTGGCCATGCCGACTGGACCATGCATCAGTTGTGAGGTGCACCTTTCCGCTCACTGACTGCTTGAGTGCATGGACAATGCGGTCTTTCACATGATGGTGGAGGGCTGGGATGGCTTTGCGAGAGAAGAAGTGGCGACTGGGTAGGTCATAGCGTGGTACTGCATAGGCCATGAGTTCGCGGAAAGCTGTGCTTTCCACCAACCGAAAGGGCATCATCTCAAACGAGATTAGTTTGGCAATGTGGGCGTTCAAACCCAGTGTACGCGGATGAGAGACTGAGTACTTTCTTGACCTACTCATAGTGTCTGGGAGGGTGAGCTGGACTTGAGAGCTGCATATGGTGGAAGTAGCGGTGGACAGGGCGGACTGAGAGAGGGTTGATGATGGTGATGGAGTTGGTGTTCTTTCTGATGGCCTAGAATCAGTCTTTCGTTGATATAACAGTGGGATTCCCTGACTGCTGTGGCCTTGCAACGACACCTCAACATTTGCTGCTGTGCTAACCGGTGTGCTTACAGTGGGGGAAACAATGTAGCGTTGCTGACTACCTTCGTTGTGATCAGTTGCACATGTGGCACTTGAGGTTTGGTGTTGTGTCCACGCTTGCAAGTGCATGCTGGTTAAATGTCTAAGCATGCAACTGGTATTCAAATTTTTCAGATTTTTCCCTCGGCTAAAGGTCTTTGCGCACTTCTTACAGATAACCTTGGCCTGATCATGAGGATTTTGTTCAAAAAAGTGCCACACTGCACTCTTCCTACTTTGGCAGACATTTTGCGGCCTAGCACGCTGTGATCTTTTGACCCTCTGGACAAGCTGTCCAGCAACTCTTTTGATGTTTGGAACCTGTCTTTGGAGTGCTCCGGGCCTGCCAGATAACAGCTGTTGCGATGTCGATGTCTGCTGTGGATGCTCCTCATCTGAGCTATTGGAAGCAGCACCCTCTTCCCCCAATGGATGCCAATCTGGGTCAACAACTGGGTCATCCATCACCTCCTTTTCTATGTCATGTGCACCTTTCTCTGTGTCACCGTGTATGGTGGTATAGTGTGCGGGAAGGGGCACCTGAGTCTCATCAGGGTCAAAATCTGGCTCTGTACACTGCGAGGACAATGTAGTGCTCTGAGTGAATGTACCAGCAGAATCATCCATCAGCGGCTGTGCATCAGTGCACTCCATGTCAGATTCATCTTGGCCTGGGTAATTCACCATTTGACTTGATAATCCAGGCATGGTATGTGAAAACAGCTCCATGGAGTAATCAGTAGTATGGCCTGCATCATCCTTCAATCTTGGTTGGGGTGAAGGACACAAGGAAAGGTGTGGTTCATGAACATGAGCCTCCAATGACGACTCAGTGCTTTTACTTTTTACAACTGAAGAAGAGGAGGCGATAGAGCTGGAGGCTGAGTCAGCAATGTAAGACAAAACTTTTTCCTGATGCTCTGCCTTTAAAAGCAGTTTGCCAACTCCTAGAAAACTAAGCGTTCGAGGCCTTATGTAGACAGACGATGACGCAGGGTCAGCACCTCCTGCATTTGGTCCTATTTTGCTCTTGCCACTACCATCAGATCCACCACCAACACCATCATTACCAGCTGCCAACCGCCGCCCAATTCCACGGCCTCTTCCACCAGCCTTCCTCATTTTTGGTAGAAATGTAGACAAAATCCAACAAACTATATAGTAATGTAAAACAAGGTACAAGGTGTTTATAGGACAGGGGAGTTTTAGAATTTCTGCACACACTTGTGGACAGTGGACACTTGTGGATTGTGTGCGGCCCACTGATATCTGAGCGCTATGTGACACGCTCGATGGCACAGCTGCCTGTGACCAAAGTGACGAGAGGATAATGGAGATTTTGAATCTCTGCGTACACTTGTGGACAGTGGACACTTGTGGATTGTGTGCGGCCCACTGATATCTGAGCGCTATGTGACACGCTCGATGGCACAGCTGCCTGTGACCAAAGTGACGAGAGGATAATGGAGATTTTGAATCTCTGCGTACACTTTTGGACACTGGACACTTGTGGATTGTGTGCGGCCCACTGATATCTGAGCGCTATGTGACACGCTCGATGGCACAGCTGCCTGTGACCAAAGTGACGAGAGGATAATGGAGATTTTGAATCTCTGCGTACACTTGTGGACAGTGGACACTTGTGGATTGTGTGCGGCCCACTGATATCTGAGCGCTATGTGACACGCTCGATGGCACAGCTGCCTGTGACCAAAGTGACGAGAGGATAATGGAGATTTTGAATCTCTTCGTACACTTTTGGACACTGGACACTTGTGGATTGTGTGCGGCCCACTGATATCTGAGCGCTATGTGACACGCTCGATGGCACAGCTGCCTGTGACCAAAGTGACGAGAGGATAATGGAGATTTTGAATCTCTGCGTACACTTTTGGACACTGGACACTTGTGGATTGTGTGCGGCCCACTGATATCTGAGCGCTATGTGACACGCTCGATGGCACAGCTGCCTGTTACCAAAGTGACGAGAGGATAATGGAGATTTTGAATCTCTGCGTACACTTTTGGACACTGGACACTTGTGGATTGTGTGCGGCCCACTGATATCTGAGCGCTATGTGACACGCTCGATGGCACAGCTGCCTGTGACCAAAGTGACGAGAGGATAATGGAGATTTTGAATCTCTGCGTACACTTTTGGACACTGGACACTTGTGGATTGTGTGCGGCCCACTGATATCTGAGCGCTATGTGACACGCTCGATGGCACAGCTGCCTGTGACCAAAGTGACGAGAAGATAATGGAGATTTTGAATCTCTGCGTACACTTGTGGACAGTGGACACTTGTAGATTGTGTGCGGCCCACTGATATCTGAGCGCTATGTGACACGCTCGATGGCACAGCTGCCTGTGACCAAAGTGACGAGAGGATAATGGAGATTTTGAATCTCTGCGTACACTTGTGGACAGTGGACACTTGTGGATTGTGTGCGGCCCACTGATATCTGAGCGCTATGTGACACGCTCGATGGCACAGCTGCCTGTGACCAAAGTGACGAGAGGATAATGGAGATTTTGAATCTCTGCGTACACTTGTGGACAGTGGACACTTGTGGATTGTGTGCGGCCCACTGATATCTGAGCGCTATGTGACACGCTCGATGGCACAGCAGCCTGTGACCAAAGTGACGAGAAGATAATGGAGATTTTGAATCTCTGCGTACACTTTTGGACACTGGACACTTGTGGATTGTGTGCGGCCCACTGATATCTGAGCGCTATGTGACACGCTCGATGGCACAGCTGCCTGTGACCAAAGTGACGAGAGGATAATGGAGATTTTGAATCTCTGCGTACACTTGTGGACAGTGGACACTTGTGGATTGTGTGCGGCCCACTGATATCTGAGCGCTATGTGACACGCTCGATGGCACAGCTGCCTGTGACCAAAGTGACGAGAAGATAATGGAGATTTTGAATCTCTGCGTACACTTTTGGACACTGGACACTTGTGGATTGTGTGCGGCCCACTGATATCTGAGCGCTATGTGACACGCTCGATGGCACAGCTGCCTGTGACCAAAGTGACGAGAGGATAATGGAGATTTTGAATTTCTGCGTACACTTTTGGACACTGGACACTTGTGGATTGTGTGCGGCCCACTGATATCTGAGCGCTATGTGACACGCTCGATGGCACAGCTGCCTGTGACCAAAGTGACGAGAGGATAATGGAGATTTTGAATCTCTGCGTACACTTGTGGACAGTGGACACTTGTGGATTGTGTGCGGCCCACTGATATCTGAGCGCTATGTGACACGCTCGATGGCACAGCTGCCTGTGACCAAAGTGACGAGAGGATAATGGAGATTTTGAATCTCTGCATACACTTTTGGACACTGGACACTTGTGGATTGTGTGCGGCCCACTGATATCTGAGCGCTATGTGACACGCTCGATGGCACAGCTGCCTGTGACCAAAGTGACGAGAGGATAATGGAGATTTTGAATCTCTGCGTACACTTGTGGACAGTGGACACTTGTGGATTGTGTGAGGCCCACTGATATCTGAGCGCTATGTGACACGCTCGATGGCACAGCTGCCTGTGACCAAAGTGACGAGAGGATAATGGAGATTTTGAAACTCTGCGTACACTTGTGGACAGTGGACACTTGTGGATTGTGTGCGGCCCACTGATATCTGAGCGCTATGTGACACGCTCGATGGCACAGCTGCCTGTGACCAAAGTGACGAGAGGATAATGGAGATTTTGAATCTCTGCGTACACTTTTGGACACTGGACACTTGTGGATTGTGTGCGGCCCACTGATATCTGAGCGCTATGTGACACGCTCGATGGCACAGCTGCCTGTGACCAAAGTGACGAGAGGATAATGGAGATTTTGAATCTCTGTGTACACTTTTGGACACTGGACACTTGTGGATTGTGTGCGGCCCACTGATATCTGAGCGCTATGTGACACGCTCGATGGCACAGCTGCCTGTGACCAAAGTGACGAGAAGATAATGGAGATTTTGAATCTCTGCGTACACTTTTGGACACTGGACACTTGTGGATTGTGTGCGGCCCACTGATATCTGAGCGCTATGTGACACGCTCGATGGCACAGCTGCCTGTGACCAAAGTGACGAGAGGATAAGGGAGATTGGATTGCTTTTAAAAAAGCAGTTTGCGGAGCAGTGGGTAAACAGCAATGCCAGTGTGTCAGGAAGCCTTAGAAGGCAGCCCAACAACCAACACCACTGATACACCACAATATAGCCTCCCCTTGCACTGCACACACAGTGACTTGTGTGTTGTGCAGGCCAAATCGCTAGCAGCAGAAGCAGTTTTTTTGTCTTCTTCCCTGCCTAACGCTCTCCCTACAGAATCAGCAGCAACCTCTCCCTATACTAAGATCGGCAGAAGTAAGATGGCGGTCGGCGTGCACGCCCTTTTATACCCCCTGTGACGCCCACCAAAGCAAGCCAATCACTTGCATGCCCTTCTGAAAGATGGTGGTGACCCGTGCCTATGTCATCACGTTGCCCACAGTGTCCGTGGATCCTGATTGGCTGAAAAAGAGCGCAAAACAAACTTTTGAAACGCGACTTTGGCGCGTAAGTCGCCGACCTCGTGGCCGACCTCATCCTAGGGTCGGGTTTCGTTTCATGAAACCCGACTTTGCCAAAAGTCGGCGACTTTTGAATTTTTTCGACCCGTTTCGCTCAACTCTAGTCAGGACGTAGCTATAGATCAGAAAACCAGAACGGGCAATAGATGGTACAATAGGGACAAACTGTAATGGAGTAACGATAGCCAAGCCAGGAGGTCAGAACCGGAGAAGACGATAGTACGAAAACGTGAGACAGAGAACAGAGTGAGGGGACAGACCGGGTCATTCACGAGAATCAAACAAGCAATGCAATATACACGCACACCAGGGGTCAGACACACAGCCAGAACAACAGTATAGCTGAAAGGGAATCCTAGTCTGGAGTGAGTATAAATACCCCTCCCAGATCCAAAGAGAGGCCGTCAAAAGTTAACCCTGTGACAACAGGACATTAACCATGTCCTAACCATGACAAGATGTTCTTTACACAGCCTTGCAATGGATGCACATGCTAGATGACTACTTAAATAGTAGTATAAAGCCCATGCCTTGATGCATGGTATACATTTTGGCACATGGTCACCTTGTATATATGCAATGCACTTTGCACAAATTCACCTTAAACATATGCAGCACCCATTAATTAGAATGATATGGCACTATAAAATTGAAAAGAGGATATAGTATCCCTGCACACTTTGCACTTTACAGTGATTTATAGGGCCTTTTTTTCCACATATAGTCAACAGATCCCAACAACTAAAGGAACTACCATGTCATTGCAGCTTCGCCTTTAATGACAAATAAGAGGACTTTTTTTTGTTTGCAAAAGACGTTTTTGGTGATCTCTATATTATAAGGATAGGATTAATAATAGAGTTGAGAGAAACGGGTCGAAAAATTTCAAAAGTCGCCGACTTTTGGCAAAGTCGGGTTTCATGAAACGAAACCCGACCCTAGGATGAGGTCGGCCACGAGGTCGGCGACTTACGCGCTAAAGTCGCGTTTCAAAAGTTTGTTTTGCGCTCTTTTTCAGCCAATCAGGATCCACGGACACTGTGGGCAACATGATGACATAGGCAGGGGTCACCACCATCTTTCAGAAGGGCATGCAAGTGATTGGCTTGCTTTGGTGGGCGTCACAGGGGTTATAAAAGGGCGTGCACGCCGACCGCCATCTTACTTCTGCCGATCTTAGCATAGGGAGAGGTTGCTGATTCTGTAGGGAGAGCGTTAGGCAGGGAAGAAGAAAAAAAAACTGCTTCTGCTGCTAGCGATTTTGCCTGTACAACACACCAGTCACTGTGTGTGCAGTGCAAGGGGAGGCTATATTGTGGTGGATCAGCGGTGGTGGTTGTTAGGCTGCCTTCTAAGGCTTCCTGACAGCTGCATTGCTGTTTACCCACTTTTTTTTTTGTCCTGCTGAGGTACTGAGCATGCATTTTTTCACACCATACAGCGGTGTACGCTCCTCACACAGTACCGTGTAACGGCTGTTATCACAGCCACAGTGAAGCTATCTGTGTGTCACTGTGGAAGGATAAGTGGAGGACTTGTTCCGTTCCTACAGACCTACACTCTAGGGAGATTCCTATTCTGCCCAATTCTACATACACCTTGTAGTTTGTGATACACTAGCCAATTTCTGCCTGTGACATAGCGCTCTGATATTCAGTGGGCCTCACACAATCCAAAAGTGTCCAGTGTCCACTAGTGTGTGCAGAAATTCAAAATCTCCCTTATCCTGTATGCAAATTGCCTCTTCAGAAAGAAAGAGGACTTTTACTCTACAGCGCCACCTATTGGTAGTAGCGATCCTACAAGTCACAATCAACCCTTTAACGAGTCTTGTAATATGACTTTGATATTCTGATTTGGCTTGTATCCTAAGTCATATTACAAGACTCGTTAAAGGGTTGATTGTGACTTGTAGGATCGCTACTACCAATAGGTGGCGCTGTAGAGTAAAAGTCCTCTTTCTTTCTGAAGAGGCAATTTGCATATTATTTTCCCAGAGGAGCATTGCACGGCGAATAAGCCTCCTTACCTTGACAAGCCACAGCTGGCATGTCACGCTCCGCAAGGAGAAACCTTACCTCTTAGACCCTTATCCTGTAGTCACTTTTTTCACACCTGTGCCATCGAGCCTGTGACATAGCGCTCTGATATTCAGTGGGCCTCACACAATCCAAAAGTGTGCAGTGTCCACTAGTGTGTGCAGAAATTCAAAATCTCCCTTATCCTGTAGTCACTTTTTTCACACCTGTGCCATCGAGCCTGTGACATAGCGCTCTGATATTCAGTGGGCCTCACACAATCCAAAAGTGTCCAGTGTCCACTAGTGTGTGCAGAAATTCAAAATCTCTGTGATCCTGTAGTCACTTTTTTCACACCTGTGCCATCGAGCCTGTGACATAGCGCTCTGATATTCAGTGGGCCTCACACAATCCAAAAGTGTCCAGTGTCCACTAGTGTGTGCAGAAATTCAAAATCTCCCTTATCCTGTAGTCACTTTTTTCACACCTGTGCATTCGAGCCTGTGACATAGCGCTCTGATATTCAGTGGGCCTCACACAATCCAAAAGTGTCCAGTGTCCACTAGTGTGTGCAGAAATTCAAAATCTCCCTTATCCTGTAGTCACTTTTGTTAGGGTCGGCGGAACGCACCAGATATAAATAATGGAAGGCGCGTTCGCCGCCCGGGGTCCACCGTGCGGTAGATGACAAGACCGCTGCTGGACAATGGCAGATACGCTAGAAGTGCGATACAACGCTCGGGTTAACGTCACCCGAGAGCCTGAGAGCGGACTCTGTTTAGTCACAGAGACGCCAAAGTATGAACTAGACGTAAAGGCTGAACCTGTTAGCTGCACAGGTCAGCCGGCGTGTGGCGTCGCAGCCGCGAACACCAAAAGCTGCTACTACTGCAGCGCGGCCGTAACTGAAGCCGCTAAGCGACGATGCCGGAGGAGCCGGGCACCGACGGACGCTAGTGTAGGTGAGGAAGGCTCAGTGGCGTGTAGCCTGCCACAATCTGGAGCTGACTAACCCAACATACTGTCACCAGTCCATGCATCCATCACCATACACACACAGCATAATATGCTACACTAGCGCATGGCCGAGCCGCCATGCAGGCTTTTTATAGCCATGCGCTTCCGGGACCTTCCAGTACTATAGGAAGGACCAATCAGATCCGACATAGGACCTTCACATGTGACCCCTGCTCTCCACTGAGAGGACAAGTTGCGGGCATGCCCAGTCGCAGGGCGCGAGGACTTAGCCTCTAGAGCAGTTCCCTGCAAAGCAGGTTGCGTTATCATTGCTGCACCAGAGGTGGCAGCAACATCCAGGCTCACAGAACGAGTCTGCGGGGAATGCCTGGTTCGCCGAGATTGCTGAGCAGGAGTCCGAGCGGTCGGAGGAGAATGGGAGACCGCAGGATGTCTGGCTCTGGATTCCCGCTGTGCAGTGCCAGGAATCCGACGCCTAACAACTTTTTTCACACCTGTGCATTCGAGCCTGTGACATAGCGCTCTGATATTCAGTGGGCCTCACACAATCCAAAAGTGTCCAGTGTCCACTAGTGTGTGCAGAAATTCGAAATCTCCCTTATCCTGTAGTCACTTTTTTCACATCTGTGCCATCGAGCCTGTGACATAGCGCTCTGATATTCAGTGGGCCTCACACAATCCAAAAGTGTCCAGTGTCCACTAGTGTGTGCAGAAATTCAAAATCTCTGTGATCCTGTAGTCACTTTTTTCACACCTGTGCCATCGAGCCTGTGACATAACGCTCTGATATTCAGTGGGCCTCACACAATCCAAAAGTGTCCAGTGTCCACTAGTGTGTGCAGAAATTCAAAATCTCCCTTATCCTGTAGTCACTTTTTTCACACCTGTGCCATTGAGCCTGTGACATAGCGCTCTGATATTCAGTGGGCCTCACACAATCCAAAAGTGTCCAGTGTCCACTAGTGTGTGCAGAAATTCAAAATCTCCCTTATCCTCTAGTGACATTTTTCACACCTGCGACATCGAGCCAGTGACATAGCGCTGTGATATTCAGTGGGCCTCACACAATCCAAAAGTGTCCAGTGTCCACAAGTGTCTGCAGAAATTCAAAATCTCCCCTGTCCTATAGACACCTTGTACCTTGTTTTACATTACTATATAGTTTGTTGGATTTTGTCTACATTTCTACCAAAAATGAGGAAGGCTGGTGGAAGAGGCCGTGGAATTGGGCGGGGGTTGGCAGCTGGTAATGATGGTGTTGGTGGTGGATCTGATGGTAGTGGCAAAAGCAAAATAGGACCGAATGCAGGAGGTGTTGAGCCTGCGTCATCGTCTGGCTCCACAAGGCCTCGAAGGCTTAGTTTTCTAGGAGTTGGCAAACCGCTTTTAAAGCCAGAGCTTCAGGAAAAAGTTTTGTCTTACATTGCTGACTCAGCCTCCAGCTCTATCGCCTCCTCTTCTGAAGTTGTAAAAAATAAAAGCACTGAGTCGTCATTGGAGGCTCATTTTCATGAACCACACCTTTCCTTGTGTCCTTCACCCCAACCAAGATTGAAGGATGACGCAGGCCATACTACTGATTACTCCATGGAGCTGTTTTCACATACCATGCCTGGATTATCAAGTGAAATGGTGAATTACCCAGGCCAAGATGAATCTGACATGGAGTGCACTGATGCACAGCCGCTGATAGATGATTCTGCTGGTACATTCACTCAGAGCACTACATTGTCCTCGCAGTGTACAGAGCCAGATTCTGACCCTGATGAGACTCAGGTGCCCCTTCCCGCACACTATACCACCATACACGGTGACACAGAGGAAGGTGCACATGACATTGAAGAGGAGGTGATGGATGACCCAGTTGTTGACCCAGATTGGCATCCATTGGGGGAAGAGGGTGCTGCTTCCAATAGCTCACATGAGGAGGAGGAGCATCCACAGCAGACATCGACATCGCAACAGCTGTTATCTGGCAGGCCCGGAGCACTCCAAAGACAGGTTCCAAAAATCAAAAGAGTTGCTGGACAGCTTGTCCAGAGGGTCAAAAGATCACAGCGTGCTAGGCCGCAAAATGTCTGCCAAAGTAGGAAGAGTGCAGTGTGGCACTTTTTTGAACAAAATCCTCATGATCAGGCCAAGGTTATCTGTAAGAAGTGCGCAAAGACCTTTAGCCGAGGGAAAAATCTGAAAAATTTGAATACCAGTTGCATGCTTAGACATTTAACCAGCATGCACTTGCAAGCGTGGACACAACACCAAACCTCAAGTGCCACATGTGCAACTGATCACAAAGAAAGTAGTCAGCAACGCTACGTTGTTTCCCCCACTGTAAGCCCACCGGTTAGCACAGCAGCAAATGTTGAGGTGTCGTTGCAAGGTCACAGCAGTCAGGGAATCCCACTGTTATATCAACGAAATACTGAATCTAGGCCATCAGAAAGAACATCAACTCCATCACCATCATCAACCCTCTCTCAATCCGCCCTGTCCACCGCTACTTCCACCATATGCAGCTCTCAAGTCCAGCTCACCCTCCCAGACACTATGAGTAGGTCAAGAAAGTACTCAGTCTCTCATCCGCGTACACTGGGTTTGAACGCCCACATTGCCAAACTAATCTCATTTGAGATGATGCCCTTTCGGTTGGTGGAAAGCGCAGCTTTCCGCGAACTCATGGCCTATGCAGTACCACGCTATGACCTACCCAGTCGCCACTTCTTCTCTCGCAAAGCCATCCCAGCCCTCCACCATCATGTAAAAGACCGCATTGTCCATGCACTCAAGCAGTCAGTGAGTGGAAAGGTGCACCTCACAACTGATGCATGGTCCAGTCGGCATGGCCAGGGCCATTACGTGTCCATCACTGCGCACTGGGTTAATGTGGTGGATGCAGGGTCCACAGGGGACAGCGGTGGTGGGACAGTGCTGCCTAGCCCACGGTATAGGAAACAGTTGGCTGTAGGCGTTCGACCCTCCTCCTCCTCCTCCAGAAGCGAAAGCTCGTCCACAGAGCGCAGTCGTACGAGCACTCCATCTGCAGCTGCCACTGTTGCACACAATGTGTCCCCCTATCGAGCAGCTAGTGGAAAGCATCAGCAGGCTGTGTTGCAGATGATGTGTTTGGGCGACAGACATACCGCCGAGGTGCTGGCCGAGTACTTGAAGCGACAAACTGAGTCATGGCTGGGCAGTGTACATCTTGAGGCAGGCAAGGTAGTTAGTGATAACGGCCGTCATTTTGTGGCAGCCATAGCCCTTTCAAAACTCAGCCACATACCTTGCTTGGCTCACACCTTGAACCTGGTGGTGCAGTGCTTCCTCAAAAATTATCCGGAGTTAACAGCCCTGCTCCAGAAGGTGCGAAGACTGTGCGCGCACATCCGCCGGTCGCCTGTACACTCCGTTCGTATGCAGAAGCTGCAGCGATTGTTCCACCTTCCCAACCACCGCCTCATTATCGACATTGCAACAAGGTGGAACTCCACCCTGCACATGGTGGAGCGGCTGTGCGAGCAGAGGCAGGCCATAATGCATTTGTGGGAGGATACACGGCCAGGCACTTTGAGAGCAGACATGGAGTTGACAGGTGTGCAGTGGTCGAAGCTGAAAGACCTCTGTAAAGTCCTTCAGTGTTTTGAGGAATGCACACGGCTGGTAAGCGCAGACGACGCCATCCTAAGCATGAGCATCCCACTTATGCGTCTGCTCATGCAAACTTTGACGCACCTTAAGGAGCAGGCGTCTGCAGCCAATGTTGGTAAGGAGGAAGAGGAGGAGGGAATCCTTGATGACATTCAGCCATTGTCTGCTCAGGGACCTCTCCTGGATGAGGTGGAGGAAGAAGAGGAGGAGGAGGATGATGATGGGGATGATTACTTAGGGGAGGAGGATGCATCTCGTGGGGCAAGTGAAAATGTTGGCGTGGCAAGATCTGGTACAGGGTTTGTGCGTGACTGGAGGGATGTGGATTTGCCAGAAAGTTCTCCTCCACCCAGCACTCGCAGTGCATCATTGACACCGGGAACATTGGCCCACATGTCAGATTATGCCTTGCAGATCCTAAAAAGGGACCCCCGCATTGCCAAAATGATGAACGATGACGACTACTGGTTGGCCAGCATCCTGGATCCACGCTATAAAGGCAAATTACAAAACATCATGCCACAGGAGAACCTTGACCTAATATTGGCTAATAAACAAGCAACTCTGGTAAATCGGTTGCTTGAGGCATTCCCAGCACACAGCAGCGGTGATGGTTCTCACATGAGCCGTACGGGCCGGGGGGCAGTTTGGCAGAGGTATTCATGGTGCACACAGCAGAAGTGGCGTTGGAGACAGGGGTTTCATGACAATGTTGTGGACTGATTTTTCAAGTACCACTCACACAACTGGTAATACTGCATCGATGGAAAGTGACAGGAGACAGCAGTTGTCAACTATGGTTACAAACTACTTTTCCTCCCATATCGATGTTCTCCCACACAGGTCATTCCCCTTTGACTATTGGGCCACTAAACTGGACACCTGGCCTGAATTGGCCCAATATGCCTTACAGGAGCTCGCTTGCCCAGCTGCAAGTGTGCTATCGGAAAGAGTCTTCAGTGCAGCTGGATCAATCCTGACAGAAAAAAGGACCCGTCTGTCAACCCAAAATGTGGATGATCTAACCTTCATTAAAATGAACCATGCATGGGTTTCCAAGGATTTTGTCCCACCTTCCCCTGATGACACATAGGGTGACAGAAAAATGGCTTGCTTTGGTCCACCTCTTGCTGGGACTTGACCTATTTCGCCTTTTGCATCAGCTGAATGTCCAACATCAACATATGCCACTTTCTAAAACTCCCTAACTGTGCTGCCTCCCCCCCCCATGGCCGGGGTCACCACCTAGCGCACGACACCGTGCGAGTGCCGTTGCCCTGGACAGGTGGGTAGGCCGACTCTTGGGCGCGGGCACTGGCACAGGGTCCCTCATAGTGCAATCAAGTGTCTCTGACGGTGGTGGTGCACACCCGTCGTCAGACACACCGCCGTACTATGAGGGGCCCAGTGCCAGTACCGACGCCCACGAGTGGGCCCCCCTTGCTTGGGCAGGGCCCCAGCATTTGCAATCTTTACCTCTCCCTGCTCCTCCGCTGTGTAGTCTGGGCCGTCAAATCCATACTGTGCCTGACACCGTCTGAGCCTGCCTCCTGATGTATAGACATATATTTTGAATGTGTACGCTATCCATACATGTTATTCGGGGATACGGTACCCTTTCTCACCTTTGTGCAATCACGTTCAAGCCATACTGGGCCTAACACCGTCTGAGCCTGCCTCCTGATGTATAGACATATATTTTGAATGTGTACGCTATCCATACATGTTATCCTGGGATACAGTACCCTTTCTCACCTTTGTGCAATCACGTGCAAGCCAGATTGGGCCTAACACCGTCTGAGCCTGCCTCCTGATGTATAGACATATATTTTGAATGTGTACGCTATCCATACATGTTATCCGGGGATACGGTACCCTTTCTCACCTTTGTGCAATCACGTGTAATCCATACTGGGCCTAACACCATCTGAGCCTGCCTCCTGATGTATAGACATATATTTTGAATGTGTACGCTATCCATACATGTTATCCAGGGATACGGTACCCTTTCTCACCTTTGTGCAATCACGTGCAATCCATACTGGCCCTAACACCGTCTGAGCCTGCCTCCTGATGTATAGACATATATTTTGAATTTGTACGCTATCCATACATGTTATCCGGGGATACGGTACCCTTTCTCACCTTTGTGCAATCACGTGCAAGCCGTACTGGGCCTAACACCGTCTGAGCCTGCCTCCTGATGTATAGACATATATTTTGAATGTGTACGCTATCCATACATGTTATCCGGTGATACAGTACCCTTTCTCACCTTTGTGCAATCACGTGCAATCCATACTGGGCCTAACACCGTCTGAGCCTGCCTCCTGATGTACAGACATATATTTTGAATGTGTACGCTATCCATACATGTTATCCGGGGATACGGTACCCTTTCTCACCTTTGTGCAATCACGTGTAATCCATACTGGGCGTGAGAACGGCTGGCGAGCTGTTCAGCAAGCTACAGCACCTGTGGTTTGCACACGTAAGTTTTTCATTTTTTCAGGAATGACAGTTAGGCCTAATTCCGGAACTGCGGTTGACCTGCACTTACTGGGAAATCATCGTTCGCGTGTAATAATTGTAATCAGTGATCCCCATCACTAACGTTGTTCAGCGGGTTATCTTCACCTGTAAGCAACAAACGCTGGCCTTTTCAGTGTAGCGCACATGCAGTCACGGACATGTAAGGGCATGACACACCAGTTATTGGCCAATCTCATGTGCCAGAGCCTCACGTGTCCCTCTAGTAAGCCGGACTCGGACGGCGGGGCATGACGGAGTCTCATTCGTTAACGGAATTAAGCTTGCAATGTGTGCATCTTTTCTGTAGCTGGCATGGTTGAGGTTTCCCAGGTGGAGTCGAATTTAACCGTAGGCTCCACTCCTGGTGGTGCCCTTCTGGACATTCCTTTAAGGTTCAGCTTTGCAACCATACTGCCCACGTAAAACAAACACTTTGCCTTCATGAACGCTGTTTGGAGGGTCATGACTCGTGGGAATAACGCCGCCCAATCAGTTAACCTGCTAGAGAGATCCTTCGTTGCTCCCAAGCATGACATCACACTCCCTAGGAGGAAGGTAATGCCACTGTGGCGACCGTACTCCTGGGTGCGACACAAGTGCACTGATGCCCAGCCACTGCTCGATGAATCTGCTGGTACATTGACCCAGACCACTACATTCCCCTCGCATGCTACACGGCCTGAATCTGACCCTGATGAAACTCAGGTTACCCTTCCCATATACAGTTCCATCTTACACGGTGACAAAGAGGAAGCTGCAGATGGAAGTGCAGGTTCGGCCCACCCGCCATCAGACACACCACCGTACTATCAGGGGCCCTGTGCCAGTGCCGTCGCCAACAAGTGGGCCCCCCCTGCTTGCTCATGATCACAGCACTTGCAAGGTTGAAATACTGTGCAGTGAGATGGAAGATGGGGACGACGAGGAGTCCAGATTAGTACAGGGATTCCCTAGCGAGGAGACTTATTTGATTGTTTTCAATGTTGGGACAGCAATTTTTGGGGAGCACTATACTCTGGAGAATGATAGATGGGGCCCACCATACACTGGAACATTCCAAAGGTGGACATCAGACACTGGAGCAGCATTTACAGGGCCCATTATACACTAGAGCATTAGAAATGGGGCCCATTATGTTTGGAGCATTATTTGGGCCCATAAGACAGTGCAGCTTCATTCATGGGGACCAACATATACTGTAGCATTATGTGGAGCTCATCATATACTGTTTCAAACATTATATGGGACCAATGATTCTGTATGGAGAAATAGATGGGCCTCGTCATGAGATGTAAAAAGTGAGGTATTTTTCATTGTACTATACCGCTATTTCTCTGCCGTATCGGAACATGATGAGTTGTGGTATGTGTTAAAGGGGCGCTCTTTCGCCCAGGGCACATGAAAACCTGGAGCCAGCCCTACCCCCCCACAACTTTAGCCAAATAACCCCCATTTTTCAGTGCGTAACTTGTATTATGAAGTTAATTAAGGTTGACCAGCTTAAGTAAGAAGAATTGATGCTTTTGGCATTCAAATGGGCACTGTAGGTGTGTTTCCTGTCCTCCTCTCACTGCCGACTTTTCTTCCCCATTGACTTACATTGGGTTTTGTGTTTCGGGACGACCCCGACTTTTCCCTATAATAGGCCGATCTTGCTCGACCCGACTTTTGGAAAAGTCGGGTTTCACGAAACGGAACTCGACCCTAAAAATCCAAAAGTCGCTCAACTCTAATTAATAATAATATTGTTCATGTATATTACAATGTGTGTAATACAATATTGAATCCTTAATAATTACCCCCATATCAGTGATTACATTTTTATCACCAATGTTTTATTATATTTATATTGGAGAATGTATCTCTCCATTTTCAGCACCTGTATTTGAATATTATTGTTTTTAAATATTACTTACTAAAACATTTAAGTGTTATATGCTACTTCTTAACACTTCTGTTATTGGGCAATACCAGAACCCAGCCTAGGTGATACTGTATTTTGTAATGAAGTGTTGACCACCTATATAGTCTCTATAATATAAGGACTCTGTTGTGATAATCTAATATACAAACATGTACTGTTTATCGTTCATCATAGTTCACATGGAATTTGCACTGAGCGTAAAAACTGTTCATCACATCCAGTTCTGTGACATTGAACGAAATGAATCAAGGTGCATTTTCCTACATGCTACCAAAAATTCCAATCCTGTCTATTAGGGAGAGGAGTAGTAGCCAGATAAGCTGTCATGACATCAATGGCTTTTGATTCAGATAATTCCCCAAAATTGGGGAATAAAGGAGCACAAAAATCCTATTAAACGACATTGTACTAACCACCAAATACCACTAGGCCACTAGGGATATTAAATATAGACCCGTGACCTTCTAAAAAAAATTATACATATTACTTTTACCTGTATTTTTAAATATTAAGTACATCTCTAAACCTTCACATAATAGTATAATATGTCCAGAAACTGTCTCACTCCATGCTTATGCTTTCTAACTCACCGTTTACTCTTTTTATTTGGGCGGATCCTCTTCATGTGCATTCCGTCAGTACTATAGGTGCTTAGATTTGTTATCTTCACTTTCAAACTTGCATATTACTTGTCATTGTCGAATGAACAAAAAAAAATCACACCTCTTTATTATGCCGGTATGCAGGAGAGCAGGAGCAGACATAGACAACAAAAAACACCACTTCCTGTTGAAAGACAAAAACCTGCCCCCACTTCCTGTAGGGAGACGGAGCCCCACCTCCACTTCCTGTAGAGAGAAAAAGAATACCTTCTACTTCCTCGAAAGACAATTAAATTCTATCACATCCTGCAGAGAGACAAAGACCCACCCCCACTTCCTGTAAAGTAGAAGATATTCACTGCACACTCAATTAATGCAGAAGTACAAAATTTTTTCAAGTAATACAGGCAAAATAAAGAATTATTGTGCTCCTTGGTTGCAGCCATTATTGTGACATTTCAATTCATTAAATTATTTTTTAAACTATTACTATGGGAGTAGCAAAAGAGATATGTATAAGTCATAGTATAATTACATATTTTATATAGTATATATTAAAAAGTATTATAACTATTATAAATATATTTAAATATATATAAATATTATATTAATAGTGTCTCTTACCCCCCTTTTTTCCAACCACCTATGTAATGATACAATTAATTATACATATCTTTTTTGATACAACCATAATGATGGTTTGAAAATTATTCTGCTAAATCAAAACGTAACAACTGCCAAAACCAAGGGGCACTATAGAATTCTTTATTTTGCCTGTACACTTGAATAAACTTCATATTACTGCATTATTTGAGCATGCAGAAAATATAGTCTACTGTATCCTGTGATTCCACTCCCATTCCACAGGCACGTCGTCTACACCAAGTGTGTGCATTACAAATTTTGCTGTCCCCACTTCCTGTAGAGAGGAAAAACCTGTTCCTACTTCCTGTAGAGAGATAAAAACCTGCCCTCACTTCCTGTAGAGAGAATATGTTCAGATGCAAAGACCTATTGCCACTTCCTGAAGAGACAAATAACATTTTCTATTGCGTGACAAAAGCCCAACCCTACTCGCTTTTGAGAAAAAGACTTGACCCAACATTCTGCAGTAACAAAGACATTCCTTCTTTTCCTGTAGAGATATAAAGACCTGCCTCCACTTCCTGTAAAGACAAAAAGCCCCACCTACACTTCCTGTAGAGACACAAAGCCCCACCTACACTTCCTGTAGAGACACAAAGCCCCACCTACACTTCTTGTAGAGACACAAAGCCCCACATACACTTCCTGTAGAGACACAAAGCCCCACCTACACTTCCTGTAGAGACACAAAGCCCCACCTACACTTCCTGTAGAGACACAAAGCCCCACCTACACTTCCTGTAGAGACACAAAGCCCCACCTACACTTTCTGTAGAGACGCAAAGCCCCACCTACACTTCCTGTAGAGACAAAGCCCCACCTACACTTCCTGTAGAGAGACAAAGCCCCACCTACACTTCCTGTTGAGAGACAAAGAATAACTTCACTTTTTCTAGAGCAGCGTTTCCCAACTCCAGTCCTCAAGAGCCACCAACAGGTCATGTTTTCAGGATTTCCTTAGTATTGCACAGGTGATGGAATTAATGCTTGAGCAGGTGATAAAATTATCACTTGTGCAATACTAAGGATATCCTGAAAACTTAACCTGTTGGTGGGTCTTGAGGACTGGAGTTGAGAAACACTCCTCTAGAGACAATGACATGTCATCAATTTCTGTAGACCCACCACACTTTCTAGAGAGACAAAGAACTGACCACATTTTCCATAGAGGAACAAAATTCCTTTGGAGAGGCAAAGACTTCTCCCTTCTTCCTGTAGAAATAAATACTGTCCTTCACTTCCCGTAAAAACAAAGACACACCTCCACTTCCTGTAGACAAACAAAGCGGGCCTTATACTTCCTGTAAATAGACAAAGACCAGCCTGAACTTCCTGTAATCTGTTTCAGTAGTTGTTGAGGATTATACTTGTCAACAGGCATTTGTCAGCAAAGTTTACAGGACTTAGACTCACAGTGGCCAACAGTTTGGAGGAATTTTTCAGGCTGGGTGAATAAAGTACTTTACAATATCATTAGTTATAGCATTGGCCATTAGATCCTGGGTGTATTGAAATGTGCACTTTATTATAATGTTATCTGATTATACAGAACCGGAAAACAATACCGATGTAGCAACCGTCAACATGACAGCTGCTATGATAAGATAATAGTATGGCACGCCAGGACGATCTATGTTATTTGCATGGCATAGCCATTATCATTCTCTGTGAATAAACGGTATAATATACAAATAGCACAGGAGAGAGCCGCTATCAATGTAGCGCGCCGCGGCCATCGCGTTGGTAATTGCTACATCTGTACATTACTTTTTACTGATTTATAGTTGTACTCCAGTCTGGAAAGGAAAATTGAACATCGTAATCATAAAAATTGGCAATTTTCTGGTTGGCAGCATCAATAGGTTCAGACTGATATAAAAACAAGCATCCAGGTCTAATACAGACATAGCAGGTGCCTGGATGCTGACTGGGGACTTCTAGCATCTAATTAGAGTCACATTGAGACTTCAAAATAGATGGCGATAGAAGAGCCGCGCTTCAGACCAGCAGATGGCGTTGCGTTATTAAATATGTCGCCACCTGCTGGCACCACACTATTTCATAGGCCCCAAAGCTTTATAGCTTAGTTTTGCAGACACTTAATGACTTCATATAAAACATTTGGAAGTGACTACACTCAACATTGCAAAACGATTCGGTCTACCATGTGGCCCTCGCCTTTATCTGTAATATTCGGTGTGGGGTGTACGCAACCCCCTGACGATACGACAGAGCCATCACAACATGACATTCTGCTATAACTGCCGTTATTCATTGGGCCATCGATGAATATGCAAATGCATTCCACCGGCATCAGGGAGGAATTTAATAGCTTCATATGCTTGTGATTTGCATTGTCTCAGAAATGCAATAAATTACCAAAATAATATCAGCCGGACAAAAAAAAAAAATCACTTTCCAATTTAACACCTCGGCATATTGATTTTACACACGGGGAACAATAGGCCATCTGGGAGGGCTAGTAAGCAATTTCTAACAAAGCCAGGGCTTGATATATACCACGGGAGTTAAACAATATGTAAAATGTTCCAGCTTAACCTTGACAAGGCCGATAATCCCACTATTTACCGGGTAAAACTCAATAAGAACAGCATCAGGGGAACATTTAAGAAAACGAAGATTTCTGCTTTATTAAATCTGCTCAACCAGATTCCATTCTCCGGTAATAAATCATATCAGCCGTGCGCCGGAACGCTATTTTTGACCTGAACCGCTCATATTGTATCTCCGACAGGGGCTGATGGAAGCCGCCTGCATTGTTTATTCATGTATGTAGTTTCAGCAGAAGTTCTACAGCGCGCTTTGCGGTCACACTTACATTGTTTTCATGCTCTTTTGTGATTCTACGTTCCGCTGAAACAATGTGTTTGATTTCTCCGAGGAGTGCTTGAAAGCAGAAATTAGAGCTTGAAGGGGATTGTCGTGCGAGGTGTAGTCATTGTGTAAATTGCAAAAAGAACTAGCAACGGAAATTACTCCTTTATAGTCTGTTGGGACTACGCTTGGAGATTTGGCTGCCAGTGTTTGCAGTGAAAAGCCCAAGTTTACCAAAGCGGTTCCATCTTCCATCTATAATGTACAGTACATAATGTATATTAGAGATGCCATCCAGGTTTATCCCCCTTAGTATTTTAAATAAAAGGGGTTGTTTGGTGGAAACAGGTTATCACCTCTCCATAGGATAGATGATAACTTTCTGATTGGTTGGTGTCCCATCACAGGGACTCACACTGGCACAATGGGGAATTTTTATCACCCTTAGGAAGTCGAGCCACTGGTCGGACACTAGCCAAGCACAGCGCTTCTCAAGCACAGACGGAATGAATGGAGCAGCAGTTTTCCATTCTAACAGCCTTATTTTGTTACTGCAGAAGCCACATTGGTAGTGCGAACATTGCCTAACACGTTACTGACTTTTCATACTCCACATCCAAGTGTTTTCTGAACTTTGAGTCAACTAAAATTCCTGACATGTCCCTATCATTTTACACCTAGATTACATTTCTCTTCTGTTGTCACTCCTCCAACAATCTTGTGCTACCAATTTAATCTCATCATCACTAAACCCTCAATAATCTACTTCTTCCTACAATTCTTTTTTTTCTTCTTTCTGTTTTAGACACTTCACTAACTAGCTATTCTCATTGCCCATTGAATACATTTTGCATACTAACCATGATATACAAGACTGTCCGCAACCTGTCACCTCTAGAGATGGGTGAACCCAAACAGTAAAGTTTGGGGTCCTTACCGAACACGTACTGCTCGGGTACAGACTTCTCCAAGAAGTCCTGGTTGCTGTTTGACTTCTGCATGACAGCGCAAGAAACACCAGTAGCATTAAGATTAATATGACTTATCAGAGCGCTGCTGTTCCCAAGCTGTCAGATTGCAACGTGAGCCAGCAGCTGTGACCGGTGGTAAAAAGTTTACCTCCGATCACAGGCATCGGCTGTCATTGATAACAGCAAAAGCAGGTGCCGATTGAAGGGAGTTTTCATCAGACTGCACTATAAATAAATTTAAAAAATGGCGTGGGTTCACCTCTATTTTTGATAATCAGCATGGCAAAACTGACAGTTGTGGGCTGCAACCCTCAGCTGGTTATCAAGAATAGAGGTGCCACCACACTTTTTTAACTTATTTAAATAAATAATAAAAAAATATTGTGGGGTCCAACCCATTTTTGATAACCAGACAAGCTAAAGCAGACAGCTTGGGTCTGGTTTTCTCAGACTGCTAAGGGGCCATGGATATTAGCCCCCCCAGCCTAAAAATAGCAGCCCGCAGCCACCTCAGAAAAAGCGGTCTTCCCACTTGTCCTGTGGCGAAGGTAAGTGGGGTAATAACTCTGGAGTTGATGTCATCTTTGTATTGTCAGGTGACATCAAGCCCACGGGTTAGTAATGGAGAGGCATCTGTAAGTGTAAATAAACACATAGCCAGAAAAAAATCCTTTGTTTGAAATAAAAATACACATTGTTTTTATTTTCTAAATAAAAAAGTAAAACAAAGTTATACTCACCATGGATTCCATTGAAGCCATCTAACCCTGTAAACAACAGAAAATAGTAAACAATAGAGATGAGCGCCTTTGCCTTTTTTCGGGTTGAGTCGGGTTTCATGAAACCCGACTTTCTCAAAAGTCGGGTCGAACGAAATCGGCCGATTATCGTGAAGAGTCGAAGGCCGACTGAAACACGAGACCCAATGCAAGTCAATGGGGACGAAAAGTCGTCAGTGAGTGGAGGACAGGAAACACACCTACAGTGCCCATTTTAATGCCAAAAACATCAATTCTTATTACTTAAGCTTGTCAACCTTAATTTACTTTATAATAATAGTTAGGCATTGAAAACTGGGGGTTATTTTGCTAAAGTTGTGGGGGGGGGTAGGGCTGGCTCCAGATTTTCGTGGGCCCAGGGCCAAAGACTGTCAATGGGCTCCTTTAACACATGCCAGAATTCATGATCCTCTGATACGGCAGAGAAATAGCGGTATAGTACAATGAAAAATACTTCACTTCTTACATCTCATGACTGATATCCATTTTAAATTTTCCAATAGCTCCAAAAACGGACAGTATATTACTCCATACAGTATTATGGCCACCGCATAGTGCCCTATGCAGAGTAATGAGGCCCATATATTTCTCCATACAGAATCATTGGTCCCATATAATGTTTGAAACAGTATATGATGACCTCCACATAATGCTACAGTAAGTGTTGGTCCCCATGGATGAAGCTCCACTGTGCTATGGGCCCAAATAATGCTCCATATATAATGGGCCCCATTTCTAAAGCTCCAGTGCATAATGGGCCCTGTAAATGCTGCTCCAGTGTCTGATGTCCACCTTTGGAATGCTCCAGTGTATGGTGGGCCTCATATATCATTCTCCAGAGTATAGTGCTCCCCAAAAATAGCTGTCCCAACATTGAAAACAATTAAATAAGTCTCCTCGCTAGGGAATCCCTGTACTAGTCTGGACTCCTCGTCGTCCCCATCTTCCATCTCACTGCACTTGGACTGTTTAGGCAGTGGGCGTACAGACTTGATGTCATCGCGCTCTCTGACCAGAATGTCACTGTCAGGAAACGCGGAAGACGTCACGGCGGTGGAGCAGGGAGAGGTATTTCAACTTTGCAAGTGCTGTGATCCTGAGCATGCGGGGGGGGGCACTCGTTGGCAACGGCACTGGCACAGGGCCCCTCATAGTACGGCGGTGTGTCTGACGGCGGGTGTGCACCCCCACCGTCAGAGACACTTGATTGTACTATGAGGGACCTTGTGCCAGTGCCGTTGCCAAACAGTGTGCCCACCCACCTGTCCAGGGCAACGGCACTCGCAAGGGTGCGTGCGCCAGGTGGTGACCCCGGCCCTGTGGGGGGAGGCAGCCCAGTTAGGGAGGTGGAAAAATTGGCATATGTTGATGTTGGACATTCAGCAGCTGCAAATGGAGTAATTGGAGAAGTCCGCGGAAGAGGAGGACAAAAGCAAGCCATTTTTCTGGCAACCTACGTGTCAGCAGGGGAGGGTGGGACAAAATCCTTTGAAACTCATGCATGGTTCATTTTAATGAAGGTTACATCATCAACATTTTGGGTCGACAGCCTGGTCCCGTTTTCTGTCAGGATTGATCCAGCAGCACGGAAGACTCGTTCAGATAACACACTAGCAGCAGGGCAAGCGAGCTCCTGTAAGGCATATTGTGCCAATTCAGGCCAGGTGTCAAGTTTACTGGCCCAATAGTCAAAGGGGAATGACCGGTGATGGAGAACATCGATATGGGAGGAGAAGTAGTTTGTTACCATAGTTGACAACTGCTGTCTCCTGTCACTTGCAATTGATTCTGTATTACCAGTCGTGTGAGCGGTACTTGAAAAATCTGTCCACAACATGGTCATGAAACCCCTGTGTCCAACGCCACTTCGGCTGTGTGCACCACGAACACCTCTTTCATGTTGCCCCCTACGGCTTGTTGGAAAAACATCACCGCCACTGTGTGCTGGGAATGCCTCAAACAAATGGTTTACCCGAGTTGCTTGTTTGTTAGCCAATATTAGCTCTAGGCTCTCCTGTGGCATGATGTTTTGTAATTTGCCTTTATAGCGTGGATCCAGGATGCTGGCCAACCAGTAGTCGTCATCGTTCATCATTTTGGCAATGCGGGGGTCCCTTTTTAGGATCTGCAAGGCATAATCAGACATGTGGGCCAATGTTCCAGGTGTCAATGATGCACTGCGAGTGCTGGGTGGAGGAGCACTTTCTGGCAAATCCACATCCCTCCAGTCACGCACAAACCCTGTACCAGACCTTGCCACGCCAACATTTTTTCTTGCCCCCTGAGAAGCCTCCTCCCCAAAATAATCATCCCCATCATCCTCCTCCTACTCCTCTTCTTCTTCCACCTCGTCCAGGAGACTTCTCTGAGCAGACAATGGCTGACTGTCATCAAGACTTCCCTCCTCCTCGGCTGCAGACGCCTGCTCCTTAATGTGCGTCAAAGTTTGCATGAGGAGACGCATAAGTGGGATGCTCATGCTTATGATGGCGTCATCTGCGCTTACCAGCAGTGTGCATTCCTCAAAACACTGAAGGACTTTACAGAGGTCTTTCAGCTTCGACCACTGCACACCAGACAACTCCATGTCTGCCTGCAAACTGCCTGCCCTTGTATCCTCCCACAAATGAATTACAGCCTGCCTCTGTTCGCACAGCCTCTGAACCATGTGCAGGGTGGAGTTCAACCTTGTTGCAATGTCGATTATTAGGCGGTGCTTGGGAAGGTGGAGCAATCGCTGCAGCTTCTGCATACGACTGGAGTGTACGGGCGACCGGCGGATGTGCGAGCACAGTCTTCGCACCTTATGGAGCAGGGGTGTTAACTCCGGATAATTAATAAGGAAGCACTACACCACCAGGTTCAAGGTGTGAGCCAGGCAAGGTATGTGTCTAAATTTTGAAAGGGCTATGGCTGCCACAAAATTCTGGCCGTTATCACTAACTACCTTGCCTGCCTCAAGATGTAGACTGCCCAGCCATGACTCAGTTTGTCGCTGCAAGTAGTCAGCCAGTACCTCCACGGTGTGTCTGTTGTCGCCCAAACACATCATCTTCAACACAGCCTGCGGATGCTTACCACTAGCTGTTCGATAGTGGGACACCTCGTGTGCAACACTGGCAGCTGCGGATGGAGTGCTCGTGCGACTGCGCTCTGTGGACGAGCTTTGGCTTCTGGAGGAGGAGGAGGAGGGTCGAACGCCTACAGCCAACTGTTTCCTATACCGTGGGCTAGGCAGCACTGTCCCACCGTCGCTGTCCCCTGTGGACCCTGCATCCACCACATTAACCCAGTATGCAGTGATGGACACGTAACGGCCCTGGCCATGCCTACTGGACCATGCATCTGTTGTGAGGTGCACCTTTGCACTCACTGATTGCTTGAGTGCATGGACAATGCGGTCTTTCACATGCACATGGAGGGTTGGGATGGCTTTTCGTGAAAAGAAGTGCCGACTGGGTAGGTCATAGTGTGGTACTGCCATGAGCTCGCGGAAAACTTTGCTTTCAACCAACCGGTAGAGCATTATCTCTAACGAGATTAGTTTTGCAATGTGGGCGTTCAAAGCCAGTGTACGCGGATGAGAGGATGAGTGCTTTCTTGTCCTACTCAGAGTCTCTGGTAGGGTGAGCTGGACTTGAGAGCTGCATATGGTGGAACTAGCGGTGGACATGGCGGACTGAGAGAGGGTTGGTGATGGTGATGGTGTTGCTGATGACCTAGATTCAGTCTTTCGTAGCAATAACATTGTGATTCCATGACTGCTTTGCCCTTGCGACGACACCTCGACATTTGCTGCTGGTGGTGGGCTTACAGTGGGGGAACCGATGTAGCGTTGCTGACTACCTTCATTCGGAGCAGGTGCACATGTGGTACGTGAGGTTTGGTAGTCCGTCCACGCTTGCAAGTGCATGGTGGTTAAATGTCTAAGCATGCAACTGGTATTCAAATTTCTCAGATTTTTCCCTCGGCTAAAGGTCTTTGCGCACTTCTTACAGATAACTTTTGCCTGAGCATTAGGATTTTGTTCAAAAAAGTGCCACACTGCACTCTTCCTACTATGGAAGACATTTTGAGACCTTGCACGCTGTGCTAATTTGACCGTCTGGCCAAGCTGTCCTGCAACTCTTTTAGTTTTTGTAACACGTTTTTGAACTGCTACAGTCCTGCCAGATAACAGCTATTGCGATGTCATTGCCTGCTGCGGATCCTCCTCCTCCTCTTCTGAGCTATTGGCAGCGGCACCCTATTCCCCCAATGGATGCCAATCTGGGTCAACAACTGGGTCATCCATCACCTCCTCTTCAATTTCATCTGCACCTTACTCTGTGTCACCGTGTAAGGTGGTATAGTATGCGGGAAGGGGCACCTGAGTTTCATCAGGGTCTGATTCTGCCTCAGCACACTGCGAGGACAATGTAGTGCTCTGTAGTGAATGTACCAGCAGAAAAATCTAGCAGTGGCTGTGCATCAGTGCACTCCATGTCAGATTCATCTTGGACTGGGGAATTCTCGATTTGACTTGCTAATCCAGGCATGGTATATGAAAAGAGCTCCATGGAGTAATCGGTAGTGTGGCCTGCCACATCCTTCACTTTTGTTAGGGGTGAAGGACACAAGGAAAGGTGTTGTTCCTGACCAGGAGCCTCCAATGACGACTCAGTGCTTTTATTTTTTGAAACTTCAGAAGAGTAGGCGAGAGAGCTGGAGGCTGTGTCAGCAATGTAAGCCAAAACTTGTTCCTGAAGCTCCGGCTTTAAAAGTGGTTTACCTACTCCCAGAAAAGAGAGCCTTCGAGGCCTTGTGGAGCCAGACGATGACGCAGGCTCAACACCTCCTGCCTTAGGTGCTATTGTGCTTTTGCCACTACCAACAGATGCAACCCCACCACCACCACCATCGGGACCAGCTGGCAACCCCCGCCCACTTCCATGGCGTCTTCCACCATACTTGCTCATTTTTGTGAAAATGTACCCAAAATACCACCAGCTATATGGTACTGTAAAACAAGGTAGAAGGTGTATCTACTATTGGTGAGAATTTGAATCTCACTAGAGATTTGAGGACGCTGAACTATTGTCTCAGGCCCAGTAGAGATTACACCTCAATGTAACAGGCTGAAGTTGGATGGTGAATGACAAGGTGGAGGGTGTCTATAGGATTGGTGAGATTTTGAATCTCACTATAGATTTGAGGACGCAGAACTATTGTCTCTGGCCCAGTAGAGATTACACCTCAATGTAACAGACTGAAATTGGATGGTGTATGACAAGGTGTAGGGTGTCTATAGGATTGGTGAGAATTTGAATCTCACTATAGATTTGAGGACGCTGAACTACTGTCTCAGGCCCAGTAGAGATTACACCTCAATGTAACAGGCTGAAATTGGATGGTGAAGACAAGGTGGAAGGTGTCTATAGGATTGGTGAGATTTTGAATCTCGCTATAGATTTGAGGACGCTGAACTATTGTCTCAGGCCCAGTAGAGATTACACCTCAATGTAGCAGGCTGAAATTGGATGGTGTATGATAAGGTGGAGGGTGTCTATAGAATTGGTGAGAATTTTGATCTCACTAGAGATTTGAGGACGCTGACAATGATGCTCTCAGTCCAAGTATGGACGCAGGCAGCCTAATAAGCAGGACTGCTGCACAGTGCACACACAAAAGGGTGGAAAAATGAACCCTTGGTAACTGTGCAGAAAAGAGGAAGAAAAGTATTTTTTCTCTTAAAAAAGCAGTTTGCACAGCAGTGTGCATACAGCAATGCAGCTATCAGGGAGCCTTATAAGGCAGCCTAATAACCAACAGAGCTGATGCACAAAAATAGAGCCTCCCCTGTCACTGCACACAAAGTGTTGTGTTGTAAGTGGAAATCGCTAACAGCAGAAGCAGTTTTTTGGTTCTTCTTCCCTGCCTAACCCTCTCCTTACAGAATCAGCAGCAGCAGCAGCTCTCCCTATGCTAAGATCGGCAGAAGTAAGATGGCGGTCGGCGTTCACACCCTTTTATAGGCCCTGTCACGCCACACAAAGCCAGCCAATCACTTGCATGCCCTTCTCAAAGATGGTGGTGACCGATGCCTATGTCATCACGTTGCCCACAGTGTGCGTCCTCCATCATGGGCTGAAAAAGGGCGCTGGAAGCATCTTTTGAAGCGTGACTTTGGCGCTCTGGTCGCCAACCTCGTGGCCGACCTCACGCTATGGTCGGGTTTCGTTTCATGAAACCCGACTTCAGCGAAAATCGGCGACTTTTGAATATGACCGACCCGTTTCGCTCAACTCTAGTAAACAACAATGCTCACCTAATGTCCATTTCATTAAAGCCCTGGTCTCCTGAAAAAAAAATAAAAAAACAACCATATCCCTCACCTGTCCGACATACTGTCCCATGCCGTAATCCATGCATGCGATAAATGGTTTTCAACCTGGACAGTACCAAGATGCCACTAGTTTGGTATCTCTGTATACATACTAAACTGGGAAATCATACTTTCCACTTAATTTTTACAGCACAAAACAAAAACAATCCCCTCCCCCCAAAAAAATAATCATGAAATTGCTGTTTTTTTTCCCCATAATTTCACTGCACTGTAATTCTGTTTCAAATTCTCGCGAAAAAACAAGTCCTGATATGGCTATGTGGATGGAAAAAAAAAAAGTTATGTCTCTTGGAAGAAAGGAAGGGGAAAAATGAAAGTGAGAAAAATGTAATGTTAGGAAGGAGCTAATACCTCTATTAGAGTGCAAAAGGGTAAATAACAGAGATTTTCCCACTTGGTTCTGGATTAATGGACTTCCTTCCAGCTCGTAGATGGCGGAATGTTAATCAAACATCCACATTTTGCTTAGATTTCTTCCCATCCCTTTCCTTGTGGTTACAGATGTTGTTGTCCATTTTATCGCCGCGGCTTACCACGCCGCAATGAACCCAATCTGAAGACATCGGTGCAGAATGACTGCGTTGTGTTCTGTGTTCGCGGCAATGATTTCCCAGAATGAACCTCTCCAGTAAAATATCTGCAAAGCATCCAGAAATAATTAGAGGACACTTACAGTTCTTTGGGGGTTTCGTAAAATACATTGTTCTATAAAACATCCAATTTACAGAGCATCTAAAAAACATTCTTCAGGGGGCTCTTAACACCGTCCAACGTTGTCCTGAAATAATAAAGCGACGCAATTTGTGGCGGATGTGTCGATAAATTACACCCCTAATGTGCTCTAAAATTACAATCTCCCAGATTAAACAACAAGATCCATCTGTCTCGGGTCCCTCTCCATGTGCTGCGCACATTTCATTGTCTGGGACTCATCCTTCTCCGCCTCAGCCCGTGACATTTACTGCCAAATCTTTCAGACTTTCGATATTCGAAAAACTTGCCTAACGGGACCGTGGTCAAAAATTGTCAGAAGATACGTGTGATAACGGCCTCTTTGAGGGCTTATTTAATCACATAATAATATAATCATTATTTTGATCGGTATTTTATAGGCCTCGTTTATCCAAAAAGTATTGGTCATAGCAACCAATCAAAGCTCACCTTTCATTCCATAAACAGCTCTTTGAAAATGAAAGCTGAGCACTAATTGGCTGCTATGGGGAACAAAGACAGCTTTTCCCCGTCTGTTTATTTTCTGTCTGTAAGGCCGAGTTTACTCGTGTGTATGTGTTCTTGGGTCAGTCATATCTGTAAATTGAGGACATTATTGAGCACATGGGAAGCTCTGTGAACTCACCGGCCTCGGCATGAATAAAACTAGCGTTCTGGCCTCTGAATAATGAAAGTGACTAGGGCGGCCATCTTGGAACTCTTATAAAAACCCAGCCACAGGCTGAGATTCATTTGGGACCGAGATTTTCACTATATATTGCAATAATGTGGTACTAGTGGTGTAATAAGTGATACTACTATAGCAATACATTAAGGCCTGGGTATATGTTTGGTCAGGCTGTCCATGTGTGCCTACTAATGTTAATAGAGTACTGAAATGCTTGAGTGTTCGGTACTCGAATTCAGCACGTTGGATGTTCAGAAATGCTCGACTCGAGTAGCGAGCATAATGGAAGTGAATGTCAAACTCAAGCATTTTTCCAGAGGACCGAAAAATTCTTTCTTTTAGATAATTGACTTACGGGGATCCAAGCACTTGAGCACCACGCGATACTCGGCATCACACGCTACTCTGATCGAGCACTCCGGTGTTCGATCGAGTATCTAGCAGTGCCGAGCATGCTCGCCCATCACAAGGGCCTACCTATTAGCAATTTTCCATATAGGCCTTAGGAAAAAAGCAAGTTTGGGCTCTGTTTTCTTAGCTGCATTCCGCACTTTATTCACCAGAGTCTCTATGGCTTTCCAGCGCTATTTTGTCCATGCAGGCATGAACCACATTGAGTAATAGGTTTGCCAGTTTTGGCCTAAACCATTTATGGGCTGCTCTACATCTCTGCTCAGATGTATAATAATTTGATATCCTTATTACTTTGAAGCAATATTTGGTAAGCAGGTTACATTGATTGTCTTTGACTTAGCAACCAGCACACCATCAACCAAGTTGCTCTATACTATAGTTTTGTCATATATTAATTGCTATCATAAGTCATTTTTTGTACTATACTTATACTGCAGTTTAGTCTACTTAGATCTTATTTTGATGGAGTACCCTTATACATTGATTTTGGGGAAGACCTTAATATATGGTCAGGCTCTTATTAGCTTTAGGCTTTTTAAATGTTTTTATATCTCTTTGTGGCTAAGTTGTATGTGTATTTGTTTATATCTTCTATAAATATTTGATAAGGTGACCCCTATTTTTGGGCACACCTTTTTTTTCCTCTTTTTTTGTCATATATTTATCCCTGTGGTAGATCTTTTGTGGTGCCCACCTTTACATGAATTTACAATATTATTATTATTATTACACCTACTACATATTGGGATAGGATTTTGGAGATGGGAACACCCCTTTAAAAGGAATCTGTCACCCTTTTTTTGGACTATGAGCTGCCGGCACCGACATCAGGGGCTTATCTACAGCATTCTGTAATGCTGTAGATAAGCCCCCGATGTAACCCGAAAGATAAGAAAAAAGAGTTATATTATACTCACCCCGGCGTCCGGTCCGTTGGGTGTTGCAGTCCGGTCTGGCGCCTCCCATCTTCATACATGCCGTTCCCTTCTTCCCTTCCTATCATGGCTCTGGTGCCTGCGCACTGCAGTATTCTGCTCTGCCCTCAACAGGGCAGAGCAGTGTGCCTACGCCGGAGCCACGACAGGAAGGGAAGAAGAGGACAGCATCGTATGAAGATGGGAGGTGCCGGACCGCAACACCCATCGGACCGGACCGCCCCCTGCTCCTTTTTCTTCTCTTTCAGGTTACATCGGGGGCTTATCTACAGCATTACAGAAGCCCCTGATGGCAGTGCCGGCAGCTGATAGTCCAAAAAATAGGTGACAGATTCCCTTTAAGTTCTTTACTCTCCTGTCCTGCCGTCATAGATCTCAGCCAGGTCCACTGCTTGCTTACTCCAGTGACAGTCTTTGCTTTTTGGATCTTTCAGCATATGCTGTGCATCATGCGGTCATTGTATGTCCTTATGTATGACCCTTATGTGACTGTGTTTGGCCTAGCAGGCACTAATAGATTTGAAAAGCAAAAATTTGCCGGATTCATAGGGAATGTGAATTTCTGGTGAAATTCATAAATAATTTGATTCCATATGCTAATCAGTATTTTAGGTTGTGATCACAATGGTTGTTTTTTTTGCAGCCTTCTTTTCTACCTGAAAAACAGAGGAATTTGTCAGAAAATCTCAGACAAAATTATACTTGTTTTTGGTGGTGCCACCAGACTAGGGATCTGCTTACCTTGCACTTTTAATTTAATGATGTGGCTCCAAACTAGGACACCACTTAGACCAATCATGTTCTCTATGCAGCCGGCAATGGTTTAGTCAAACTGGTTCATGTGCAATTAGGGATGCTTGAGACACCGTGACACTGATTCGTCTACTTCTGCTGGGTGCATTACAGTTTTCCATCATTTTACAGCAGAGATGCTCATTAGTTTGACTACAGGTTGAGGTGCCAAACTTTTAGCAAAAAGTGGTGAATTTAATAAGTTGATATTTCGAGGACTTGGCTTGACACACATTGCTGCTCGCCTATGGTATTCATTCCGACTGTCACCTCCTTCCGTCACTCTTCTCATACAATTTGTCATGTAACGATTATCAGTAAATCAGAGTCACATCTGCTGCACTGAAACAATAGTTAGACTCGGGGAGGCACAGGTGCTGTCTGTTGGCTGCCTCCTCCACAACGCACGTCTCACAGATCTGACAACGTTCCATGTTCCCATAATGACATGACAGGCAGGATCAAACGTACGGGTGGCATCCTCTGTCAGTGTAGAGAGCAAATTACATGTAAAGTGAATTGTAGAAATACATTATATGGAAAAAAGGGCCTGCTCAAGACAAGAAATGGCATCATACTCCCATCGTCTATAACATTAAAGCACCTGCCTAATATTGAGTAGTGCCCTTTGTGCTGCCAAAACAGCTCTGACGCATCGAGGCATGGACTCCACCTTTCCGAGGTAGCCGACCCCTGTACTAGACTATCAAGATCAAGTTTCCTACCTCAATTATAAATTTCCAAAAAAAGATGCAGCGCTTCATCTGATGCTCTGAGGGAGCATAGAACAGTATCATGGGCCTCCTGAGGAACTCCTATTATGGGAGGGAAACGCGTCGAGGCGAGGCGAGACTTAATCAGCATTGAGCGAAGTTTTCTTTAATCTGTTACATATTGGCTGATCTATTTTTCTCTTGGGTATAGTGCAATATGAGGGCAGTAAGCAATATGAGTTGTGGTGATATCTGATTATTCATATGGGAGCGGATGTGATAAGAATCAAACAGAGACCTTTGAAGTTAGTCTTTGTATCTATTATTACAACATTATGAGTGGGTCACTATTTGTGTATCAGTGACTATTGATAATGTCCAGCTCACCTACTATTCCCCATTTGCTTTAACCCTGTTGTTTGTTTTGGTTGCTTTCTGGGCTTTGGAGGGTTTTGGTCAGCAGTCCTTAAATCTATTTTGTCCTAAAGGCCCTGTCCTATCCCCTTAGATTGTGATTTTGGAGTTAGGGTGGTATCATAAGGGTCATTAAGGGACAGCCGACGCGGAGCGCGGGCACCAGTACAATCTAGGGTAAAAGAGCTCCGCTGTTAGGCAGGGACGTTTCTAAATAGGGATTCTTAGATTTTCCCTCCTGTTCATTTCCCATTTCCCATTAAGTAATTTTTTCTTTTGGCTACTGCTTGTACTCCCTCTTTTGGTTTAAATTTGTGGTGGTTTGTGGTTACGGTTGCTCAATCTGGACTGCCTTATTTAATGAACCAGGCACCCCAGCCATTAAGTTTTTTGTTCCTCTTTATCGGTCATCCTGAGAATAGGAATTAATAGGGTGAGTAGGGATAGCCACCATGGAGCGGGGGAACCATTTGCGTTCCAAGAGGGTGTCAAACTCCGCTGTTAGGTAGGGGTGATTTATAGGGCTCTACAGGGATATACAGATTATCTATCACCTACCCTGTGCAGAGGCTTTATTACGTATTTTTTCAATTGTGTTGGATTGTGACAGAATTTGATCAGCATTTAGTTGCCTGTTTTTTTCTAGATGTTTCATGGTTTTTAATAATCGAAAATAAAGTATCTTTTAAAATTACTTTTTTGTTTATGAGCCGTCACATAACTAATTTACATTTCTAAAAAAAAAAAAATTTTCAACTAAGCTGAAGAACAGCTGAGATTTGAATCTATTGGACGAGAGCGCCCTGACAGGGCAGTCACCTCTATAGCCTTAAAGACACAGGCCTAGCCGTCCAGTGCCTGAGGTCCACAGATGACATCACTGCAGAACACAGCAGTGCAGATCACAGCTGCACAGTTCACAGCAGCGAGGAACATAGCAGTGCAGATGACTACACTACAGATGGTAGTGAGACAGTTGGCAGCGGTACGGCAGCATGGATCGCTCATTATGAGGCAGCTTGCTACATGGGCAGATGCCTTTTTGTCTGGGACAAAACATACAGGGGAACTCCCAAAAATGGTGAAGCTGGACAGAGACGATGCCGTGATGCTGAACAGGACGGGACGTGCCGGAGATATGCTGAAGAAAGTGAGAGCATAGGGAAAGTGACAGAATTGTGCACTGTGAAATCTGAGGTAACTGCTGTAAAGAAAATGTGCTGTGTACAAAAATGAGTAAAGCTGTTATTGTTGAAGTTGAATGGGACTGTGACTCTGTTTGTTCCAAATCGTCTGATGAGAACGTGCAGCGCATTACAGAAAGCCCTGAGAAGAATGGAGCTACAGGTATGCTGACAGGAAGCTGTCATGTCTATGTCAGGGGACGCCAGGATACCGTTGCCCCGGAGTCCTCGGCCATGACTACAGTCCTGGCCGACCCTTACAACTCTCTGTTATGGACTTGCTTTTAAGATGACTTAATCAAATAACATCATTGAACTGTTGATTGTCCAGCACTGGTCCACTTACTTCTACTTACTACAGCTAACGAAGAGTAAAATATCACTGGGCGAGAAAAGCAAATATTAGTTTCACGATTAACTTAACTTTATTTATTTGTGCATGAGGAGGATCAGACTTTTTAGAGAATTCCAGAACTAGTAAATTTGGTTTTCCTGGATGGTCTTGAGAAGTTACCTCACCACCACTTTTTGGGGGAAATTGGTCACTTTCCTTTCCTCATCCTTTTGTATATAACATTTTTCACAGTAGCAGTAGCCAACAGGGAGAACGGGAAAAGCATTCATTGTAAAGAGAATATTTATACCATCTTGTAATCGTATGCATTCTGTCACCCGGTCACTAGAGGTTCAGATCTCTCAAGAAGATGAACTCTCTTGTTTTAGAGGGAAATTATTTAATATTTATCTGTAGATTATATGACATGAAAAGAGAAGCCGTACGGGGCCCCTGGCCTCACCGGGAGGCTGACATGACAGGGTCTAGTGGGAATAGGGTGAGCGTCTAGGATCTGGGTTGGTTTAGGGGTTAATAACTTGAGGAGGTGTGGCTTTGGGGTTCTGTGGGTCTAGATGAGAGGAGGGGTTAAATCAGGGAGGGAGTAGGACTGGGGGGTTAGAGGGCCGGTATATAGGGTCTGGCCATCTTAGATTGGGAGCCATTTTAGGTACCCCGGCTACTAAGGAAGTAGCTGTAGGGTTACCTGATACGATAGATGTGGAGGCCTTGCTCCAGCGCTTGAGAGACGCGGTGGGCATGCAGGGTACAGGTTGGCTGCAGGCTTCGGTGGATAGCCTGCTACAGGGGTCTGTGACGGAGCTTCCCAGGCTCCTGATGGTGGACGCCGGTCACGGAGGTCTCGGCCCCTGGAGCGCTTAAGTCCCAAGGTCACTCCCCGGGCCCGGCGCCGTGTTAGGAGCCCCTCCGGGGACCTTCCGGCAGATAGCGTGGGACGCAGGTTTGTGACCCGAGTGCAGAGTGCCGGGAGGAATCCAATTGGTCGGCGGGGCCTACAGCGGGGGAGGAGTCGGCCTCCTTCTCGGCAGCTGCGGGATGCCGGGGATTATCGGGAGCAGGAGCGGCAGGCGCCTGTATCAGAGCAGGACCTGCTCAGCGTGGCAGAGGCAGAGAAGCAAGGGGGCGGGGGCCTCACCGTGGGGTCCCTCAGCGGGAAGCAGCGGGCAGTCACAGTCGGTGTCTGGCCCAGGCACGGACGCTCTGCAACCGGCAGTGCAGGAGGTATTGTCACTGCCCAGCGGTGGTCAGGGACTTCTGTAACCATGGGATCTGTCGTGAGGAGGCGGGCAGCAGGCAGCTGCCTCGGTCTGCAACCTTTCCAGCCTGTCAGCAGGGAGCGCAGGCACATACTTGCATGGGCAGCCGGACGCTGGCCTGTCACAACCATCCGCAGCATCGTCAGCAGCTCCAAGGGTCCCTGGCTTTGCAGTCGATACGGCTTTGGTGGATAGCCGGCTGCTGTTTGGTTGGGGAGATTCAGGAGCTACAGGATCATCGCAAATCATTCTTTTCCTTTTAACCCCTGTGTAGCTTCCCCTGAGTCTGGAGGGCAGGACGGGTTTTACGGGGGTGCTGGGTTAATTTTGCACAGTTTGAGGGATTTAGCTATGATGTGGGGATCCGGGGGAGGCAGCAAGGAGGACCATCGCCTTTAGTGGCATGGTTATGGGGTCTCAGTAGTACAGCATCGGGACCTATGGGTTTATCGGGTAGTTTAGGGAATGCGTGTAAAGGCATGCCGGTGGCTTCTGGGGCCAGTAGTGAGGCAGCTGTGAGTGGTTTGCAGGCTGAAGAGCCATTGATGGTTGCAGGGTCTGGAAGTGAGAAAGATAGGGAATCTGAGGTACGCTTGGATAACGCAGCTAAAGGGGAAGTTTATGTGTGTTTTGAGGGTCCATTGTGGGCTCACTTAAAGCAGGAGACGAGAGAAAAAATATGGAAAGGGGAATACATCGAGATATTTTCGATATTACCGCTCGAACGTTTCAATTTGGATAGACCTAGGAGGGATGATTTTAAAAAAAGAGGATGAGGAAAGGATGAGGTATCGCTTCATACACAGAACCTTCCCTAATTGGTTGCAACCTTTTGCGATTTTAGCGAGTGTTATTGGGGAAAAGGCCCCTGAGAATTGTTCGGGCCTTTTTTGTTATATGGATGCGATAGGTGAAGCTTACCAGGTTTATCGGGGTCAGGGTTGGCTACGTTATGACGAACAATTTCGCCAGCGTAAGGCGGTTCGTCCAAACATTCGGTGGGATCACAAGGATATCGCTCTCTGGATGAAGGTAATGGTTCCATCTCGGTTAGGGCCGGGGAGTCAGCTCTTTCAGGGGGGCACCGGGGGCTTCGGGCAGTCAGGGCACTCGGTGGCTATGCAGAATGGGCTGTGCTTTGCATTTAACGAGGGGACATGTAAATTTGAGAGTAAATGCAAGTTTAAGCACGACTGCGCAACCTGCAGGGGCTCTCACGGTGCAGCAAAATGTTTTAAGGGTAGCAGATCAAAAGGGGGCGACAACGTTGAAAAAAGGGGAGACGCCGGTTCGGCTGGACGCGATGGCGAGTTTCCTAAGTAGGTACCCGGATACTGCTGCTGCAGTTTTGTTGTATGAAGGTTTCAGGGATGGTTTTAAGATCCCTTTTGTTGATCAGGAAGTACGTTTAAGTACAAAAAATTTAAAGTCGGCTTTACAATATCCGGAGGTGGTTTCTGACAAGTTAGGAAAAGAAGTTAGTTTGGGCAGGATGGCGGGTCCGTTTGCTATAGTCCCTCTTAGTAACTTGAGAGTATCACCGATTGGTGTGGTGCCTAAGAAAGAGCCCAATAAGTTTAGGCTTATTAATCACTTGTCTTTTCCCAAAGGGTCTTCGGTTAATGATGGGATAGATCCACGTTTGTGCTCGGTGTTGTACATGTCGTTTGATGCGGCCATGGACTGGGTACGGTTGTGTTGAAAAGTAGCTTTGTTGGCAAAGACGGATATTAAGGCGGCGTTTCGTTTGTTACCAGTTCACCCTGATAGTTTGCATTTACTGGGTTGTTTTTGGGATGGCGGTTTTTTCGTGGATAGCTGTCTGCCCATGGGCTGTTCGCTTTCCTGTGCAAATTTTGAAACTTTCAGTACGTTTTTAGAGTGGGTGGTTAAGGATGTATCAGGTTTGAGTTCTTGCATTCATTATCTCAATGATTTTTTGTTTGTTGGTCCTGCTAATGCGTCGGATTGTTCAATTTTGTTGCATACTATGGAAAGTGTGTCAAAAAGGTTTGGGGTTCCACTGGTGGCCGAGAAAACCGTCGGGCCATTGTCAGCGTTAAGTTTTTTGGGCATCGAAATCGATACTGTGGCTATGGAGTGCAAGTTACCCTCTGATAAATTACTTGCGTTGTGGGAGGAAGTGTTGAGGGCCCACAGATCTCGGAAAATTTTGTTACAAAATCTGCAGTCGCTGCTGGGCAAACTGAATTTTGCCTGCAGGATAATGCCGATGGGCCGTGCTTTCTGTACACGGCTATCTCTGGCAACAGTGGGGGTGAAATCCCCTGTTCATTTTATCAGACTTAAGAAAGAATTGAAAAATGATTTAAAGGTATGGTCTCGTTTTCTCGAAGAGTACAACGGCAGATCTATTTGGATTCAGCCGTTAACAGATGCTGAGGTGTTGGGCTTTCTGATTGACAGTGATGCAAGGCGAAGTTTTTGTTTGTACTTTCGTGGGAAGTGGATGGTGGCGAATTGGCCTCGTGCTTGGATCGAAATGGGCTTGATGGCAAACCAGATTTTGGTTCACTTATTTCCGATTGTGACGGCTTTGGCTTTGTGGGGCGAGGAATTTAAAAATACGAAGATTCGTTTTTCTTGTGATCAGTTAGGAGTGGTGGCAGCGATAAATTCCTTGTCTGCTGATTCTCCGGTAGTGGTAAAAGTGTCACAGCATTTGGTATTTGTGGGTTTGTCGTTTAATCTATGGATCGTCGCTGAGGTTAAGACAGTTCTACGTAACCTGATCATTGATGCTCTTTCTCTTTCACATTGGGATTGATTTCGGGAGCTGGCACCTCACGTGGAACCGGTGAGCCGGAAATGCCCAATAGACTTATGGAACCTTCCTTGCGGGCAGTGAGGGAATTGCTTTCTAGGTCATTGGAAACAATACGGGAAGGCGTGGAGCATGTGGGAGAGTTGGGGGTCATCTTTTGGAAGACGAGAGTAAGTTAGTTTTGCTGGTGGGTCATTGCTGGGAGTCCGGTTGGTCGGTGTCTATGGTGAACAAATTTATGGCGGGCCTGGATTTCATTTTTAAGTCAAGGGGCTTGAAAGATGTGATGAAATCTTTTTTGGTGCTCTAGGTGTTAAGGGGCTGGAGGAAGGGTTGGAAGTCGGCTGACACTAGGAGACCGGTTTCGTATGAGATTTTGATGATTATTGGTCGACATTTATCGCAAGTGTGTTATTCAAATTAGTAAGTGGAATTGTTTAAAGCGGCATTTGCTCTGGTGTTTTTTGGGGCCTTTCGCTTGGGGGAATTGATCAGTCCGTCCAGGGACAGAAAGGGGGGAGTTTTGAGGGAAGACGTGGATGTGTTTGCGGATTGAATGGTGGTGTTTCTCCATTCCTCAAAGACAGATGTAATGGGGAAAGGTTGTAAGGTAGTTTTGTTTGAAGTTCCCGGTTCACCTTTGTGTCCAGTGGCTTGTGTGAGGAACTTTATGGTACTGGTGGGGATCCTGCCGACTTCAACTCAAAAATATTTCACGGATCCGTACATTCCTCAACCAAGAATCTGCAAAAACCCTAGTCCATGCCCTCATCATCTCCCGCCTTAACTACTGCAACCTCCTGCTCTGTGGCCTCCCCTCTAACACTCTTACACCCCTCCAATCTATTCTTAACTCTGCTGCCCGACTAATCCACCTGTCACCCCGCTATTCCCCGGCCTGTCCCCTCTGTCAATCCCTGCACTGGCTCCCCATTACCCAAAGACTCCAGTTCAAAACCCTAACCATGACATACAAAGCCATCCACAACCTGAGTCCTCCTTACATCTGTGACCTAGTCTCCCGGTACTTACCTGCACGAAACCTCCGATCCTCACAAGATCTCCTTCTGTACTTCCCTCTTATCTCCTCTTCCCACAATCGCATACAAGATTTCTCCCACGCATCCCCTCTACTCTGGAACTCTCTACCACAACATATCAGATTCTCGCCTACCATGGAAACCTTCAAAAAGAACTTGAAGACCTACCTCTTCCGACAAGCCTACAACTTGCAGTAACCACCGATCCACCAAACCGCTGCACGACCAGCTCTACCCTCGCCTACTGTGTCCTCACCCATCCCGTTGTAGATTGTGAGCCCTCGCGGGCAGGGTCCTCTCTCATCCTGTACCAGTCGTGACTTGTATTGTTTAAGATTACTGTACTTGTATGTATTATGTATACCCCTCCTCACATGTAAAGCGCCATGGAATAAATGGCGCTCTAATAATAAATAATAATAATAATAATAGTAATAATAATAATAATAATAATTCTACAGGATCCTTTGTTAGTTCATGCTGATGGTTTGTTTTTGTCTCGTTTCCAATTTGTGACAATATTTCAGCGCTGTTTGCAGTTGGAGGGCATATCGGCAATGGACTACAGTGGACACTCATATCGAATTGGGGCAGCTACGGAGGCAGCAAGGTTAGGCCTAGGTGAAGAGGTGGTTAAGAGGATTGGGCGGTGGGAATCAGTGAGATTTCGGTCTTATGTGCTTCCAAATCTGGTATAGAGTGGTGGCGTTGGTAATTTTGTCTGGTTGGCTTTTAAAAGTGTTGGCGTTTTGTGCTTTATTCCAGGGCTCGGTCGGCCTCTCGTTTGGATAATGGGCCATTCGTATGTTTTCTGGGCAGCTATTCGTGCAGCGGTTCATCCGGATGGGCGTCAATTAGGCTTCCCTCGCGAGGCAGCGGTTTTGTATTGGATCGGAAAAAGGGGGATGGTGTGGAGGCAGTTTTTACCAGAATTTCATCGTTTTGTCTGTTTGGATCGCGTGCCTGATGTTGTCGTCATTCATTTGAGTGGGAATAACCTGGGATCGAGGTCATGTAGGAAGTTGATTAAGGATATAAAATTTGATATGTTGAGGTTATGGGCGGAGTTTCCAAAAGTGGTGGTAATATGGTCTGACATGGTTTTTAGAAAAGTATGGAGGGGAGCTCGGTCAGTGGAAGGGGTGAACAGAGCAAGGATAAAGGTAAATCGAGCCATTTCTCGCTTCATGGCGAGGAATGGGGCCGTGGTGGTTCGTCACTCAGATTTGGAGTCAGGCGAGGGAAGTTTCTGGAGATCAGATGGGGTGCATCTGAATGCGGTGGGTACGGACATGTGGTGTCTCAACATTCAAAATGGCATTGAAATCAGTTTGAAGGTGTGGGGGGACATAAATGTTTAAGTGGTCAGAACATTTATGTTGGTGGCGTGGGGGGAGGTCCTCGAAGTCGGTCGATCTTTGGAATGGTGAATTGGTGGAGGGGATCTTAACAGGTCCTGGACTCCCTATGGCGGAATTTAAGTGGGCGGGGTGAATTAATCCCGTGGAATGGATAATCAGGGGACCCGTGATGGGTTCGGTTTGGCAGGGTTGATTATGGTATGCCTCAGAGCTGGTGATGAGCAGCTGGGGGTACGACTCAATCTGGGGCCAAAGTGGATTTTTCTGAGAATTGGTGGCTTTAAAACTTTGGGGCTTCAAGGACCACCTCCTATGGTAAAAATGTTTGGCTTTAAAATGTTAAATAAAATGTTTGTAATATTTGTTAATAAAAGGCTGCTGTGGCCATTAAATCCATTAGATGTCTAGTGTATTTAATGGGGGGGAGGTGTTTGTTCATAATAACTGGTGGTGGCGATCATTGAGGGGAACTACGGGCTTGTTTCAAGCTCACTTGAATCACGAGTACCCTCATGTCATGGACTCTTCAAATATCTGTCAGCGAAAGCCACAGCAATTTATAGGTGGTGGATCATACTTACAAGTACATGCATTTGGGCCCATGATCTGCCACAATAATTGCCCTCTAAGGTTCTGTGGAACACAACTGTATTTGAAGGTGCCTTTGGAGCCAAAAACTCATCTGTCTAACTAAATATGATATCGAGATTTGAATCTCATCCATAACAATCCCTTTCAGTTTGGAGCTGCCAAGACAATCATGACAATTGACTACTGCTGTTCCAGCAGGTGATCGCTGCTGTTGAACTGAAATAAATTAACCTTTTCATGATATTCTAATTTTGTGAGACGCACCTTTATGTAGAAACATGAAATGTCTTTTCCCTGCACGAGTCATCATAAAAACTACTATTCTATATCACTGCAAAGTCCCTAGCAGCCCAGCTCCACTCCTCTCTTCAAATCCTGACCCAGATGCTGCACCTCCTCCCACCCTGCCAGGGACTTTGCAGTTCTAATCATGACTCAAGACAGGGATAAGAGACTTCCTGTTTATACATATAGCTTTGAAGGAATCAGCTAGTCTGTTTTGAATGTCATAAACCTAATGAAAAAGAAAAGATGTATCTGGGTAGAAAGGTAAAATGAGAAATTGTAATTACACAGTGCTATATAATATGATGATAACTGCAATATATTAAGAGGATAAAAACTTTGATGGGAGAGATTCTTTAATATGTATTTTTTATATGTCCTTGTCTTACTGTGTATCATGAGAGTGATAAAGTTTAGGATCAATTAATAGTGGGGGAGTCCCTGGTCCTCATTATGGTCTTTGGAAGGAATAAGTCATGTGCCATCCCTTGTATTGACCACACATATATTTATACATGTAAATTAGATCTCCTCTGAGGCATCTTTTTTCTAAGATAAACAAGCCCAACTTTTCCAACCTTTCAACATATGAGAGGTCTTCCATTCTTTGTATTAATCTAGTCGCCTGCCTTTCAACTGATTCTAACTACTGAATGTTTTTTTTTTTTTAAATCTGGAACCCCAAACTGGATCCTATATTCTACATGAGGCCTCACGAGTGATCTATAAAGGGGTAACAATAAGTTTGCATCACGGGATTTTCTCTCTTTTTATACAGCCTAAAATTTTGTTTGCTTTTGCAGCTGCTGCTTGACATTGAGTGCTGCTGTCAGCTAACATGTAACCGGAATCCTCCGTCCGTCTCCTGTTCTATAATTCCCGAGTATATTCCCATCTAATGTATATGCAGCTATAGGATTACTCCTTCCTAGATGCATTGCTCTACATTTATCTACATTAAACCTCATTTGCGAAGTGTTTGCCCATTCAGACATCTTATTCAGATCATTTTGCAATATTGTAATGTCAAAGTCAAATTTTAATATTCTACATAGTTTGGTGTCGTCAGCAAAGACTGACACTTTTCTCTCAATCTCATCCACTAGGTCAATAGTAAAGAGGTTAAAGAAAATCGGTCCCAGTACACTTCCCTGTGGTTCCCACTGCTCCCAGTACAGATCCCTGCGATTCTCACTGCTCCCAATTCAGATCCCTGTGGTGCCCACTGCTCCCAGTACAGATCCCTGTGGTTCCCACTGCTCCCAGTAGAGATCCCTGCAGTACCCTACTGCTCCCAGTACAGATCCCTGTGGTGCCCTCTGCTCCCAGTACAGATCCCTGCAGTACCCTACTGCTCCCAGTACAGATCCCTGTGGTGCCCTCTGCTCCCAGTACAGATCCCTGCAGTGCCCACTGCTCCCAGTACAGATCCCTGTGGTTTCCACTGCTTCTAGTACAGATCTTTGTGGTTCCCACTGCTCCCAGTACTGATCCTTGTGGTTCCTATTGCTCCCAATACAGATCCTTGTGGTTCCCACTGCTCCCAGTACAAATCACTGCAGTCCACCACTGCTCACAGTACAGATCCCTGAGGTCCTCACTGCTGACTATATCCCCTTTTTAGAGAATGTACCATTTACGACGACTCTTTGTTTCCTGTCATTTAGCCAATTCCTTACTCATTTGCATATAGTTTCCCCCAGTCCTTGCCTCTGGAGCTTCAGTATAAGGCTGTTATGTGGAACAGGATCATATGCCTTTGTAAAGTCCAGATAACTCACATCAGCCGCATTACCTACATCCAGATTTGCACTCACCTCCTCATAGAAACTCAACATGTTAGTTAGACACAACTTATTCTTCATGAATCCGTGCTGGTTGTCAGTTATTATATTATTCTCTGCAATATATTTCTGCAGATCATCTCTTATGATGCCCTCAAAAACTCTGCACACTACTGATGTCAGGCTTACCAGTACGGTAGTTGCCTGCATCCACCTTCTTACCTTTCTTATATATTGGTACCACGTGAGCCATCCCTCAAGCCTGTGGCACCAATCCTGTTAAAAGAGAGTCTAAGAATATAAGATACAGAGATATGTAAATTACTGAGCTCAATTCCCTCAGTATCCATGGATGAATGCCATCTGGGCAGGGGGATTTGTCAAAGTTTAATTTGCTCCGATGCAGGCATATTTTTTCTTGTGTTAAACTAACTATATGAGGTGGTGAAATTTGATTTTTGCCTTGTGGAATTATCCCTGGAACAGTCTGTTCATTGGAGAACAGTGTCTTTTCTTTGTCCTTTTTAATTATCTTGTCATTATCATCTTTTAAGGGGCCTATACCATCTTTTTTTTCTTTTTGGCATTGATGTATTTATACATTTTGGGGGGATTTATTTTAATGTTGCTGGCTATTTGTTCTGTAGATAACTTTGCTAGCTTGATTTCTTACCTAACTAGACCTTTATTCTCCTGAAATGCTATTTCTGTATTCTTGGCCTTCAACAATTTGAATGCCCTTTATTTTAGCTTTATTAAACTTTGTATTGTCTTATTTATCCATCATGGTTCCTTTTTATCCCTGGACATTTTATTACCAGAGGGTAATATTTTTCTACAGGATTCTAGAAGTACAGTGGGTACGAAAAGTATTCAGACCCCTTTTCACTCTTTGTTTCATTTCAGCCATTTGGTAAATTCAAAAAAGTTCATTTTTTTTATCATTAATGTACTCTCTGCACCCCATCTTGACTGAAAAAAAACAGAAATGTAGATATTTTTGCAAATTTATTAAAAAAGAAAAACTGAAAAATCACATGGTCATAAGTATTCAGATCCTTTGCTCAGACACTCATATTTAAGACACATGCTGTCCATTTCCTTGTGATCCTCCTTGAGATGGTTCTACTCCTTCATTGGAGTCCAGCTGTGTTTAATTAAACTGATAGGACTTGATTTGTAAAGGCACACACCTGTCTATATAAGACCTCACAGCTCACAGTGCATGTCAGACCAAATGAGAATCATAGGGTCAAAGGAACTGGCCAAGGTGCTCAGAGACAGAGTTTTGGCAAGGCACACTTCTGGCTAAGGTTACAAAATAATTTCTGCAGTACTCAAGGTTCCTAAGAGCACAGTGGCCTCTATAATCCTTATATGGAAGAAGTTTGGGACAACCAGAAGTCCTCCTAGACCTGAGCAATCGTGGGAGAAGAGCCTTCGTGAGAGAGGTAAAGAAGAACCACAAGATCACTGTGGCTGAGCTCCACAAAGTCAACTATCACTGCAGCCCTCCACCAGTTGGGCTTTTATGACATATGAAAGCCCGCATAGAGTTTGCTAAAAAACACATGAAGGACTCCCAGACTATAAGAAATAAGATTCTTTGGTCTGATGAGACAAAGATAGAACTTTTTGGTGATAATTCTAAGCGGTATGTGTGGAGAAAACCAGGCACTGCTTATCACCTGCCCAATACAATCCCAACAGTGAAACGTGGTGGCAGCATCATACTATGGGGGTGTTTTTCAGCTGCAGGGACAGGACGACTGGTTGCCATTGAAGGAATCATGAATGCGGCCAAGTACAGAGGTATCCTGGATGAACACCTCTTTCAGAGTGCCCTGGACCTCAGACTTGGCCGAAGGTTCACCTTTCCAACAACACAATGACCCTAAGCACACAGCTAAAATAACAAAGGCGTGGCTTCAGAACAACTCTGCGACCATTCTTGATTGGTCCAGCCAGAGTCCTGACCTTAACCCAATTGAGCATCTGTGGAGAGACCTGAAAATGGCTGTCCACCAATGTTCACCATCCAACCTGAGGGAACTGGAGAGGATCTACAAGGAAGAATGGCAGAGGATCCCCAAATCCAGGTGAGAAAAACTTGTTGCATCATTCCCAAGAAGACTCATGGCTGTACTAGCTCAAAAGGTGCTTCTACTCAACACTGAGCAAAGGGTCTGAATACTTATGACCATCTGATATTTCAGTTTTTATTTTTTAATAAATTTACAAAAATGTCTACATTTCTGTTTTTTTCACTCAAAATGGGGTGCAGAGTGTACAGTAATGAGAAAAAAAACCTTTTTTGAATTAACCCAATGACTAATGAAAAAAGAGTGAAAAATTTAAATGGGTATGAAAACTTTCCGTACCCACTGTATATCCTTAAACACGCCCCCTTTATGGTCGGTATCCCCAGTTACCATGAGAGGGTCCCAGTCTACACGATTAAGTTCTTCCCTTAATCTGTTAAAATCAGCTTTCTTAAAGCTCTTGGTTTTTGCATTTCCCCTTTTGAATGTTTGATTGAAAATTTTCCTGAAACTTACCATATTATGGTCACTGCTTCCTAAATGCTCCCTATAACCTGTAGATCTGACATTTTATCTGGTTTATTAGACCATATCCAACAGATTACCTCACCTGGTTGGTTCATCTACAAGCTAATAGAGGTAATTATCCTGAACTGTGGAGAAGAACTTGCAGCTTTTAGCACAACCAGGAGAAATCCCCCATAATAAGGACCATATTATTATTTGCTGCCTTTCTAATTTGTTGCAGCATTTCCTCCTCTACCTGTTCCTCTATATTAGGAGGCTTGTAAACTCCAATTAGCAGCTTTCCATTATTACCAGCCCCACGTACATTTACCCATACTGACTCTACATTGTCACATTTCCCTCCTAATGTCATCATTGAGCCTTTCTCTCTTTCCTTTGCTTTCTTAATGTAGTGTAACCCTGTATACTTGTCATCCGGTCATGGCTTTCATCCACCCAGGTTTCTGTAGTGCCCACCACATCGTATTCTGTGGCTGACATAAGAGTCTCCTGTTCATTCATTTTGTTTGCTAGACTTCTTGCCTTTGCCAGTAGACATTTAATACTATTAGCACATGTATTACTCCTTCTCACCTTCCTATGTTTCCTGCATGTCCCATCCCCCCTAAACCTTCATTGACCCCTACAGTCTCACTCTCTCTGCCTACTCTATTTATCCCCTTTTAATCACATCTACCCCCCAGATCCTAGTTTAAAAGCTCCTCCAACTGTCTGACCAAGCACAGCTGTACCCTCATCACTGAGGTGCAGCACGTCCCTACCGTCGAGCCTGCCACGAGAAGTGGTGAGTTCTCCTTCAATGGAAGTCTTCAAACAGAGGCTGGACAGACATCTGACTGGGATGATTTAGCGAATCCTGCTTTGAGCAGGGGGTTGGACCAGATGGCCCAGGAGGTCCCTTCCAACTCTACGATTCTATGATTCTATGAGCCTGTAGTCGGCCCAGTTCTCCATGAACCCAAACCCTTCCTTCCTGCGCCAAAGTCTAAGCCACTTATTTATCTCCCTAAGCTCCCGCTGTCTTTCTTGTAAAAATAACAAAATAAATTAAGTAAATAAAATACATAAAAATATATAAAAATGAAAATAGTTAATTAGTTAATTAATGAATTAAAATAATACATTATTAATGTCGTATGTACTATTTTAAGATGAATTAATTATTTGCCTTTGTATAGTTGTTGCAATGCAAGGAAAAAAAAAAAAAGCATCTTGTATTGTCCCGGCCATATCCTTCTGCAAATTCTTGTAAGGTTGCATTTCTTAGCATTAAATGCAGAGGTTCATAATAGAAAAATGCAAATGAGCCATCTCTATTGTGTCTGTTTATGTCCCTTTTGCTGCATAAATCCACCCTCCTGCTCCTCTTCCCTCCGTACGTGATCGCTCTATTAGCTTATATAAAGAAGCTCCTTACACATTTTCTGAATTAATATATGAGATATCTTTTGTCATTCTGCTTTCCCAGCTTAGAATTTTCAAGTGTTATTCAATACACCATGGCTATGAGATAAATGTTTAAAATGGCTAAAAGGGGATTATATGGCTGAGCGCTTTTTACTGCATTGAAGCGCCAATAGATCACCGTAAGTGGATGTATGTCGTTTACGTGCTAAGGCTTCTGTAGCATTGAACCCTCCAAAATCCTTTGTAATAACCCTTTTTTTTTTTTTTATAAAGGACCATCAGGATTCCTATGAATTACAACTCACTGCAATGAACATACGGTAACCGGTCCTACGCCCCTTATCTAAAAAACAGCTCCCCACAGCTAAACATTCTAGAAAATGAACATGGGATGGAACTGCCGGTATTAAAACAATAATGCAATAAACTGATTAGCAGAAATGATTCCGCCCCCGTAAAAGTCTCAGTATATTACGCCGTAATACGTTCATGACGCTTTAGATAAGGAGGGAGAACCATAAAATACCGCGGCTCTCATTTACTTGGAATTACAAGCGCTGCGTATATCGTTTCGCCTATGGATGGAAAGATTTCTTATTGCTTTGCCTTTTCATCTGGGCCACGGAAAAGAAAGTCAGCGCGTAAACAATAGAAAGAGGCTTTTTAGTAAGTTAGGTCTGGAGCATTTCAATTTCATTTTACTGCCTTACATAGCAAGCTGATGGGGCAGTAAAGGAAAGGAGCACGACTCTCTTGTTGTGGAGCGCGTCTCCATTGATAATGTTTCATTGAATCTTGTTCCTTTAAAGTGGATCTGTCACCGGATTTTGCAATACTAAGGGCATACAGTGCATTATTAAACAGATCTCCTAGAGCTGATGAGGCTGGTGTACTTACTGTGAAAAAATCTATGTGAAAATGGCTGTTAGATTCTTTTTGAAAGTTTAACCTCAATTTCCACTCACTTAACCTGATTGACAGCTCCTCAGTGTCCCTCCTCCCTGCTGCTGCTGAATCTCCACCCACCTAGCCTGATGTGTCTTTGCTCCTTTCTGCTTTATCTCTAGGCATGTAGCCTGATTGATGACTCCTCGGTGTCTCTCTTTACTACTGCTGCTGCTGAATCTCCTCCAACCTAGCCTGATTGACTATTTCTCAGTCCTTCTGCCCCTTGTTGTGGAATCTCCAATCATCTAACCAGATTGACATTTCATCAGTGTCCCTTTCTCTGCTGCTGCTGAATTTCTGCCAACCTAGCTTAATTGACTTCGCTTTTGTGTCCCACCCCTGGTCCTTCCTCCATGCTGCTGCTACTGAATCCCTACCCACCTGGCCTGATTGACATCTCCTCAGTGCCCATCCTCCATGCTGCTGCTACTGAATCCTTACCCACCTGGCCTGATTCACAGCTCATCAGTGCCCTTCCTCCATGCTGCTGATACTGAATCCCTACCCACCTGGCCTGATTGACATCTCCTCAGTGCCCATCCTCCATGCTGCTGATACTGAATCCTTACCCACCTGGCCTGATTCACAGCTCATCAGTGCCCTTCCTCCATGCTGCTGCTACTGAATCCCTACCCACCTGGCCTGATTGACATCTCCTCAGTGCCCATCCTCCATGCTGCTGCTACTGAATCCCTACCCACCTGGCCTGATTGACATCTCCTCAGTGCCCATCCTCCATGCTGCTGCTACTGAATCCCTACCCACCTGGCCTGATTGACATCTCCTCAGTGCCCATCCTCCATGCTGCTGCTACTGAATCCCTACCCACCTGGCCTGATTGACATCTCCTTAGTGCCCATCCTCCATGCTGCTGCTACTGAATCCCTACCCACCTGGCCTGATTGACATCTCCTCAGTGCCCATCCTCCATGCTGCTGCTACTGAATCCTTACCCACCTGGCCTGATTCACAGCTCATCAGTGCCCTTCCTCCATGCTGCTGATACTGAATCCCTACCCACCTGGCCTGATTGACAGCTCCTCAGTGTCCTTGCTCCATGACGCTGCTACTGAATCTCTAACCATCCAGCCTGATTGACATCTCATTGTCCACCTGTCTGCTGCCGAACTGTGTTTCAGTGTCTAGCGATTCATCCGTCTACAATAAACTCTCAGTTGTTAAGTTGTAAGAATAAATTAAGAATGCATGATAATTCCACAAGCCTGCTTGTTGATGGTTTCCATGCAGGCAATTGTTTTTATACTACATATCCGAAAGTAAATTGAAATAAAAGATAATGATAATATCATATATATGTAAAATTTTACATGCTCTAGTTGCACCATGTCAAAGTAGCAAAGTTTAATATTTTTGCTTGGACTGCCGACTACAACAATGGAATGTTTTTTATGGTCTCTATCTTAATATTTGGACTTTTAATTCTTCGCATCAATTTTAGCTACAGCCTTTTTTCCAATTCTGCCCTCTACCTCAAATTATTCTTTACCTGATTGCAAAATTGTATTTACTCAAGTGAATAATGTGCTATCATTTATAAACCAATGACCTTTCCCCCTCTCCGACCTTCTGGCATCATCAGGAGCTCATTTTGGCAGCCGCTATAGTGCAGTTGTCAGTGTGAAATGTTTGTTTTTTTGCCAAAAGCCATATCCCGATTCTGTACCGTGTACCTGGTCGTGTCCGATCGAAATAATATAGAAGACCTACAGTATATCCTAGCATGAAAGAAACATGATAAAGATGAGCCGCTGGGATCTAGTTAATAGATCTGAACTAATAATATGGAGAAGAGGAGACTATGCATTCATAGGGTGTCCAACTTTTAAGAAATGTCAGTGCCCTTAGGCTGAAATGGTCACTGTTATTTCAACCAACTCTGCATATATGAAGATTACAAGCAAATAAAAAAAATAGGTTTCTTTCTCCACTAATGAGACACTTTTCTATCTCCTCATCTTCTAAACTAATCAATCATCTAAATTCTGTCTTGCACTAAGAGTTTAGATAACTGCTGCTTTAAAGTATCTAGAGAGGAGGCAGCAAAGTGAGAAAGGCAAAAAGACAACACTGCTAGTTTTAGAAAGTGTTTATTTCACTCCAAAGCTGTATTCACAGCTATGCTGCTCAGTAGTACCAGAATAATGCAGCTGCTGCTTCTGAACATGTGCCAAATAGAGCTAGGAGAGCAGGAATCACTCATGTCATGCAGCTTGGTGAAATATGTCAGTTATATCCCATGTACTGTACACACAAACACACGCCACAATGTATACTGAATAGTCATACGGATTACTTGGCTTCTTCGACTCTTTGGACATTAATAAGATATACCATGCTGACACAACATGTGAGCCTAGCAGCTAATGACGTCTTGGCTAATTTGACCCCAATTTTTTTTTGCCTAAAGGTCTATTTTCTTGAGATTTTAAATGAAGATAAAGGTATTATTTTACAAGATGTATGATTGTTTATTCAATATTATGAATATTTCTATAATTTTAGTAATTTTGTATGATCTGTTAAATGCAAAGGGTTTTTCTTATATACTGATTGGTGGGATCCTTTGTGATATGCTATTTAAACCTGTTGTGTGGTCTATATGTGCAGCATGCTTGAGAAAGACTTGTGATAGGTCGAAATGTCGCTATTTTTATATTTGCCAGAATAATTTATTTTTTTATGTGCTATCACTTGATTTGGACACTGTCTATCATCACTGCATTTGAATTGCTACCAAATGTGAGTTCTTGGTTTTTGGACTTTGCGTCTCTCTGCAGGATGAGTGCTGCGGGCTACATGTTACATTTACTATTGGCAGTGTCTACTCTTGACAATAAATCCCAAAAATATACCATGCAGCCAATGCAAATTATTCTAGTAAATTGTGCTGTATTTTCCAAGCGCAGTCCTCAGCTATCATGTTCTAAAATCCTCTTCTACAAATCGCTGACTGAGGTTTACTGCTCCTTTAGGCATATGGTATATACATACAAGCTACTATAAGTGTGTGCTCAAGGGAAATTGTTTCTTTCAATGTGATATTTTATTCAAATATTCAAAGCTATGCTTAGCATCTGTAGACACTTGTCTTAGCTCACAGCAAAGTCATCAGCTACAGATAAATGTGCTTTTCTGACTTGCCATTTTCTGGTACACACAGTACAAGTTATAGTATCATATAGAACTAATAAACCCTAGTTATAAACTTAATTCCATCATGCCATGGCAGAATGAGTTACACATGTGCTGTATGAAGCGCCACTCTAGATGGAATACTATGTAGAATTCACTAGTTATTTACTAGCTATAGTGATGTGCATGAAGCATATACTGAAAAGAGCACTCTGCATACAGTGAAGCATGGTAGAGTCTCGATGATACCTACAGTGAAGCATGGTGGTGGTTCAGTGATGCCTAAAGTAAAGCATGGCAGAGGCTCAATGATGCTTACAGTGAAGTATTTTGGTGGCTCAGAGATGCCTATAGTGAAGTATTACAGTGCTTCCGTGATGCCTTCAGTGAAGTATAGTGGTGGTAGTTTGATGCCTACAGTGAATCATTGCAGAGCCTCAGTGATATCTGAAGTGAAGTGTGGTGGTAACTTGGTGATGCCTTCATTAAATCATTGTGGCAACTCAGACATGACTACAGTGAAACATGGCTGTAACTCAGTGATGCCTACATTAAAGCATGGCTGTTACTATTTGATGTCTACAGTTAAGCACTGCTTAACCACAGCGATGCATACAGTGAAGCATGGCGGTGGCTCTTTGATGGCTACAATGAAGCATCATGGAGCCTCGGTGATGCCTACAGTGACGTATGGTGGTAGCTTAGTGACGCCTTCATAAAAGCATGGTGGCAACGACTCAGTGATGCCTATATTGAACCATGGTGGTGGCTTGGTGATGCCTAAAGTGAAGCATGGGGATGGCTTTGTGATGCCTATAGTGAAGCAAACCAGTGGTTTCATGATGCCCACAGTGAAATATTGCATTGACTTGGAGATGCCTAAATTGAAGCAAGGGAGTCACTTAGTGATCCTTGCAGTGAAGCATGGCAGTGACTTGGTGATGCCTATAGTGTAGCATGGTTGATAAGCTTGGTGAGGCTTACATTGAAATATGACAGTGGTTCATGATACCCACAGTGACGCATGGTGGTGCCTACCGTGAAGAATGGCAGTGACTCAGTGATGCGTGCAGTGAACCATGCCAGTAGCTTGCTGATCAGAAAATGCTAGGAGAAATAATGTCTTGTGTAAAAAACCTAAAGCTTTTGTGTAATTGGATTTTGATGGGATCTGAAGAAGTTAATTGTATCAAACCCTCAAATTTTAGTGACTTGAGGCCTTTGTCCATGAGGAATGGGCTAAGATTCCTCAGGAACACTGATAGAAGCTGGTGTCATATGCATCACATTTACAGCTTGTCATAACAGCCAGAGGTGCTTGACTAAGAATTATATAATTCTCATTTCATTGATTTATTGCAAACAGGAGAAAGCAAGGACCCACAAGCGTTCTGCAAGGGCGGAGGAAACGGAAGTCACAGGTTTTCTGAGTGCAGGCAAAAAATTAAACAGTCCAAAAAGGAGCGCCAGCCAGGCGTAATTAGGGAAAAGGTGCTGCTCCAGCCAGGTACCTCAACAGAGGAAGGAAAAATTGCAGAGCTAAAAACTACCCGTTGAGGATACATAATAGAGGACTGCATTCTAATACCGTTTACACCCCTCTATTGTGTGCGCTCGTTTAGACCGGGGTAGTTTTTAGCTCTGCAGGTTTTCTAAGTCGACAGAGGAAGTAGGACTCTCAGGCTTTCTCTATGATTCCTGGCAGTATTTTTGTAGCTTCAAACATGAATCTCCTGAATAAAAACTATATATCCCTGATCTCAGCGATTCCCCCTCCACATGATGCTGCCTTCAGATAAGGCAGCATAGAGTAGATGGTTATTTTGCCCTGCCAGATGTTAATAATACATACAACTACTTAGCATTAATATTAACTCCATGCCTCAGCAGTGGACATTTTAGATACCAACATTCCCTCTCCCTTTCATTTTATGTTAATTTTTTGCACTTATTCTGACAAATTTTGATTTTTTTTTTTTTTTTACTTGATGCATAAATTATATAAGTGAGAGGTTTGCAGGCAGCTAAAACTGTATTAACCTTTTTTCTGTTTTTCGCTGCAGGGCACCGGAAGATACTCCATCTATATTGCCAACTATGCAGATCGCAAAGTAGGCCCCCATTCCTTAATTGAACTTGACGAGGCTGCCAGTGACCTAGCAAAAGGAATAATTGTGCTGTCAAATGTCGCCGCTGAAGCCGGCGTTAACAAGTATACAGGTAACAGTGGAGTACAGTACGTAGAGTAACTCAGGTATCCTGAATGATTAGTTTAAAGGAAACCTGACAACTGATACATGCCACCCAAACCACCCCCGAATCCACTAGTAGGACAACCCCTTTTTGATCAAAATGTTTGGCCTCCAGAAAATAATAAAGCTTATACTGATTTCCAATACCAGCGCCGTTCCCATGGTGTCGGCACTCGGGTTTCCGGAGCTATCGTGCGGTTACTGTGACACGTGACTCCGCGCCCAACCAGCGCTGGCGTCACTGTCCCCGCCTTCAGACAAATCGAACATGAAGAGGAGTCTGGGCTGCAGCTGATCTCGGACTACCTCTTCATGTTCAATTCGACAGGAGGTGGAGACAATGACGCCAGCGCTGATTGGGTGCCGGCATCAGGTGTTTCAACAGCACGGGAGCTCTAGGCGAGCAAGTCCCGACACCGCGTGAACGGCACCGCACAGGAGGTGAGTGTAAGCTTTATTATTTTATGGGGGCCAAGTGAGGGGTATTAGAAGAAGTTGTCCAAGAAGTGGACAACTTCTTTAAAGGGGATTTCCACCACTTTGACATTGATGGCCATTTAATATCATAGTCGCAGCCGGTTGTAAAGAGTGTACGGAGAGGAATGCCACTGTCTAATGACCACTGCATTGCAGATCACCTCTTCTTCAATAAGTAGGAGCTGATCTGCAGCACCCGGGAGCAGGCACTAAACAGTGCCGAAGCTGCGGTGCTCCCTTTTTTTCACCGTTTACATCTGGCTGATTTTCGGACAGCCAGGTGTTATGATCTGATATCGATGACCTATCCTAATCATGTTGTTCCATAAACAGCACTAAGAACCTATCCACATGACAGTTGATAAAATGGGAATGGCTGATGATATCAACTTCCTGTTTTGGCACATTAGCATATGAGAGGGGGGAACTTTTCAAGATGGGTGGTGACCATGGCAGCCATTTTGAAGTTGACCATTTTGGATCCAACTTTATTTTTTTCAATGGGAAGAGGGTCATGCGACACATCAAATTTATTGAGAATGTCACAAGAAAAACAATGGTGTGCTTGGTTTTAACATAAATTTATTCTTTCATGAGTTATTTGCAAGTTTATGACCACTTATAAAATGCATTCAAAGTGCTGCCCATTGTGTTGGATTGTCAATGCAACCCTCTTCTCCCACTCTTGACACACTGATAGCCACACCGCAGAAGAAATGCTAGCACAGGCTTCCAGTATCTGTTGTTTCAGATGCTGCACATCTCGTATCTTCACAGCATAGACAATTGCCTTCAGATGACCCCAAAGATAAAAGTCTATGGGGGTCAGATCGGGAGACCTTGGTGGCCATTCAAATGGCCCACGACGACCAATCCACTTTCCAGGAAACTGTTCATGTAGGAATGCTCAGACCGGACACCCATAATTGATGGTATGATGTGGTATATGGGGTATAAAGATAGTTGGGCCTTTCTTCATCAATGGAAACTTCAATGCCACTGGATATCTGACATTGCTCCATGATGATGTGTTGCCCTCTTTATGCACTGAAGATGGCACGTTCCCTGAGTCTTTCGAGCAAGATGGTGCATCACCACATTATGGTGTCAGGTCCGAGCATTCCTACAAGGAATCTGACCCCCTTAGACTAGCATTTCTTCTGCGTTGTTGCTATCAGTGTGTCAAGAGTGGGAGAAGAGGGTTGCATTGACAATCCAACACAATGGGCAGCACTTTGATCACATTTTATAAGTGGTCATAAACTTGTAAATAACTCATGAAAGAATAAGGTTACATTAAAACCAAGCACAGCATTGTTTTTCTTGTGAAATTCTCAATAAGTTTGATGTGTCACATGACCCTCTTCCCTTTGGAAAAAATAAAGTTGGATCCAAAATGGCCGCCATGGTCACCACCCATCTTGAAAAGTTTCCCCCTCCCATATACTAATGTGCCACAAACAGGAAATTGATATCACCAACCATTCCCATTTTATTTAGATGTATCCATATAAATGGCCCACCCTGTACTTTTTGAAGAATTTACCCCACTTGTGTTTTATCAAGTTGAGCACCAAGAGATCCATGAAGCCACATGGTATGTCCTGCAATCATATTTTAGGTGTCCTGATTGTGCTGAATGAACTTTTTGGAGTTTCTGTATATTTTTTTTAGGTATATATCTTTTTTACCTTCCAGCCAGTCCTTTCTTCGACATCTTCACTAAAGACCAAGACTTCTGGTCACCTCTAGGCCTCAGAGGTCACTGCATGTTGTAAGGTTGCAAAGCTTATGACGAGCAGTGACATATGAAGCCTGGATGTGACCATGAGTCCTGGCCTATAGTGAAGAGTCTGGAGATGGAGCACGCGAAAGCGGAAAGAAGAAGACCGGACGGCGAGCTGTGTTGTGGCTGCAGAGGTCAACAACAAGGTTTTTCTGCCGTCCTTGTTTCAAGATACATACAAATTCGAGTGGCAAGCAACCTTTCCATACCTATCAAGTTCATAACCCGGGGACTGCCTGTTGGTAACTGGTATTGGTACCTCTACGGATGGCTGTGCAAAGCATTGTCTCAGGATCTTAAAGTCGATTCTTTTAATGCTAAATCTACACCTAAGTATATTTTATTACCAAACTTGTATACCTTGGGTATCCTGGACCCCAATGTGGAACTGGACCCACCACCTAAAATACACCATTTATATAGCTGGTAGCTTCTTATGTGACACAGAGTCTTTTGGGTTCCTTTAGGTACCAGGGTCCGGATGCAGCTGCTGCCTCTGCACCACCCATAGCTGCGCCGTTGCTGGCCGGTGATCAGAGCCGCCGTCTTATGTCTCTTTTTATTCTTCTCTATGATGCAGACTGTATATCTCTGAGTAGTTATTGTGGCTTCAAAGTCTGTGCCTGAAAGTGACAGAAATACAAATCGCTTAAACACCTTTCATGTAATAGATTCAACAAGGTATTCTAAGAGTTGAGCCGGGTATAAATGATGCATTTAAATCTCCTCAGTCCTGCCATGATTGATCTGGACTATAGAAGGGCTTTGCAGCTTCAGGGGTTGCAGTACTTCATGTTCAGAACTTCATGTCCTAGAGAATTACAGTTCTGCACCATATATTTAACTCTGTAGTATCCTGCATGCGAAAAGCCAGAAAGTCATTTACTTCCCCATTGACATTATATTTTACAGGGTTTTTTATATTCTTCTTTTATGTGGTTGAAATTTATTACATATTTTTGAAAATACAGTGTAATAAAAATGAGTCCTCAGTGGTTGATACCTTTTAATGGTTAACTGAAAAGTAGCAAACTGTCAAGACTCCACTCAGCCTTTAAAAGGTATCAAGAGGGCTTTCAATTTGGGTTATTTTTCTATCTATTCTTTAAAATGGTACAAAGATATATTTTTTCCTGTTATATCTTTTTTGTATTTCTTTTTTGTTATCATTATTTTTTTGAAGTTTTTTTGGTAAATAGACCTATAACATGTGGTTGTAGTTTGCTTCGGAGAGAGCAGCCCAGCTCAGATTGTCCCTCTGCCATTCACATCTTTGTTTTGCTCTTGGATGTTGAGAAAACTCCCCTCTCTAGACAAACAGGATTGCTAACAGGGATGTGAGAAATTGACTTAATGGTTACATAGATAGATAGGAGGACAAACTGCCAGGGCAACTGCATCGGGACACGGAGGTGGAGGGGGACCCTTGCAGTCAATAGTGTACTTCACATAGCGGCAGACCGCGAAAACCGGTATGGGGCCTCTCAGTCAAGATTACAGGCGGGACTGGAGTGAGAGGGGCCCAGTGTCAAGCAGGGAGCCCGTAATCATTCTGTGAGAGAGAGGAGCGCACTGTGCAGAAATTGAAAAAGGGGGCATGTCATGTTGCGAGAGAGTCGCTGGCCAATGAATGCTTCCCCACAAGACTGGCGAGAGCGCTCACTGGCTGCCATCTCTGTCCTCCTGCATGGCGCATCCCAATGGTGTGTTTTCACCTGTAGTTAGGGGGCCCGAGCCGCACAGCACACAGGGGATAATACTTACAAAGTGTTTTCTGCTCCTTCCACTGTTCCATTCCCAGGGTCATCTCCTCACAGAGAAGAGGTTGGAGGAAGAAGAGCTCGGGACAGCATGGCAGCAGAAGGGGACGGATATCCATTGTCTCTGCTGTGTCTCAATCCCCCACAGCTATTTCTGTAGACCTTTTCAGCTTATCTATGAACTATGTGGCTGACCTCTTCCACAGCTCAACTGAACACCTGATATCAAATATTAGAACATTTGTGTGTGTATGTGTGTGTTTATGTATATATGTGTGAGCTTGTATATGTTTATGTATGTGTGTGTATCTATGTGTGTATCTGCATATGTGTGTGTGTCCATGTGTATATAGGTACAGTATATGTGTGTATATCTGTGTGTATGTTTGTGTACAATATATGTGTATGTATATGTGTGTTTGTATGGTATATGTATGTATCTGAATGTGTGTATGTATGGTATATGTGTGTATCTGTATGTGAATGTATGGTATACAGTGTGGAATAAAAGTATTTAGTCAGTGTGACATAGCAATCACTAGCGGGTTGCGGTGGACTCGCTCGGCAGTGATACAACATGCAGGAGGACTCTAATTTTCTTCAAAAGTTCACCTGGGTTTATTTCTCCATATCCCCAGCAGCACAAACACAAAGTAAAATGGCCTTTAGATCCGGCAAAACAAAATAACAATGTCCATAAACAGGGCTTGGCTCTGTCAGGCCTGTGGGCACACAGGCTGTGCCATGTCCATCACGCAGGCTCTATAGCCTAAACACAGTCTTTCTGAGCCCGGTCAGCAACCTACGGATCCCTGTCCATTACCTGTTGGTGTCGGCCACACAGGTTCCCGGATGCCTCTTATCCTCAGAGGTATCCCACAACGTCTCTCACTGACCCGAGTCAGTAACACTCATGGTTGTCAGACTGTCCACTCCGGAGGTATCTCATAGCCCTCCTTCCTCTGACGCAGACTAGCCAGCACAGCCTCATGTGCTAAACCCACAGGCTCCATTAGGTAGCCTCTAACCACACCCACAGGTGAGGTAACATCCCATACACTGGTCAGGTGATTATGACATCAGCACAGGTCCTTAAACATACACAACCACATACAGGCTTCATCTTGGGTATTCAGACATACCCCTTGGGTGGGTATGTAGGTGACTGGAACCACCCATCTCTCCAAGTCACCTGGAAGCCTCCCAATGTATAGCAAAAACCCTCAGCAGTAGATCTGCTGAGCAAAACACGCCCAGGCTTCCATCACAGGGTCACCCACCTCTGTGATTCAAACCGCCCATCAATCACATGACCAGTCGCCATGCCACATCAGTCACCAATTGTTGCAAGTTCTCCCACTTATAAAGATGAGAGAAGCCTGTAATTGACATCATAGGTAGACCACAACTATGAGAGTCAAAATGAGAAAACAAATCCAGAAAATCATATTGTCTGGTTTGGCAAAATTTATTTTTCAAACTATGGTGGAAAATAAGTATTTGGTCATTAACAAAAGTTCATCTCAATATTTTGTAATATGTCCTTTGTTGGCAATGACAGAGGTCAAACGTTTTCTGTAAGTCTTCACGAGGTTGGTGTTCTATTTGTCTTTCATGTCCATTCTTCAACTCTGTTCAATAAAAAAGTTACTGTTCTCTGTTGGACTACAGCTGCATCCCTGGACTCTTAATTGCCCGGACTGCTGCAACCAGGAGAAAGAGAAGGTAACTCTGTTTGGGGAAAAGACTGAATCCATCCCAGACTGCATGTACAAGGGGCGAGGGTGTCTACAGACTGTGTTTAGTGGGTGAGCTCGGTCCGTACTACCACCCTGGTGCCCCTTGTTACATGTGCACCAGAGGAAGGTTATTCAATTGGGCACATAGCAGACAGGACTGTGGAGTCGGTAAGCCAAATCTCTGACGCATCAATTTCCCTGACTCCTGATTCCACAGCACTGCCTCTATACTGATCATGTACATAAAGTGCAGCACAGATTCATCTCAACTAATTGATGAAGGAGAAAAGGTTGTATCTGTCTGTGGGGCGCTGAGATAAGGGATAATTGTGGGGACAACAATCTGGTTAACAATCCTTTATTAACCATTCGATGGTGGAGATCGAAGGGTTAATAAAGGTTTGTTAACCAGATTGTTGTCCATATAATTATCCCTTATCTCAGCACTCCACAGACCCCTACAACTTTTTCTCCTTCATCATTTCTTTTACCTCTTCCTGAGGGTTTGCGGCAGAAGCAGCTACGAGTATAGTCAATTCCATTGAGAAGCTTAAGGACCTGCAGTGTCCGGGCAATGCTGGATCCACACTTTCCAGCTTAAGGACCTGCAGTGACACGTATCCTGTTCCCTGATCACATGACCAGAACCCGAAAGTGCTGGCAAGCAGCAGCGGTGCACGGCAGTCTCCAATGGTCCTCAGGGATTATCCCTTGAAGTGCAAACTGGGGTTGTGCAAGGGTGCACAACCCCATTAGGTGAATGGCCACTTGGCCCCTGTTTGATAATCCACTTGTTTAGTGTTTTCATTACTCATCTCATCTAAAAGTCTAGATCATTATTCAATATAGCAGACCTTTATAGGACATTTTATAACTTTCCCAAATTATTATGAAAACATTTACATTACATCCTGCACTGAAATACGGTATCCAATTTATTAGATATTTTAGGAGTCAGTCGTTCCATTTTATACCGACTCCACCAAAATGGACCACATCTCCGACTCCTGACTCCCTCCGGGTCCCTGATCAAGTTCGAGGTCAAGTTCGGCGGGGAGGAGGGCCCAGACACATTACTTGCATAGAGACCCCAAACTGTCAGCGTCTTCCCCTGGATAGATAGATAGATAGATAGATAGATAGATAGATAGATAGATAGATAGATAAAGACAAGGCCTGCAAAGCCTTCTTTGTCATCGGAAGGAAAATCTACCATCTAAAGCCTCCAGTGAGGATCTGGTGAAGAACCTTTGATTCCCATTCCCTCTATATGGAAACAAAGTCTGGGACCCTTACACATTCCAAGGTGAGATTCCTGCCCAACGGAATTATTCCACCTGGAATTCTGTAAGCACCTTCTCCGGGTCCTTCGGAGCACCACCAACAGTGCCTGTTGGGCCGAGCTGGGCAGACTACCTCTACACGTAACAGTTCTGAAGAGAGCGCTGTCACTCCAGGTTCACCTACATAGTAGTAGTTCAAACTAGCATAATCATAAAGCCTTGCAACATGTAGGTGGTCCACATGAACCTGGACACCCGGAACAGCTCGCTCAAACCCAACCTAACTAAAACACCAAAGTAGCCTGACAAAAGACAGAATTAGAAAGATGGTAGACAAGGGCCAGGAGAGGTATGTCTGTGATTCAAGAAACTATATCATCACCTCACAGAAACTGATCATGTACCGGAATCTACAGAAAGACTACAGACTGGCTCCATATCTAGAGAAACTCCCAGACCCCATAGACCAAAAGATCCTGAGCCGATACAGACTCCGTGACCAAAATCTGTCCATCGAGATCAGTCGGCACAGACAGCGCTATAAGCCCAGGGAGGACAGACTGTGATCACACTGTGACCTGGAGGATGAGACCCACTTCCTACACTATACACCAAATACTCAGCAGTCAGGGAAACTCACTTCAGGAGACTCTCCGATCTCTTACCGGATTTCAGCTCCATAAAAGAGGAAGAAAAAAAAATACCTGCTGGGAGAAGAAGAAAGTACAGTGGAGATAGCAGCGCAATATGTGAGTGTGAAGGAGAGAGTAGCACAGTATGTGAGTGCAGGGGAGAGAGCAGCACAGTATGTGAGTGTGGAGGAGAGAGCAGCACAGTATGTGAGTGCGGGGGAAAGAGCAGCACAGTATGTGAGTGCGGGAGAGAGGAGCACAGTATGTGAGTGCGGGGGAGAGATCAGCACAGTATGTGAGTGCAGGGGAGAGAGCAGCACAGTATGTGAGTGCGGGGGATCGGGGGAGAGAGCAGTGCAGTATGTGAATGCGGGAGAGAGAGCAGCACAGTATGTGAGTGCAGGGGAGAGAGCAGCACGGTATGTGAGTGCGTGGCAGAGAGCTTCGTAATATGTGAGTGTGGGGGATCGGGGTAGAGAGCAGTGCAGTATGTGAGTGCGGGGGATAGGGGGAGAGAGCAGTGCAGTATGTGAGTGCAGGGAAGAGAGCAGCACAGTAAGTGAGTGTGGGGGAGAGAGAAGTTCAGTATGTCAGAGCGGGGGAGAGAGCAGCACAGTATGTGAGTGCAGATGAGAGCAGTGCAATATGTGAGTTCCGGGGGGAGAGAGCAGTACAGTATATGAGTGCAGGGGAGAGAGGAGCACAGTATGTGAGTGCAGGGGAGAGAGGAGCACAGTATGTGAGTGTAGGGGAGAGAGGAGCACAGTATGTGAGTGCTGAGGAGAGAGCAGTACAGTATATGAGTGCAGGGGAGAGAGGAGCACAGTATGTGAGTGCAGGGGAGAGAGGAGCACAGTATCTGAGTGTAGGGGAGAGAGGAGCACAGTATGTGAGTGCTGAGGAGAGAGCAGTACAGTATATGAGTGTAGGGGAGAGAGGAGCACAGTATGTGAGTCTAGGGGAGAGAGTAGCACAGTGTGTGAGTGCAGGGGAGAGAGGAGCACAGTATGTGAGTGCAGGGGAGAGAGGAGCACAGTATGTGAGTGCAGGGGAGAGAGGAGCACAGTATGTGAGTGCTGAGGAGAGAGGAGCACAGTATGTGAGTGCTGAGGAGAGAGCAGCACAGTATGTGAGTGCGGGGGAGAGAGCAGCGCAATATGTGAGTGCAGGGGAGAGAGCAGCACAGTATGTGACTGCGGGGGAGAGTGCAGCATAGCATGTGAGTGCGGGGGAGAGTGCAGCACATTATGTGGGAGTGGGGGAGAGAGCAGTGCAAGTATGTGAGTGCAGGGGAGAGAACAGCATAATATGTGAGTGCAGGGGAGAGAGCAGCACAGTATGTGAGTGCAGGGAAGGAAGAGTGCAGCACAGTATGTGAGTGCGGGGGAGAGAGCAGCACAGTTTGTGAGTGCATGCCACAGGCTGTGAGAATGAGAACTGTGATATGCCATGGACTTGCATAGCCCCCACCTTGGATGTGTCCTCATCCATTCTTCCTATAGATCCTACCCATTATCCCCACAGTCCCTATCTCTATTGTACGCTTGTATTGGCAAAACTAATGTGTATTTTATCTTGACAATAAAGCTTCTAAATTGATACATATGAAATAGACAGAGACAGATAATAGATATGTAGATGATAGATATATGATATATGTGAGATAGATAGATAGATAGATAGATAGATAGATAGATAGATAGATAGATAGAATTTTCATTGTTTGCTTGAGCTTCAGTGTTTTATGGTTTTCATAGACCAAAAAAAAATTGTTATGGATTTTTCTGAACTCTCTGCATTCCGGATCACAGGATCTGATTTTGCAGGTTCTCAGTGAATCTCATTTCACCAGGTTGCTGTGCACACTTCATCCCTTTAGGCTAGCTGGGGGAAAGGAGAGGGGTTATTTTTATCTGGCAGTGGATAAAATAAACTTGACAAAAAGTAAGAAAAGTTTTTTCCAATAGTTGTGGAGAAAACATGACAGAGTAGAATTGCGAACATCTGATTAGGAGTCCATGCACTTGGGATCGCCACATACATGGGTGCGGTATGGCAGCACACCGTTTCTCTTCAAAGGAAGCAATTGAAGTTGCTTTGTAAACTCTACAAAGAGAATCTTTATCATAGTGTTCTAGGCCAGCGCTCCTTAGGCTACAGTATGTGCACATCTGAGTCGGAGGCTCTATCAGGTTTCTTCCAATCTGAATATCTTATATTGGGTGAGTACCATTTCTCTCATCTAACTGATCAACTCAAACAGAACTCCAGGACTGGTGGTCCTTCGAATTGTCTTTGGTGTTCGGAGAAAAAAGAATTCAACACTTTACCATGGGTTCCAATTGTAATGGAAGCCATGATGCAGGATGACAACCATTGACCACATGGCCTTTCCCTATGCCAATTATGGACAAAGTTGTCTTGCTACTCAATACAATTATTAACAAAATCGGGAGGACCCATAAAACATAAAGCTAATATTTTCTTATTTAGATTTAAAATCCATAGAGGGTATTAAAATATTGTCCTAATCTTCCTATATGACTCTTTTTGTAGTAGTCACTTATATTTTCATTTGATGACACCCCGGGGTGCCACTATTAATGGCGGAATAGGACAATTATTTAAGATACCACATGTCCACCCAACATGTTTCACCGCATATGCAATGTCATCAGGGGATGGGACCCTGGCATTTTAAATATAAATAAGAATAAAAGCGAAGTTTTATAGCCTAAGAGAGAGGGATTTATAAATGGGGTCCTCCCCACTTTGCTAATAATGAATTATACGTTCCTCCAAGGCCATTTTTTGTCCTCCTTTTTTTTTTGCTACACAATACAAAGAAGACAAAGATATTGACTACTGCTAGGTATGGCCGAGACTCATTTCAAATGGACAGTGACGAACTGGAAGTTGTAAAGGATTTCAGCCTACTTGGATCAATGATCACTCAAGATGCAGCGACGACATCGGAAGTCAATAGGAGGATAACTATGGGCAAATCAGCAATGGAGTCACTGGACAAGGTCTTCACATGGAGCAATATTTCACTGGCGACAAAAACACGGCTCATACACAGTCTGGTCTTTTCTGTAGTAACATATGGATGTTAAATCTGGATGTTAAAGAAGCTAGACAAAAGAAAAATTGAAGCCTTCAAAATGTGGTGGTGGAGAAAGATGTTATCAATACCATGGGTGGCAAGAAGAATAAACAAATCAATTTTGGAACAAATCAAACCAAACATGTCACTCGAAGCAAGGATCACCAAGCTACAACTTGGCTACTTTGGATTATCATAAGAAGAGCACAATCACCGGAGAAGGACATCATGGTTGCAAGAATAGAAGGACCAAGGTGAAGAGGAAGACCAGCAACCCGATGGATTGATACCATCAAGATTGCAGTGGAGAAGACCCTGGTGGATCTATCTAGGCTTGCACAAGATCGATCTTCCTACAGAGCGTTCATCCATCAAGTCGCTATGGCTCGAGATCAACTTGAAGGTCGTTGAACAAATAAATGTGCCAGTTTGAAGAGCTGCACTGTAAGATCTTAATCGACTCCATCATTTTGCATGCACAGCTACTAATCCACTTTGGACATTTAAGAGTCATGTTCTTGAGATCAGCTTAAAGACTTTGGACACTCGCTTTTACGGTGAGTAAGTCTAGCTAATATCTCTACTAGACGGGAGGCCTTAAACTCCTGATGAACCTAAAATTGTGGGGTTCATTTGGGCCAAAAATTGCTTTTCCAAAAACAGAAAGCTGAATTTTAAAAGTTTTGACCCCCATCAGCTAAAACTTGTGAATTTTCCTTTTCTTGTCTTGAAGCCTATTGTCATACCAAGGTCTATTGAGCGTCTTCCAACATGGCGATCTGCTGTATACAGTCTTTCTCTGGGTGAGATGTCTCAGTGACAGCTGGGATCTTCCAACTAATTAACCCAATTAATCGCGCTAACAGCCTCTAATACGACTGTCATTCTCACTCCCGATATATTTAGAATTCAGCAACTTTCTATCCCATTCACACTTTCTTTTGTTGTCCTTTATGCACATTTGTTGGTGCAATATAAATTATCCTCTTCATCTGCTGCTCACTTATGCTTGCTTTCTTATTTTTCATATTATTCTGCTGACTATTGAGATTCATTTAAAGCTTTACTTTTACAGTAAAATTAATCAATGCTAACACAGTAGAATATAGTGTGTTCATTTTTTTGCTGTTTTGCGTGACATAAAAAAAAGATTACTACCTGGAAACCATCAACAAGCAGGCATGTTTCTTTTATTTTTATTGCTTGATCTTTAAATAGCAAATGCTGATGACGTGTGGGGCTACAGGTGGCTTTAGTGTGTTAATTAAAAAAAATCAGACCTATGGCATAATTATAACACTTAAACAGGACCCATCTCCAGGTAAAAAAAAAAAAGCCTGTGTTTGATCTTATTTTATTGGTGCTGCCCCCTGAGTATACATTTTTTTTTTATGTAAATCCGCCTTTTGGTTCGAGAGATATTGACCTTTTAATTTTGTGATAATTTTATGGTCTTTAACAAGGAAGCCTAGCTCACAGGATCCTCAGGGGCGTGTCTTTAGTCTACTCGTCATTATTAACATCTGTGAGACACCCTTTTGGTAAACATCATAAAAATTAGCATTAGATGAAAAATCTCAGAAAGATTTAATGAAAAAATAAACACATACTAAAGGGAGCAGTAAGGACTCGGTAAATGGCTGCTTTTCGCCTGGTGACCGGTCCGCTTGAAAAACACGTTATAAGAAAACTAGATCCGTTAGTATCAACTTGTTGATGGTTTCTTGGAATTATTAAGTAGACTTATGAATTCCTAATGTTATAATTTGGCAGATGGAGCAAATGTTCAGTAAATTGAATGCTCATGTGCTGTACAGTATATAGTAGATCTTACAAAGGATTGAATCCCTTCAAGGCTAATGGAATTTGCATCAAATTTTACAAACATTTTGGATTTGCCAGAATCAATCTTTTTTGTGATACAATTTGCAGAAATCCAGCATAATATTACTGGCTAGGCAGCTGCTATTATGTTGGATTCAAAAGGACCAGGAAGACAGTTCGAAGAATGAATATTCATCTAGCTCTCACTTGTCCCGCGCATGCGGTCCTCACTGGACTTCCTTAAGCTTCTTCTAGTGCCCAGCCTCTTCAGTGTCTTACTGCAATAAGTAGACAGTGATATTATGATTCATGATACAATCTTTGCCATGTCATGACATCAAGGCTGAGTCCACACAGTAGACACCGAAAATGGGCCAGTGAATATCGCATCGGTAACTGAACCAAAGAAAACAACTGGATCAGGCCATGAGGCTGCACATCAAAGCAAATAGAGGTCTGGTAAGTATGACTTTTTTTATAATTTTTTTACAAATGTTTATTATACTTTGAGATCTTGCAGAGATCTCAGAGCATAATAATTGTCACAGTCCTGTTAGGGTCGGCGTGCAGTCACCACTGAGCAAGGACTCACCCACACTGCAGAGGGGCCCGGGGTCAGACACGGCTGGATAGTTCAGGCAAACAGGACCTGGAGAAGCTGAAGTCAGTGAGCAGTGAAGGACCTATGGTCATGTGACTGCAAGGGGGCAGGGCTTAGCGTCCTGCTGCCAGAGATAGTAACATAGTTAGTAAGGCTGACAAAAGACATTAGTCCATCCATTTCAGCCTATAATATAATTATAATTAATATAATTAATAATATAATAATATAATTATTATAATATAATTAGTCCATCCAGTTCAGCCTATATAGATAGGCAAAATACTATACAGGAATACTCAAAGTCAGACAAATCGGGTCATACACAGAGATAACAGTAAAGTACCAGGTATGAGACAGAACGGAAAGACGGGGACAGGCAGTGGTCAAAGCCAAACAGACATAGAAGGTACAAAGCAGAATCCAACAAGCAGTATCCAGAGAATAGGCCGAGTCGTACACCAAGTTATCAGGCAAACAAGAATACAGCACAAACACACTCAGGGGTCAACACACTCTGCCAAGGGCGAAAGTATAACTGACGGGGATGTGAGCTTCCTGAGGCCATAAGAAGCCTTCCCAGAACCAGGGAGAGGCCACACTAATGAGCCCCAGGTGTGCAGGTAAGCCTGCACTGGGATCATAACCTTTAACCTCAAGTGCCAGACATTAACCCCACATGTGCGAGTCAAACCCGCACTGAGATCATGACAGTAACCCCCTCTCAACGGGGGGCCTCTGGACTCCCTGGCTTGCCCGGGTACTTAGCATGGAAAGCCCGCACCAGGCGATCAGCATGCATCAACCGGGCCGGCACCCAGGACCTGTCTTCCGGTCCATACCCCTTCCAATGAGCCAGGTACTGTACCGAGCTTTGATAAAGATCGCACTCAGCGATCGAAACGCGTCGCTAAATGCCGCTCCTGTGTGAGCTATGCAACCCTGGAGCTGACTTGAACATTGTCTTCATTGGAATAAATTCCTAAATTGAATATCGTGTGGAGCTGGATAATTTTTTCCTTTTCTTCGTTGAATCAACCACTGTGGGATGGTGATCCGTGCTCCTATGAAAGTCGGTGAGCTGGCTTATATACCTTTTGAATTACTGTACCGACCTCCATACCTACCTGGAATCTATGATATGACCCACCTTGTACTCCACTTGCCCCTCGACCAAAACAGGAGGAGCAGCGGAGTCTTCCCAGACTGCTTCAAAAGGTTTCAGTAGAGATTTATGGAAGACGTTAGGGATTTTGAAAGAAGGTGGAAGGCACAGCCTATACGCCACTGGATTGATTTTTTCCTCAATCTTGTATGGGCCAATGAATTTGGGCCCCAACTTGGCTGAAGGAACCTTCAACTTAATGTTTCGTGTGGAGAGCCAAACCTTCTCTCCAACCTGAAACTTGGGACCTGGTGTTCATTTCCTGGCCGCGAAAAACTTATACCTGCCCTGAGACCTAGATATATTCCGCTGGACTTCCGCCCACGTATTCTTTAATCGCTGAACAGAGCCCTCAGCCCCGGGACACCCCGAGTCCAGATGAGAAAACTCACCAAAATGAGGACTGAACCCATAATTGATCAAGAAAGAAGTCATACCCATGGATTGACTCACCCGACTATTGAAGGCAAATTCCGCCAACGGCAGTGCATTGCACCAGTCATTCTGTCTAGCAGAAGTTAGACACCTGAGGATCTGCTCCAGGGACTGATTAGTGTGTTCCGTCTGACCATTGCTCTCAGGATGGTATGCAGACGAAAAGGACAGAGACATCCCTAATTTTTTGCAAAAAGCACGCCAAAACTTAGCCACAAACTGCACACCACGATCAGACACCACATTCAGGGTTACCCCATGCAACCGGATCACATGCTGCACAAACAATTTGGATAAAGTCTCAGCTGACGGTAGTGCGGACAGGGGTACAAAATGAGCCTGCTTAGAAAATCTGTCCACCACTACCCATACCACCATATTACCCTTAGACGGAGGTAGATTGGTAACAAAATCCATGGACAAGTGAGTCCAAGGTCTTTCGGGCAATGCCATGGGCATCAGCTCCCCTGCCGGCCGGCTGTGAGAGCTTTTAGAACGAGCGCAGACCCCACAACCAGAAATGAATGTTTTTATGTCCGAACCAAGGGTAGGCCACCAAAAGATTCTAGCCACCGCCAGACGCGTGGCTGAAATACCAGGGTGAGCACTCAGCTTGGATTCATGGAACTCCTGCAAGAGTTTCAGGCGAAGTTGCTCTGGGACAAACAACTTACCCCCTGGCTTGGCCGCCGGAGCCAGCGACTGGGCCCCCCTGAATCTCCCGTTCCAATTCAGACGAGACCCCTGCTAAGAAAACCCTAGGGTGAAGAATGGAGGACGGTGGCTCAGGGGGAGACACCGGCTGAAAACTGCGCGATAAGGCGTCAGCCTTGACATTCTTAGAAGAAATGTAATCGTAAACTGAAAAAAAAAGTGACCAACCGGCCTGTCTGGGCATTAGTCTTTTAGCAGACTCAATGTATGACAAATTTCTGTGATCGGTGATCACAGTAACCGGGTGACTGGCCCCCTCCAAAAAGTGCCTCCATTCTTCAAACGCCAATTTGACCGCAAGAAGCTCTCTATTGCCTACATCGTAATTTCTTTCCACAGCAGAGAACTTCTTGGAAAAGAAAGCACATGGCCTGAGGTTGGTTAGAGTGGCAGGCCCTTGGGACAACACCGCCCCCACCCCCACCTCGGAGGCATCCACTTCCACGACAAATGGTTTGGACGGATCTGGCTGTACTAACACGGGAGCAGACATAAAGCATCTTTTCAGGGTCGCAAAGGCCTCTTTTGCGAGCGAGGACCAGTTTCTCACATCCGCACCTTTACATGTAAGATCTGTGAGTGGTTTGACCACCTGTGAAAACTCCCGAATAATTTTGCGGTAATAATTGGCGAACCCCAAGAAGCACTGAAGACCCTTAAGGTCTCGGGGTTGCACCCAATCCACAATGGCCTGCACCTTCTTGGGGTCCATGCGAAAACCCTCACAGGACACAATACCAAAAAAGACAATTCTTGTTACAAAAATCACACATTTCTCCAATTTGGCATACAGATGATTCCCCCTCAGTCTTTGGAGAACGGTTCGTACATGATTCCGATGAGACTGACTGTCGGGAGAGTATATCAGAATATCGTCTAAGTAAATGACAACAAAACGACCAATGAGATCCGAGTATACCACGTTGATGAAATTCTGAAATATGGCGGGGGCATTGGTAAGACCAAACGGCATGACTAAATTTTCAAACAGCCCCTCGGTCGTGAGGAACGCGGTTTTCCATTCATCCCCCTCCCGGACCCTTATCAAATTATATGCCCCCCGAAGATCCAGTTTGGAGAACCATTTAGCCCCTGAAAGTTGGTTACACAAATCAGGAATCAACAGAAGGGGGTATGTATTTCGTACAGTAATCTTATTGAGCTCACGAAAATTGAGGCAGGGAGGTAAACCGCCATCTCTTTTCTTCACAAAAAAAACCCTGCCGCCACAGGTGAGACTGAGGAACATATGTCTCCTTTGCGAAGACTCTCAGCAATGTAATCTTTCATGGCCAAGTGCTCAGGGCCAGTTAAATTAAACAGATGGGCTTTAAGTAATTTAGTCCCCGGGACTAACTCAATAGCGCAGTCAAAGGGTCTATGTGGCGGCAACGTCTCGGCCTCGCTTTCAGAGAATACATCTTCAAATTCTTTCAGGTATTCCAGAATACCTTCCAGCTCGACAGATGACACAGATACAGATTTAACAGGTTCGACCAGTAGTGCAGATTTATCACATAACATCAAATCATTAAACCCCCATTGAACAATCTCCCCCGTTTTCCAGTTAATAACTGGGTTATGGCGTTGTAACCAGGGCATGCCCAACACCAATCCTGCTGGTAGATTGTCCAGAACCAAACAGCTTAAGTTTTCCACATGAGCAGCGCCCACTCTGAGCGAAAAGAAGTCAGACATAAAGAGAATTCCCTCCTTAGTGAGGGTGGAGGAGTCAATGGCCACCACCTTGATCGGAACCTTGAGTCTAACTGTCCCTATATTACAGCGTGTGACCAATTGGGAGTCAATAAGATTGATGGATGATCCGCAGTCCACAAAGGCTGTAGAGGGAAAAAAACAACAGTCCACTAGCAGTTCCACATGAAGCAACACCTTAGAAAAGGAGGAAAAGGGTACCTGAGGGTCTGAGTAGTCTCCCCGCTGACTACCCAGACCTAGTCGTTTCCCGTCGACCGGGTCGAGGATGGGCAATCAGGACACTCCCTTTTCCAATGTCCCGTTTTACCGCAGTAAAAGCATAACTGCCTTTCTCTCTGGCATTGTCTCTCCTTTTCCTTCAGGGAGAGAGCCCCTACGTCCATGGGCACAGAAACAGTCTCTTTTCCACTAGGGAACAATGGAGTTTGCATCTGCATCACCCCCCTGGCCCGCAACCTGCGGTCCATCCGGATGGCCTGGGTCATGGCGTCCTCGAGAGAGTTAGGTGGGGGATGTAGTGTCAAGGCATCCTGTAGCCGCTCGGACAAGCCTCTGCGAAAAAGTCCTCGGAGTGCGGCGTCGTCCTAAGAGACCTCTGCGGCCCAGCGGCGGAATTCAGTGCAAAACCACTCAGCCGAGTGTTTCCCCTGGCAGACACTCATCACCATGTCCTCTGCCAATCGCACTCGGTCAGGCTCATCATATATGTGCCCGAGGGCCTCAAAAAATGCATTCACAGACACTCTCTCAGGGGCAGTAGGAGGAAGGGAGAAAGCCCAAGCTTGTGGGGACCCTCTTAATAAAGACATAATGACCCCTACCTTCTGACTTTCGTCCCCAGAGGAACGTGGCCTCAAACTAAAGAAGTGTTTGCACCCCTCCATGAATACCCTGAACTCCTTTTTGTTCCCAGAAAAGAAGTCAGGCAGTTTAACAGGTGGTACTGGAGACACCAAAGCAACATTACTCGCCCCAGTCCCCAGAGATCCAGCAGCTAAAGCCCCCCACACTGTCTCAGAAACCTGCTGCTGAGAACGAGCAAGAGCTTGCTGCTCCAGAGATAAACCCTGAAATAACTGACTCAGACTTTTCATCTGTTCAGCCAGAGATTGTATAGGATCCATATTTCTCAGCAGAGAAAAAAAAAAACAAAAAACTTAACGGTCAGTTATAATGTCATGGTCCTGTTAGGGTCGGCGTGCAGTCACCGCTGAGCAAGGACTCACCCACACTGCAGAGGGGCCCGGGGTCAGACACGGCCAGATAGTTCAGGCAAACAGGACCTGGAGAAGCTGAAGTCAGTGAGCAGTGAAGGACCTACGGTCATGTGACAGCAAGGGGGCGGGGCTTAGCGTCCTGCTGCCAGAGATAGGCAAAATACTATACAGGAATACTCAAAGTCAGACAAACCGGGTCATGCACAGACATAATAGTAAAGTACCAGGGATGAGACAGAACGGATATTCGGGGACAGGCAGTGGTCAAAGCCAAACAGACATAGAAGGTATCAAGCAGAATCCAACAAGCAGTATCCAGAGAACAGGCCGAGTCATACACCAAGTTATCAGGCAAACAAGAACACAGAACAAACACACTCAGGGGTCACCACACTATGCCAAGGGCGAAAGTATAACTGACGGGGATAGGAGCTTCCTGAGGCCATAAGAAGCCTCCCCAGAACCATGGAGAGGCCACAATCATAGCCCCAGGTGTGCAGGTAAGCCTGCACTGGGATCATAACCTTTAACCTCAGAAGTGTCCAGACATTAACCCCACATGTGCGAGTCAAACCCGCACTGAGATCATGACAAAAATCAAATAAAATCGATGAAAATCAAATTTCCTGGACAAAGTCAAGTGAACTGTCGAATTAAAATTTCAGCAAATATATGTCCAAAAATAGAATCTAAAATATTTATTAAAAAAAATCTACAGAAAAACAAGACGGCTTTATTAATTCTGACGGTCAGTTCTTGACTAGCTGTAATAGACGTTGACCTATGGCTCAACCCTAACCACGTTTTATACCACCACCCTGAACTTTACAAGGATTGCAAAGAAGAGGTCAGTCACATTGGAGGGGTCAAAAATAAGGAGACGGAATATTTGTTCATGACAAATTAGACAGTAAATAATAATGTGTGTAGCCAAATCAAATAACACCATTAAGTAGGGTACAACAAGAAAGGATTAAATTCTTACATGTATTATTAAGTGATATTATAACGCTTGTTTATCAGCTTTTCCACTTTTTACCTGTTGGGGAAGAATATTTGAAGGAAATGATTCGGAAGATAAAACATCAGAAGCTTATTTTCACTTCCATCACTTCCATTCTCACTTTTTTGCCTTGATTAGTAGAAAATTGAGTTGTATGATCTTATGATGAAAATGTAATAAGTAAAAGGGAAAATATCATGTGATTTAGGATTTTATTTTTAGCTATGAACCTATTTTCTTTCCTCTGCACTTTAATTCTTATTTTATGTGACTCCGGGACATGGAGAGTAGCCTGGCTTCATGGGTTAAAGCACTTAGTGGCTTAGTGGGTTAGTGGGTCCTGTATCCAGGAGGTCTTGCGTTTTTATCTTAGGAGTGCCTATTCAGGGATAGAAAACAGTAGAGAATACAGAGAAAGGATTCAAAAGGATCTAGATAAGCTTGAACAATGCCCAGCAACTAATAGAATGATATTTACCAGGGAGAAATGCAAAATTCTTCATCTGGGCAAGAAAAATTACATCTACAGAATGGGAGGAATAGAACTAAGTAACAGCACGTGCGCAAAAAACTTGAATGTACTAATAGATCACAGACTGCACAGGAGTCAATAGTGTGATGCAGCAGCAAAAAAGGCAAACACAGTTCTAGGATATATTAAGAGAAGCATAGAGTCTAGATCACGTGAAGTAATTATCCCTCTCTACTCCTCTTTGGTCAGACCACATCTAGAATACTGTGTCCAGTTCTGGGCACCACATTTTAAAAAGATATTGAACAACTGGAGCAAGTTCAGAGAAGAGCAGGATGGTGAGCGGCCTGCAAAGTATGTCCTAAGAGTAAGGGTTAAAGGATCTGGGAATGTTTAGCTTGCAAAAAAGGTTAAGAGGAGACTTAATAGCTGTCTACAAATATCTGAAGGGATGTCACAGTGTAGAGGGATCATCCTTATTCTCATTTGCACATGGAAATACTAGAAGCAATGAAATGAAACTGAAAGGTAGAAGATATAGATTAGATAGTTTTGACAGTGAGAGTGATCAATGAGTGGAACAGGCTGCCACGAGTGGTGGTAAGTTCTTCAATGGATGTCTTCAAGCAGAGGTGGCTGGACAGACATGAGATCGCTTAGTGAATCCTGCTTTGAGCAGGGGGTTGGACACGATGATCCTTGTGGTCCCTTCCAACGTTACCATTCTATAATTCTATGACTACCAACTTTTTTGAAATAATCAACTTTTCCAGTTTTTTCAGTGGCCGCAATTTAATAGGTTGATATTTGCTGTTTGTTTTGCTGTATAGGTTGGTACAGAATGAGCAGTGTCATCTCAGTATTATTCTTAAAGGTAACTCTATTATGCTACCTAATCCCACATGCAGACGAGCAAAGTTGGCCAAAAGTGTTGATTATGCGTAGACCAATCAACTGTGTGGTCTGTTTTAGGGTGAGCTGACTCTCCCATGATATTAGGCACATGAAGAATTGGGCAGGTTGAATGTCAACATGTATGATCTTTTGTTCTCATAGAGATAAGCCACTTTTCCAAGCGACTGGCAGTGACTTATACTATTTTCCTCTGCCACCTGAGAACACATGCACACTTGGCTCAACCACTTGTGCATGTTTGGGGAAATATATCTCATTGACCGAAGGCTATTGAAAGTTTATGAGCACCTTAAAGGGGTTGTCTGGTCTACAATGAAAAGACTAGTGAAATCTTCCCAGCGCATGCACTGTGCGCTACAAGAATTCGCTGTTGTCTGGCCCCAGAATGGCGGTCAAGTATTATATATTTGCCAGCTGCCCCACAATACGGGTTCTGCCCAGGACTTTTTATTTTAGACCAGACAATCCCTTCAGCACATAGTTTCCTTCATGGTGTATGGAAAAGTAAAAGTGGACACATCTATAATTAATATGGGGGAGTCCTGCACTGTTAGATGCTGGGCCTTTGGTCAGCCCAAGAATCAACATTCAGAATACTATGTGAACTGAATCAACAATTTAGAATTTGTTTAAATATATTTGTTCTGTCTCACCTAATGAGGTGGATCCTCCAAGCCCTCGACCCAGATGAGCAGTTTTTATACAAGAAGGATAAGGGATTTTAGTGTCACAAGGAGATCGAATGAAAGCAGTGGTGGCAGAGCGGCAAGAGGAAAAGCAAATGGGAACATGGAATCTGTTGAAGCATAGTTTAGAAAACAGCAGCAGGAGGTGTGATAGGGTTGTGGATCACAATGAAGCAGAGGAGATTCAGATATGAAAAACTGGTGTAGCGAAGTTGAGTTACACAGGAGGTACAATGGAAGGATAGAACTGGCAGTGTAGCACAGGTAAATCAGTACTTTAGCGGAGCTAAGTTTGCCACAATGTCCAAAACAGTCCTGAAAAGAGTATGGCAGAGTTGACTCAGAGCTGAGTTTGGGGTCCCATTCTGAGCTGTCAGTAGTACGGCAGAGGAGGTTAGTCATGAAGTCCAATATAGCAGAGCCGGTCAGTCGTATGGAAGAGCTGTGTTTGTGACAGAGTCCAGTATAGCAGAGCAAGTCAGCAGTATAATAAAGGTGAGTTCATCAGGAAACTAATGCAGGGCTAGAGTAGGAAATAATTTCCACAGGGGACATGAATACTCAGGCAGCGATCCGCCATCTGAGCCAGCCTCTAAAACCTGAAGTCATCATGACATCAAAAGTACCGAAATTAATTGCTAATGTAAACCAATACGATGAAGAACAGATAGAACAAGTGGCATGAAAAGGAAGCAGCACCCAGCTTGGGTATTTATTTATATAGCGTTAATTAATTTAATGTGAAAATTCTAAAAAGTGGTGATCTGGATTTTAAACTGATGTTTAGATTTTTAAATGGGTGCTCCGTGGCAGGGATAAGAATATGTCAGAGAATGAGAAGTGATTCATTGTTGGGTTTTATGAGGACAGATGGGCTAATTGATGTTTGAGTGCTCATTGTTGGCACATAAATATAATTATTCAATTTTTTTTCCCTAAAAAATGAAATGCTCGGCTAACTTAAAAGTTGTTTAAAAAAAAAAAAAAAAAATCTAGAATAAAAGCACTTCAATGTCATTTTGTCAGAACACAGGGACAGGGAGCCATAATTTTACATGAGCCGAATAGTCTATTAATCCTCAGTCGGCACCAAACTCTTCTTCTCTGAGCTTTGTGAATGCCATTTTGGTCTTCCTCCAAGCCTTTTGTAAATGAAGAAAAAATATTTGTCTGGGACATCGCCAGCAACAATGCCAAAGTTTGGACAAATTGAAAACACCTACTGATTATTTTACATAATTATAAGGATGGGAGAATTTTTCTTCAATACGGCCTTACATAAACCTAATCAGCTGGCTCAGCATCGAGCGAGGATACCGTATTTTACATCTCATCACTGTGTTATTTCAGCCGCCTTTTTAATGATGTTGTTGCTTAAAATACATGTTCAATTCCAGAACTGACAAGAGGCTGAAAGTTGGGAAAATTAAGCTTTTTGTTTTTTTTTTTTTCATCCTAAATTGGTCCAGGCAAAGACGTTACGGCACAAGTACCGGTAGATAGAGCAAGTGTTTAATTAATTTGGTAATTTTGTTTTCGTAACTATAAATTTTAGGTTAATATTTCTTCAGTGATCTTCTAAGAATGCTTAAGCGTTGACATTTTAAAGAACAGTTGTAATTTATAATCTAGAATTGAATACATAATGGCTGATACATCAAAGCTTTTACATTAGAAAGGTGGCGAAAAAGTTTTAAAAAGTCTCGACATTTTTCAACTTTGCAGAGTTGCATAAGACTTTTGCGACTTTTGACATTTTCACGCCAGTTTAAGTCCATTCCATCAATGTGGGCAGGGCAGGGAAGGAGTCAGGGTGGATGGGTCATGTCCTCCAGTCCAATTCATCAAAAATGCTGGTGCTTCGTTCTGCAGAAATCCCTCTCCAATCCCATGTAGCATTGGGCGATAGTCGCAGGGAAGGCACTTGTCTTGTCCTTTTACACCCCGGCGAGCTAAATGAAAGAGTGGGTCCTGGCTGGGTGTTGGTACTGTGAGGGCCTTGCACTCATGCAGAGGTCACCTTTGGCCGATGTTGTTGGCCGGCCCAGACCATGGGTTTCAATGTTCAATAAAGAGTCTTTACTGACGATAAATTGGCAAGCAATATATACAAGGGATAGAGTGTACAAAGTCTTATGGACATATCCTATATAGTTTGAAGCATTTTCGTTCACACTGTATCCTTCCTCTGTAGTACCAGCTTATGTGTTTCGTCCTGCGTCGCCACAATCCAACTTCAATGCCACAGTCCTGATCAGTGAGCCTTTTTACTCGCACAGCCATTCTGCGTCCTATTCCTTCCAATACTGGCACCTGGAACCTTTGCACTCAGGACCCTCACTAGTTCATCATACTCTGTCCTCCTTATGTCCGTTACCTTCTACGTTGTTCGTGACTTGGTGTCCTATCAACGGATGCCTCATTCAGAAGGCCATTGTGACTAGTCAGTCAACTCTTTTTTTCTGGCTCTCGTTATCCTTGTTATTGAGTCTTCTCTTGACTATGGATCACCCCAATGGTAGCACTGCTTTCTTCACTATCCAAACCCTATCTGACTCAATACAGGAAGCAGTCACTTGCTCTAACATTAAGCCTCTCCTAATATATATATATATATATATATATATATATATTCATAGGCACATATCAAACCTTATAAGTAAAATCAAAAACAGTTAAAACAACACTCCATAATGCAGTTGTAAGGTGCCCTTTATTGGCCTACATGGCGACGTTTCGGTCCTAGGTGTAGACCTTCCTCAAGCTTAATGTCTGTCCAAGAGGTCAAGGATGCCCCCAATCCTCTGAATATCAGCTGCTCTTACAGAATGGCTCTCCATTGCAGTTGGAAGAAGGTGGGTTACAAGCCGTTAAAAAGGCAACAAGACATCTGTTTTCTTCTTAAGACAACTCTTTTCATGGGATTTTCCAGATATGTAATAAAAAAGTAAGTAAACTGTACACATGTTAGAATAACAAAAAATAAATGACTGGCTACAGCAGTGATGTGACTCTGATTTGGTCCTATTTCTGCATGACGCATCATCGCCTTTGCAGAGTAAATAAAGAACGATGGTAAATGGCGGGTACCTCCTACATCATATGCTATCGTCTTTAATGTTTGATTTTTACAGTTTTCAAGCCTTGCCAACAACAAGGTAATGCTTCAGTATGTGATGAATGGCATTCTGTTCTAAGCTTTGATTTTTCAAAGTATGAAAATGGATATTTTGAAACAAAAAATGAATGATTGCCATAGAGCAGAACTTTTGTGGAAATGTCAGGAAAATGTATGGTCTTTCATAGACTGCTGCTTAGATTTAATACTAACGGAAAGTGAGTACAAAAAACACCAGGCTTCAATGCTCTTTATTAAAAGTAGATAAAGTACAGTCTCTGCTCACACCAGATTGCAGACTCCAGAGAAATGTTTCATATTCTTCTTTTTTTTTTTTTTTTTAGACTATAACCTACGAGCTAAATAAAAGAGGAAGAGTTGACGGCCGAGAGGGGGCCACCTGGACATTTTATGAGGGCTAGGCTTAGACATCTGATGTCATAATGGGATCAAATATGTTTTTACAATCCATTAAAAACATAGGACGTAGCAGAGATTTGCAAAGACTGTCATAAAGATAAACTGCTGGATAAGAACAGTGATTTTAGGTGTAGTAACATATTAGAGTAGACCTCCGCTGTTTGTCACGCTGTGACGGTCTTCAGTAAGGAAGAGGAGGCTCAAACTCTTCCTTGAACTGGGACCATAATTATTCTTTTTCTGGGGGTACGCTTAAAGGTAGAGAGGCCTGAGTCTCTGACTTTACTATGCTCCTGTAAAAACCCTAATCTGTCCCCTCCCTCAGCCCATGAGGCATGGGACAAAAATGAAAGGTAAACCACAGACAAATAGGAGATTGTTGTTGCTATTGGATATCAGCTGTGATCCCGTGCTGTAATGACTGTATACTCTCTGTTACTTCCTCCCCTGCCCAGGAGATGTGGTATGATCAGACACAGCCACTACAAAGTACTCAGCCGAGACACATTTATAAGATTATCTCAGCACAGGAACATTTTATTTAAGCACATCCAATTGTGGAAATTATTATATTCCAAGATGTTTTGAATAAAATTATCTTTTGTTTGTGGAAAACCCTTTTAATCCCTTTACCCCCAAGGGTGGTTTGCATGTTAATGACCGGGCCAATTTTTACAATTCTGACCACTGTCCCTTTATGAGGTAATAACACTGGAACACTTCCATGGATCCCGGTGATTCTGACATTGTTTTGTTTGCTCTTACTTGCATTTATTTGTGAAAACAACGGAAATTTGGAGAAAATTTTGAAAATTTTGCAATTTTCCAACTTTGAATTTTCATGCCCTTAAATCACAGAGATATGTCACACAAAATACTTAATGCATAACATTTTCCACATGTTTACTTTACGTCAGCACAATTTTGGAACCCAAATTTTTTTTTGCTTGGAAGTTATAAGGGTTAAAAGTTAAACAGCGATTTCTCATTTTTACAACACCATTTATTTTTTTTTAGGGACATTTGAAGTCACTTTGAGGGGTCTATATGATTGAAATTACCCAAAAGTGACATCATTCTAAAAACTGCACCCTCAAGGTGCTCAAAACCACATTCAAAAAGTTTATTAACCCTTCAGGTGTTTCACAAGAATTTTTGGAATGTTTAAAAAAAAAATGAACATTTAACTTTTTTTCACAAAAAATTTACTTCAGATCCATTTTTTTTATTTTACCAAGGGTAACAGGAGAAATTAGACTGGAAAAGTTATTGTACAATTTGTCCTGAGTACGCCGATACCTGATATGTGGGGGGGAACCACTGTTTGGGTGCATGAGCTCAGAAGGGAAGGAGCGCTGTTTGACTTTTCATTGTAAAATTGGCTGGAATTGAGATGGTAAGCCATGTCGCGTTTGCAGAGCCCCTGATGTGCCTAAACAGTGGAAACCCCCCACAAGTGACACCATTTTGGAAACGAGACCCCCTAAAGGACTTACCTAGATGTGTGGTGATCACTTTGAACCCCCAAGTGCTTCACAGAAGTTTATAATGTAGAGCTGTAAAAATAAAAAAATCACATTTTTTCCACAAAAAAGTATTTAGCCCCCAATTTTTTATTTTCCCAAGGGTAACAGAAGAAATTGGAGACAAAGAGTTATTGTGCAATTTGTCCGGAGTACGCTGATACCCCCTATGTGGGGGTAAACCACTGTTTAGGCACATGGCAGAGCTCAGAAGGGATGGAGCGCCAGATTTTACTCTTATGGTTTGCAGGTGCCATGACCCACTGGGAGACCCCATGAGGTGCAAAACAGCAGAACCCCCCATAAGTGACCCCATTTTATGAACTACACCTCTCAATGAATTCATCTAGGGGTGCAGTGATCGTATTAACACCATGGGTGTGTCACAGAATTTTATCCAATTGGGCAGCCATATGGAGAGACTCGGGAGGAATGGAGCGCTATTTGCCTATTCAAGTGAATGGGTTTGTGCACATGTCAGTGTGTAAGGCGTCGGGTTTCTGTAGCTGCATAGCAGAGATCCCGAGCCTTGCATTCGGCAGTCTCCCATTCCTCTCCGTCCGCAGAGGAGGCTGCTCAGCAGCTCGGATTGGACCATCAGGAAGGTTAGGAAGGTCCCGGAAGGACACTGCTATAAAAGAGCCACATGGCCGCACGGCCATGCACTAGTATAGTCTGTTATTTGTAGTAGTGTGTGTGTTGATGGATGCTTGTGAACTGCTGACTGACTCAATGGAAACCCCTTCCCTCTGATACACATGGTAGTAGGGTTTAGAGTTCTAGTCAGCGCCAAGTATGGCACTGCCCAGCGCCACAGTGTCTTCAGTTCCTATCACCTGTTAGCGCCAGTGTGCGCCACGCTACGTTAGGCTATGGTGCCGCATAGTCAGCGATATCAGTCAGAGCGGTGCTGTGAGCCATTAAAGCGCTTTCCAGACCAAAGCTTAGGCTGGTTAGTGGCGTCCGCCAGAGCAGCGCTGTACGCACTTCGTGCGGTATCTTTCCATTATCTGCACCCTGTGTCTGTTAACAGGGCACAGCGTTCAGCAAGGGTCTCTCCCTGGTGTCGCAGTTGCGGCACCGAACGCTAGTGGGTCTAGAGGGACTCCAACCCCGTGTCCTTTGGGCAGGGTCCTGTGACCAAGACACTAGTGTTCACTTTGCGGTATCGCGGCCCTGTGAAGCAACAGGGTCCGCTTCCTATTAACCGGGTGAATTTAACCCGTGTGTACTAGTTATGCCACCAGTTATTGTCTGCCATTACCGAGCAGCAGTTAACACCTCTGCACAGTGGGCTCCGGGCTGCGAACGCACCTAAATACCATCTCTATTATTTGGTGCGTTCTGCCAGCCCCTAACTCAGTGTGTTTCCACGGACCGTGTGTCCGTGGGCAAAACACACTGACATGTCTGTTTTTTAGTGTCAGCACGGACCACAAAACATCCTGCTCACGTGCATACACATAACACACATGGATGTCATCCATGGGTTGCGAATCGGCGCTGGGGAAGAAACTTTACAGTAAACGCTGTTCCTCGGCACCGGGTGCTGAACACGGCTCTCATCATTCTCCTCTGCTTGTGCTGATTGCCAGCAGAGCAGGGGATAATGATGAGCGCCGTGTTAAGCACCCGGCGACGGGGAACAGCGCTTACTGTAATGCTTCTTCCCTGGCGCCCGTCCTTGTGGTACTGATGCGGCACTCGCATGCCACACGTGTGCCGCAAGTATTACACACAAGGACACTGACATCTCCGGTACCGGAAGTATCAGGATGTGTGAAAGAGGCGTTATACCGGGTTTTTTTGTTTGGCAGCTGTCACACACTAAAAGACGCTTTTTATTGCAAAAAATAGTTTTTACATCGCCATATTTTGAGAGCTATAATTTTTCCATATTTTGGCAAGAGAGTCATGCGAGGTCTTGTTTTCTGCGGGACGAGTTGACGTTTTTATTGGTACCATTTTCGGGCACATGACATTTTTTAATCGCTTTTTTTTCCGATTTTTGGAAGCAGAAAGAACAAAAACCAGCATTTCATGAATTTATTTTGTGGGGATGTTTATACCGTTCCGTGTTGTGAGTTCATTTCCCCTCCGTCACTGAGGCCTGGTGAACTCCCTATTCTAGTGAAGGAAGGTAGTGAGCCTGATTATCAGACACCTGGAACTAATGAAGACGATTGGCTGAGTGGAGTCACTGACTGGATTTAAGGCAGCCTACGCCCTTTCTGCCCTGCGGGTGATTTCTCTGTGGACTCTTGGACACCAGTCTGATTCCTGCTCTCCTAAAGCTAAGTTTTCTGTTTTGCCTTTTTGCATCTAAGATTTGTTTTTGTTTTCCTTGCTTTTTGGATTCTGCCACTCCCTGCTGGAGTGTGCAGTGTTCCTTGAGCTCTGTCTTCTGAAAGTACCTGAGTGCTGATTTAGTTTTTGAAGCTTAGTTGCTTCAGGGCCATTTTTTATATCAGCTTGTTGGCTTTTGTCTCTGATAGGGTTTTGGCAGATTGCAGACAGCAGCCTTCCTATCCGTTCCTATCTAGGTAGTTTTTGGCTCCGTCTTTGCTCAGCCTGTCTTTCTGTCTGTGTAAGTGTTTTCATCTTGCTTCACCGTCATTATATGTGGGGGGCTGCCTATTGCTTTGGGGTCTGCTCTGGGGCAGTTAGATTTCCCCTTTCCTTCTTTAGGCCTATGTATCTCTCCGGCTGTGATCGAGGGGTCTAGGTCATCGTAGGAACCCCCCACGGCTACTGCTAGTTGTGTTGATAGGTTCAGGGGTCTGCAATCTGATAGTTGCCAACTTCTCTGGTTTTCAGGACTTAGCTAGCATTTCTGTTTTTGCCTCCTACGGTGACTCAATCATAACAGAATCACCCGCCAAACCACAGATCCTGGGGTACTCAATAGCAGGAAAGAATTGTGTTTAAAAAAAAAAAAAAAAAAAGGAGTGTGTATATTCTTTCCTCTATATCTCTGAGGCCGTAGGGGGAATTTTTTTTTTTTTCTCTCAATGGAGATAAAGCAAGTGTCTGATCGTGTGGAGCAGCTCGCTGCTGAAGTGCGAGGAATTTCCGCCTATCTTGCTCGTTCACATGCTGTTGAACCCAAGATCCCCACACCTGATGTATTTTTTGGGGATCGATCTAAATTTTTGAGTTTCAAAAATAATTGTAAATTATTTTTTGCTTTGAAGCCTAACTCGTCAGGGAGCCCCGCGCAGCAGGTTAAAATTGTCATCTCTTGGCTGCGCGGCGATCCCCAGGATTGGGCGTTTTCTTTGAAACCAGATGACCCTATTCTGACTAATGTGAACGCATTTTTTCAAGCCTTGGGATTGCTGTACGACGAACCTAATGCTATTGATCAGGCTGAAAAGACCCTGTTAGCATTGAACCAGGGTCGAGAATCTGCAGAGTTGTACTGTCAAAAGTTCCGAAAGTGGGCGGTCCTTACTACCTGGAATGATAGTGCCTTGGCTGCTCTCTTTCAGAAGGGTTTGTCAGAAGCCGTAAAAGATACTATGGTGGGATTTCCTGTTCCCTCTGGTCTGGACGATTCTATGTCTTTAGCCATTCAGGTTGATCGGCGTTTACGTGAACGCAGGATTACACGAGAGGTGTTGCCACCGGTTGAACAGACGTCTGAACCTATGCAATGTGATAGAGTTTTGTCTAAGGCGCAACGTCAGGAATTCAGAAGGCGTAATAAGCTGTGTTTTTTCTGTGGAGATGCCTCACATGTTATTTCTGTTTGTCCTAAACGTGAGAAACGCTTTGCACACACGTTTTCTGTTGGTGGGGTTCAGCCTAAGTTTCTTTTGGAGATTACTCTGATCTGTTCCCTGTCCACATTTTCCGCCAAGGCTTTTGTGGATTCGGGAGCAGCGCTAAACCTAATGGACTTGGATTTTGCTAAACGTTATGGATTTCCGTTGACACCTCTGCAGACGCCTATCTCTTTGAGGGGGATTGATGCTACCCCTCTGGCTAAAAATAAACCTCAGTTTTGGACCCAGTTAGTCATGCGGGTCGCCCCAGACCACCAAGAAAATTGCAGATTTTTGGTGTTGCATGGTCTGCATGATGCCGTTGTTCTGGGGTTTCCCTGGTTGCAGATTCATAATCCAGTTTTGGATTGGAAGTCTGTGTCTGTGGTGAGTTGGGGTTGCCGGTGTACCTTTAGTGAGGCTCCGGTTTTTTCCACCTCTCCTCAGTCGCATGAGGTTCCTGACTATTTGGCGGACTACTATGATGTATTTAGTGAGAATGAGTCTGCGTCCTTGCCTCCTCATAGGAGTTATGACTGTGCAATTGAGCTGAACCCGGGGTGTAAGTTTCCTAAGGGTCGGCTCTTCAATTTATCTGTACCCGAGCACGAGGCTATGCGGTCCTATATTAAGGAGGCGTTGGAGAAGGGTCATATTAGACCATCCTCTTCACCCTTAGGTGCCGGGTTTTTTTTTTGTGGCCAAGAAGGATGGTTCTTTAAGGCCTTGTATTGATTATCGTGCCCTCAATAAAATTACTATTAAATATCAGTATCCGTTACCCCTGATTTCGGATCTATTCTCTAGAGTCAGAGGTGCTTGCTGGTTTACCAAGCTTGACCTCAGGGGGGCGTATAATCTTATCCGCATTAAGCAGGGGGATGAATGGAAGACGGCATTTAATACTCCGGAGGGACATTTTGAGTACCTGGTGATGCCTTTTGGGCTCACTAATGCCCCTTCTGTCTTCCAGTGCTTCATGAACGATATTTTCCGAGACTTTGTCGATAAATTTTTGATTATCTATCTGGATGATATTTTGATCTTCTCCAAGGATTGGGATTATCATGTGGAACATATTCGGACTGTATTCCGGATCTTGAGAGAGAATTCTCTGTATGTCAAAGGATCAAAATGCCTTTTTGGAGTACAGAGAATTTCTTTTTTGGGATTTATTTTGTCTCCGTCAACTATTGAAATGGACCCGGCCAAGGTACAGGCCATTTATGATTGGGTTCAGCCCACTTCTTTGAAGGCCCTCCAGAAGTTTTTGGGTTTTGCTAATTTTTATCGGAAATTTATAGCAAAATTTTCTAGTATTGCCAAACCATTGACTGACCTGACCAGGAAGGGTGCGGATGTGTTGAATTGGTCTCCGGAGGCGGTTGCTTCCTTTCAGGAGCTGAAGCGTAGATTTACCTCCGCCCCGGTTCTGCGGCAACCTGATGTCTCACTTCCGTTCCAGGTAGAGGTGGATGCTTCTGAGATTGGTGCAGGAGCGGTGTTGTCCCAAAAGGATCCGGTAACATCTAAAATGAATCCCTGTGCTTTCTTTTCCCGTAAGTTCTCTTCATCTGAACTTAACTATGATGTGGGGAATCGGGAACTGTTGGCCATGAAATGGGCATTTGAGGAGTGGAGACATTGGTTGGAGGGAGCCAAACATCAAGTTGTGGTCCTCACTGACCACAAAAATTTGATTTACCTAGAGTCGGCTAAATGCTTGAACCCTAGACAGGCTAGGTGGGCCTTGTTTTTTACACGTTTTGATTTTGTGGTCTCTTTCCTTCCTGGAACTAAGAATGTCAAGGCAGACGCCCTCTCTAGGAGTTTCTTTGCTGATTCTCCTGTGGTGACCAAACCTGCCACCATCTTAGGCGAAGGGGTAGTTCTTTCTGCCATCTCGCCCGATTTGAGACTTGCTCTGCAAGAGTTCCAGGAGGACAAACCTGAGTGTTGCCCCAGTGGAAAGTTGTATGTTCCTGACCAGTGGAAGAAGAGAGTAATGTCTGAAGTTCATTGCTCTGCATTGGCTGGTCATCCAGGTAGTTTTGGTACTAGAGACCTGGTGAGTCGCTCTTTTTGGTGGCCCACCTTGTCTCATGATGTCAGGAATTTTGTGCAGTCCTGTGGGACTTGCTCCCGGTCTAAATCTTGTTCTCGCTCTAGTGGGTTGTTGATGCCTTTGCCGGTCCCCAGGAGGCCATGGACCCATATTTCAATGGATTTCATTTCTGATATGCCGGTCTCTCAAAGAATGACTGTTATTTGGGTGATTTGTGATAGGTTCTCTAAGATGGTTCATCTTGTACCACTCCCTAAGTTGCCATCTTCCTCTGAGTTGGTGCCTCTGTTTTTGCAACAGGTGGTTAGCTTGCACGGGATTCCTGAGAACATTGTATCTGACAGAGGAGTTCAATTTGTGTCTAAATTTTGGAGGACGTTCTGTTCCAAGTTGGGAATTCAGTTGTCCTTCTCCTCTGCTTTTCACCCTCAGACCAATGGGCAGACAGAGAGAACAAACCAGACCTTGGAGTCGTATTTGAGATGTTTTATTTCCGCTGATCAGGATGATTGGGTTTCATTTTTGCCCTTGGCCGAATTTGCTTTAAATAATAGAGCTAGTTCTGCCACTTTGATGTCACCTTTTTTTTGTAACTTTGGTTTTCACCCTCGATTTTCTTCAGGGCAGGTGGAGCCTTCTGCCTGCCCAGGTGTTGACACTGTGGTGGAGAGAATGCACCAGATCTGGGACCAAGTGGTGGATAAGTTATCTCTCTCCCAGGAAAAGGCCCAGCGGTTTTCCAATCGACATAGGACCATTGGTCCCCAGTTTAAGATTGGTGATATGGTGTGGTTATCATCAAAAAATATTGCTATGAAGGTGGCTTCTCCTAAGTTTAAGCCTAGATTTATTGGACCTTACAAGATTATGGAGATTATTAATCCGGTCTCTTTTCGTTTGGCTCTTCCTGTCACATTTAAGATCCATAATGTGTTCCATAAGTCCTTGTTGAAGAGGTTTGTTGAGCCAGGTGTGCCTGAGGTGGCACCTCCGGACCCTGTATTGGTTGAAGGTAACTTGGAATATGAGGTAGAGAAAATTCTGGATTCCCGTCTGGCTAGACGGAGACTCCAGTATTTGGTTAAGTGGAAGGGTTATGGTCAGGAGGATAATTCCTGGGTCTCTGCCTCTGATATTCATGCCAAAAGATTGGTGCGTGCCTTTCATCGGGCTCACCCTGATCGCCCTGGTAGCGTTGTTGAGGGTTCGGTGACCCCTCCTCAAGGGGGGGTACTGTTGTGAGTTCATTTTCCCCTCCGTCACTGAGGCCTGGTGAACTCCCTATTCTAGTGAAGGAAGGTAGTGAGCCTGATTATCAGGCACCTGGGACTAATGAAGACGATTGGCTGAGTGGAGTCACTGACTGGATTTAAGGCAGCCTACGCCCTTTCTGCCCTGCGGGTGATTTCTCTGTGGACTCTTGGACACCAGTCTGATTCCTGCTCTCCTAAAGCTAAGTTTTCTGTTTTGCCTTTTTGCATCTAAGATTTGTTTTTGTTTTCCTTGCTTTTTGGATTCTGCCACTCCCTGCTGGAGTGTGCAGTGTTCCTTGAGCTCTGTCTTCTGAAAGTACCTGAGTGCTGATTTAGTTTTTGAAGCTTAGTTGCTTCAGGGCCATTTTTTATATCAGCTTGTTGGCTTTTGTCTCTGATAGGGTTTTGGCAGATTGCAGACAGCAGCCTTCCTATCCGTTCCTATCTAGGTAGTTTTTGGCCCCGTCTTTGCTCAGCCTGTCTTTCTGTCTGTGTAAGTGTTTTCATCTTGCTTCACCGTCATTATATGTGGGGGGCTGCCTATTGCTTTGGGGTCTGCTCTGGGGCAGTTAGATTTCCCCTTTCCTTCTTTAGGCCTATGTATCTCTCCGGCTGTGATCGAGGGGTCTAGGTCATCGTAGGAACCCCCCACGGCTACTGCTAGTTGTGTTGATAGGTTCAGGGGTCTGCAATCCGATAGCTGCCAACTTCTCTGGTTTTCAGGACTTAGCTAGCATTTCTGTTTTTGCCTCCTACGGTGACTCAATCATAACAGTTCCGCGTGTGGTAAAATTGATAAAGCGGTTTTATTCTTCGCTGTATATAGAGCTGTTATCAGTCAATGTGCAGGGGAAGAGGTGAGCTGTGATTTCACCTATTGAGAAGGGCAGATCCTGTGCTATCTACTGTATATAGTGATAATTTCTCTTATTCTTGTCCTCAATGAGATGATTCAGAGACTGTCAAAAAGTCAGGAAGGTATCTAGTGTTAGGCCTAGTGAACAGTGTGAACCATTGAAAAATTTCAGGTTTTTCCTAAATATGTTAAAATTAAAAAATATATATTTTTAATATAAAAACTTAATTTAATCAATAGTTAATTTTCTGAAACATTCATTTAAAATGTAGTTATTGTTCAGATGACTAATAGCAATGTCTCATCCAAGCAGTATCTTGTATATCTCAGCAGCTACATGTTTTCTGCTGGGCCTTAGATGGACACCGAAGGAAATGTTTTAATCTAGTTTCCATATTCTCCATCAAATAACCATGAACATCCTTTGGTTCCACCACATCTTAGGTCTGTAATTCACTGATTTTTATACTGTAATTGTGCCCGTGTGCAGAGCATTTCCCATGAGATTACTGTGTCATTATGTAATTTTTCCTAATTATTTCCATCCACTGTAAATTGCGTATAATGTAACGCATTAATGGGTTATGGATATATTGTATATTCTGGTTATCAGTCAATCTGTTTCAATTAAGTGATGAATGATGAATCCTATTAATGGTACGATATATTAATGTGCTAAATCTGCATAAACATGTCAGTTCAATTATAATTATTGGGAACCTGTCATTACAAGCTGCCTGGATTACATGACCTATCGTGGTCGTGTTGGACCATGTCGATCTCTGTTTTCAGACCTCGGTAATAAGAGTCAATGATTTTGAGTTTGACATAAAACATTTCTACAAATGACTGACATCAATAGTGATGAGCAAATCAATTTGAAACAAATCAAATTTGCCCCAAATTTGCCCCAAATTTTTATGATTCGATTCAGCAGAATGACAGCCAGCCAACAGCTATTTTGCTAAACTCTGTTTTGAAGGGTTGGAAGTGGTTAAAAAATATTAAAATATTATGCTCTCCTTGTCTCACACATGTCCTGAATTCCCGGCTTGGTCATCCGATCACTCATTTTGGTCATCTGACCCTAACTAGAAGGGCTCGTGCATGATTGACTTCTATGATGCGTGTTGTACCCCACGCAATACATGTCATAGATGTCAATGATATGTGTGGGGTCAAGTCAACAGTAGATGTGCAAGTGGCCTAGTAGTCAGTACCGGAAGACCAGTGGGAGAGAGAGGAAGACTAGGTGGAGAGCTGCAGTAGCAAGACACGTGAGGGGCAAGATAAGTATAACATTTTATTATTTTCAACCCCTTACCTACCCTTTTATTATTAATACTTTTGGGCCTGGAAAGACCACATGGCATAATAAATGTCTTATAACAGTAAACAGGATACTATCAATTTGCACCCAATTTATTCTAATTGTATTTTTGGGTGAATCGAACCAAATAGAATTTTGGCAGAATCTCTTATTTTTATTGACCAACTATGTAAAGATTGCAGAAGCGGCTTTGGGATCAGTCGGTTGGCAACGCTGTTGGGCTGCCTGTGCTCTCCGCTATATCTTTGTAAATCTTAAACTTTTCGGAGGAGAAATTACGACAATCAACATAAAACACACAGTTAGGAAAATACAACATATCTGCTAAAAAAAAATAGATTTTTAACATGACCATAAACCCTCTTGGTAATTTAGGGCTGGCGTAGCTAAAGGTGTCTCGTGAAAGCAACCTTTGTCAAATAGGAGTGATTGCCATTAGTCCGGCTATTAAGCACTGTGAAGATCAGCTGTTATCACATGGGAAAGTCAAAGCCAATGACACTTCTCCACCGGGTCTGCCTGTTCTGGCTTATATTACAGTATACTGTAGATAGAGAATTAATGACCTACCAGAAGATCACCCTGCAACTTCTTCGTTATTGCATGATGCATATGTGACTTTGTGCCCAACCGGCTAATCAAATGAAGAGCTATCACTTGAGAAGTGGTTTTTAGGGCTCCCATCCACTGAACACAGATTACTGACGTGGCTTATGGATTGAGTCCCATAAATTGTTTCACACCAACTCTAGGCTTCCCATAGTGATGACCGAGTAGAAAAATGGGTTGTCTTCAAGAGACATTTCCTCTTTAATTTCATTCTCCATCCAAGAGGGTTATGTTCTGGTAGGTCCTTAATTCGGGTCCCATTCTGCAGTATTTGTCAGTACTGGTGGATCTGATGGAGGAGAAGTGTGTGGTTGCCTTTGGCTTCCCAATGCAATAGCTAATCTTCACAGTACACAAAAGCCAGACCAAGGGAATTCCCTAGACACAGCTAATCAAACTTCTGACGTTCACATTATACAAAAACCAGACCAACAGCAATCCATCCTTTCAGAGCCAGTTTGCACCACGTGCATGGCTAAACCTGGTTTTTCAAACCCTGCCTTCTTCACTGGGAACTGACAGTACTGGCGTACCTGGAGCAAACATTGTCAAAGAATGTTCGAGCTCAGGAAACTTGGTTGCATGGGGAAGGGGTTTATATAAGTCAAAACAGACTTTCTCTATTGAAAACTCCAATTTGTCTACATGATTGTTCTGTATAGTTGATCCCTGCAGCTCCACTTATGATTAGCGATGAGCAAACTCATGGATATTTGGGTTCATCGGGTTCAGCCAGACTTTTTAAAACTTGACCCGCACTAGACTCTGGACCTCAAACCCCCCATATAAGTCAATGGGGACCTGAACTACAGTGCTGTAAAATGGCTGTAAAACGTTTGGAGTAAGGGCTAGGGTGCTGTAAAAGGAAGCTAAATAGGGGCAAGAGTAGGACAATTGCCCTGCAAACAAATTTGAATGAGGAAATTTCTTAAAGGGGTTCTGTCACCATAGCAATCATGGTAAAATAGGAAGTAAATTAATGACATAAAAGTTTTAACATTAGATGCACATAGCTAGAATTATGGATTACAATGAATGGCATATCAAGTGCCACAAGAGACTCACCATATGATATGAAAGCATGAGAGGACATTAGGGAGCTTATATCTCTATTCAACGTGAAAGATAAATGTGGATAATATTACCAATAAATTATAAGTCTTGTTTTATAAATATACAAAATGATATTTTATTTGTAATTACATAGATAAGACCTATCAATACAGACAACATTGATCGCATGAATCAAATATAACAAGCAATTAAAAAATTAAAAGGCAGGCAGTGACTCAACCATGTAGCAGCATGGCATGGCTGGCATGGCTCTGGAAGTGCCCAAAGTCTAAAAGCTTGTTGATTGGCTGTGCTACAGCCTTTCAACAAGCTTTACTAGTCTTGCGAACCTGAACAGGAAACCAGACATACAGTAAAAAGTCCACGTTTGAGGTTCGGCACTGGACACTAGGTGTCCGGTACAGACCCCGAACTTTACCATTCGGGTTCACTCCTCCCCACTTATTATAAACATTAGCAAATGTTTCCTGATATTTAGACCCCACTTTGTCACAGTTTAAAAACCCTTTTACATCGATTAGAAAAGCATTACTGCTTTATTCCACAAATGGCCCCACGCCTGTCCACTGGTTGTCTATGGTATTACTGGTCCGCTCTACTGAAGTGAAATCGGGCCATGCTACACACAAGATATGTTCAGGTGTGATGCTGTTTCTGCAAAAAAAAGTAGCCATTTTTTTCTGATCAAGAACAATCACTTTAACTACCAATAGTTACGAAATAATGTGTAAAAGTTTCAGAAAACTGTGGACTTACGATTCCTGAAACTCATTATGTTCTTTTAATTTCTTTTTTTCGACGTTGGAGATTTGGCTCATTTTTAATATCTTACCAAAAGCTGATAATAATTCCAATTTCCCTTGCAGTTATATAATTCGTTTGCAGTGCATTATTGGAAAAAGCTACCATGTCTCCTCAGTGGTCAGTTCTCCTATCCCGATTGCTCATTATGAACCCTCAAGAAATCCGGATCTGCTAATTATTCATGGATTGGCCAAAATGTATTATAGCGTAGTCGAATGACTGGCGTAATATCAGCCTCGAATTGATAGAAAAGTAATAGAACGCAAATCCATCCCTCAACCATTTGGCCCCAGCGATCAGCCTAATAGATTTTAAGCCATTTCTCTGTTATGGTTCCATTGTCTGCTGATTTACCCAATGCCATTAATTAGAAGCAACGTTGCCATAGTTACAGTTAATTACGTGTTATGAACAGCTTGAGACGTTAACCAATTGCAATCAACAAATTAGATTTAGAAATTCTACCGAAATGGGAAACATGTCAAACGCAGAAGATAGATGTCTTGGCTTTGTGTGCCTGCATACTTATGTTTTTTCACCCGGGTTATTGATGTTCCGGTAATCAAATACACCAACTATAACTTACGCTTCATGATGGGTTATATCAATATTGCTTGACACTTCGTATCACTGGATCGCCAAGGAAAAAAAAAAATTCATTAACTTTGTTAATTGTGTTAATGAATCATTTTCTTGCTTTGGTGTTAGGAGATCTTTTTTTCCTACAGCGTTTATTAATGTGCTGATACTCTGATAAACGTTTAAAGCATATCTGTCCATTATAGCAAGGTGAATTTTATAAGCGATAGGTTGTGATGAGTAGCACGTACTGAAGGCAAACGGGATGTGTTCAATGGCCATGGAGCAACATGGAATAGCAGAGCTGAGTAAGCTGGACAGCAGCAGAGGCGTCCAACGGCAGAGCTAAGTATGCTGAATGGTACCTTGGCCGTAGAATTGTGGAGTTGAGAATGCTGGGTGGCATTTTGACAGTAGATCAGTAAGGCTAGATATTTAGACAGGTGCCTTGGAATAGCAGAGCTGAGTATATGGATAAGTATCTTGGAACTTCTGTACAGGCGCAATGGAACAGCAGAGTATGCATACAGATGCTTTGGACAGCAAAAAAATGCGAACAGACAATTTGAAACATTAGCGTCGAGTACGTGTGCAGGCACCTTAGAACAGCAGAGCCGAGTGTGCTTTGGAACAGCACTGGATCCTTCATCTATTAGGATAATTAAAGTCAACCATGAAACCTAGATATGAGCAAATCTTTTGAAATTTCAAATTTGCCTAATTTGTCAAAATTTACCCCCAAATTTAATTTGTGTCAAATCATTGTGCTATGAATTGCAAGGACTTCAATTGCCCTGAAAAGATGTGCATAGCATGCTGAGATCTCATGGGACTGTATCCAAGCTCTTTCAAGCTCTTTAGTGCAAACATAAGCTTGGTAATGTCAAAGTAGCCTCAAGATATATAGCTATGGAAAAACGAATGGTAACCACTCTTCAATTACGTGCTAAAACACACACTATCTGTGGAATTTGTTCACTACTCTACGGCTTTCTCTCCATACCTCTATTGCTAAACTGTGAGCTGTGATGTTCTCTCACTATCCAGATTCTCAAAAAAATGTTTGCTGCGTTCCCTACCTTGGCTTTTATAGTGGCTATATTAGTGTATCCCGATTGGCTATTCTGTGACATGTGATGTGCTAGCATTATGATGAAGCTCGAGATCATGTGAGTTTTCCCTTACTTGTGCAATCTTCTACAATCTGTAAAATGGCTGCAAATCGAACCATACATTTTTTTAATTCACCAGGTCAAGTGAATTCCTAAAGTTTGAAACGAATGACATTTGCTTCGAATCCCTTCACTCAACTCGGGAACTTGCAAATCTACGTCATTTATGTCACATTTCTTGGCTATATCGCATGTGCTTAAGAAGAATATTTCTTTTACTTTCAATAAATAATTCAGGCCAATACTCTTTATCTTTTTCTCAAGATAAGAAAAATGTTGAATAAGTTTAAAGTTTATTGAATAAAAAAAAGTGATTCATCCAGTGGCTTCAAGGTGCACCTTCAGCTCTTCTCAACAATATGTTCCACCACGATGACAAATTCTGACACCAAGGATGTCTAAACATTAACGCCCTAGACAAGCCACAAGGGCAGTAAAAATAACGGGAAATAAATCTGATTACCCAAATATCTGTTGTCTGGAGGCAAAGGACACCCTGCAGTACAAAAAACATAAAATGATAAAACACCACAATAAACTTTTTGCTTTAGAAAAGAAAAGTAATCATGAAGAAATAACCAACAAAAATGTTTACACACATTCTGTATAGATGGAGGGTCATTGTTAGAGATGGGTGAACCTGAACAGTAAAGTTTGGCGTCTGTACCGAACACCTACTGTACGGGCACAGACACCAAACACGGACATCACCAGGCCCCCCAATACCTGGTGTTTGTCACACTGTCATGTGCATGACAGCGAAGCCACCACTGCTTCTGATTGGTGGTAAAATCAATACCGCCGGTCAGACAGATGCGGTTCCCACACTGTCAAATCACAGTGTGAGCTCGCAGCTGTGATCAGAGGTATAAACTTTACCTCCAGTCACTGGCTTTGGCTGATGGGACTACTGCTCACATCAGCCTGCTGCCGCTAATAACAGTGAGAGCAGAAGCGGCCGATGGGAGTATTCATCAGCTGGCGCCTGCACTCTAAATAAATAAATTTAAAAAGAACGGCGTGGGCTCCCCTGTATTTTTGATAACCAGCCAGGCAAAACTGACAGCAGGGGGCTGCAACCCTCAGCTGTCAGCTTCAGCAAGGCTGGTTATCAAGAATAGAGGGGTCCCCACGCTGTTTTTAATTGTTCAGCCGAACCCTCTGGACTCGAACATCCAGGGGTCCGCCCATCTCTAGTCATTGTTCCTTAGTTAGAAAGGTTGAAAATAGTCACATATCTTTAGAAGATCAGCTCTCAGCATCTTAGTTCTTGATCAAGTACTTGTGTATCTTTATTTGTCCAGAAGATATTGCTCCCGACTTCCCCTACACACATTAGGAGCGTACCTATAGAGGATACAAGGGTTGCATTCACACCCGAAACTTGGAGCATAAGGTTAACAAGAGGTCCTTTTGGCCCAAATGAGGAGATCGATACTGTTAAAGAACTGTGCGGTGCACAAACTTCAAGTCACACCACTGACACACAATTGGTGAAACATCTGACACCTCTAATGCTGGGATCATCTTAGCCATTGAAAACAATAGAACCAGACTTTGAAATTCAGCATTTATTTTGGTGGTATAGATGACATGATACCAAATGTTCTTTTTTTTACTACTTTTGCACAGGAACAGGAACACTTTAAAAATTATTTGTGGATACGAGCCATAATTATGTAATTTTTCTGTGTGAGGGCCTTTTTAAACAGGATGAATTGACATTTTCATTGGTACTATTTTGGTGTATATTTGGGTACTTGATCCTTTTTTTATGGTGGAGACAGAGAGTGGTGGGGTGACAGAGGGAGCCTTCTCCATCTGCCGAGACGTTGCAATGCCTCGGTCGCTTTTGACACAGCATTTAAGGGGATGAACTTCCAGGATGAAATCTTCAGTCCACAGGGCTTTATAATATAGTTGACCTGCCGCTCAAAATATTCGTTCCACATGGGGCCTCCAGTTGGAAATTGCTATAGTAAATAGTCCCTAGAATATTCTCCTAATGTTAATTGGAGAAATACTTTTAATTTTTGAACACATATTCTGTAAACCAAGAAAACATTGTAACAATGATGATATGATGCATATTATCCTGTTCGCGTAATGAAAAGGAACTTGTATCATCCATTTCTCATTATCGTTTGTGTTTTGCATTTATAATAACTTTGTAAAATAATTGTCTCATATTGCTTATGCAGCAAACAACAGATTTTAATATGAGTTGTGTACTGTGATAATATGACTTGTTTATTATAATACTGTTTATTGTAAAACATACAGTTGTGCTCAAAAGTTTACATACCCTGGCAGAATTTTTGCTTTCTGACCTTTTTTCACAGAATATGAATTATAACGCCAAAACTTTTTCTCCACTCATGGTTAGTGGTTGTGTGAAGCCATTTATTGACCAACTACTGTGTTTTCTCTTTTTAAATCATAATGACAACCCAAAACATCCAAATGACCTCAATTAAAAAGTTCACATACCCTATTTCTTAATACCGTGTATTGCCCCCTCTAAACTTAATGACAGCTTGAAGTCTTTTGTGGTAGCTGTGGATGAGGTTCTTTATTTTCTCAGATGGTAAAGCTGCCCACTCTTCTTGGCAAAAAGCCTCCAGTTCCTGTAAATTCCTGGGCAGTCTAGCATGAACTGCGTGCTTGAGATCTCCCCAGTGGCTCAATGATGTTGAGGTCAGGAGACTTGAGATGGCCACTCCAGAACCTTCACTTTGTTCTGCTGTAGCCAATGACAGGTCGACTTGGCCTTGTGTTCTCATTCATTGTCATGTTGGAACGTCAAAGTACGTCCCATGCACAGCTTGGGGCTGATAATTGCAAATTTGCCTCCAGTATTTGCTGATAATGTGCTGCATTCATCTTTCCTTCAGGTTTCACCAAGTTTTCTGTGCTCACACATCCCCAAAACATCAGCAATCCATCTCCGTGCAGTACAGTAGGAATGGTGTTCCTTTCATCATAGGCCTTGTTGACCACTCTCCAAATGTAACGTTTATATTTGTGGCCAAAAAGTTCAATATTGGTCTCATCACTCCAAATTACTTTATTCCAGACGTTTTTAGGTTTGCCTCTGTGTGGTTTTGCGTATTGTAGGCGAGATACTTTGTGACATTTGCGCAGTAATGGCTTTCTTCTGGCGACTCGACCATGCAGCCCATCTTGAAACAGCCACACCTCTAGTTTTTAGAGAGTCCTGTATTTCAGCTGATGTTATTTGTGGGGGGTTTTTGCATCACGGACAATTTTCCTGGCAGTTGTGGACAAAAATGTTTGTTGGTCTATCTGATCATGGTTTTGATTATACAGAGCCCCTGATTTTCCATTTGTTAATCACAGTTTGAACGCTCCTTGGATATCTTGTATCACTTTTCTGTTTTATACAGTTCAACTACCTTTTCCTGTAGATCCATTTGACAATTCTTTTGCTTTTCCCTTGACTGACAATCCAGAAACATCAGTGGCTGGATGAAAGATACAAGAGTCTGTCTGGATCCCAGAAACTCACTCAGCTTTTATGCATACACACTGATTACAAGCACACAGGTCACAGGTGAGGATGCTACCTTTAGTAGCCATTTAAACCCATTTGTGACAACTTCTGTGCATGTTATCAGACCAAAATCACCAAGGTTTGTAAACTTTTCATCAGGATAATTTGGATGTTTTGGGTTGTCATTATGATTTAAAAAGAGAAAACACAGTAGTTTGACAATAAATGGCTTCACCCAACCACTAACCATGAGTGGAGAATAATTTTAGTTGTTATCATTCATATTCTGTGAAAAAAAGGCCAAGAAAGCAAAAATCCTGCTGGGGTATGTAAACTTTTGAGCACAACTGTAAAAGGTCACTGTCATTTCAATAAACTTTGCATGTGTCTGCATAAGTAACTTCTCAGATAAATATTTCTCCACTTATGAGACACTTCTCCTCCTCCAACCTTCATAACTCAGAAGCATGAAAGACATTGTACAGTAGTATTGAGCAGTGTATCTGTGAATCCCGTTTTTATCGTGATAAATGCATACTAGAAAGCAGCACCCTCAGTGTGTTTCTATGCCAGTCTCTCTCACTTCCCCCTTCCTTTTCCACAGATGCAATCTGACTCCTTGTGAAGCTGGCAGTCCTTCTAATTTTGACCAAGATGGATTTTTGCAAGTTTTAAGAGTGAATGAATAGTTTATGAGTGAATTGCAGCTGACAATTGAAGTCTGTGGAAAGGGGAGGAGGAAGGGAAAAGTGAGAGAGAGTGGCATAGAAACACACAGAGGGTGCTGATTTTCACGGCAAAAACTGTATTCACAGATACACTGCTTAGTACTAATGTGCAATGTCTTCCATGCTCCTCAGCATGTGCTACTACTACACAGAGACAGGAGAACAGTAATGTCTGTGTGTGCTGTGTATGGGAGACATCATAGCAGCTAGTCTCCATCCACTAGCTCAGAAAGAACTGAAGATTAGAGACTGAAAAGAGGAAATCTCGTGAGAAATACATGATACAAGTTATATAATGTCCATTATTAGTGCTGAGCCTCAGGTTTATTGATAAAACATTATGTTTATAAGATAATTAGTGTACTTCTTTAGAATAATTATTTTACATGTCTTGTTTGTTTCAGGCAGATAGAAAAATATCCAATCTTCTCTATCAAACCCCTAGTTTTGCATGTACAAGCATTGAAGGGTGGAGAAGGAGAAGCTCTTAAAAGACTTGTTTCTTTCATTTTTTTTTAGAGTTCTTTGTATGGAGAAGAATAGTGATTATCAGAATTTTTTTTGCCCGGTTTACACATTGCGGTACTTTAAAAGACAATCATTTACCCATTCATTCGTGCTCATTAGTTATAGTCTCTTCTCTTTCTCTTTTATAGGTGGACGGGGCGTCATTGTTGGGCCAATTCTGAGCTCTGCCGCCTCTGATATTTTTTGTGACAATGAGAACGGACCAAACTTTCTCTTTCAGAATAAAGGCGATGGGACGTTTGTTGATGTGGCTGCTAGTGCAGGTAAGAAGTTGCTATTATTTTACTTCTGTAATTATCTCCTACTTTTTAATAATTTGCATCCTACTGCTGACCCTGATTTTACATACAGCTTTCTAGACATCTTGTACCGTGGATCTCAGTGGAAATCCTGTAATGCTTCATTTCACCTCTGGAGGCGCTACAGAGGAATAGAACACTTGTGACTTTGTCCTCGGGCAACTGTTACAAAGATACTAACCATGGAGGAGGAATTAGCCACATTTAACACCTGACCTTAACTCACCAGGGAACGGGTCGTTCATCCTTGGACCATATTTTGGCTTGGGTTCACATGATCTTCACCCACGTTTGATACTGGTTGGCCTAAATTTGCCAGAGCTGTGTCATTCTGAAAAGTTTGTATAGGCAAGTTCAAGACAGTTGTCAAGTATGTTACTGGGGGACATCTTATGCTCACATTGTGCTGAGAGGGACCCATGACATGTTCCAAAGCTGAGAATACACATGGCACATGACTGTAGCAACTAGAGTTGAGCGACTTTTGGTTTTTTAGGGTCGCGTTTCGTTTCGTGAAACCCGACTTTTCCAAAAGTCGGGTCGAGCAAGATCGTCCGATTATAGGGAAAAGTCGGGGTCGTCCCGAAACACGAAACCCAATGTAAGTCAATGGGGAATAAAAGTCGGCAGTGAGAGGAGGACAGGAAACACACCTACAGTGCCCATTTGAATGCCAAAAGCATCAATTCTTCTTACTTAAGCTTGTCAACCTTAATTAACTTCATAATACAAGTTACGCACTGAAAAATGGGGGTTATTTGGCTAAAGTTGTTGGGGGGGGGAGGGCTGGCTGCAGGTTTTCATGTGCCCTGGGCGAAAGAGCGCCCCTTTAACACATACCACAACTCATCATGCTCCGATACGGCAGAGAAATAGCGGTATAGTACAATGAAAAATACCTCACTTTTTACATCTCATGACGAGGCCCATCTATTTCTCCATACAGAATCATTGGTCCCATATAATGTTTGAAACAGTATATGATGAGCTCCACATAATGCTACAGTATATGTTGGTCCCCATGGATGAAGCTCCACTGTCTTATGGGCCCAAATAATGCTCCAAACATAATGGGCCCCATTTCTAATGCTCTAGTGTACAATGGGCCCTGTAAATGCTGCTCCAGTGTCTGATGTCCACCTTTGGAATGTTCCAGTGTATGGTGGGCCCCATCTATCATTCTCCAGAGTATAGTGCTCCCCAAAAATTGCTGTCCCAACATTGAAAACAATCAAATAAGTCTCCTCGCTAGGGAATCCCTGTACTTGTCTGGACTCCTCGTCGTCCTCATCTTCCATCTCACTGCACAGTATTTCAACTTTGCAAGTGCTGTGATCCTGGGCAAGCAGGGGGGGCCCACTCGTTGGTGACGGCACTGGCACAGGGCCCCTGATAGTACGGTGGTGTGTCTGATGGCGGGTGGGCCGAACCTGCACTTTCATCTGCAGCTTCCTCTTTGTCACCGTGTAAGATGGAACTGTATATGGGAAGGGTAACCTGAGTTTCATCAGGGTCAGATTCAGGTCGTGTAGCGTGCAAGGGGAATGTAGTGGTCTGGGTCAATGTACCAGCAGATTCATCGAGCAGTGGCTGGGCATCAGTGCACTTGTGTCGCCCCCAGGAGTACGGTCGCCACAGTGGCATTACCTTCTTCCTAGGGAGTGTGATGTCATGCTTGGGAGCAACGAAGGATCTCTCTAGCAGGTTAACTGATTGGGCGGCGTTATTCGCACGAGTCATGACCCTCCAAACAGCGTTCATGAAGGCAAAGTGTTTGTTTTACGTGGGCAGTATGGTTGCAAAGCTGAACCTTAAAGGAATGTCCAGAAGGGCACCACCAGGAGTGGAGCCTACGGTTAAATTCGACTCCACCTGGGAAACCTCAACCATGCCAGCTACAGAACAGATGCACACATTGCAAGCTTAATTCCGTTAACGAACGAGACTCCGTCATGCCCCGCGGTCCGAGTCCGGCTTACTAGAGGGACACGTGAGGCTCTGGCACATGAGATTGCCCAATAACTGGTGTGTCATGCCCTTACATGTCCGTGGCTGCATGTGCGCTACACTGAAAAGGCGTTTGTCGCTTACAGGTGCAGATAACCCGCTGAACAACGTTAGTGATGGGGATCACTGATTACAATTATTACCCACGAACAATGATTTCCCAGTAAGTGCAGGTCAACCGCAGTTCCGGAATTAGGCCTAACCGTCATTCCTGAAAAAATGAAAAACTTACGTGTGCAAACCACAGGTGCTGTAGCTTGCTTAACAGCTCGCCAGCCGTTCTCACGCCCAGTATGGATTACACGTGATTGCACAAAGGTGAGAAAGGGTACCGTATCCCCAGATAACATGTATGGATAGTGTACACATTCAAAATATATGTCTCAGGAGGCAGGCTCAGACGGTGTTAGGCCCAGTATGGATTGCACGTGATTGCACAAAGGTTAGAAAGGGTACCGTTTCCCCGGATAACATGTATGGATAGCGTACACATTCAAAATATATGTCTCAGGAGGCAGGCTCAGACGGTGTTAGGCCCAGTATGGATTGCACGTGATTGCACAAAGGTTAGAAAGGGTACCGTTTCCCCGGATAACATGTATGGATAGCGTACACATTCAAAATATATGTCTCAGGAGGCAGGCTCAGACGGTGTTAGGCCCAGTAAGGATTGCACGTGATTGCACAAAGGTTAGAAAGGGTACCGTATCCCCAGATAACATGTATGGATAGCGTACACATTCAAAATATATGTCTCAGGAGGCAGGCTCAGACGGTGTTAGGCCCAGTATGGATTGCACGTGATTGCACAAAGGTTAGAAAGGGTACCGTTTCCCCGGATAACATGTATGGATAGCGTACACATTCAAAATATATGTCTCAGGAGGCAGGCTCAGACGGTGTTAGGCCCAGTATGGATTGCACGTGATTGCACAAAGGTTAGAAAGGGTACCGTTTCCCCGGATAACATGTATGGATAGCGTACACATTCAAAATATATGTCTCAGGAGGCAGGCTCAGACGGTGTTAGGCCCAGTACGGATTGCACGTGATTGCACAAAGGTTAGAAAGGGTACCGTTTCCCCGGATAACATGTATGGATAGCGTACACATTCAAAATATATGTCTATACATCAGGAGGTAGGCTCAGACGGTGTCAGGCACAGTATGGATTTGACGGCCCAGATTACACAGCGGAGGAGCAGGGAGAGGTAAAGATTGCAAATGCTGGGGCCCTGCCCAAGCAAGGGGGGCCCACTCGTGGGCGTCGGTACTGGCACTGGGCCCCTCATAGTACAGCGGTGTGTCTGACGGAGGGTTTGCACCACCACCGTCAGAGACACTTGATTGCACTATGAGGGACCCTGTGCCAGTGCCCGCGCCCAAGAGTCGGCCTACCCACCTGTCCAGGGCAACGGCACTCGCACGGTGTCGTGCGCTAGGTGGTGACCCCGGCCATGGGGGGGGAGGCAGCACAGTTAGGGAGTTTTAGAAAGTGGCATATGTTGATGTTGGACATTCAGCTGATGCAAAAGGCGAAATAGGTGAAGTCCCAGGAAGAGGTGGACCAAAGCAAGCCATTTTTCTGTCACCCTATGTGTCATCAGCGGAAGGTGGGACAAAATCCTTGGAAACCCATGCGTGGTTCATTTTAATGAAGGTTAGATCATCCACATTTTGGGTTGACAGACGGGTCCTTTTTTCTGTCAGGATTGATCCAGCTGCACTGAAGACTCTTTCCGATAGCACACTTGCAGCTGGGCAAGCGAGCTCCTGTAAGGCATATTGGGCCAATTCTGGCCAGGTGTCCAGTTTAGCGGCCCAATAGTCAAAGGGGAATGACCTGTGTGGGAGAACATCGATATGGGAGGAAAAGTAGTTTGTAACCATAGTTGACAACTGCTGTCTCCTGTCACTTTCCATCGATGCAGTATTACCGGTTGTGTGAGCGGTATTTGAAAAATCAGTCCACAACATTGTCATGAAACCCCTGTCTCCAACGCCACTTCTGCTGTGTGCACCACGAACACCTCTGCCAAGCTGCCCCCGGCCCGTACGGCTCGTGTGAGAACCATCACCGCTGCTGTGTGCTGGGAATGCCTCAAGCAACCGATTTACCAGAGTTGCTTGTTTATTAGCCAATATTAGGTCAAGGTTCTCCTGTGGCATGATGTTTTGTAATTTGCCTTTATAGCGTGGATCCAGGATGCTGGCCAACCAGTAGTCGTCATCGTTCATCATTTTGGCAATGCGGGGGTCCCTTTTTAGGATCTGCAATGCATAATCTGACATGTGTGCCAATGTTCCCGGTGTCAATGATGCACTGCGAGTGCTGGGTGGAGGAGCACTTCCTGGCAAATCCACATCCCTCCAGTCATGCACAAACCCTGTACCAGACCTTGCCACGCCAACATTTTCACTTGCCCCACGAGATGCATCCTCTTCCCCTAAGTAATCATCCCCATCATCATCCTCCTCCTCCTCTTCTTCCTCCACCTCGTCCAGGAGAGGTCCCTGAGCAGACAATGGCTGAATGTCATCAAGGATTCCCTCCTCCTCTTCCTCCTCATCAACATTGGCTGCAGACGCCTGCTCCTTAAGGTGCGTCAAAGTTTGCAAGAGCAGACGCATAAGTGGGATGCTCATGCTTAGGATGGCGTCGTCTGCGCTTACCAGCCGTGTGCATTCCTCAAAACACTGAAGGACTTTACAGAGGTCTTTCAGCTTCGACCACTGCACACCTGTCAACTCCATGTCTGCTCTCAAAGTGCCTGGCCGTGTATCCTCCCACAAATGCATTATGGCCTGCCTCTGCTCGCACAGCCGCTCCACCATGTGCAGGGTGGAGTTCCACCTTGTTGCAATGTCGATAATGAGGCGGTGGTTGGGAAGGTGGAGCAATCGCTGCAGCTTCTGCATACGAACGGAGTGTACAGGTGACCGGCGGATGTGCGCGCACAGTCTTCGCACCTTCTGGAGCAGGGCTGTTAACTCCGGATAATTTTTGAGGAAGCACTGCACCACCAGGTTCAAGGTGTGAGCCAAGCAAGGTATGTCGCTGAGTTTTGAAAGGGCTATGGCTGCCACAAAATTACGGCCGTTATCACTAACTACCTTGCCTGCCTCAAGATGTACACTGCCCAGCCATGACTCAGTTTGTCGCTTCAAGTACTCGGCCAGCACCTCGGCGGTGTGTCTGTTGCCCAAACACATCATCTGCAACACAGCCTGCTGACGCTTTCCACTAGCTGCTCGATAGGGGGACACATCGTGTGCAACAATGGCAGCTGCAGATGGAGTGCTCGTACGACTGCGCTCTGTGGACGAGCTTTCGCTTCTGGAGGAGGAGGAGGAGGAGGAGGGTCGAACGCCTACAGCCAACTGTTTCCTATACCGTGGGCTAGGCAGCACTGTCCCACCACCGCTGTCCCCTGTGGACCCTGCATCCACCACATTAACCCAGTGCGCAGTGATGAACACGTAACGGCCCTGGCCATGCCGACTGGACCATGCATCAGTTGTGAGGTGCACCTTTCCGCTCACTGACTGCTTGAGTGCATGGACAATGCGGTCTTTCACATGATGGTGGAGGGCTGGGATGGCTTTAGGAGAGAAGAAGTGGCGACTGGGTAGGTCATAGCGTGGTACTGCATAGGCCATGAGTTCGCGGAAAGCTGTGCTTTCCACCAACCGAAAGGGCATAATCTCAAACGAGATTAGTTTGGCAATGTGGGTGTTCAAACCCAGTGTACGCGGATGAGAGACTGAGTACTTTCTTGACCTACTCATAGTGTCTGGGAGGGTGAGCTGGACTTGAGAGCTGCATATGGTGGAAGTAGCGGTGGACAGGGCGGACTTAGAGAGGGTTAATGATGGTGATGGAGTTGTTGTTCTTTCTGATGGCCTAGAATCAGTCTTTCGTTGATATAACAGTGGGATTCCCTGACTGTTGTGGCCTTGCAACGACACCTCAACATTTGCTGCTGTGCTAACCGGTGGGCTTACAGTGGGGGAAACAATGTAGCGTTGCTGACTACCTTCGTTGTGATCAGTTGCACATGTGGCACTTGAGGTTTGGTGTTGTATCCAAGCTTGCAAGTGCATGCTGGTTAAATGTCTAAGCATGCAACTGGTATTCAAATTTTTCAGATTTTTCCCTCGGCTAAAGGTCTTTGCGCACTTCTTACAGATAACCTTGGCCTGATCATGAGGATTTTGTTCAAAAAAGTGCCACACTGCACTCTTCCTACTTTGGCAGACATTTTGCGGCCTAGCACGCTGTGATCTTTTGACCCTCTGGACAAGCTGTCCAGCAACTCTTTTGATGTTTGGAACCTGTCTTTGGAGTGCTCCGGGCCTGCCAGATAACAGCTGTTGCGATGTCGATGTCTGCTGTGGATGCTCCTCATCTGAGCTATTGGAAGCAGCACCCTCTTCCCCCAATGGATGCCAATCTGGGTCAACAACTGGGTCATCCATCACCTCCTCTTCTATGTCATGTGCACCTTCCTCTGTGTCACCGTGTATGGTGGTATAGTGTGCGGGAAGGGGCACCTGAGTCTCATCAGGGTCAGAATCTGGCTCTGTACACTGCGAGGACAATGTAGTGCTCTGAGTGAATGTACCAGCAGAATCATCCATCAGCGGCTGTGCATCAGTGCACTCCATGTCAGATTCATCTTGGCCTGGGTAATTCACCATTTCACTTGATAATCCAGGCATGGTATGTGAAAACAGCTCCATGGAGTAATCAGTAGTATGGCCTGTGTCATCCTTCAATCTTGGTTGCGGTGAAGGACACAAGGAAAGGTGTGGTTCATGAACATGAGCCTCCAATGACGACTCAGTGCTTTTTCTTTTTACAACTGAAGAAGAGGAGGCAATAGAGCTGGAGGCTGAGTCAGCAATGTAAGACAAAACTTTTTCCTGATGCTCTGGCTTTAAAAGCGGTTTGCCAACTCCTAGAAAACTAAGCGTTCGAGGCCTTATGTAGCCAGACGATGACGCAGGCTCAACACCTCCTGCATTCGGTCCTATTTTGCTTTTGCCACTACCATCAGATCCACCACCAACACCATCATTACCAGCTGCCAACCCCCGCCCAATTCCACGGCCTCTTCCACCAGCCTTCCTCATTTTTGGTAGAAATGTAGACAAAATCCAACAAACTATATAGTAATGTAAAACAAGGTACAAGGTGTCTATAGGACAGGGGAGATTTAGAATTTCTGCAGACACTTGTGGACACTGGACACTTTTGGATTGTGTGAGGCCCACTGATATCTGAGCGCTATGTGACAGGCTCGATGGCACAGCTGTGACCAAAGTAACTAGAGGATAAGGGAGATTTTGAATCTCTGCACACACTTTTGGACACTGGACACTTTTGGATTGTGTGAGGCCCACTGATATCTGAGCGCTATGTGACAGGCTCGATGGCACAGCTGTGACCAAAGTGACTAGAGGATAAGGGAGATTTTGAATCTCTGCACACACTTTTGGACACTAGACACTTTTGGATTGTGTGAGGCCCACTGATATCTGAGCGCAATGTGACAGGCTCGATGGCACAGCTGTGACCAAAGTGACTAGAGGATAAGGGAGATTTTGAATCTTTGCACACACATTTGGACACTGGACACTTTTGGATTGTGTGAGGCCCACTGATATCTGAGCGCTATGTCACAGGCTCGATGGCACAGCTGTGACCAAAGTGACTAGAGGATAAGGGAGATTTTGAATCTCTGCACACACTTTTGGACACTGGACACTTTTGGATTGTGTGAGGCCCAATGAATATCTGAGCGCTATGTGACAGGCTCGATGGCACAGCTGCTGTGACCAAAGTGACTAGAGGATAAGGGAGATTTTGAATCTCTGCACACACTTTTGGACACTGGACACTTTTGGATTGTGTGAGGCCCACTGATATCTGAGCGCTATGTGACAGGCTCGATGGCACAGCTGTGACCAAAGTGACTAGAGGATAAGGGAGATTTTGAATCTCTGCACACACTTTTGGACACTGGACACTTTTGGATTGTGTGAGGCCCAATGAATATCTGAGCGCTATGTGACAGGCTCGATGGCACAGCTGTGACCAAAGTGACTAGAGGATAAGGGAGATTTTGAATCTCTGCACACACTTTTGGACACTGGACACTTTTGGATTGTGTGAGGCCCACTGATATCTGAGCACTATGTGACAGGCTCGATGGCACAGCTGTGACCAAAGTGACTAGAGGATAAGGGAGATTTTGAATCTCTGCACACACTTTTGGACACTGGACACTTTTGGATTGTGTGAGGCCCAATGAATATCTGAGCGCTATGTGACAGGCTCGATGGCACAGCTGTGACCAAAGTGACTAGAGGATAAGGGAGATTTTGAATCTCTGCACACACTTTTGGACACTGGACACTTTTGGATTGTGTGAGGCCCAATGAATATCTGAGCGCTATGTGACAGGCTCAATGGCACAGCTGTGACCAAAGTGACTAGAGGATAAGGGAGATTTTGAATCTCTGCACACACTTTTGGACACTGGACACTTTTGGATTGTGTGAGGCCCACTGATATCTGAGCGCTATGTGACAGGCTCGATGGCACAGCTGTGACCAAAGTGACTAGAGGATAAGGGAGATTTTGAATCTCTGCACACACTTTTGGACACTGGACACTTTTGGATTGTGTGAGGCCCAATGAATATCTGAGCGCTATGTGACAGGCTCGATGGCACAGCTGCTGTGACCAAAATGACTAGAGGATAAGGGAGATTTTGAATCTCTGCACACACTTTTGGACACTGGACACTTTTGGATTGTGTGAGGCCCACTGATATCTGAGCGCTATGTGACAGGCTCGATGGCACAGCTGTGACCAAAGTGACTAGAGGATAAGGGAGATTTTGAATCTCTGCACACACTTTTGGACACTGGACACTTTTGGATTGTGTGAGGCCCAATGAATATCTGAGCGCTATGTGACAGGCTCGATGGCACAGCTGTGACCAAAGTGACTAGAGGATAAGGGAGATTTTGAATCTCTGCACACACTTTTGGACACTGGACACTTTTGGATTGTGTGAGGCCCAATGAATATCTGAGCGCTATGTGACAGGCTCGATGGCACAGCTGTGACCAAAGTGACTAGAGGATAAGGGAGATTTTGAATCTCTGCACACACTTTTGGACACTGGACACTTTTAGATTGTGTGAGGCCCAATGAATATCTGAGCGCTATGTGACAGGCTCAATGGCACAGCTGTGACAAAAGTGACTAGAGGATAAGGGAGATTGGATTGCTTTTAAAAAAGCAGTTTGCGGAGCAGTGGGTAAACAGCAATGCCAGCCTGTCAGGAAGCCTTAAAAGGCAGCCCAACAACCAACACCACTGATACACCACAATATAGCCTCCCCTTGCACTGCACACACAGTGACTGGTGTGTTGTGCAGGCCAAATCGCTAGCAGCAGAAGCAGTTTTTTTTTCTTCTCAGCAGGACAAAAAAAAAAAATTGGGATTGCTTTTAAAAAAGCAGTTTGCGGAGCAGTGGGTAAACAGCAATGCAGGAATGTCAGGAAGCCTTAGAAGGCAGCCCAACAACCAACACCACTGATACACCACTATATAGCCTCCCCTTGCACTGCACACACAGTGACTGGTGTGTTGTACAGGCCAAATCGCTAGCAGCAGAAGCAGTTTTTTTTTCTTCTCAGCAGGACAAAAAAAAAAATTGGGATTGCTTTTAAAAAAGCAGTTTGCGGAGCAGTGGGTAAACAGCAATGCAGGAATGTCAGGAAGCCTTAGAAGGCAGCCCAACAACCAACACCACTGATACACCACTATATAGCCTCCCCTTGCACTGCACACACAGTGACTGGTGTTTTTGTGCAGGCCAAATCGCTAGCAGCAGAAGCAGTTTTTTTGTCTTCTTCCCTGCCTAACGCTCTCCCTACAGAATCAGCAGCAACCTCTCCCTATACTGAGATCGGCAGAAGTAAGATGGCGGTCGGCGTGCACGCCCTTTTATACCCCCTGTGACGCCCACCAAAGCAAGCCAATCACTTGCATGCCCTTCTGAAAGATGGTGGTGACCCCTGCCTATGTCATCACGTTGCCCACAGTGTCCGTGGATCCTGATTGGCTGAAAAAGAGCGCAAAACAAACTTTTGAAACGCGACTTTGGCGCGTAAGTCGCCGACCTCGTGGCCGACCTCATCCTAGGGTCGGGTTTCGTTTCATGAAACCCGACTTTGACAAAAGTCGGCGACTTTTGAAATTTTTCGACCCGTTTCGCTCAACTCTAGTAGCAACTTATATTAGAAGTGAAGGCCCATAGAAAATTGATTGCAAAGCCCATCCATTTTACACCGTCAGCAGCCGGTTTGCCATTTTTCTCTACTTCCTAAGCAGCCGGGATTTCTAGATCGAGCCTACCATATATTCACTTGTGCCGTATTTCATATGCAATAGTGCCAAAAAATCTGGAAATATGAAATTGCCATCCATAATGAATCTTTAACAGTGCCAAATATGTATGTATATGATATTTCCAGTGCATGTATTGTAGTGAAATGATAGTGCAGATATGATGTCGCCAGGTATAGTAAATATATGAAAGTTCCAGCAAAACTTCATGTATAATAGTGAAATTTATAGTATATTGTGACAAAGTTACTGGTAAAGTGCTGGAGGGGAGATATGTTTCAATGCACTTAATGGCATCAGTGATAGAAAACTCAAAGATTTTCCTCCAGCACACTAAGTGTTGTGAGGGTTTAGCTAAGTTGCATATTGGGCTGGCTTTTATGTGGACATCCAGAGTGTGAGTGGGAGGATGTCCACCTCATCTCCACCTGCAAAGCCGACACCGCCGTGTGCTGACGGGACCTGTGTGGTGTCACAGTCATCTGATCAGTCACATGAGGGGAGGAGTCACATGGTCTGGGGATTAAGTAGCTGGCTTCCAAAGGCAGCAGTGTTCAGCGTCTGGAGAGGAAGTGTAAGGTGGCCAGGGTGGTAGTCGTGGCAACGAGCTGTAGTGTTCCCACACCCTGGCACCACACAAATGAAGCATAATGTCCCTTCTGCTCTATGTGCAACGGGCACAACAGAACACTCACTTAACAGTTCAACTTTACTCATCAGTAGGGCTTTGATTACAGATGCGGCACATTGCATACATAGTGACATTCCTAGTCATTTCCCTGTCTTCCTAGCAATCACTGCTCTTCCTGTACAATCCCTGTCCCGTTCTGGCAATCACTGCTCTTCCTGGACAATCCCTGTCCCATCCTGGCAATCACTGCTCTTCCTGGACAATCCCTGTCCCGTCCGTGCCTTTAGGCCCATCAGCTTCCTCCCATTCCTCTTGTCCGGTTTCACAAAGGAAAAGGCTCGCCATCTCATAGAATCATAGAGTTGGAAGGGGCCTCCTGGGCCATCTGGTCCAACCCCCTGCTCAAAGCAGGATTCACTAAATCATCCCAGACAGATGTCTGTCCAGCCTCTGTTTGAAGATTTCTATTGAAGGAGAACTCACCACCTCTCGTGGCAGCCTGTTCCACTCATTGATCACTGTAACTGTCAAAAAGTTTTTTCTAATATCTAATCTTTGTCTCCTCCCATTCAGTTTCATCCCATTGCTTCTAATTTTTCCTTGTGCAAATGAGAATAAAGATGATCCTTCTACAATGTGACAGCCCTTGAGATATTTGTAGACAGCTATTAAGTCTCCTCTCAGTCTTCTCTTCTGCAAACTAAACATTCCCAAATCCTGCAACCTTTCCTCATAAGACAGGGTTTGCAGACCGGTCACCATTCTGGTCGCTCTTTTCAGAACTTGCTACAGTTTGTTGAAGTCTTTTTTAAGCTATTAAGCTATTAAGTCTCCTCTCAGCTTCACCTAGTCCCGGCCGTAGGCCCCGGACCCTCTTCAGAAGGGTTACCGTTTAAGTTGGTGACTGCCTGCACGCCACTCAGCTTGGGGCCCCTTCTTGCCAGAGTAAACTTATCCCCATGGCTATCAGACTGTCCTTGATCACTGCTGCATCACAACTGCCTTCTAATAAGGAAGTCCTACCACTATCCTACTGCCCTACACTACACCCCTCTGTAACTCCTCCCAGTCTGGAATTACCCTATGCTAACGATACCTATGCTAAGACTCTTATTCCCTATCTCTATTATTCCCCCACTGTTCTAATTCCACTTATGCCCTATGCTACTGCTACCTTCTGTTCTATCCCTAATTCTGTACATAATACATATCAAGTAAATTCACATTACAGCAAATGAACACATCAACATTTATAAACACTATGGAACCACATGTAATAAATGTGAACAATGTCCAAAGAGGGGGAAGCACATGACGGTCTCCATCAACACCTTACAGAAGCACTCCAGGAAAGGATTTATGCCCGTGCTTTTTGCTAACCGTGAGCGGGCTGATCCCTGCTAGGAGAGGGACTGTGTTTTGGTTTGCCCAGAGGGCCGTGTTTATTTTTCCCAGCTATGGTTCATGCTGCCTTTAATAAACCAAGCACATTCCTAAGGAGACCGTGTTCCGTTTCTACCTCTGAGTTCAGCTGAGTGATCCGCTCTACCACAATATACAGTCTTATAATTCTAGCCATGGGGCATATATAACAGCACCAGACATAGGGCATATATGACAGTACTAGACATAGGGCATATATAACAGCACCAGAAATAGGGCATATGTAACAGTGCTAGATATAGGACATTTATAACAGTACCAGACATAGGGCATATATAACAGTATCAGACATAGGGCATATATAACAGTACCAGATGTAGGGCATATATAACAACAGTACCAGATATAGGGCATATTCACTCGGTTGCGACGGGAGGAAAACAGGAGGCTTGTTCCTTTTAAAGTTCATGGGGGGTTTATTGCTTCATAAACACCAGAAGCAAAACAGAAAATAGGTCAGGCAAATACAGCACAAAATGTCCATAGCAGGGTTCTGCTCCGCCAGGCCTGTGGGCACACAGGCTGGGTTAGTGTTTAGTTCTCAGGCTCATTCTGGAGCCAAACACACAGGAGGCCTTCTCCCTCCCTAGACACAGACCATGTGCCAAACAACAGCCTCCATTATATAGACTGTAACCACACCCAGATGTGAGGTATGTGGGTAGGCAGACCAGCCCATCTCTCATAGCTACCCGCAACCCGGTCAAAGTGCACCAAATGAACCTCTTAGTGCTTACGTGCACTAAAGAAAATACTCTGGGTTACATAGCAGAGAGCAGCCATCTCTGTGACACATACAGTACCTCCCATCGACTACGCGACCATTAGCCTCCTTACGATATATAACAGAATCAGATATAGGGCATATACAATAGTGCCAGACATAGGACATATATAACAATACCAGACATAGGGCACTGTACCAGTACATGGAGTACTGTGTACAGTTTTGGGCACCGGTGCTCAGGAAGGATATAATGGAACTAGAGCGGGTACAAAGGAGGGCAACAAAATGAATAAAGGGGATGGGGAACTACAATACCCAGAGAGATTAGCAAAATTAGGATTATTTAGTCTAGAAAAAAGACGACTGAGGGGCGATCTAATAACATGTATAAGTATATAAGGGGACAATACAAATATCTCTCCGAGGATCTGTTTATACCAAGGAAGCTGACAGTCACAAGGGGGCATTCTCTGCGTCTGGAGGAGAGAAGATTTTTCCACCAACATAGAAGAGGATTCTTTACTGTTAGGGCAGTGAGAATCTGGAATTCCCTGCCTGAGGAAGTGGTGATGGCGAACTCAGTCGAAGGGTTCAAGAGAGGCCTGGATGTCTTCCTGGAGCGTAACAATATTGTATCTTACAGTTATTGTTAGGTTCTTTAGAAGGACGTAGAGCTGGGGATTTATTCTGACGGAATATAGGCTGAACTGGATGGACAAGTGTCTTTTTTCGGCCTTTCTAACTATGTTACTATGTAGGGCATATATAACAGTACCAGACATAGAGCATGTATAACAGTGCCATTCATAGGACATATATAACAGTACCAGACATAGGGCATATACTTGTATAACAGTACGAAACGTAGTGCACACATAACAGTACCATCTATAGTGCATATATCATTGTGGCTGTTAAAATGTGTATACTGTGTGATAGTAACAGCTATAGTGTATGCATAGTAGTGTAATAGCGCTAGTTACATTGTATATACTGTATCATAGTACCAGATATAGTGCATATATAATTGTGGCAGTTACTATGTATATACTGCAATATAGTACCAGCCATAGTGTATATATAATAGTGCCAATAAGTGTATATACTGTATGATAGTAACAACTGTAGTGCATGTATGATTGTGCCAGTTGCAGTATATATACTGCATTATAGTACCAGCCATAGAGCATATATATTTTTGTGGCTGTTACAGTGTATACTGTATGATAGTACCAGCCATGGTGATTAGATAACAGTACCAGTTATGGTACATATAGTGTATTACAGAGCCTGTCATAGTATGGTGCTAATGATAGCGCTTAATGAATATAATATATAGTGCCTATTTTTCTGCATTTAATAGTGCCTGTAGTGTTTTAATGCATATCTATGGTCGTTAGTTCTAATATGACTTTCGCAGTATGCACATTACTACCGGCTTTGCAGTTTTGCACATTCAGCAATCTCCTAACCCACCAGTTCTTTTCTCTCTGTTAAATGGTGTTTATTTTACATTTATGAGCCGCTAAGTACTCTCTGTTTGATTTGGCTTTGTGACCACCAGGAAAACTTCCTCATTGTAAATTCATGTTAATACATTAAAGAGGTCCGTAATAAAAGGACGTATGGGTAATGAAGACCCTAGGGTTGTAACATTGCAATATTATGTAAGTGCCTAATGAATAGGGTCCTATAATAATGCCCTATTATAGCATACAGGTGTCTTAGAAGGGAGTAGTGCTGTAAATATCCATGTTTTTCATCTGTTAGGGTCCAAATGAAGGCCAAGGGTGATCATTTTAGATTTGTCCTATCTTACATAAATTATAAATTATGCAATTTTTACAGTACACTTTTTTTTATGACTGACCATTTTAAGATCACTGTGCTTGCTGTTGATGAAAGAAAATATCTATAGTTCCTGGAGATGAGCAAATCAATTTGATTCAAATTGAATTTGTGTCGATTTTAAATAATTGGTGATACAATTCACTCAAATCACATAAAAGCAGATGATTGCATCAACTACAAAAGACTCACATGGAGGAAGAGCAGCAAATTCTACATGTTATTCGCCACCCTGGGGCTGCTGGGGACCCTCAAGGTCACTGTTACAGGCAGCACAATGTGGATGGGGGAAGGATAAGCAGAAGCAGGTGGATGTGGAGGGGAATGTTGAGTTATTCCAGGCATGGACAGCAACATGGCTGACAGTCAGTGAGAAATAGATGACGACCATGATGGTGGCCATGATGACCAACTGTTGCAGCAGGGTTCGGAATTTGAACCAACAGGACCCTCCATCCAGCTGATGTGAATCGCAAGCTAAATGCTCAATTCATTTTGGGATGGAACGGGTGTCATTGGAATCAGAAGAAAAAATGTCTAGTGGAGAGCCATTATTTTAGACAATCACTATAAAAGCAAAATGAGGGGATTTTCCTTGGCTGTGTTCCCTGCTTGGAGAGGCTTTCACCAGGCAAATGCCTACTGACTGCAAACAGACATGCACACTCTCAACAGCCAGGTTCAAATATACCTGGCAAATACTTTGAGCACCAACACCATGGACATTTTGGTCAGCAGATTGGATCAGTAGCAAGAACTGGCCAAGTTTCCATTGGCATACTGTCAAGTTGAGCCTCCTGTGTACTGTCAGAGAGGGAATTCAGGGCATATGATGGCTTTGTCACGTGCAAGCAAACCAGATTTTTCTCTGGAAGCGTGAAAAACTTTGCATTTGTCAAAAATAATGAGGCATGGATCGGTGCCCATTTTCATTCACTAAAGGCTCATGCCATAGCTTCTGTCTGCCTGTTCATTGTATTCTTTACAATTCGGTTGTCTCCAGTGTCGATGCCTTCAGTCCAGCCGGGAATTTCTTGCCTATGGGAAAAGAAAGAGCTAGATCCTGCTGCATGGAATAAAAGTTTTGATTTTTTTTCGATAATGTTACAATTGAACGTTTCTTTAGATTCTATCAGTGAACAAAACACCAATGCGTTTTTGGTGCATATAGCACCTTCAATCATGGTCCATAAGGGGGCTTATTTCCAGATGAGCTAAGGGCCCATATACTGTTCTGTTTGTGTCTGCCACTGAGCTGTGCTGCACTGCTGATGGGAACCCAACCCTATGTAGGTTAAATGAACCTAAAACTTCACCCAAAATGATAATTTTTGTACAGCTTTTTAAGAAGCCATTTCCTCTTCTTTTTCAAAACAGCAAACCTGTTGCTGCTCCATTAAAATGAATATTTTTTTGGAAAACTTCTTAAGTAGTTATAGCTTAATTTATCAAACAACAAACCTCTTTTTACTTCCCAAACAGGGATAATTTTTGGACCACAGCTTGTCAAAAAGCCATGGCTTCTTCTGTGCTCACCAAGTAAGTACGTATAAACACCAGTATGACAGTCACCTGTCTCCTAAAAGGGATAATTTTTAACATTTCAAAAAGCATGAAAAGTCTGTCAGTGCAATGTGTTATAAAACAGGCTGTTGGTAAGTACTAGTTACCATCTATTGACCCATATATCTTCAGATAGCTTGGACATTACTATGTTCGTATTTGAGTTAAAGAACCTGAAAAGGGTTCAATACAGGAGACCTCAGAGTGTTTCACACAACTTTTCTGGAGGTTCTTCAGTATTTGCGATTTGCTACTGTCACGGTCACGTGTGTCTGGTAGCAGCGAGTACCGCAAGGCGAACCCATATGACACATGTGACCCTGGATACACCGCCTCCAGTGGGGCGAATTTAAATAATAAACACGTGAAACTGGATACACCACCTCCAACTGGCGAATTTAGACATTACACGTGTATACAAGTCTGGAAACCCCGCCTCCAGTAAGGCGAATTTAAATAATAAGGGAAAACCTGGGAAACATTAACAATGGTGGGCGCTGCGATAGGGAATAGGGAAGTGGAGACCTCCTGAGCTCCCCTGAGGCAGTGTCCCTGCACTCCTAACGTTCCCTATGCCGGTTCTGCACCGGGCGCGCAACAGGAACCTAAAAACCCTAGCTCGTCCTGACCTAAACTCTCACTAGGGAATTGGTCGGTGCGGAAACTAATCCCACCACTGCACTAAAACACACATGAGGAAAGATGACAAAACAGGGGAAACACCACTTAGCTTTGCTCTGTTGCATACGCTCCTAGCAACAGAGCCCACCACCTGTGTGCATCTTCTCCTCCACCCGGATCCATCACCATAACTGGATCCTTCACCATAGTGCAGCCTTGGAGCAGAGTCCACCACCAGATGCTGCTGTCCAGTAACAGAGTCCCAAAGATGAGTTCAGCTCCTGCCCAAGAAGTCCAGCATGCTTGAGTTCAGCTCTCAGCAACCAAGTCCCGCATGCTGAGTGCAACTCTCTCCATAGTTGTCACCCCACAAAGCCATGCAAGCACTTCCTGCCAACACCATAAACTGTGATTCCACCACGCCATGCCAGCCCTTCTTGCAGACCACCTAGCTGCCACTAGTCCCCTCTGGCTGAGCTGCGCAGATATCATGTTCAGCTCCTTCATTCACCCAGGCTTCCTTGTGAATGACTAACACACAATATCACTAACAGTGATTGAACCCACCTGGCTCCCTTTTATAGAGCCTAACACCTGATTTGTAATTGCGTGCACATTAACCCTAAAACTAAGGTGTGATACCACTCACCACCACCGGGCAACTTAGAATGAAACACCACGTGTAATAATTCTAATGGCCACTGGGGGCAATCAACCCACTTTGGCACCAAGCCAAAGGAAAAAAGTTCACTTTGTGCATTTAAACTGTCAGATCCAGCTTGGATGATGACAGCTACAAATTGAGTTTAAAAAAACATTTGACAAAGCTGACAAATTGGAATTTTGAAAGATTTGATCATCTCTAGTATTAACACTATTACTCGCCATTATATAACTTATATACTCCATTTTCACCAGTTTTCCACTCTGCAGACTCTATCTCTAATTTTTAGTAGTCTCTGAGCTGGTGGGAGACATTAGGTGTTATGATGTCTCCCATACACAGCACAAACAGACATGTGGGATTCCAGCTCTCCTGTCTCTACGTAGCACATGTTCAGCAGCATCAGCAGCATGGGGGACATTATACATCAGTACTGAGCAACATAGCTGAAAATTCAGGACTGTTATGAGGCAAAATCCTTCCGAGAAAACACCAGCATGGTCTGACTTCCTCTCTTTCATTCTGCTACTCCCTCTCCCCTCGCCATAGACTTCAACAGACAGCTGTAATCTGATCTCTCAGTGAACAATTTGTCTTGTTTTGACCAAGGTGGGTTTTATCACTTTTTGGAAGTAAATGATGAGTCCAAGGAGCAGGAGAAGGAGAGGTAAATCATACGTGTATAAAGAAGACTATTTCTATGCTAAAATATATTTAAAAGTTTCTTACATTTTCTTACGCTATTGATTTATGTAAAGTTTGTTGAAACAACAGTGACCTTCCGTAATTGAAAATCCGCTCTGATTATGTCCAACTCACATAGCTCTGATAGCGCGCCTGTCTCTTCTAGACTTCAGGCAAGGTTTTTAAATTTGAAATGAAGACAAGGATTTTTACATTCATTGAAAGACAGAGGTTTTGAAAATGGTCAAAAAATTGAAACCGAAAGAGTGTTAGAACTTTAATTATGAACATTGACTCATCGGGACACTCTCTGGGTCACATTTGTTTGTCGTGCTGTTGCCAGCTTGGCATCTACTATAACAAACCAATTTTGTGAAGTATATACAAAATATTTTTGTATTTTATCTTATTTTGCTTTGGTTTAGTTCAGCTGTGATTGTTGTTCATTACTAGTAAACCTGGAGACTTTACCTGAAAACTGATTGATCGATGTGGAAACACTATAGCCCTAAATGGTGTTGTGATTAGTGTTGAGCATTCCGATACCGCAAGTATCGGGTATCGGCCGATACTTGCTGTATCGGAATTCCGATACCGACATCCGATATTTTTTCAATATCGGATGTCGATATCGGAATCGGAAGTTCAAAGTTGATTGACAGCCTGACGTCATCATGATGCGCGGTGTGTGCGCATCATGATGCGCCGTCATTTCGGGCCTTCCGGGGGTCTCTGCCGGCCTGCCGGGGGGCTGTGCAGGCTCCGGTGGTCTGTGCCGGCCTGCCGGGGGGCTGTGCCGGCCTGCCGGTGGTCTGTGCAGGCTCCGGGGGGCTGTGCCGGCCTGCCGGGGGGGCTGTGCCGGCCTGCCGGTGGTCTGTGCAGGCTTCGGGGGTCTGTGCAGGCATCGTCCGATGGGACTACAAGTCCCATCGGGCGATGCCTGCTACCATGACAGTGATTGACACATTAGCCAATGATGGGACAGTAGTAGTCCCATCATCCGGCTAATGTGTTGAATGTAAAAAAAAAAAAAAAAAAAATTACATGCTACATACATGCTACATACATACAACATGCATACTACATATATACTACATGTATCATACATACTACATATATACTACATGCAACATGCATACTACATGCATGCTACATACATGCTACATGCTACATACATGCTACATTCATACTACATATATACAACATACATACTACATACATACTACATGTAACATACATACTACATATATACTACATGCATACTACATACATACTACATATATACTACATGCATGCTACATACATACTACATATATACTACATACATACTACATGCATGCTACATACATACTACATGCTACATACATACTACATACATACTACATATATACTACATGCATGCTACATACATACTACATGCTACATACATACTACATATATACTACATGCATGCTACATACATACTACATGCTACATACATACTACATATATACTACATGCATGCTACATACAATACATTCATACAATACATACATATAACATAGAGTAACATACTTACCAATACTTGTCACATTGTTCCCCAAAGCCATTGTCGTGTACGGAATAAATATTAACATAACAAACCACAAAAATACTCACCCATGATCCGAAGCAGTCCACGAGTGTGTCCCACGACGATCTTGGGTAGAGAACTGCAGCATCAGCTGATGCTGCCGCTCTCTACGGGCTGCAGGAATCCAATGACGGAAGGTAGGTATCCTTCCGCACTGTATTCCTCCGCCACTTAAAAAAAAAGTCCCTAGTCTCACTTTATGCCATTGCTGCTACTGTCCCATCATTGGCTAATGTGTCAATCACTGTCATGGTAGCAGGCATCGCCCGATGGGACTTGTAGTCCCATCGGACGATGCCTGCACAGACCCCCGAAGCCTGCACAGACCACCAGCAGGCCGGCACAGCCCCCCGGCAGGCCGGCACAGCCCCCCGGAGCCTGCACAGACCACCGGCAGGCCGGCACAGCCCCCCGGCAGGCCGGCACAGACCACCGGAGCCTGCAAAGCCCCCCCGGCAGGCCGGCACAGCCCCCCGGCAGGCCGGCACAGACCACCGGAGCCTGCACAGACCCCCTGGCAGGCCGGCACAGCCCCCCGAAAGGCCCGTACAGACCCCAGAGTGGCTGTACAAGGCAAAAATAGGGTTTTTCTTATTCCGATACCGGAAGTCCCATAGACTTGAATGGGACTTCCGGTATCGGAATCGGCGATACCGATACTTTTTTTTAAGATCGGCCGATCCATTCCGATCCGATACTTTGAAGTATCGGACGGTATCGCTCAACTCTAGTTGTGATTCCAAATTGTTAAACTTGGTTTTGGTGTAATTTTCGGTTTCTTTATAAATGTCCCTATTTATTTGACATTTCATAAATTACAGACATTCTACATAAAGCATTTAAATGCTAAATGGGTTATTTATTAAATCGTGCATTTCACTGCTGAACTGCAGGATATGAAAATGCAGTAGCTTATATGTAGTTATTATTAGTGTAATGGATCACATCAGTACCCCCAATAGTTATCTGATCATAGACCGTCTTAATGATGGTACACCCTGCAATCAGCTGTAATCTAGAGGTGAACATGGCAGCAAACGTTCAATTTATGAGCAGCACCACTACTGGCGACATAAAGCATTACACCATTCTCATTGAAACAATGAAATGTTTGTGCACTGCCTGCACGTGCTGGATCCTCCAGAGCTATAATAGACAGTCTTTATAGTTGCTTTAGGCTTTGGTTATGAAACCTTACTAGACTTCCATATGTCTGTATTCCCCATCTGAGGCAGTATTACAAAGTTATTCTATCCTAAAACCTATGCTTCCCATAGTACAGTACTTTGCGTGGAACCTAAAAGTATGAGGATTTAGACTGAACAGTAATGAGATTGTGCACTCATGATAGCCCCTACTTATATTAACGTCAACTAAGAAATCAGCAGATTGTAGCGATTCAGACTCCAGGTGCTCTTTTTTCCAGGGGCATATCTAGGGGGCTAGCGAAGCATTTACCCCGGGCGTAACCGGCATGTGGGTACCGTCGGTTCGCCTGATGCGGTGGTAGGATATGTCTCCCCGGCGGGCTCCATTTTGCCACCCCCTGGAGTGCCGGCTGTCTCTCAGATGCAAATACAATTGAAGCCCTGAATGCCAACACATCTTGGTCTGGGCGATATCAGCAGTGCAACCGAGTCCTCTGATCACACTGCTGACATCACTCTCAAGTGACGCAGAGGCAGGTTGAAAGACAGTCTTATAATGAAGAGTATTGGTTCAGGCACAGTGTTTGGAGTGGGGGTGTGGGGAATTGGATGGACACAGTATGAGGAGTTAGGACTGATTTGCGCACACACTATAAGGAGCGAGTCGTGGATTGGTGCAGACACACTCAGGAGGGGAATTCAGGAGATTGGTGTGGGCACAGTGACTGGAGGGAGATGGGGGATAGGTGCAGACACAGTATGAGGAGTAAGGGGGGATTTTTGCGGAAACACTATAAGGGAGCTGGCGGAATTGTTGCAGACACACTATGAGAAGTAGGGTAATTAGTATCATGCAGTATGAGGAGTGCAGGGTTTATGCCGACACAGTATGAGGAGTGGAGGAGGAATATATGTCACCACGGAGCAGGCAGACCAACAGTAAAAGGGGAGTTTTATTTACAGGGAGAATATCTGGTGAACATATAATATAACAGAGAAAATGCTGTAACAGGTGATATCAGAGACTGAAGAAATAACAGAAGTGCAAAACAGACAGTTATTCTCTTATGGGGATGAAACTTATCAGTTCCTGGAGATCTTGCTTGTAGAGATCACTCTTCTCCCACGTAGGCACCCAGGCACCAGGGGTGCTTGATGTCGTCTGTCTCTGGGGTCCTAGGTATAGTCCAACTGGCGTATGGGGGGTTAACGTGAGAGCTCAAGGGGTATGCGGATGGCGGTATTCCCCTGTATGCAAGGTTCTTCCCTCTGCTGCGGCGTTTCCTCACCAGGGTCAGGGGCTCTGCCTGGGACAGTCTCTCTTGGCAGGTCAGTGTCACGTTACACTATGTTCCTCAGTCACAGGGAGGCGTCTCAGGATAAAGCAGGGTCTCACTGCAGGGGAGCGTCTTAGGGCGCGCAGTCTGTCGGTGTGACAAAGTCTCTGACAGGAGGGGAGCAACCAGCCCTCCAGGCGGTGCAGTGACAGGCTTCTCGTACTCAGTGCTCACCGCCTGTGTCTGCGGTACCTCAGTGTTCAGCTGCTGCGCCTGTCTCCTGTCCTCTCCTCTGTCAGCGTCCTGTCTGCTCCCGTCCCTGCGCTGCTCTGCTGAAACGCACCCAATTCTCCCACTCTCCGTCCTGCCCTCTTCCTGTTCCTGGTGCTCGCGCAGTCCACTAAAGCATCCGCCGGGGGACCTAATGCCCTGCTCGATGGTTCCGGGCACGGAGCTAGGAAGGCAACTCCCCCTCGGCTCCTTCGGTGCTTCACCCCCTTAGGCTACTTTCACACATCAGGTTTTCGGCGTCAGGCGCGATCCGGCGTCGTGCCGGAACGCCGGATCCGGCAAATGCTTTGTAAAAACGGATGTGACGGATCCGGTTTTCTGCCGGATCCGTCTTTTTCTTGACAGACAAAACCGGATCCGTCTCATCCGGTTCATCCGTTTTTCTATCCGTTTTTCGACGGATTACGCCGGATCCGGTTTTTAAAATTGACCCTTGTGGCCTTCCGAACGGGATTGGCTACTGGAAAACTATATATAGCGTGTTCCTACAGCCCTTCTTTGACAGGTTGTAGAGGAGAAAGTGCAGGTTGGAGAGAAGAGCAAGTTACTGGCGAAGATGGATGTTGTCATTGGAAATATTTTGAAGAATTTGGCGGATTTTATAGCGGAGGCGAATCGTTTGAGGGTGATTGTTCTGGAGAAGGAGAGAGCGAGACAGCAGCGCATCAGGCATCGTAGACGACGTTTGTGGATCCACCCCATCACAGCCAAGAGAATGACGCGTGGGGTCTATTCTACACTATGCATGGACCTTCGACGAAACCCGGATACATTTTTTGGATATGTTAGGATGAAAATGGAGAATTTTGATTACTTGGTGGAGCGCATTGCACACCTCATAAGAAAAGCGGACACCTATTGCCGCTTCTCTGTTTCACCCAAAGAGCGTCTGATGGTGACTTTAAGGTAAGCCACATTTATTGGATATGCTCGCATCAGAGCACACTTTCACTGCAATCTTGTTGGTGGTAGTTTGCATCTCCAAGTGTTATAGGTCAGTTTTGGTATGTAATGCTGTGATTTAAAACTAATTTATTGTTTTTTAATTCCCCACAGATTTCTTGCAACTGGAGAATCCCTTTCGTCACTGCATTTCCAGTACAGACTCGGGATTTCCACCATATCTGGAATTGTGAAGTACACATGCCATGCACTGTGGGACTCCTTAGCTGAAGAGTTTTTACCAGAGCCCACAACAGAGAGGTGGATTGAAATTGCTGACAAGTTTCAACAGATATGTCAGTTTCCAAACTGCTTGGGCGCTGTGGACGGGAAACATATCCGCATTGTAAAGCCAGCTGGATCGGGATCGGAATATTTCAATTACAAGAAATATTTTTCAATTGTCCTCATGGCCATCGCTGACGCGGAATACAAATTTATTGCGGTTGATATTGGGGCCTATGGCCGCTCCAATGACTCTCAAGTTTTCAAACTGTCTGCCATGGGGCGTAAACTGTATGGAAACACCTTCCAGTTCCCACCACCTAGACCGCTGCCGCAAACATCTGGTCCACCTATGCCATTTGTCTGTGTAGGGGATGAAGCCTTCCAGCTGTTTGAACACCTTTTGAAACCGTACTCTAGCAGAGGATTGACAAGACCAAAACGCATTTTTAATTACCGCCTCACAAGAGCAAGAAGAATGGTTGAATGTACCTTTGGTATTCTGACAGCCAAATGGCGGGTCCTATTGACTGCGATCAACCTCAAGACAGAAACTGTGGACGAGGTGATCAAAGCGTGCGTGGTACTCCACAATTTTGTTATCTGCAAGGAACCCATTTCCATTGAGGACACCTCTGAAGAAACCACCTTGCAAGATTACCATGACATTACCACTAGAAGTTCTGTGACGGTTTCAGTAATGAGGGACAATTTTGCACTATACTTTATGTCACCTCAAGGCAGAGTACACTGGCAGGATGACAGAGTGTGAAAGATTTGTGCCCAACCAAACTTGTGTACCTTCTGTACCAACAGTATATACCTTTGCCAACCAAAGTTGGCTATCTTGTCATGGTCTCTATTTTTAGCTTTAGGCCACAGGTGTGTACCTGGTTGTGTTTTATGCAAAGTATTTCACCTTTTAACAAAAGTTGTGTACATTGTTAGGAAATCACCAACAATAAACACAACTTTTTAGGTGAAATACTTTGCTTCAAACACAACCAGGAACACAACTGTGGCAAAAAGCTAAAATTTACCCACAGTTATATACCTAGTTTTGAATACCATTTCACCTTTTAAATACCCTGTATTTAACCTTTTTCGCCGCAGAAAGAAATGACAGACAACCAGTGTAAAATAATTTAACTTTTATTGAAAAATGTTTTTTTTTAGTAAACTTTTTTAAAATTTTAATAAACTTGTTTAATAAAACTTTGAAACTATAAAACTGAAACCATAAAACTGGTCATTTTTATTTAAATACACACATTATAAATCTGTGTAGTGTGTGGTGGAAATACTGCTGTAGGGGCTGCGGGACACTTCGACACTGGGAGTGTGGAGAGAGGACTGGGATCGTGGTGGGGAAGGAACAGTTAGAGGTGAAGGTGTGAAAAAAACTACAGAATGGGTGGACATGTGGGAAGCAGAAGAGGTGGTGGGTGGTGGAGTGGAGGGTTGGGCAGGGACTGTAGGAGCAGATGATGTTGATGGCAAGTTGTATGGGGAAGGAGTTTGGTATGGGGCAGGTTGCTGGAAGTGGGGAGATGTCTGGTACGGGGCAGGTTGCTGGAAGTGGGGAGATGTCTGGTACGGGGCAGGTTGCTGGAAGTGGGGAGATGTCTGGTACGGGGCAGGTTGCTGGAAGTGGGGAGATGTCTGGTACTGGTGAGGTTGCTGGTACTGGGGAGTTTGCAGGTACTGGGGAGGTTGCTGGTACTGGGGAGGTTGCTGGTACTGGGGAGGTTGCTGGTGCTGGGGAGGTTGCTGGTGCTGGGGAGGTTGCTGGTGCTGGGGAGGTGGATGGTGCTGGGGAGGTGGATGGTATGTAATAGGAGGGGGAGGATGGAAAGTGGCTGGAGGGGGTGTAGATGTAATAGGAGGGGGAGGATGGAAAGTGGCTGGAGGGGGTGTAGATGTAATAGGAGGGGGAGGATGGAAAGTGGCTGGAGGGGGTGCAGGTGGAGGAACTACTGTGGTGGGAGGAGGAGGTTGGGAGGTAACTTGCTGGAGAGCAGCGTGGCATGAATGCATTACATGCATCTGCTGGGCAGGAGAGAGCGTTTCCATGCGCTCCACAACAGACCTGAAAAAGGTGTGGTTTGGCGAAGTTCTTGCTTCTGAATGCATGGTTTGCAGAAGTGTCTTCACCTCCAGAATGCTGGAGTTGATCTGCTGATAGCCTGCGGAGATTTGCTCTGACAAGACTTTTAGACAGTTCTGGAAAGATGCATTCAGATGCAAGAACTCTGGCGCATAAGTCTTTTCCTGACCCCTCTGCCGCTGCCGCCCAGTACCCGCAGGTGTACTAGAGGTGGCAGGGGCAGAAGGGTGGGGTAAAGGGAAAGCGATCTCCTCACCAGCAGCTTCATGTAATGTAGGCGGCCACGATGCTCCTGTGCTGGTGGATGGGACAGATGGGTCGAATGTGTGGTAAGGCTGGGAAGGTGCAGATGTACCGGGGCGGTCGAAGTGTCCCTCGGTGCCGGTCTCCTCATGGATCGCCTCAGAAGGGTCCAATCGTGCAGGCTCCCGAGTGCTGCTCACCGTGCTGTGGAATAAAGAGAAAAAAAAACAATTAAAATACTGACATGGTATGGCCCTGGCTGAAAAAAAAAGTTACATCTAACATTTTTTTTCACATGTGGTGTGTAATATTTACCTTCTGGTGACCATTGTTTCCCGGAGGAACGACAGGGCTTCTGCGTACTTGTACTTGCTCCTGCGTCCTCCAGATCCACTCGGGGCCCGCATCTCTTTATTGAACTCCTTCTTGAAACGATCCCTCACAGACCGCCACCGATTCACAATTCTGTTCCCTGAAACGAGAAAGGAGTGGTTAGTATACAACATCAGTGTTTCCCAAACTCCAGTCCTCATGGTCCCCAGGGGTCATGTTTTCAGGATTTCCATAGTAAATAGAAATCCTGAACACATGATCCGTGGGGACCACGAGGACTGGAGTTCGGGAAACACTGGTTTACATCAAGCAACCGGTACTGTATATACTTACGCTCTTTAATCTGGGCCCGAACATCGAGGTCCTCCCAGTGGCCCACAAGGAGCGAACAGATTTCCTCCCAGAGTCGTCGGGTAACGATAAGGTCAGCGTGGCGGCGGTCAGCCATATTCCAGAGCGGCTCCCTTTCTCGGACGAGATCGATGAGGTGGTCCACATCGAGTCCTCCATCCTCACCGTCAGAGTCGGGAGCACGCTGTGAAGGCTGTTAAAGAAAAAGACAAAAATAACATAATTAGCCTCCACATAAGAAATGAAATAAAAAGTGCCAAAAAACAAAGCAAAAATATTTATACTTACACGCTGGTGACCGCCGCGTTGCTGTCGCCGACGACCCTGGGAGGCACTGCGAGGACCTCTTGGCCGAGCACCAGATTGGGAAGACTAGAGAAGAAAACAAAAAATGTTATGTCTTTGGATGTAGGCATTTGTTTGCTGTGTGTGGTCTGCAGAACATTGTTTTCTATGTGTTGTGTGTAGTGTGATGTTGTGTTTCTGCGTTTGATGCAAAAAACTTACCAATTGTGAGCCCACTCCAGGTGTCTGTCCACCCCTTCCTTCTTCTTCTGGGAGCTCCTCTTCATCTTGTGAATCCTGTTTTGAAATAAAAGGCAATGAATAGACATATATTACAGAGAAGATGGATTTTGGAAATAAAAACTTACCGTCAAACGCTGACGATGCGAGGGAGGGCTCCCAGACGATGATGTGCTGTCTTCCTGGTGGCCACACTCCATGCCTGTGGGTGGTGTTCCAGCTGCTGCCATTGCTGCTGCTGCTGCTGCATCTATTGGGCGGCTGTTGAATAAAGAGAAACAAAGGGCCAATGAATATCTTGATATTCAATAGCCCTAGTTTGGAGGAATGGGGGTTTTGATAATTACGTCTCTCATCTGCTGCTGGCCTCCCTTCCTCAGCATGTTCCATTTGCTGCTACATTTGGGGTGGTGGTGGTGCTGATGGTGCTGCAGTGGTCTCCTGCCTTCTCCTGCTTCGCTTGGTTGCTTTCTTGGGTGGCATGTTGGGTGTGGCTGTGGGTCCCACTGTCTTGCTTTTATATATGTCTTGTGGGCAGAGCTACTGAGCATGCTCAGACCAAAAAACCGGATCCGGCCGCCGGATCCGGCTTTTGCCGGATCCGGCGCATTGCGGCGCTCATAGGCTTTCATTGTGTGAAAAAGCTGGACGCGCCGGATCCGGCGTGTCCGGCTTTTTCGCCGGAGACAAAAAACGTTACAGTAGCCGTTTTTTGCAGACGCCGGATCGCGACACATTGCCGGATCCGGCGAAAACCGGATGAAACGCATGGCCATCCGGCGCGATCCGGCGCAAATGCAAGTCAATGGGGGGGAAACCGGATCCGGCATTGCATTTCGCCGGATCCGGTTTCTGTCAAAAGCGCCGGATCGCGCCTGACGGCGAAAACCTGATGTGTGAAAGAGGCCTTACATGGACACAGAATAAGGAGCGAGAGGATTGGTTCAGGCATACTATGAGGCGTTGAGGAGATTAGTGCAGATGCTGCATGAGGAGTAAGGGGGTTTGTATGGCTCCTTTCCATGTGATTTGAACATTGTACTTCACCATGGTTTGGAGAGCTCTATTCTCACATGATTTGTATGGCTCCATTCTCTAGGAATTTAGATAGCTTGATTCTCCAGTGATTTGGCCAGCTCCATTCCGAGTGATTTGGCCAGCTCCTTTATCCAGGAGTTTGAACAGCTCCATTCCTCCATGATTTGGACAGCTCTATTACTCAGGATTTTGAACAGCTCCATTCTCCCATGATTGGACAGCTGCTTTCCCCAGGAATTTGGACAGCTCCATTCCCTCATGAATTGGACAGCTACATTCCTCAGGTATGGTATTTGGACAGTTCCATTCCCCAGAAATTTGTACAGCCTCATTCTTAGTGATTTGAACAGCGCCATTCCTCAGCAATTCAGACAGCTAGATTCTTCAGGATTTGGGCGACTTTATTCCCAGGAATCTACAGTATACAGCTCCATTCCTAGTAATTTGGACAGCTACGTTTCTAATGAATGGGACAACTCCATTCCCCATGATATGGTTATGGCTTCAGGATGCTGTGGGAAGCTCCAGCTTCAGAAAGATTTAGCAGACTATAGACTTGTGGTACATTGTTCTATTGTTCAGAGACACCTGCATAAATATGTCCTTCATGGCTCATATACCCATCACCGTGAAAAAAAACAGAAAAGTGGGATGAGTGTCATACAAATGTCATACAATTACAATCTGATTTTTAACACCTAGCATCTGATTTACATCCGATTTACATGCGAATGTAATCAAATTGCAATGCAATTTTAACATGAGCATTTACATACAACAATTTTCTATGTAAAAGTACACAGAGTTTTCCAGGAAAATATATATATAATTTAGAGAGAGAGAGATTAGATTGATATACAGATAGATAACTTGATGGATAGATACAAAAAGATAGATATATACAGCTCTGGCAAAAATTAAGAGACCACTGCACAGTTTTATAAAAATCAGCTTCTCTCCATGTCTGACAGCCATTCCATTCCAGTGTCAGTTGAATTCCAACCAGAGTACACCTCATTCTACTTAATGTGCTTCTGATTAGGTGATCACCTGAACCAAATCTTATTTAGCGAAGGAAAGTATAAAAACCCTGCTGTGGTGTTCACAATCCTCTTGCAATAGGACAAGCTGGGTGGCAAAACAAGTGCTAGTAATATCCCAAAAGTAATAGGAATGAAAAAATAACTTTTAACCATGCCAAAGGAGTTGAAAAGAAAAGTCTTGAGTGAGGAAAGAAGGGCTCAATTCTGACTTTACTAGCAGAGGAATACAGTGAACGTCATGTTGCCTCCATCCTTAAAATTTCTAATACGACAGTCCATTACAACATGGTCAAGCAGCAGATATTGGGGACAACAAAGCTACAGACCGGCAGAGGGCGAAAACGACTCTCCACTGACCGAGATGACCGTCATTTTATTCGAATGTCATTCAGCATCTCTAATGAGTCGAATTTTCAGCTTTGCCCAAAACCTGGTCGTCTAATGGTTAGACGGAGACCGGGAGAGGCATACAAGCCACAGTGTCTTGCACCCACTGTGAAATTTGGTGGAGGATCGGTGATGATCTGGGGATGCTTCAGTAAGGCTGGAATTGGGCAGGTTAATCTTTATGAAAGACATATGAATCAAGCCACATACAAGGTTATCCTGGAAAAACAGTTTATTCCTTCTGCTCAGGCAATGTTCCCCAACTCTGAGGACTGGTTTTTCCAGCAGGACAAAGCATCATGCCACACAGCTCAGTCAATTAATGTGTGGATGAAGGACCATCACATCAAATCCCTGACATGGCCAGCCCAATCTCCAGACCTGAACCCCATTGAAAAATTCTGGAATGTCATCAAGAGGAAGATGGATAGTCACGAGCCATCAAACAAAGAAGAACTGCTGAAATTTTTGTACCAGGAGTAGCAAAAGGACACCCAAAAGCAGTGTGGAAGACTGGTGGAAAGCAGCCAAGACGCATGAAAGCTGTGATTAAAAACCATGGTTATTCCACAAATTATTGATTTGTTAACTCTTTCTGAGTTAAAGCATTAGTATTGTTGTTTCTAAATGGTTAGGAACTTGTTTTCTTAGCATTACTTGAGGTCTGCAAGCACTGCATGTTTTGGATATTTTGACCATTTCTCATTTTCTAAAAAAAATACAAAATTTAGTGCTTGGAAATTCGAAGACATGTCAGTAGTTTATAGAATAAAAGAGCAATTTACATTTTACTCAAAAATATACCTATAAAGAGAAAAATCAGACAAACTTTGCAGTGGTCTCTTAATTTTTGCCAGAGCTGTATATATAAATGTGAGTAAGATACAGTACATAATCAGTGCTTTGTGTGTATAATTTACTGTACATTTTTTCTTTCAGTAAATTAATTCCTTTCGAAAAAAAAGATGTGGGTCCCAGGATCCCCCGACATTTTATTAACCAGCAGAGTGAAAGCGGACAGCTGGGGGCAAATGTTTATAATCTGTGAAGGGGTAATACTCATGGAGCTTCACAGGCTATTAATATCAGCTCACAGCTGTATAGTTTATCTTTCCTGGTTATTAAAATTATGTAGGATCCCCCTATAATTAATAACCAACAAGGGCTAGGCAGACAACTGCAGGCTTCCTAATAAGGGGCCATAGATATTGGCCCCCTCCAAGACTAAAAAACATCAGCTCTCAGCCTTCCTAGAAAAGGTGCATTCACAAGGTGCGCCAATTCTGGTACTTATTCTCACTCTTCCCACTTGCCCTGGTGTGGTAGCAAGTGGGGTGATAGTTGGGGAGGTTGGTGTCACCTTTTTATTGTCAGTTGACATCGAGCCCAGAGGTTAATAATGGGGAAGCATCTATAAGACACTCCCATTACTAACCCCATAGTGATATTGTATAAAAAAACACACACTCAGAATACAGTACTTTAATTGAAATAATGACACAGGCTCCTTCAATGAATGTAAATTAAACCAAACCATCTATACTCACTTTAATGCGCAATCTACTGAAGCCAATGTCTCCTGTAACAGAATTAAAATAATAAACAACCATATTCGTCACCTGTCCACTGAGAAAAGAGTAATAATCCTTCTCCCACAATGCGTCTAGCTCTGCTATAGCAGATGGCAGGTTGCATTGTTGGACTATGCAACTATACAGCCTGTCATCCAGCAGAGACGCTGAGCTGTGCGGTGAACTACTTTCACTTCACTGACGTCACCTCGAGCATGAAAAAGTTCTCATGCTCGCAGTGTCATTAGAGAGGTCCTGAGAGTTCACAGCCAATTAACTCAGTTGAACTCACTGCACTCACGCTGATATCAATGAGTTGAACTGAGTTAATTGGCTGTGAACTCACAGGATATTTCTGATGGCACCTCAAGCATGTGAACTTTCTCACACTCACAGTGACATCAGTGAGGTGATAGGAGTTCACTGCAAGGCACTGAGCTGAGCAAGAATGCACAGCTCAGTGTCTTTACTGGATGGCAGGCTGTATAGTTGCATCATGCAACAATGCAGCCTGCCATTTAGATGTAGTAGAGCTAGACACATCGCAGGATAAGTAGATTTTATTATCTTCCCAGTGAATAGATGAATAATATTCTAGTTTATTTTAATTCTGTCAGGAGACATTGGCTTCAGTGACTTTATTCTGGGTGTGTGTTTTTATACACTATAACTATGGGGTTAGTATGGGGGCAGCTTTTCAAAGGACATTGGTGTGTAAAAATCGGAAGGCACTTGCATGGTCCATATGTCATGCGATTTTTTTTTTTTATCACACCTATTGATTTGCACTGTCGAGTCTCATCCGAGAAAATTGCAGATGAGCAGGCTCTCATAGATTAACATTGGCCAGAGTGCAATATAATTGGAGTTCTGGAAAATCACCTAGCACCTTAGGTGTAAATGTACGGCATATGGGACCAAATGTCATTTTTAAATAGGGCTAAGCCTGTTTGAGGGGATGTAAAAAAAAAATTGGGTCTTGGTGGAATAACCTAGCTATGGTGCCCTATATGAAGCTGTATTATAGCATATGGATATCATAGAATGAGCTTGACTGGGAAGACCATCCTCTATGATGTCCGTATTCTCTAATTGGGAACAGGTTGTCCTGAAAGGAACACTTTTATCTCATAATGCCATAATAAGATATTGTATATGGGTTTTCCTGTAACTTTTATTTGCATTCCAGGCTTATCTCCGTCCTGATAAAGACGCAATTTGTGTCAAATTTCCCATTCGAAGCCACATTATGCAACAAATGAGTTTGAGTGATAAACCAGCGTAAATGTCATGTTTCGTTATATGTTGCGGCGCTTACAATTAAGCAAATATACGCTCCAATTAAGCAAACTGTTATTTCTGAAGCCAATCTATTAGCGAGGACGCTGGCTCAGGTTGCTCTTCCCGGCGGATTTTTTTAACACCTGTAAATTCGTGGGAGAAGAGGATTGTAGTTCTCAAAGCTATTACGGAAGGTGGAGAGTTCAGAGCCGGCTAGCTATAAAACCAAATTACAATAGCAATATGGAATTTAAAATGACTAATCATCTTTTATGGCACAAACAGAGCCATCAAATTGAATATAAAGAAAGTCAATTAATTGTGATTTTCATGGAAGAGCCGAGAAGGCAAAAGATCATTTCTATTGAAATATATTTATTGCAAAAATGTAAAAAAAAAATCTAAAAATAGTCCTTGAAGAGGGGACTTCTCACATTTGTTTTGCAAATGGATGTAAAGATGGGAGGAGGACGGAGAAGACGGCCACGGCGGCAGAACGGGATATGATGGTTAATAATTCAGGCGTATTAGGAGGAGTGATATGTCAAAGGGAAGACGAGTGTGAGCGAATGAAGACGTGGCAAAATCAGGAGACAGATTTATATATAAGATTCATTTTAGTATATTAGGATATGATTGATCATAATTGCCAAGGTCAGAGAATATTCATTTCTCGCAGGCTGTTGAGCTATTTGCAAACTCAGGGTTTTACAGCTCATCCTGTGATACACAAATTAGGCGATAAACATTGATTTATTAATAAATGAACTGAGATACATGAGGGCTTCATGGAGATATTGTCACGAAATGACTGGCCCTGCGTGACGCGACCTGACGATTGGTCGGACACAAAACCAACAAAGATAAACAAGGGGACACCGGGACACAATTACAACGGTGGGCCCTGCAATAGGGATTGGGGAAATGGACACCTCCTGCACTCACCTAAGGAAGAGCCCTGACTCTCCTGACGTCCCCTATACAGGTTTTTTCAACCTGTCGCTGAACAGGATACCTTGGTGCCTCACTTGCCCTGCACCTATCCCTTACTAGGGAACTGGCAAGTGCGGACACTGGTCCCACCGCTGTACTAATAAAACACCATGGAAAAATAACAGACGGAAAAACAAACAACACTTAGCTTCCTCTGCTGTCATGCACCGGACAGCAGAGTAAGGCACCCGAACACTGCTTTCAACTATATGGCCACTGCTCCAGATAAATCCTCTCTTTAGAATGGTTGGTTTCCAAAGGAACTGTATTACCAACAGTCAACTGGTGTACCAGGTGACCTTATATAGGAAGGAGGGAGTGGTCACCAGCAGCAATAACAGACTCACAAAACATGTAGTAACACCAGCGGCCACCGGGGGCAAAAACTGACATTAACCCCCGATGGCCTGAAAGGAAAAAAGTTTACATATGAGAAGCCCACACTGACACAGATCCAAAAATGGATCGTGACAGTACCCCCCTTACAATGAGGGGCCCCTGGACCCTCAACACCGCACCTCACCAGAAAACCACCTACAGTGAGGACGCCTAGATTTATGGCAAACGTGGGCAGATGGAAGTGACAACGTATGCTCCGGAGGCACCACAAATCTCCAGAGCGCCGACCTGGGGAATGAGTTGTGTACGGGCATTACTTGGGGTAACTCCAGCTGGTAAGTCCCCGGGCCAAGAATGGGTGACACCCGATACGGCCCGATAACCTGAGAACTCCAGACCCCAGCAGCACACTTCCACCAGATGTTTTTGGTGGACAGCCATATGTACTCATTCACACACAGGTCCGGACCTGAACGTTTATTGCCAAACACACGTTTGCCACAAGTTGGTGAACTGTTCACGGAACTGGCAACAGAGGCGTCCCCCTGTGTTATCACACTCATACCCCACAATGCTCAGAAGGAAACACCACCCTCCTCTGACCCCGCCTCCTAAGAGGACCCCGACACTCAGGGTTAGCATGTGGTGAGGGTAGAGACTTGCCCCTACTCCCTGGCAGCACCTCTGCTCCCCCCCACTGGAGAAGAAGAGGATGGTTGTAGAAAGATGGCACACACAGTAGCCACCAGGCAGCAGCCCTCACACGACTGACCCAGCCGACTAATTCCTTAGACCGCCAATCTATTACCGGGTTGAGCCTTTTCAACCATGGGAGGCCTAAAACGATAGGTGATGGCATTCCTTCCAAGACGTAGCATGACAGAGAGCATACAGCAGATTGACTCCTGACTGTCCTGACTGTCCACAAGCATCGGTATACCCTCAGTTACCCCGCCAATCACCACTTCTGCTGAAAAGGTACACAGAGGGGACAAAATGGAGGAAATATACACTTCCTGGTCGCCTCCCTCCACACGACCAGGGAGACGCGGCTTCTTTGGTGGTACAGACGTTTTGGCGTGAGCTGGGCAGACCCCGACAAAATGACCAGTCTACCCACAGTGAAAACATGCCCCCACACCATGACGAACCACAGGCGACACCGTGTGGGAACTAGCTCTTAACCCACTTGCATGGGTTCATCCGTCAGCTCTGGTGTGTCCTCCTCCCTAACAAGGACTACAGGGGGCATATTTGGTGTATGTCTCCCAATGAGGCGTCTATCCACCTGAATGGCAAGGGACATGGCGGCCTCCAACAACCTGGGGGTGGCGTACTGCACCAGAGTATCCTGCAATGTAGGGGACAGACCCTGCACAAAATGACTCCTAAGGGCAGGGTCGTTCCACTGTGTGTCAGTGGCCCACCTCCTGAACTCTGAGCAGTACTCCTCAGCTGGCCGGCCCCCCTGCTTGATTTTATGGAGTCGGGATTCCGCCAGGGAGACGCCATCAGGATCTCCATACACCAGCGCCAGAGCCGCAAAAAACCCATCCACCGACCATAACGATGGTGAATCGGTCGGCAGGGAGAAAGCCCAGGATTGGGGATCACCCTTAAGAAGGGAGACTATAATCCCCACATGCTGTTCCTCACTCCCTGATGAACGGGGGCGGAGCCTGAAATATAATTTACAGGCCTACTGAAACACAAGAAAATTTTCTCTCCCTCCAGAAAACCTGTCAGGGAGCAATATCTTGTGTTCTGGTTGAGCCTGCACCTGAGCTGAGGCCCAGAACCCCACTAACTGCAGCAGCTGCTGCACCACCTCACCCCGCAGAACCTTAAGCTCATCAGTGAGGGGTCCAAGCAGTTGGGCAAAGGCCTGCATTTGGGCCATGGCTCACCAGAAAAAAAATGGGGCGGTTTGTAATAATGTCACAATGTGACGTGACCCAATGATCGGTCGGTCACAAAACCAACAAAGACAAACAAGGGGACACTGGGGACACAATTACAACGGTGGGCCCTGCAATAGGAACCGGGTCAATGGACATCTCCTGCGCTCTCCTGAGGAAGTGCCCTGGCCCCTGAACTCTCCTGACATCCCCTATACAGGTTCTTTCAACCTGTCGCCGAACAGGATACCTTGGTCCCTCACTTGCCCTGCACCCTATCCCTTACTAGGGAACTGGCAAGTTCGGACACTGGTCCCATCACTGCACTAATCAAACACCATGGAAAAACAGACAGGGAAAAACAAACAACACTTAGCTTCCTCTGCTGTCATGCACCGGACAGCAGAGTAAGGCACCCGAACACCGCTTTCAACTGTATGGCCACTGCACCAGATAAACTGCTAACACTGCTCCAGATAACTCCTCTCTTTAGAACGGTTGGTTTCCAAAGGACCTGTATTACCAACAGTCAGCTGGTGTACCAGGTGACCTTATATAGGAAGGAGGGAATGGTCACCAGCAGCAATAACAGACTCACAAAACATGTAGTAACACCAGTGGCCACCGGGGGCAAAAACTGACATTAACCCCCGATGGCCTGAAAGGTAAAAAAGTTTATATATGAGAAGCCCACACTGACGCAGATCCAAAAATGGATCGTGACAGATATCAGGTCTTGGTTATATCTAGTAACTTGAAACTAGTGAGCCCCATTGCAAATTCTTCAACGATGCCCTCAACTATGGCAGGATTTTAAGAGTAATGATATTTTCATGTGGGCCAGAGAAATCCCTATGGATTCCCCAGGCTCCACGGCCCAGGTGCAATTGCAACCCCCAAGAGATAAGGCGGACTACATCCTCCTCCAAAGCCCTAAGCAAATTATCTCATAGAAAGAAAAATTGGACTGTAAAGGGTTCATATATTGTTCTGGCACAGGAGCTCTTTTCTGTTCATGTTCGCCACTACCCTGCATTTATTATAGTTACCCCCCTGCGAGTCTCTATTTTGCAGATAGAGAATTGAATCAATTACCATCAAAATTTTATAGATTTGTTGGGGACTGTTGGCAAAATAGGGTAGGAAAGACTTAGAGTTTATAGAAATTGCCTTTGCAGCAACTGAGAGAGGGGCTTTTTTAAAGGGGGGCAATGGTTGCTGTTGTCAAAAAATCCCCTCTGAATCCCATATGACATTAGTGCTTTAAGCGATGGTTGAGTGCAACCTTGTAAAGAGCGCATCTGGTGCTACCTTTATAACAGCGTCCCGTTTTCGAGCCACTCCCTTTTCAGCCGATTCCTTTCTCTGTCCCTATCTTGAAAGGATGCTGGGGCTCGCATCTAGCGTGAAGCACCCAGCACCCAGTGGCCCTGCACCCAGTCCACCACTGCACCCAACATGCAAACTAAGACCAGTTTTCTGTACACGGTGAAGTTGGTTTGGTTTCTTGAGCTAATGTAGGCTCCTAAAATTGCCATCAAATGACCCATACTTTGGAAAGGCAGCCTCGTTCTCTCCACTAAACATAAAATCCAGCCCTTGATTACTCCTTTACTCTAAGGCAGGGGTGGGCAATTAATTTTCCCGAGGGGCCACATGCGAGACCATGACTATTGTGGAGGGCCGAACCAATAGCTTGAAATTAATTATACTCAATATTAATTTATTAATATTAATTGCATCACTTAATATTGAGCAGAATTAATTATGCTGACACCGCCTATATGTCTTTGAACCCAAGTACAGCCCCTTCTGTATATCGAATGAACCCCCCACAGCCTCCCCATATACTGGATGAGCCTCACACAGCCTCCCCATATACAGCATGAGCCTCACACAGCCTCCCCATATACAACATGAGCCTCACACAGCTTCCCAATATAAAGCATGAGCCTCACACAGCTTCCCAATATACAGCATGAGCCTCACATAGCCTACTCCATATGCGACATGAGTTCTAAACATCCTCCCCATATGCAACATGAGCCCACGCAGCCTCCCTATATACTGTACAACATGAGCCCCACACACCCTCCCTATGTACAGCATGAGCCCCACAGTTTCCCCATATACTGCATGAGGCTCCACACAGCCTCCCCATATACTGCATGAAGCCCCCATGTGCAGGAGGATACCCCCATAGTCTCCCTGTGTGCAGCATTGCACCCTCATAGCAGTATCACCATGTGCAGCCTGACAACCACATAGCCTCCCCATGTGCAGCATGTCACCCCAATAGCATCCCCATGTGCGGCATGTTACTCCCATAGCCTCCCCATGTTCTGCACGACAGCCCCCTAGCCTCCCCATGTGCAGCATGTCACCCCCATAGCATCCCCATGTTCTGCACGACAGCCCCATAGCCTCCCCATGTGCAGCATGTCACCCCCATAGCCTCCCAATGCGCAGCACGACACCCCCATAGCCTTCCCATGTGCTACATGTCACCCCCATAGCCTCCCCATGTTCTGCACGACAGCCCCATAGAATCTCCATGTGCTGAACGACAGCCCCATAGAATCTCCATGTGCTGCACGTCACCCCCATACAATCCCCATGTGCTGTATGTCACCGCCATAGAATCCACCATAAATAAAAAAACAGGACTGCCCCATCTGAGAATGCCTTGACGTGGCGGGGTGGCTCAAAGAATTGATCAATTGTTTGTTAACTGCTTCCCGACCGCCCACAGTAGATAAACGTTGGCGCTTGCTGGGCTTTGTGCAGCGCCGACGTTTATCTACTGTCGGCGGTTTTGTGCCCCCTCGGGACCCCCACATACCTTATAACGCGGGGATCCCGGTGCACAATACATGCTGGGACCCCCGACGTCATCAGGTCCTGATGACGTCAGCGTCACAGCAGCCAATGAGAGCGCTTGCTGGGAAAGCTGCTTGTTTCCCGGCGATCTCACTCATTGTAACGCCACTTCTCCTCTGATATCACACTGACAGATGATCAGAGGTGAAGCAGCGCTACTGTGTGACTAGATCGCTGCCTGGCACAGCTGATCGCTGCCTGGCACAGCTGTGCCAGGCAGCGATCTTGTCACACAGTTACGCTGCTTCTCCTCTGATCATCTGTCAGTGTGAGATCAGAGGAGAAGTCACGTTACTATGTGCCAGGCAGCGATCTTGTCACATAGTAACGCTGCTTCTCCTCTGATCATCTGTCAGTGTGAGATCAGAGGAGAAGTCACGTTACTATGTGCCAGGCAGCGATCTTGTCACATAGTAACGCTGCTTCTCCTCTGATCATCTGTCAGTGTGAGATCAGAGGAGAAGTGGCGTTACTATAAGTCAGATCGCAGGGCAGCGATCTTGTCACAAAAAGAAAAAAAAGTAAAGAAAAAAAAAGCAGGCACGCAGGTTAGGGTTAGGGCTAGGGCTAGGGATAGAGCTAGGGTAAGGGTTAGGGTTAGGGCTAGGGCTGGGATTAGGGTTATGGGTGTGTTGGTGTTAGGTTTGTGGTTAGGGTTATGGTTAGGGTTGGGATTAGGGTTAGGGGTGTGTTGGGGTTAGGGTTGGAATTAGAATTGGGGGTTTCCACTGTTTAGGTACATCAGGGGCTCTGTAAACGCAACATGACGCCCGCAGACCATTCCATCAAAGTCTGCATTTCAGAACGTCACTACTTCCCTTCCGAACCCCACCGTGTGCCCAAACAGTAGTTTTCTCCCACATATGGGGTACAAGCGTACTCAAGACAAATTGGACAACAACTTTTGGGGTCCAATTTCTACTGTTACCCTTGAGAAAATAAAAAATTGGGGGCTGAAAGATCATTTTGTGGAAAAAAAATGATTTTTTATTTTCATGGCTCTACATTATAAACTTCTGTGAAGCACTTGGGGGTTCAAAGTGTTCACGACACATCTAGATAAGTTCTTTAAGGGGTCTAGTTTCCAAAATGTGGTCACTTGTGGAGGGTTTCCACTGTTTAGGTGCATCAGGGGCTCTCCAAATGCGACATGGCATCCGATCTCAATTCCAGCCAATTCTGCATTGAAAAAGTCAAACGGCACTCCTTCCGTTCTGAGCTCTGCCATGTGCTCAAATAGTAGTTTAGCCCCACATACGGGGTATCAGCGTATTCGGGAGAAATTGCACAAAAAATTTTGTGGTTCATTTTCTCTTTTTACACTTGTGAAAATAAAAAAAAATGGTTCTGAACTAAAATGTTTGGGGAAAAAAGTTAAATGTTTATTTTTTCCTTCCACATTCCATTCATTCATGTGAAGCACCTGAAGGGTTAATAAACTTCTTGAATGTGGTTTTGAGTACATTGAGAGGTGCAGTTTTTAGAATGGTGTCACTTTTGGGTATTTTCTGTCATATTGACCCCCCAAACTCACTTCAAATGTGAGGTGGTCCCTAAAAAAAATGGTGTTGCAAATTTTGTTGTAAAAATGAGAAATCCGCTGGTCAACTTTTAACCCTTATAACTTCCTAAAAAAAAAATTATGTTTCCAAAATTGTGCAGATGTAAAGTAGACATGTGGGAAATGTTATTTATTATCTATTTTGTGCCATATCACTCTCTGATTTAAGGGCATAAAAATTAAAAGTTTGAAAATTGCAAAATTTTCTAAATTTATGAAATTTCGATTTTTTTAACAAATAAGCGCAGTTCATAGCTAAGAAATTTTACAACCATCATGAAGTACAATATGTCACGAGAAAACAATGTCAGAATCAGCAGGATCCGTTGAAGCGTTCTAGAGTTATGACCTCATAAAGTGACACTGGTCAGAATTGAAAAAATTGGCCCGGTCACGAAGGCAAAAACAGGCTCGGGTGCGAAGGGGTTAAATGTCTCAGTTTAAAGTACAGTTAGAAACCAATATGTGCACATGCACTTTATGTATTGCGTACTGACCATAGGCAGCGCTGGCTTCTTGGCTTTTTTTAGTAAATATGAAGAATCCCATAGCATAAACCCTATTATTTATATACTGAGATTTTTGTATACCTCATATGTCTTAGAGGAACAAAAATTAATTGAAGTGACAAAAAAATATTTAAAATACTGAAATTTATTAATTCATCAAAAAAATGTTAAAAAAATACACCCCATTATGTGGACCCTATTATGTGCTAGTCCATACCGACATCACACCACTGTCCAAAGGCCAAAGAGCAGATGGGTTAAAAAAAGGGACTACTTCCTTGAAAATATATGCATTCATATATATACAGTGGGTACGGAAAGTATTCAGACCCCTTTAAATTTTCACTCTGCAGCCATTGGGTAAATTCAAAAAAGTTCATTTTTTTCTCATTAATGTACACTCTGCACCCCATCTTGACTGAAAAAAACAGAAATGTAGAAATTTTTGCAAATTTATTAAAAAAGAAAAACTGAAATATCACATGATCATAAGTATTCAGACCCTTTGCTCAGTATTGAGTAGACGCACCTTTTGAGCTAGTACAGTCATGAGTCTTCTTGGGAATGATGCAACAAGTTTTTCACACCTGGATTTGGGGATGCTCTGCCATTCTTCCTTGTAGATGCTCTCCAGTTCCGTCAGGTTGGACCGTGAACGTTCGTGGACAGCCATTTTCAGGTCTCTCAAGAGATGCTCAATTGGGTTTAGGTCAGGGCTCTGGCTGGGCCAGTCAAGAATGGTCACAGAGCTGTTCTGAAGCCACTCCTTTGTTATTTTAGCTGTGTGCTTAGGGTCATTGTCTTGTTGGAAGGTGAACCTTTGGCCTAGTCTGAGGTCCAGAGCACTCTGGAAGAGGTTTTCATCCAGAATATCTCTGTACTTGGCCGCATTCATGTTTCCTTCAATGGCAACCAGTCGTCCTGTCCCTGCAGCTGAAAAACACCCCCATAGCATGATGCTGCCACCACCATGTTTCACTGTTGAGATTGTATTGGGCATGTGATGAGCAGTGCCTGGATTTCTCCACACATATCACCAAAAGGTTCTATCTTCGTCTCACCAGACAGAGAATCTTATTTCTCATAGTTTGGGAGTCCTTCATGTATTTTTTAGCAAACTTTATGCTGGCTTTCATACGTCTTGCACTGAGGAGAGGCTTCCCTTGGGCCACTCTGCCATAAAGGCCCGACTGGTGGAGGGCTGCAGTGATAGTTTACTTTGTGGAACTTTCTCCCATCTCCCTACTGCATCTGTGGAGCTCAGCCACAGTGATTTTGGGGTTCGTCTTTACCTCTCTCACGAAGGCTCTTCTCCCACGATTGCTCAGTTTGACTAGATGGCCAGGTCTAGGAAGACTGGTCCCAAACGTCTTCCATTCAAGGATTATGGAGGCCACTGTTCTCTTAGGAACCTTGAGTACTGCAGAAATTCTTTTGTAACCTTGGCCAGATCTGTGCCTTGCCACAATTCTGTCTCTGAGCTCCATGGCCAGTTCCTTTGATTCTCATTTGGTGTGACATGCACTGTGAGCTGTGAGGTCTTATATAGACAGGTGTGCGCCTTTACAAATCAAGTCCTATCAGTTTAATTACACACAGCTGGACTCCAATGAAGGAGTAGAACCATCTCAAGGAGGATCACAAGGAAATGGACAGCATGTGACTTAAATATGAGTGTCTGAGCAAAGGGTCTGAATACTTATGACCATGTGATATTTTGTTTTTTCTTTTTTTAGTAAATTGGAAAAAAATTCTACATTTCTGTTTTTTCCCATCAAGACGGGGTGCAGAGTATACATTAATGAGAGAAAAAAATGACCTTTTTTGAATTTATCAAATGGCTGCAAGGAAACAAAGAGTGAAAAATTACAAGGGGTCTGAATAATTTCCGTACCCACTGTGTGTGTGTATATATATATTTATTTTTTTTTAAACTAGAGGAGCTGAAGAGTTGATGTGCTTAAATCATTATTCTAGGATATGAATGTACATCATTTATAATATTGCCAATTTATTATGTTTTTTACAGTCTATTCTTAAAAAAAATAATAGTTGTCAGTAATTTTTTGATATTTTGTCGATAAAAAAAAATACCGTAATAATCATTTTGGTGACCCTGTCCAATACTGTTCCAGTTTTGTGTGTTCCTATGAAGCTTGGGGATCCCTGTGTGAATTCACATAGTCTATAAGAAACAAAAGCTGTCCTTCTTTTATGATGGGCTGCCTCTATGGCACGTATGCAGTATACAAGACTAGCAGGGAATTGTCCAGCAGCTTCCATAATAATACAATTTCCACGTGGCTCAATTATTCTTCCCAACCTATCTGGAAGTATACCAAAACTGATCTGGTCTACCGGGTTATTTATGGTTGGTTGGTACTGACTTATTGGACCTCCTCTGATCCCAAAAACATCAGGTCTGCTGTGCTGAGAACTCCTCCTAAGATCATGTGAATGGAGATGACTACAGTTCCCTGGACAATTGGTGTGAAAAATACTATTTGGGTTGTAGCACTAAATCACTGCTGAAGCCCCTACATTTTGAGAATCGGGCCCCAACCAACCATAAAGTGTTTACATACCTAGCATGACAATATGGAAGTACATAGGGTACAGTGTCCTTTTCCTATGATCAAACTTTTTTATAGGACCATGTTCCATGTCTCTCGCCTTCCTCACTTCATGAATAGATGCTGGGGCTACATCTGTTGATGACAGAGCATAGGACCATGCAACCTCTACTCCATGTTGTTCACCTTCATCACTTTGTGAATAGATTCTGAGGTTACATCTGGAGACAGAGCATCCCAGGTCCATGAACTCTCTACTCCATGTTGCTCACCTTCAAATGTGGCGCCCCCAGGAGTATGGTGGCCAAAATGGCATTACCTTCCTCCTAGGAAGTGTGATGTCATGCCTGGAAGCAATGAAGGGTCTCTCTGACAGATAATCTCTACATACAACACAGTTCCCACTCCAGACCAGCAGAGGGAGCTCTGAACCAATACTAAGGGGAAGAGTTTCTCTCTGGGGGCCAGGAGGGGAAATTGTTCAGTTCTGTGAGGAGGGCGAAGTGTGTGGACGTGGAGAGAGGAGCTGGGAGATTGAGCAGAGAGTTGAGGCCCATTCTCAGGTGGAGCGCATGATCTGGAGCCTGGTCTCCAAGGTTGTATGGATACTGACAGTCCTGCAACAGAAACCAGAGGAATAGGAAGCTGTAAATGCTCTATTCCCATTTAAGACTCGGAGGCACCACAGCGACGTGTGAGCCAAAAGAGATAGAAGGCTACAGCTGTCTGCCATACGAGGTAGATCCAAAAGGAAAGAAGAAGGAGAAACGTCAGTGTAACACAGTACTGCATGTACCTCAAGTAAGCTCTAGAGAGGAGACTACACAACCTATCTGATAGATTCCTGAGTTGCTTCCAGGCTAATCATCTCCTGTACCGTCTGCAATCTGGACCCTGGACTGCACTTACAAAGTAAAGGTAAAGAAACTACACTTTGTTGTGTCCTTGCCTTCTTCCTGCAACTTCTTCAGCACTGCTACATCTCTGTGCCAGACACTGCACTCTCTTCCTCAACACCTATCCTCTGCATCTACACTGCCCTGGGACTACAGCCCTGCCTGTGGAGGGCTATAACATCACTGCTGCACCACACCATCTGTCCCAGAAGATCTGTCTGCAGCGTCAGCTTTACACCTCCCTTGCCGAACACCACAGGTGGCGTCACGAATCACTCATAAACATTATCCCATCACTCAACCCCTTTTACATGGGCACCCAGGGCCACGGACTGGGTCACCGCTGCTGTGACACCTCCCTCTGAGAGACCGGCCCGGTACCGAGTACCCCACAGCCCTGGGAGGGCGACCCACATCACTTTGTGAATAGATGCCGGGGTTACATCTGGAGACAGAGCATCCCAAGACCATGCACCCTCTACTTCATGTTGCTCACCTTCATCACTTTGTGAATAGATGCTGGGGATACATATGATGATAGAGCATCCCAGGACCATGCACCTTCTACTCCATGTCGTTCACCTTCATCACTTTGTGAATAGATGTTGGGGTTATGTCTGGAGACAGAGCATCCCAGGATCATGCACCCTCTGCTCCATGTCGTTCACTTCATCACTTTGCGAATAGATGTTGGGGTTATGTCTGGAGACAGAGCATCCTAGGACCATGCACCCTCTACTCCATGTCGTTCACCTTCATCACTTTGTGAATAGATGTTGGGATTATGTCTGGAGACAGAGCATCCCAAGATCATGCACCCTCTGCTCACCTTCATCACTTTGTGAATAGATGCAGGGGCTACATCTGATGGCAAGACATCCAAGGATCATGCACTCTCTACTCCATGTCGTTCACCTTCATCACTTTGTGAATAGATGCAGGGGCTACATCTGGAGACAGAACATCCTAGGACCATGCACAAGAATGCTTCCAGATGTGCTGTATTCATGGGGGTTTCTGTAGGCTTCAGCTATGCCCAAGAGATTTGCCAAGCATTTTTCTGGGAGACTATTGGGCAAGTTGACAAATATAGATTACTCATTTAAGTACCTACAAAATCAAGATAAGGAAGCATCCGTTTTGGCCTTGAACAAGAGCCTTGTCCGCTTGTTGAAAACTCCCAACTTCCACCAATTTGACCTTTCTAAAAAGATAATTACGTTATACTCGTCTTCCCTATGTGGAAGTTCCTTATCTCTTTGAGTCCAGTCACTTACTCTGTAGCCTCTGACCATAATCATTTTCCAGGCCCTGGTAGATAAGTGTCCGAGTTCTGAAATTATAGATTGGCCATAAAAAATAAAAAAATGACGTGAAGTTAATTTAATTTTTTTTTCTTCCATCTAGTTTGTCAACTTCCAATCAATTACATTCCCAACGTGTCGCTCTCCACCCGGCACAATGAATCAGCTTGACATCTGCCTTGGATTACAGTAACGCCACACAAACACCCAATTTTTTTTTCTTTTTTGGTGGACCTGGCTACAACAAAGGTCGCTTCTAAAATGATATTCATGGATGCGGCTTCTATTGAAAACTAAATAAGTAATCAGCCCTCGACTCAAGGCCGCGAGGATCCGTATCCAGCAAGGCCAGGGAGGGAAATGATGGAGAAAGTGACTGATTAAGATGATACGGGTCATATTTCAGAAAAAATGTAATTCGACTTTTCATTAAAATCTCATTTTCCTCAGTAATACGTTCTTTCTTTTTTAGAAAAATGTGTTATTTGGCGGCACAATGTTTTGTTTTCGTAGTAAAGCGGAGAGAAAAACAGTGATTTTTGATAAGGTAATAATCCGAGTGAGGCACGGATAGAAGAAAGCAAGATATATATGAGAGGAGAATGTATGGGTAAGAGAGTGAGGTAGATGCACTGTCCGCGTAATTGAAAGTCAGAATGATGGCAAGGGTTTAACAAGACTTGTCATAGGGGCATTTATCAAACAAACAGATGCGGGAGAACTCATGCCCCCATTATTCTGGATAACGGGAGGTGACTTCCCTTCAAGGTGAGAGAAAGCTTGTCATAATGGAAGCTGATAATATTCATTTTTCTTTGGATTTTTTTTCTCCCGCTAGATCCAACTGACGATTCCCCCTTTTCTATATTTTATTTTTCTTGGTTTTGAGTTGAAATTGCAGGAAAACTAACAGCGACCTGACACATTGTGATTGCCGCAGTATCTAGGTCACTTCCGACCGTCGTGGGTGGAGTGTTTTGCTCCTTCCCGTCGAGCTCACTTGCCAACGCTTAAGATCACAAATCCGTTCTTCGCTTTTATTAGACAAATTGAGTCTCCCGATGTTTTAATCAGCTTGTTGTGTGATACTGTAGAAGTAAAATCAAACCGTCTGCTTCATTTCTCAACATTCGGCGACGGTTTATAGCCGATCGATTAGTAACTAATTAAATTGATTTGGAATTTCAAGAAAAAAATTCAGATTCTACAGAATCCGAATTTTTCACAGTTTCATTTTGCTGGAAGTCCAGCCAAACTGGTGGCCAGACGGCCACTGTGTTTAATGTATTCCGGGGGGTTTGCTTACCAAACCGTTGGACATTTCTTGCACAAGGGTGTTCTGCTATCGGTATCTGACCCTCATTCCTTAAAGAGCGAAAAAAATCTAAATGGCTCAAACTGGTTTAAACAGAATCGCCTAAGAGAAATATCACCATCATGTATCCCCTGCAGCTCCTGATTCTGATGCTTCAAGGTCCTTGCTGGTCTCTACTTTCTAACGCAATCTCAAAACTTTGGATACAACAGGATAGCTCACTCAGCCTATATAGCAAAACATTGGTTGTATAGATCAATACCTGTGACCAGAAAAAATGTCATTTGTTAGTGTTAATTAATGGCAAAGACCATTTAGGTCAGCAGGCTTCTGTTATGTAATTGGACTACAGCATGATGTATGATGAGGAACAGAGACCCTGATTCCAGCGATGTATCACTTAGTTTGTTGGGTGCAGCAGTTGAGATAGAATCATCTTTTTCTCTGCTGCAGATCTACAGTAGAAGAGCTTGAAATGCTGAGCTGCGCACTACCACGCCCACACCCCTGATTGGCTGCATTCTGTTTATAACTCCTCCCATAATACTGGCTGCTTTCTTTGTATAACTCTGCCCACACCACTGATTGGCTGCTTTCTGTGTACATCGTATATTAACAGAAAGCTGCTAATCAGTGGTGGTCGTGTGGCTGGACCAGAGGGCACGAGACACCTAGTCATGTAGTGATAATCTCCTGCGGATATCACACTTATTTTATTGAAACAACAACACACAGTGAGTGACACATCCCTGTAATCAGGGTCTCTGCCCCTACATCATGCTGCTATCATATTACGCAATAAAAACCTGCTGACAGATTCCCTTTAATGACTCACTAGATAATTTTTTTCAATTTTTTTTAGTCTCCAAAGTTCAGCAGCCATAATCTTATTTTATTTTTATTTTCATTGACATTGTTGCATGAAGCTTTGTGTTATATAGGAGAATTTTCTTTTCTTTTAAGTCTTAATCTAAAAAAAAGTTTTTTGGTTTTTTTTACTGTTCACATTTCCTACTATATAATCTGTAAAATTCTTCAGGACATGGTGGTTGGGTAGATTAACAATAAATGAATGCACATTTTAAAAACTTTTATTTTTTACAAACATTACTGTTTATTTTTTATTATTTTTTTTATATTCATAATTGGCTACATCTGTTCCAGCCTGGGTTGTCTAAGTGGAGAACGTGAGGGGCCCCAGTAGCATGTAAACGAGTCTCAGGGGATCTAGAATTTGAGAATGATTTTTTTTTCCTTTTCTTTTATTTACCTGGCTGGATTTGCTGTTTAATAAATGTATCACTTTCGAATACTGGACCTTAAAACCATAGTTATATACATTTGGTAATGGATATCCATGAGATCGTTAAGTACAGCTTGCGGCGGGGTCATACGGTACTTTTCCACACCTCACCTCCATATTTAAAACATTAGAGTTGGTAGCATAGAGACATTTCCAGTAAATCCCATCCCTAAGAGCACAAGGAACATTCTTGACCCACCAAAGAATGCCCACTTTTGCATTTACCTAAACCCCGCCATTTTTTTCAGCCGGTCATGACCCTTACTTAGCAAGGATTGTATCTGAAAAATTGTGACATTCCCGGCGTATTCAAAACTATTGATAGCTATGCACTCTCTCCATTCGCTTTCCTCCTTCTCACCCTGTTCTCACCCCTTGAATGTATGTTTGGATGTTGAGGCTCCATTTTAGGCCGGGGTCACACTTGCGAAAAACTCGCACGAGTCTCGCATCTCAATACCCGACACTGCCGGACCGGAGCACTCAGCTGCATAGAAATGCATGCAGCCGCACACTCCGGTCCCGAGAACTGGCGGCAGTGTTGGGTATTGAGACGCAAGACTCGTGTGACTTTCTCGCAAGTGTGACCCCGGCCTCAAGGAGCATCCCAGAGCATTAAGCACAAGAAACCATTCAGAAGTGGTGCTATTCAGAAGATATCAGGAGACTTCAGTTGGCGCACAGAAGATAAGTCAACTTTTCTTGGAGTTCAAAAGATCTCCTCTTTTTTTAGGAGCCTCCTGAATGTTTTGGGAGAGTTAGCAAGTACCAATATGTGTTAAAACAACATGACGTTAAGATATAGAACATAAATAATACAAGTCGGTCACTCTCCTTCACCCACCTGCTTTCCCTTTTTCTGTTTCTTCTCACTGCTGGTGACATATCCCCCAATCCTGCCCCCCCCCCCCCCCCCCCCCGCCTCATACATCCCACTAATCCTCACCTCTATCTTTCTCACACTAATAGAAACTACCGCAATCCCTCACACTTAAAATCTGTGCCACTGACCCCCACCCTCCCGCTCCCTCTCTCTGCAGCACTTTGGAATGCCCGCTCCGTCTGCAACAAGCTCCACGTGATCCATGACCTCTTTACCTCCCGCAACCTTTCCTTCTCACTGAGACCTGGCTGACAGCCCCTGACATGGCCTCATCTGCCGCACTGAGGTACGGCCACCTCCACTTTACCCACACTCCTCGCTCGGGCAACAGACATGGCAGAGGAATGGGTTTCCTTGTGTCTAAACACTGCTCCTTTAACCCTAGCCAACCCCACCCACCCTTATCCTCCCTTCTTTTGAGGTTCACTCCGTCCGTATCTACTCTCCCTCTAATCTCCAAATGGCTATTGCTGTCATATACCGATCACCGGGCTCAGCCACTGCCTTCATCGACCAATTTTCCACTTGGCTCCTCCACTTTCTTTCTGCTGACATCTCCACCATCATCATGGGGGAATTTAATATCCCAATTGACACCCACCAGCTAGCAGCCTCCAAACTCCTGTCACTTACCTCATCCTTTGGACTTACTCAGTGGTCCTCCACAGCCACCCAAACAGACAAACATACATTAGACCTTATCTTAATCTGCCTCTGTTCCCTACCTAATCTCACAACCTCTCCCTTCCCCTTAACTGACCACCTTCTACTCACCTTCTCATCCTTGTCCTTCTTACCTGCCCCCCATGTCCAGCCACTACCACATTCTCGCAGAAACCTCACACATCTAGACATCCACAGACTCTCAGACTCTCTTCTACACTCCCTGACAGAAGTTATGCCACTTATCCATGTTATGTAAATAAAAGCTTATAACCTGACGTTAAATTCATCCATTAGTTGTATAAATTATTCTTTTGAAAGCTGAAACCCTCCGAAATGTGGTTTAGGTTAAGAAAATAAATTGGCATCAATGCAGAAATATTGATCATTTAGTGGACACAGAATGGTCAGATTTTGGTTTTGTCGCCCACAGAAAGTAATGTGATATTCAAACAAATAATTAACTTAAAATACAAATATATGTTGCATAACATTGGTGAATGAAGTTGTGGTGCTATTAGAGTCATTTTTAATATTTTGTGTGACTTCCATGAGCTTGAAGGACTGCATCCATGCGGTTCAACAATGACTCATACAATTTATTAATGAAGTCATCAGGAATAGCAAAGAGTGCAGTCTTACATGCCTCCCAGAGTTCATCTAGATTCTTTGGTTTTTGTCTTCCAAGCTTCCTCTTTTCATCCTTCAAACATGATAACAGTGATGTTCATGTCTGGTGACTGGGCTGGCCAGTCCTTGAGCACCTTGATCTTTTTTGCCTGGAGGAACTTTGTTGTAGAGATGGATGTATGAGATGGAGAACCATCCTGCTGCAGAATTTGACCCCTTTTATGATTTGGAATATAAGAGGTAGCTAATACTTCTTGATATTTTAGGCTATTGATATTGCCTTCCACCTTGCAAATGTTTCGCACACCCCCATACTGAATGTAACCTCAGACCATGATCTTTCCACCACCAAATTTAACTGTTTTCTGGGTGTATTTTGGATCCATACGGGCTCCAGTAGGTCTCCTGCATTATTTGCGGCAGCTGTGGTGTAATTCTACTGAAGATTCATTAGAGAAATCCACCTTCCGCCACTTTTCCAGCCTTTAGCAGGCTGTGGGACTTTGCAAATGCCACACGGTTTTTTATTTGCCTTTTGTATAGTGCTGGCTTCTGGGCACTGATTCAACCACGGAGGCCATTTCAAGACAGAATCCTACAAACTGTTCTAGTTGACACAGGGACTTGAGGTGACCAGGCCTGTTGGAGCTCTGCTGCAGTGGAAGAGTGTTAGGAATCTGGGTCCTTCTATGTCTATTCCGAGACCCAGATTCTCACATTTGTCTCCAGAGGCTGTCCTTTTTCCCTGCTTCTGAGCATGCTCACAGGACGAGCTCTCATTGGAGTTCAGGAGTCAGGTGCTCAGGTCCTGCTCCTGATTTCATTGGTTCTGCTCTGGACTCTGGAGATTTCCGGAAGGTCCCGTACGCTATAAAAAGTGCGCATGGCTCTTCTGCCATGCGCTAGTATTTTCTATACTTGCTGCTGTGTTTGATGATGGATGCTTGGACTGGTGACTGACTCATTAAATATCCCCTTCCTTGGTTATTACGAGTGTGTGAGTGATTGGGTCAGCCAGTAGCAATGCTAGCGCCAGCGCACTCAAGCTCCATCTGTTGCAGCAGCCAGCGTCCTGCTTCATGCCTGCTATATTGCGCTTGCAGTCCGTTTTGGCGTTCGCAGTTGCGACGCCGTGCACACCTCCATTTACGGTAAGTCTGTGCGGTTGTAGTGACGTTACCAAACTACTCCGGTCCCTGACTACCGTATGTGTGTCGCTGTGATCCTGTGCACTTAACAGGCTCAGCGTACCTTTTCTATTGTTTTCCTTTGCAGCTCTGTGAGCCTAAAACAAAGACTGCTTGGTTGCACTTGGGTGATTCTGAACCCTGTGCACACTATCCTTTAAGTGTGCTGCCTCTCTAGCAGCGGTTTCCACACCTGCCGCACGGTGGACCCCGAGCGGCGAACACACTTTATTTATATTTTTTTAAGCGTGTTCTGCCGTCCTAACATAATACTAGCGCCAGGGTCTGGCTAGAGATGGCAGACCTGAAGCAACTGTTGCAGTGCGTGCGACAGCTCGAGGCTCGCATGGTTACCCTTGAGAGGGCCCTCGCAGCTTCGCAGGCCACAGATGCTGCTGTCCAAGCTCTTACGGACGCGGTAGGGCGTTTGTCCATGTCCGCCCTTGCGCCGACAGTTACCCGCCTCCCGTTACCCGAAAAATATTCTGGGGATGGCGCCTCCTGCAGGGGTTTTATCAGCCAGTGCTTGATCCATCTGGAGCTGCTGGCTGCGCAATTCCCTACAGAGCGGGCCAAGGTGGCTTTTATTATATCCCTACTGACGGGCAAGGCGCTGGAATGGGCTACGCCACTATGGGAGCGTGGTGACCCGGATGTTCGGACCGCAGCTAATCTGCTAACAGCTATCAAGTAGGTGTTTCTCGGTCCACGGGTTACACACGTTACCTCTCTCCAACTGCTCGCCTTGTCTGTCTCAGGGATCACTCTCAGTCAGCCAATACGCCGTCCGTTTTTGGACACTGGCGTCTGAATTAGAGTGGTCTGACAAGGCATTGATCCCAGTTTTTTGGAGAGGATTAGCAGAGCACGTGAAGTATGCTCTCTCCACTAGAGAGATTCCTACCACTCTGGAGGAGCTAATCTCCATCTCCTCCCGTATCGACCTCCGTTTTTCGGAGCGTGGTATGGAGCGTGCTAACTCAAAACGGAGAGGTACTTCGGCTCCCAAATTTGTTGAGCCTCTGGATCTGCCCGAGCCAGAGGTTCTGCCTCCCGAGCCCATGGAGGTGTCTCGCGCCTTTTCTGAGACATGTCCGGCTCAAGAGTCCATGTGCGGTTGTCACCATTTACCCGCTGCTTCCCAGGAAGACAGCGTCCCGCAGTGGTCGGACTGTGAGTCGGTAGGTGAGACTTTTGTTCCTCCTCGCCAGCGGCCTAAAGTCCTTGCGTGGGCACATGAGCCCAATGCGGACAGCCATCGTGGCTATATGCAGACCACGAAGTCACTGGCCGATTCGTATTGGTGGCCGCACAGGGCTCGGGATGTAAAAAAATTTATTCGGGCATGCACCTTATGTGCTCGGGACAGTCTTCCCGAATGGAGTGTGGCTATGACCGCTGATACACGGCGGCGTCCTCCTAGCACTCCTGCTCCCATTGTCTCCCGGATGTCCCTCTTGAGACCTGGCGACCTAGCCTCCCCTGATACCGTCCGCGTGTCCCGGTTTTCGGTTTCACCTACCGGGACATCAGGCTCTCCTTTTAATGAGTCTGAGGTCTGTGCCACTGTCGGGCACAGGGTGGCAGTTCGGAGGGTTCAGGGAGGAGGGGGCCCTAGGAGGGGGGTAATGTTAGGAATCTGGGTCCTTCTATGTCTATGCCGAGACCCAGATGCTCACATTTGTCTCCAGAGGAAAAGTCTTTTTTCCCTGCTTCTGAGCATGCTCACAGGACGAGCTCTCATTGGCGTTTAGGAGTCAGGTGCTCAGGTCCTGCTCCTGATTTCATTGGTTCTGCTCTGGACTCTGGAGATTTCCAGAAGGTCCCGTACGCTATAAAAAGTGCGCATGGCTCTTCTGCCATACGCTAGTATTTTCTATACTTGCTGCTGTGTGTTTGATGATGGATGCTTGGACTGGTGACTGACTCATTAAATATCCCCTTCCTTGGTTATTACGAGTGTGTGAGTTATTGGGTCAGCCAGTAGCAGCGCTAGCGCCAGCGCGCTCAAGCTCCATCTGTTGCAGCAGCCAACGTCCTGCTTCGCGCCTGCTATATTGCGCTTGCAGTCCGTTTTTGCGTTCGCAGTTGCGACGCCGTGCACACTTCCATTTACGGTAAGTCTGTGCGATTGTAGTGACATTACCAAACTACTCCGGTCCCTGACTACCGTATGTGTGTCGCTGAGATCCTGTGCACTTAACAGGCTCAGCGTACCTTTTCTATTGTTTTCCTGTGCAGCTCTGTGAGCCTAAAACAGAGACTGCTTGGTTGCACTTGGGTGATTCTGAACCCTGTGCACACTATCCTTTAAGTGTTCTGCCTCTCTAGCAGCGGTTTCCACACCTGCCGCATGGTGGACCCCGGGCGGCGAACACGCTTTATTTATATTTTTTTTAAGCGTGTTCCGCCGTCCTAACAAAGAGGGGCTTGCTTTGGATTTTCTAACCAACAAACGTTCCTCCTGAGCAGTTGTCTTGCAGGGTCTGCTGGACCTGGGCTTGTCAAACACATCTCCAGTCTCTTTGAATCTTTTTTTTTAATTCTTTGTACTTGACGCTGAGACATATTAAAGGTGCCAGCCACCTCTGCAGTGGATCTGGTCTTCAGCTTCTTGATAATCCCGGCTTTGGTCGCAGGGTGGATTTTTGGCATGTTGTCAGAGCTCAAGTTGCAGCTCAAGTGAAGGTCGGGGGTGCTGGGTTTGTTTTTATACACACCCACTAATTAACCGATCAGTTACAGAGCACAGGTGAGGATGTAAACTAGGATTGGGTGCATTATATGACCAGGCGACAAAACTTTTGTCTTACCAAAATCTGACCATTCTGTGTCCATTAAATGATCAATATTTCTGCATTGATGTCAATTTATTTTCTTAACCTAAACCACATTTTGGAGGGTTTCAGCTTTCAAAAGAAAAATTTATACAACCAATGGATGAATTTAACGTCAGGTTATAAGTAGAGTTGAGCGATACCATCCGATACTTCAAAGTATCGTATCGGATGGTATCGGCTGATCTTTAAAAAAAGTATCGGTATCGCCGATTCCGATACCGGAAGTCCCATTCAAGTCTATGGGACTTCCGGTATCGGAATAAGAAAAACCCTTTCCTGCCCTTGTACAGCCTCTCTGGGGTCTGTACGGGCCTTTCGGGGGGCTGTGCCGGCCTGCCGGTGGTCTGTGCAGGCTCCGGTGGGCTGTGCCGGCCTGCCGGGGGGCTGTGCAGGCTCCGGGGGGCTGTGCCGGCCTGCCGGTGGTCTGTGCAGGCTCCGGGGGGCTGTGCCGGCCTGCCGGGGGGCTGTGCCGGCCTGCCGGTGGTCTGTGCAGGCTTCGGGGGTCTGTGCAGGCATCGTCCGATGGGACTACAAGTCCCATCGGGCGATGCCTGCTACCATGACAGTGATTGACACATTAGCCAATGATGGGACAGTAATAGTCCTATCATCCGGCTAATGTGTTGAATGTAAAAAAAAAAAATAAAAAATTACATGCTACATACATACAACATGCATACTACATACATGCTACATTCATACTACATACTACATACATGCTACATACATGCTACATTCATACTACATAAATACTACATGCAACATACATACTACATATATACTACATACATACTACATATATACTACATGCATGCTACATACATACTGCATGCTACATACATACTACATGCTACATACATACTACATGCTACATACATACCACATATATACTACATACATACTACATACATACTACATGCATGCTACATGCATGCTACATGCTACATACATAACACATATATACTACATGCATGCTACATACATAGTACATGCTACATGCATGCTACATTCATACTACATGCTACATACTACATATATACTACATGCATGCTACATACATACTACATGCTACATACTACATATATACTACATGCATGCTACATACATACTACATGCTACATACATACTACATATATACTACATGCATGCTACATACATACTACATGCTACATACATACTACGTATATACTACATGCATGCTACATACATACTACATGCTACATACATACCACATACATACTACATACATGCTACATGCTACATATATACTACATATATACTACATGCATGCTACATACATACTACATGCTACATACATACTACATATATACTACATACATACTACATACATACTACATGCTACATACATACTACATATATACTACATGCTACATACATACCACATACATACTACATACATGCTACATGCTACATATATACTACATATATACTACATGTATGCTACATACATACTACATGCTACATACATACTACATATATACTACATACATACTACATACATACTACATGCATGCTACATACATACTACATACATACTACATGCTACATACATACCACATACATACTACATACATACTACATGCTACATACATTCATACATATATACTACATGCATGCTACATACATACTACATATATACTGCATGCTACATGCATGCTACATACATACTACATACATACTACATGCTACATACATACCACATATATACTACATACATACAATACATTCATACAATACATACATAGACATACAGTACATATAACATAGAGTAACATACTTACCAATACTTGTCACATTGTTCCCCGAAGCCATTGTCTTTTCCGGAATAAATATTAACATAACAAACCACAAAAATACTCACCCACGATCCGAAGCAGTCCACGAGTGTGTCCCACGACGATCTTGGGTAGAGAACTGCAGCATCAGCTGATGCTGCCATTCTCTACGGGCTGCAGGAATCCAATGACGGAAGGTAGGTATCCTTCCGCACTGTATTCCTCCGCCACTTAAAAAAAAAAAAAGTCCCTAGTCTCACTTTATGCCATTGCTGTGTGGGAAATTCCCACACAGCAATGGCATAAAGTGAGACTAGGGACTTTTTTTTTTTAAGTGGCGGAGGAATACAGTGCGGAAGGATACCTACCTTCCATCATTGGATTCCTGCAGCCCGTAGAGAACGGCAGCATCATCTGATGCTGCAGTTCTCTACCCAAGATCGTCGTGGGACACACTCGTGGACTGCTTCGGATCGTGGGTGAGTATTTTTGTGGTTTGTTATGTTAATATTTATTCCGGAAAAGACAATGGCTTCGGGGAACAATGTGACAAGTATTGGTAAGTATGTTACTCTATGTTATATGTACTGTATGTCTATGTATGTATTGTATGAATGTATTGTATGTATGTAGTATATATGTGGTATGTAGGTAGCATGTAGTATGTATGTAGTATGTATGTAGCATGCATGTAGCATGCAGTATGTATGTAGCATGCATGTAGTATATATGTAGTATGTATGTAGCATGCATGTAGTATGTATGTAGCATGTATGTAGTATGTATGTGGTATGTATGTAGCATGTAGTATGTATGTAGCATGCATGTAGTATATATGTAGTATGTATGTAGCATGTAGTATGTATGTAGTATGTATGTAGTATGTATGTGGTATGTATGTAGCATGTAGTATGTATGTAGCATGCATGTAGTATGTATGTAGTATGCATGTAGTATGCATGTAGTATGTATGTAGTATGTATGTAGTATGTATGTAGTATGTATGTAGTATATATGTAGTATGTATGTAGCATGTATGTGGTATGTATGTAGCATGTAGTATGTATGTAGCATGTAGTATGTATGTAGCATGTAGTATGTATGTAGCATGCATGTAGTATATATGTAGTATGTAGTATGTATGTGGTATGTATGTAGCATGTAGTATGTATGTAGCATGCATGTAGTATGTATGTAGCATGCATGTAGTATGTATGTAGTATATATGTAGTATGTATGTAGCATGTATGTGGTATGTATGTAGCATGTAGTATGTATGTAGCATGCATGTAGTATATATGTAGTATGTAGTATGTATGTAGTATGTATGTGGTATGTATGTAGCATGTAGTATGTATGTAGCATGCATGTAGTATGTATGTAGCATGCATGTAGTATGTATGTAGCATGCATGTATGTATGTAGCATGCATGTAGCATGCATGTAGTATGTATGTAGTATGTATGTAGTATGTATGTAGCATGCAGCATGTATGTAGCATGTATGTAGCATGTATGTAGTATGTATGTAGTATATATGTAGTATGTATGTAGCATGTAGTATGTATGTAGCATGCATGTAGTATGTATGTAGTATTTTTTTTTTTTAACATTTAACACATTAGCCGGATGATGGGACTACTACTGTCCCATCATTGGCTAATGTGTCAATCACTGTCATGGTAGCAGGCATCGCCAGATGGGACTTGTAGTCCCATCGGACGATGCTTGCACAGACCCCCGGACATCAGCACAGCCCCCCGGCAGGCCGGCACAGCCCCCCGGCAGGCCGGTACAGACCCCCACAGGGTGCACAGACCACCGGCAGGCCGGCACAGCCCCCCGGCAGGCCGGTACAGACCCCGGGCAGTCCACACAGCCCCCCGGCAGGCCGGCACAGCCCCCCGGCAGGCCGGCAGAGACCCCCGGAAGGCCCGAAATGACGGCGCATCATGATGCGCACACACCGCGCATCATGATGACGTCAGGCTGTCAATCAACTGAACTTCCGATTCCGATGCCGAATTCCGATATTGAAAAAATATCGGAAGTCGGTATCGGAATTCCGATACAGCAAGTATCGGCCGATACCCGATACTTGCGGTATCGGAATGCTCAACACTAGTTATAAGCTTTTATTTACATAATATGGATAAGCGACATAATTTCTGTCAGGGAGTGTACCTCTGTCCTCCATATCTTCACTCTACGATATGGACACCACCACCGCTTTCTACAATGCCACCCTCACATCAGCCATAGCCTCAGTCGCCCCTCTCATGCATGGCAAAGTGCGACGAATCAATAGGCAACCCTGGCACAACAACCTCACCAAAAAAACATTGACAAGTATCCAGGGTCACAGAGCGGCGTTGGAAGAAAACACGCCTGCCAGACGACTTCACTGCTCTCAAACAAGCTACACCTGCCTTCAAATTAGCCCTCACCTCTGCTAAACAGACCTATTTCACAAACCTTGCATCTTCATTATCCTACAATCCAAAAATAATTGTTCAGCACATTTATCTCTCTCCTTCGCCCACCACTGCCACCTCCATCTCCCCTCATCTCTGCCGAGGACTTTGCCACCTACTTCAAAAACAAGATCAACCAAACAAGTCAAACCTTTACTGTTCCACCAACCCAACCACTCCACATACCGGACTTCTGCCCTTCCCTAATAACCTCCTTCTCCAACATCACTGAAGGAGAGCTTATTCATCTCCTTTCCAAATCACTCCTCACCACCTGTGCACTTGACCCGGTCCCTTCCCACCTGCTCCCCAACCTCACTAACACGCTCATCCCAGCCCTAACCCATCTCTTTAACCTATCGCTAACTTCTGGTGCCTTCCCTTCTGCCTTCAAACATGCCACCATCACACCCATCCTTAAAAAAACAAACCTTGACCCAACTACTATGCCCAGCTATCGCCCCATATCACTGCTCCCGTTTGTTTCCAAACTCCTTGAGCAGCATGTCCATGCTCAACTTTCCTCCCACCTCTCATCTAACTCCCTCCTTGACATCCTCCAATTGGCTTCTGCCCCCACCACTCCACTGAAACTGCCCTGACCAAAACTACTAATGACTTACTCACAGCCAAAGCTAACAGACAGTTCTCCATCCTCCTTCTCGACTTGTCCTCTGCCTTCGACACAGTCGACCACTGCCTACTGCTACAGATTCTTTCTTCCCTTGGCATCAAAGACCTTGCCCTGTCCTGGATTGCCTCATACCTTTCAGACCGCACATTTAGCATTTCCCACTCCCACACTACCTCCTCATCCCGCCCTCTCTCTGTTGGAGTCCCCCAAGGCTCTGCTCCTACTTTTTTCCATCTATACCCTTGGCCTAGGACAACTCATAAAATCCCATGGCTTCCAGTATCACCTGTATGCGGAGGACACTCAGATCTACCTCTCTGGCTCAGATGTCACCTCTCTGCTGTCCCGAATTCCAGAGTGTCTATCAGCCATATCCTCCTTCTTCACCTCTCGCTTCCTAAAACTCAATGTAAGCAAAACTGAACTTATCATCTTTCCTCCATCTCACGTATCTTCCCTACGCGATCTATCTATTATGGTAAACAAGATCACGCTCTTTCTCGCACCTGAAATCCGCTGCCTCGGAGTAACTCTCGACTCTGCCCTGTCCTTCAAACCACACGTCCAAACTCTTGCCACCTCCTGTCGCCTCCAACTCAAAAATATTTCCAGAATCTGTCCCTTCCGCAACCCTCAATCTACTAAAACTCTTGTATATTCCCTCATCATCTCCCGCCTTGACTACTGCAACACTCTCCTCTGTGGCCTCCCTGCTAACTCTCTTGCACCACGCCAGTCTTTCCTCAACTCTGCTTCCCGACTAATCCACCTCTCTTCTTGCTACTCCCCTGTCTCTCCCCTCTGCAAATCCCTCCACTGGCTCCCAATTCCCCAACAAATCCAGTTCAAACTTCTAACACTGACCTACAAAGCCATCCACAACTGTCCCTTCCTTATATCTCTGAACTTATCTCCCAATATTATGGCAATGATAAAGGTTTAGCCGAAACGCGTCTTGCCGTGCGCTTTACAGCAGTAAGTTTTTCTATTTCTGCCTACATCTACAATATGCTGCTATGGATAAATATTTTTAATTTACGTTTGAAATAAAGAAAAAGATTTTTTAAGTACTTCAAACTTGGCTCGCTGGATTTATCTCCTTTTCGCAATTATTGTTGGCAAGAGCTCCTGTCATTTATCCGTTGCTGAGAGCCTATACAGTACAGCAGCTTTTCTTTTGAATTAACCGGGTAAGCTGGCATTTTTTCTTTTTTATTTATCTCCCAATATCTTCCCTCACGTAATCTTCGATCCTCCCAAGACCTCCTACTCTCCTCCATACTTATTCATTCCTCACACAACCGCCTCCAAGATTTCGCCCGACTATCCCCCATCCTCTGGAATTCTTTGCCTCAACACGTCCGATTATCCACCACCCTCGGATCTTTCAAACGGGACCTGAAAACCCATCTCTTCAGGAAAGCTTACAGCCTGCAATAACCATTCTGCCGCCTCACCGCTGCCGCCTCACCACCACCCGAGCTGCCGCCTCATCACCACCAGAGCTGCTGTAACCCCGACCTTCTGTCTCTTGACCATTATCCTGTAGAATGTAAGTCCGCAAGGACAGGGTCCTCTCACCTCTGTACCAGTCTGTCATTGTAAATTTGTTTACTGTTAACGATATCTATAACTTTGTATGTAACCCCCCTTCTCAGGTATGAAGAGGATAATGGTCCTGGTAATAATTAATATTATTTACCAAACTACTGCATCTGAACAATGCTAGAGAATATATAACCCTGGACACTCTACAGGCACTTATAGAATTAATGATATTAAAAATGAGAGATAATCAGGTTTGCTGTTTTAATTTGAGGAAATATGGTTCTGAAATAGAACATTCAATGAACAAGCAAATTTTTCATGTTCCGTATCCCTAATAAAAATAGGACTTGTAAAAGTACAGAGGCCTCGGGTTTCAAGTGTTGATTAAAATAACCTTTTAGCACTTTTTTTAGATTATACCATTTACCAGATGCTATTCTGTTACATCAAATTATACTGCCTTGTGCATTGGAGAGAAATTGTTAAACTGGGCCTTTGTGCAGTGTCTATGCAGACAATTCTGCCAGGCTACACACAAAAGCAATGTTGCTTCACAGTACACATAAATAATACTGCCATACTGCGCACATAAGCAATGCTGCTCTATGATACACGTAAATAATACTGTCATACTACACACATAAGTTGTGCTAGTCCATTGTACCCATAAATAATGCTGCCATACTGTACAAATAAGCAATCCTACTCCATGGTACACATAAATAATACTGCCATACTGCACACAAAAGCAATGCAACTCTATGGTACACATAAATAATACTGCCACACTACACACAAAAGCAATGTTGCTTCACAGTACACATCAATAATAATAGCCGTACTGCACACATAAGCAATGTTACTCCATTGTACACATAACTAATTCTGCCATAATGCACACGTGAGCAATGCTACTCCATGGTACACATAAATACTACTGCGATACTACACACATAAGCAATGCTACTCTATGGTAGACATAAATAATACTGCCATACTACAAACATAAGCAATGCTATTCCATGGTACACATAAATAATACTGCACACATAAGCAATGCTACTCTATGGTAGACATAAATAATACTGCCATACTACACACATAATCCCTGCTAATCCATTCTACACATAAATAATACTGCCATACTACAAGCATAAGCAATGCTACTCCATTGTACACATAAATAATGCTTTCATGCTACACATATGAGCAATGCTACTCCATGGTACACATAAATAATACTGCACACATAAGCAATGCTACTCTATGGTAGACATAAATAATACTGCCCTACTACACACACAAACAATGCTAATCCATTGTACACACAAATAATACTGCTATACTGCACACATAAGCAATGCTACTCAATGGTAAACATAAATAATACTGCCATACTACACACATGAGTGATGCTAATCCATTGTACATATAAATAATACTGACATACTGCACACATAAGCAATGCTACTCCATGGTACACATAAATAATACTGCCATACTGCACATATAAGCAATGCTACTCTATGGTAGACATAAATAATACTGTGATACAGCATACATAAGCAATATTGCTCCTTGGTACACATAAGTTATGCTGCTTTACTGTACATATAAGCAATGCTACTCTACAGGTCACATAAATAATGCCATAAACCAACAGTGCTAGCTGAGTGCCACCAATGCACTATAGTGCCAGCAGAGTGTATCATTATAATCTGTGTTGGCCCTGGGCATTGAATGGCCTATTGAGGGGTATGGGGTGTTAGTATTTAATAGATATGTAGTTCTCTGATAATTCATTTTTATTATACCTGTATTGTAGCCAAACATCTCTTCAGTTCCCTTTTTTTCCTTTTCATAAGCAAATGATAAAATGATGCCAGTCATATGGATTTACAAAGCTCCCATTAACATTCCCAGAAGATTTACCGTATACTGTAAATACATCTGCAGTGCAGTGCGCTCCCTCTAGTGACCCCTACTAGTGAAAATGCTGTATAATCATTCAACAAGATGGGAATATAAAGCGGCCTTGACCTTTTATGCAAAACGAGAGCAACTGTGTGCAAATACAAGTTTAGTATGTACAGGAAAAAGCCCGTCCTTATGCTTTCAATTCTGATACTCGGTATCTTGCTTTTCATTCATTTTAGTGGGCCGCTTCTCTGTCAGCATTTTGCCACCACTATAATTAAGGAACTTCCTCTGTCTGACTTCCTGGCATGCAGTGTTCCTACCATGGTTTAATGGATTGACTGCTGTGAAATGAAAACCCACCTCTTCATTATACTTGTATACAGTTTAACAGAGAGGAAAGCAGGAACAGAGAACGAAAATCGTGCCTCCACTTACTGTAGAAAGACAATGACCCACCTCCACTTACTGTAGAAAGACAATGACCCACCTCCACTTACTGTACAAAGACAATGACCCACCTCCACTTACTGTAGAAAGACAATGACCCACCTCCACTTACTGTAGAAAGACAATGACCCACCTCCACTTACTGTAGAAAGACAATGACCCACCTCCACTTACTGTAGAAAGACAATGACCCACCTCCATTTACTGTGGAGAGACAATGACCCACCTCCACTTACTGTAGAAAGACAATGACCCACCTCCACTTACTGTACAAAGACAATGACCCACCTCCACTTACTGTAGAAAGACAATGACCCACCTCCACTTACTGAAGAAAGACAATGACCCACCTCCACTTACTGTAGAAAGACAATGACCCACCTCCACTTACTGAAGAAAGACAATGACCCACCTCCACTTACTGTAGAAAGACAATGACCCACCTCCACTTACTGAAGAAAGACAATGACCCACCTCCACTTACTGTAGAAAGACAATGACCCACCTCCACTTACTGTACAAAGACAATGACCCACCTCCACTTACTGAAGAAAGACAATGACCCACCTCCACTTACTGTAGAAAGACAATGACCCACCTCCACTTACTGTAGAAAGACAATGTCCCACCTCCACTTACTGTGGAGAGACAATGACCCACCTCCACTTACTGTAGAAAGACAATGACCCACCTCCATTTACTGTGGTGAGACAAAGACCCACCACAACTTATAGTAGAAGGACATAGACCCACCCCTACTTATTTTATGGAGACAAAGACCCACCCCTGCTCACTATAGCAATAGACCCACCCCCACTTACTGTAGTAAGACAAAGACCTGCCCCCACTTTCTATTGAAAGACAAAGACCTACCCCCACTTACTATAGAAAGACAGACCTGCCACACTTACTATTGAAAGACAGAGACCTGCCCCCACTTTCTATAGATAGAGACCTGCTCTGACTTGCTATAGAAAGACAGAGACCCACTCCCACTTACTATAGAGAGACAGAGACCTACTCTGACTTGCTATAGAAAGACAGAGACCCACCCTCACTTACCCTAGAAAGACAGAGACCCATCCCCCCTTACTATAGAAAGGCAGAGACCCACCTCCACTTACTATAGAAAGACAGAGACTGGCCCCCACTTACTATAGAAAGACAGAGTCTCCCCCCCTTACTATAGAAAGGCAGAGACCCACCTCCACTTACTATAGAAAGACAGAGACTGGCCCGCACTTACTATAGACAGACAGAGACCTGCCCCTACTTACTATAGAAAGACAGAGACCCGCCCTCACTTACTATAGAAAGACAGAGACTCACCCCCTTACTGTAGAAAGACAGAGACCTGCTATAGAGAGACACAGACCTGCTGTGACTTACTATTGAAAGACAGAGACCCACCCCCACTTACTATAAAGAGACAGAGACCTGCCCCCACTTACTATAAAGAGACAGAGACCTTCTCTGACTTACTATAGAATGACAAAGGCCTGCTGACTTAATGTAGAAAGCCAAAAACCTGTCGCACTTACTGTAGAAAGACAAAGACCTGCACTAACTACTGTAGAGCAACAAAGACCAACCCCCATTTGCTATAGAGAGACAGAGACCTGCCTCCACTTACTATAAAAAGAAAGAGACCTGCCCCACTTACTATAGAGAGACAGAGACCTGCCCTTACTTACTATAGAGAGACAGAGACCTGCCTCACTTACTATAGACAGAGACCTGCCCCACTTACTATAGAGAGACAGAAACCTGCCTCACTTACTATAGAGAGACAGAGACCTACCCCCACTTGCTATAGAGACAGAGACCTGCCTCGACTTACTATAAAAAGAAAGAGACCTGCCTCACTTATTATAGAGAGACAGAGACCTGCCCCACTTACTATAGAGAGACAGAGACCTGCCTCACTTACTATAGAGAGATAGAGACCCACCCCCACTTGCTATAGAGAGACAGAGACCTGCCTCCACTTACTATAAAAAGAAAGAGACCTGCCCTTACTATAGAGAGACAGAGACCTGCCTCACTTACTATAGAGAGACAGAGACCTGCCCCACTTACTATAGAGAGACAGAGACCCACTCCCACTTCTAACAGAGAGACAAATACCCACTACCACCTATTATAGAGAGATAAAGACCCACCTTCACTTACTATATAGAGACAGAGACCCACCCTCTCTTACTATGGATAGACTAGTACCTGTGTCCACCTTCTGTAGAAAGGCAAAATCCAGATCCCACTTACTGTAGAAAGACAAAGGCCTGTCCCTAATTATGTGGTGTCACTACAGGAGATGAAACGGCTTTTACCTTCTTCTCAGCGTGTATTGCTGCTGTTATTTTCTAGTGACTTGCGTGCCTGATCTAAAAGTTTCTCTGAAAAGCCCCCATTTCCTGCAATCTACCTTGGTGTCTGCTGCTGAAGATGGATTACACTTGACAACAGGCATAAAAAATGACTATTTAGAAATCATGAGCATCCATAGAAAATGGTTGTAATGGAAGAAACCTGCATGAAATTCTGCATTCACAAAGAAACTGATGAAGGGGAATAATTACTGAAAACGAATAGATGGCAAGTTATAAAAGTAAGGAAATTAGGGGCCGCAGCTCCTGGATGTATTAGATTGGGTTGTGCACCAAAACCGCATGAAGGTAGCAAGACCGTGCTCTTCTACAGGTTTGTGTGAAAGGACAGATATGCTTTAAGGAGCTTTTGTCAGCCGCAATTTTTAATGGGAGCACAATAGTATCTACAGTGACTGTCATCCAATTTTGTGTATTTTCACTTTTTCTTTTACAGGTGTCGATGACGCCTACCAGCATGGTCGTGGTGTAGCTCTAGCCGACTTCAATAGGGATGGAAAAGTTGATATTGTGTATGGAAACTGGAATGGTCCTCACCGCCTCTTTTTACAGATGAACACAAACGGAAAAGTTCGATTCAGGGTATGTTCTTGAAATTGACTTGTGTGAATAGAGATTATGTCTTATTTATGCCAATTTGATTGTTCTTAAAGTGAGTTATTTTGCTTTTTTTTCTATACTGGCTCCATTTAAAAATAATTTGCCATTTTTTTCACCATTTAATTATATTTTGATCATTGGTTGCAACACAGCTTCAATCAAGTGAGTGGGGCTGAGTTGTAGTTCCCTGCACAGCGAGTGTTTGGGAGTGAACCTGTGCAGGGAAAATTGTCACCGATCAGTTAACGACTGTAAATCTGTCTGAAATAGCAGGTTGGAAACGTCTTGGTGATTTGTACTGGTAGCCATATGGGTAATCATATGAGTGGTCTCACAACTTAAGTTATGCATGTTTACAGCAGTAGAATAAATAAATTGTTTTCTTATTTTTTCTTGTTCATCCGGCCCAGACCATCACGGCAACTCGTGTTTAAAAGACACATACGAACACGAGATATAACAGTGTCACATATAGTTCCCTCTTTATAAAAGTCCAACTCTTTGCTCCTGAAAAATATCCCCCACTCTCTGCTGATGATTAAAGAATAATATAGTGTTTTCCTGAATAAAAATATGCCCTACACTGTGGCCCCTCCTGAAAACTATGGCCATATTTTGCCCTAAGAATAAAAATATGCCCCCCCCCAAAAAAAAAGGGTCCTGAAATGTGACCCCTGAAACAAAAAATTCCTAACTCTGTGTCCCTAGTCCAAAATGCTGTTGTGTTACCCACAGTGGCAAAAACTCACCTTCCTTTCTTAGCCAGACCAATGTTAGTCCATGGGCCGTGCACATGTCCAATTTTTTCCTGACAGAGACGTCAAAAAAAAAAATTGCCGCGTGCCCGAGTGTGATCTAATATTCTGATGCAAGTCATTGAGTTGGTGGAAACAGCAAATTGCACTTGGAGGACATCTGAGTTCAGTCCGATTTCCACGTACTCACAGAATGAAGAAGATGGAGATTTTTTTTTCTCCATGTTCTCCTTATCTTGTGAGAATAGGATCATACTATACTGACTCTGATCAGATTCTGAACAGAGTTTGATCAGAGTGTCATTTGCATAATTGATCAGATTTTCTCGGATGACAAAAAAAATGCGCTCACGTGCACCAAGCCTTAAGGACACAGCTACAACTTCATCTGAGAGGGATCGAATCAGCGCACCCTTAATTACCGATAATGGGTGCAAGCTGTTATTTTAGCAAACGGTTTAGGAAAACTGGCTGGATCACTGTGGGGGTGGACCATGGATGATACAACCCCAGCTTCTTCCCTACATGTCCTGTGTACGATCTGACCCAGGGTCTGGTTTTTCCTGCTGATATTTTCATCCTGACACATTTCAAACCTCCAACAAACTGGTTGCACAGAGGTAACCGGAGCCGGTCAACCAGTTTAGGAAAACTGGCTGGATCACTGTGGGAGTGGACCATGGATGATACAACCCCAGCTTCTTCCCTACATGTCCAGTGTACGATCTGACCCCAGGTCTGATTTTTCCTGCTGATATTTTCATCCTGACACATTTCAAACCTCTAACAAAACTGGCTGGATCACTGTGGGTGGTGGACCATGGATTATGCAACCCCAGCTTCTTCCCTACACGTCCTGTGTACGATCTGACCCTGGGTCTGGTTTTTCCTGCTGATATTTTCATCCTGATACATTTCAAACCTCCGACAAACTGGTTGCACAGAGGTAACTGGAGCCGGTCAACCAGTTTAGGAAAACTGGCTGGATCACTGTGGGGGTGGACCATGGATGATAGAACCCCAGCTTCTTCCTTACATGTCCAGTGTACGATCTGACCCCAGGTCTGATTTTTCCTGCTGATATTTTCATCCTGACACATTTCAAACCTCCAACAAACTGGTTGCACAGAGGTAACCGGAGCCGGTCAACCAGTTTAGGAAAACTGGCTGGATCACTGTGGGAGTGGACCATGGATGATACAACCCCAGCTTCTTCCCTACATGTCCAGTGTACGATCTGACCCCAGGTCTGATTTTTCCTGCTGATATTTTCATCCTGACACATTTCAAACCTCTAACAAAACTGGCTGGATCACTGTGGGTGGTGGACCATGGATGATGCAACCCCAGCTTCTTCCCTACATGTCCAGTGTACGATCTGACCCCAGGTCTGGTTTTTCCTGCTGATATTTTCATCCTGATACATTTCAAACCTCCGACAAACTGGTTGCACAGAGGTAACTGGAGCCGGTCAACCAGTTTAGGAAAACTGGCTGGATCACTGTGGGGGTGGACCATGGATGATAGAACCCCAGCTTCTTCCCTACATGTCCAGTGTATGATCTGACCCCAGGTCTGGTTTTTCCTGCTGATATTTTCATCCTGATACATTTCAAACCTCCGACAAACTGGTTGCACAGAGGTAACTGGAGCCGGTCAACCAGTTTAGGAAAACTGGCTGGATCACTGTGGGGGTGGACCATGGATGATAGAACCCCAGCTTCTTCCCTACATGTCCAGTGTACGATCTGACCCCAGGTCTGATTTTTCCTGCTGATATTTTCATCCTGACACATTTCAAACCTCCAACAAACTGGTTGTACATAGGTAACCGGAGCTGGTGCTCCTCTTCTCCGTGGTCTTAGAGCTTCTAGTTTTGGACTGTGGATGTCTATCTCTCTATATAGCTTCTTGGTGTTTTACACTTACTGCTCAAGCGTCCATGTTTTTGATTTAATGCTCTGCAGTTATAGAATGTGTGTGGGGTATAAAACCAGAAATAATTATGTTCCAGTTATCACAATGCGCTGTCAGACATCCGCTTCACAGCCAGTGGAAATAATAATAATTTATAAGCGTTTGAGTGATCAGTTGCTTTGTTCCAGTTAACTTCGCCCTATTGCATCTCGGAAATTCACTTGGAAATAAAAGCTTTCTCTTCGGGACTGAAACATTCCAATTATAGTTATCAGCATATTTTAGTAAACAGAGATCACTGAGGATTTAATGCTCCGAGACATATTACAAGATTTATGGCTGGCGGTCACCCCTCCATTTTTTCCTGCTGATTTTTAATGCAGCTTTGGAATTCAAACTTCTCTGCCGTGTATTCAGCAACTTGAAAGCTGTTTGCATAAGAAAAAGAATCATTTTCATATAAAAAGGCTGATACATTTACAAAGTTTACCATTCTTCATACGATATTTTATCAAATACATCTCAAATTAATTGGATAGCTCCCTCCTGAACTTACAATGCTCCTTCATTCGCAGGAAGAAAACTACTTTGGGTTGTTGGATGGTGACACCGCGTGATCTCTTACCTTCACGCATCCGTATATTTACAAAAGGAAAACATATGTCGATCAAATAGGGGTTTCCCAGGACTGAGATATTGATGACCAACCCTTGGGATCCTTATCAGATCAGTGGGTGACAGTCCACCACCAGCACCCCCATCCTGTAGGACACTGTGTGGTTAGCCTATTGAAGCAAATGGGAACTAGACTGCAGTACTCAAGAAAGGTGATTACACAATGTGGTTTTTCAGCTCCATGCACTGTGCAATTGTGTGTATCGGACCCTCCAATCTGTTACTTATGATCCATTCCAAGGTCATAAGTATTTTAGTCCTTTAAAACTCCTTTAAAATTGGCATCCATAATGGTACTAAGGTTTTTGTCACCCATTGGAGTTTTCCTTGTCATGCCATTTCCATGACCATTGGACGCATTCTCCACTATTCTTGCATTTTGCTGTCTGTGTAACAAGGGCGACTGAGGGGAGGTAGTTGTGGCCGGGTTATTTAAAGGCACAGTGTCCACTGAGAAAACGGTCAGCTAACACCCCCCCGGTCCCTTGTACATAAATAGACAAGACCGACAGAGCTTTGCCCACAGTTTACCTTGTTCTTTCTTCGGCCACGGTAGTCCAGGAGAAATAGAGTTCAATGAGGCAACTGTTGTCCAACAGGGAATAACGTTTCATGAACGATGATGGAATAGAATGAAAAAAAATAATTTCCTGATCTCTCCCTGCACTCTCTACAGCCAGACCCACAGCAGCTGCAGCAGCGCAGTAGTCCACGCGCTGGAATCTGGGGCCATTGTTGCAGTCCTGTTTAGTCCTGGGGACCCCTCATGAGTCCTTGGAGTCCTTTCCAGCTCCTCTGAATTCTTGTAGTCTGAGGCAACAGATCTCTTCCATCTGTGAGTCTGTCAGTGCCCCGTCAATTCAACACGTTTGCTCTGGGCTAGCGTACCCGAACTTCTGACTGGGAGCAGCAGCTTCCTTTTCCCTGTCTGCTGCTGGCCCAGCCCACATTTTAACCCATTGCTATCCCTGTCTCTAACATGAATACAGACATAGCAGGTAAATGTTAGCAATAGTGCATCACATACAGTACATGTTAATACACATGAAGACATTACAATAATGAATACATAGCATATTCACACAGGGGGGTCACACAGAAGGAGGAAAGGGTGCAGCTGAGGGGACCTGCCACCTCCTTACATCTGTCTGGATTAGGTAGACCTATGTCAGCAATCAACACCCAGTAGTAAAGGTTACCAGACTTAAGGCCCCGTTACACTAAACGATGCACCAGTGATCCCGACAACGATACGACCTTGTCAGGATCGCTGGTGCATCTCTACATGATCGCTGGTGAGCTGCCAAACAGGCAGCTTCACCAGCGATCAGCACCAGAGAGGACGCTGGTCTCTAAGGTAAATATTGGGTAACTAAGCGGCGCACGTCACTTAGCTACCTGATGAGTACCTTAGAAACCTGCATGCTCGCGCCGGGAGCTGCCAGCACGCAGGTTTCTAAGGTACACATCGGGTAACTAAGTTACGCGGGCCGCTTAGTAACCTGATATTTACCTTGGATACCACCTCATAGCGCCTGCTTAGAGCGCTGGGAGCGTCGCTGATCTTTGCTCTCCCGATGCGCGCTGGCCAGCGGGAGAGCAACAATCAAAAAACGGCCGTGCACGATAGTGCACGATCATCGATACCCGGCGGGGGGGCGGTCGCTGATCCCCGTCACACACAGCGATCTCGCTGGCGAGATCGCTGTGGCGTCACAAAATCAGCGATCTTGCTAGTGAGATTGCTGTGTGACGGGGCCTTTAGAAAGACTATCTTTTATTATGGAGATTGAATGTTGACCTAGGGATTTCTTCTGATTGTTGGTATCACACATCTGTCCCAGATCTGGACTCTGTTCCCTTCACCCCGGTTCATAATCTCTCTTGTGCTCCATGTTGGGCTTTGCAAGTGGCTCCTGCGTGCTCCTGTGATTTTACTACTAGGTCTATTTAAGGCCCTCCAAGATATATATATATATATATATATAACTCTGGATGGTAAATACCTGTTTCCTCTGTGTTGCACGGACCAAGACTGGGAACAAGTCCAACAATGTAGAAATCAAGGCAGAAATGTCCAGCAAGCGGAAACTTCAGGTGGTATAATAAAATCCAAGAATTTTTATTGCAGATAATTAAAAAAATCCAGAGTTCAGTAACAAGATGCAGACATAATGCTGAACAGACTACGCGTTTCGGCGGTAACAACTGCCGCCTTCTTCATGGTCTCAAACTGCTTCTGGAATACTCCAACATTCTTAAGTAGAAAAAACATTTCTTAACCTCATAATCAAGAAGTAGTAACAGGTGTGGATAACATCCTTCAATGCTAACTCTATAGCTTCTGGATTTGGAGGATATAAGTTCTTATATTGAGTTGAGACAGGATCCTACATCAGATTTCAATAAAAAAATGAATGTCTTGTTACATGAAGGGCTTGGAACGAGTGCCATTACAAACAAAATTATGAAGTATCTGTATGTAGAGAATCCCATCATTCCAGTTTATCACTCACTTCCTAAGGTTCATAAGGAAATTTTTCCTCCACCTATGAGACCTATAGTCTCTGGTATAGGTTCCTTTAGTGAAAGGCATGGAGAAAGGGTGGATCATTTTTTGCAACCTCTAGTCCCATTGACACCTAGTTTTCTTGGGGATTCCAGGGATGTTGTTGGAGTCTTGGAGAGAATACAGTGGCAGAATAATTATGTTTGGTTGTTATGTGATGTGGTGGGACTTTATCCCTCTATCCCACATCATATGGCTTTGAGATGCATTAGGTACTATTTACATCGGTACAGCTCATATGATATAAACATTCAAAATTTTATTATTTCTGCAATAGAGTTTCTCCTTGAACACAACTATTTTTCATTTAACAATAGATTTTTCTTACAAACACAGGGCGTCAGCATGGAAGCACGCTAATATAGTCATGGCTACATGGGAGGAAAATTTAATTTTTTGTGATGATAACCCTTATAAAGATGGTATTGTTTGGCTAGGAAGATATATTGATGATTTGGTGTTTATTTTGGATAAAAATGCTTTGGGAGATACTTTTATTAGTGATTTTTTCAATAATCTAGATACCAATGACTACAACCTTAAATTTACCAGCTCAGTACATAATTTTTCAGCCAATTTTCTGGACTTGACTCTAACAGGTGATTTGATCACACATCAGATTAATATTTCACCATACAGAAAAAATACGTACTGTAATAGTATTCTACCGGCTAATTCCAATCATCCCAAACATACTATTAAAAACATTCCATTGGTAAATTGATTCGGCTAAAAAGAAATAGCACACAAGAATCCATCTGTAAAAAAATAAGCGGATTTAGGGTACCGTTACACCTAGCGACTCACCAGCGATCCCGACCAGCAGTATGACGCGGTCAGGATCGCTGGTGCATCGCTAGGTGGTCGCTAGTGAGCTGCCACACAGGCAGATCTCACCAGCGACATCGCTGGGGTCGGGGGTCGCTACTTACCTGTCAGACGCGGCGATCCTGCGTCCTCCCGCCCGGCTCCACGCGTCGCTCATCATCACAGCAGGAAGCGCCGCAGGAAGTGACTGACGAGGAATGATCCAGGAGCTTCTCGCGCGATCAGCAATAACCAGCGGGGGAGCGGTCGGAGGTAAGTATCACATGCAGCGGTATCGCTAGCAATATCGCTGTAATGTCACAAAATCGGTGACTTTGCAGCGATATTGTTAGCGATATCGCAGTGTGTAACGGGGGCTTTAGCCTGCACCAGATTAAGTGAACGAGGTTATCCCAGTTATTATCTGGAAAGATAGATCCAATTAACCTGATTTTAAGCAATACCACAAAAAACACGTTAAAAAATAAATAATAATATGATTACAATTTTATTAATTTACCATTTCCAACGTGTATAAGTGTATGCTACTGGAGGAATGGTAGACCATTCGAGAAAAGACTTGTATACCGAACCAGAAGAAAAACCCGAATTCGTAGTCAAAAAATAAATAAATAAAAATTGAATAAAATATATATGTATATATATATATATAGTAAAAATAGTCATAAAGCCTGTATAAGATTAAAATACCTTTATTAAGTAATAGTAGTACAAATACATATAAAAAAAGCGATGTGTGCTCAAAAATATTCAAATTATATATACACCTGTATAGGTTAATAAAAGGGGGTGACGAAGGATTCATTCCGAAACGTACGTCGGGTCTGTGTAGCTCATCTAGCAGCGCTCCTTAAAGGTATATACCCTCTATTGTCCCACCTTTTTCACCCCCTTGTTTTTGGATTAAGCAGTTTGCACTTTATATTATTATATTGGTTTCTATTCTATTGTTGGTGGTTTAATTGCATTACCACATGTTTCTATGCACAGACACTTGTTTGAGCCTAGATTGGCTCCGTATACTTTATGTCACTTTTTTAAAGGGCAAATATATAGAGGGATCAATTATAGGTTCTTTATTAATGAGGAACGCTGTGTTTTATTAACCTATACAGGTGTATATATAATTTGAATATTTTTGAGCACACATCGCTTTTTTATATGTATTTGTACTACTATTACTTAATAAAGGTATTTTAATCTCATACAGGCTTTATGACTATTTTTACTATATATATATTTGCATATATATTTTATTCAATTTTTATTTATTTTTTGACTACAAATTCGGGTTTTTCTTCTGGTTCGGTATACAATTATCTGGAAAGAGCAAAAAAAAACCTGGTACATAATATGGATAGAGCCCATTTGCTGTACTCTAAAAATAAAAAGACAAAATGCAATAATATTGGTAATGGTTCAAATAAAGTTACTTTTACTACATCTTTTAGTCCCCAGTATCATAATATTGTTGCGGTCATTAAGAAATATCTGCCCATTCAGTGTCAAGATAAAATCTTAAAAACACTGGTAGATAGTGAATCTATTTTGTTTGTTGCTAAACGTGGCCCCACTCTAAGTTCACTTTTATCTTCTAGCCTTTTCAGGGATCCCTTGTCTCTTAACTCACAGGACACCAAGTGGTTAAAAACCAAAGGTTTCTATGGGTTTGGAGCTAATGTGTGCAAATGTCTGGTAACTGTAAATGCTCTAGTTTATTATGGAATATTGCTGCATTTTTTATATGGATAAGTCAAATAAAAAAATGACCACTTTTTTAATAAAAACCTATGATTTATTGTTTATCGTTTACTCCCTTTTAGAAATGAGAGGCCATTGTGCGTTATTATTTCTTTCCATTTCCTAAATCCTCCAGAGCTACAGAATTTGATCACCAAGAGCTTTTCTAAGATGCTCTGTGAACACGTTTTACCACATCTGTGAGCAGAAATATAAACTACTATACTCCAGAGAAATACTTGAAGAATTGCGAGTGATTATTGATTCTTGCAAATGACAGTCTTTTGTGATTTTCACCATATGCACGAGTCATAAAACCAGAAGTAAAAATGACATTTCAGTGCATATTTACACACTTTGACGTCTCAGTATAGATAATTTATTTTGCATCTAGAAACCTGCGAAGGAGAACCAGTGAATTTTTTTCTAGCGTTATTAAAGTGTTATTTGCACCTCCAAATAATATATTTTGGGTATGTGAAAAAAAACAAACAAAACAAAACAGGAAAACAAGAAATATTTCACAATTTGGATGTGTTGCCATATTACTCCGCGGAACTTTTTTGTTTTAATATTTAATATATATTTTTAGATGTTATAATATATACTTGTGAATATACAAGTATTCTCACAAAATTAGAATGTCATCAAAAGGTGAATATATTTCAGTTCTTCAATACAAAAAGTGAAACTCAAATATTATATAGAGTCATTGTCATTGGCTGCCATAACCCCTCAGCAGTGCCACAGGCTGATCGCCTCCATGCCACGCCGCATTGATGCAGTAATTGATGCAAAAGGAGTCCCGGCCAAGTATTGAGTGCATTTACTGATCATACATTTCAGTAGGCCAACATTTCAGATCTTAAAATCATTTTTTCAAGCTGGTGTTATGAAGTATTCTAATTTACTGAGATAATGGCTTTTGGGTTTTCATTGGCTGTAAGCCATAATCATCAACATTAACAGGAATAAACACGTGAAATAGATCACTCTGTGTGTAATGACTCTAATATAGGAGATTCACTTTTTGTATTGAAGAACTGAAATAAATTCACTTTTTGATGATATTCTAATTTTGTGAAAAGTATATATAATATATACATATATAAATATTTTTAAATCATACACATGGGTAGTGTAGATAACATCAGTAAGAAGTTGCCAAAAAATTATAGAGGAGATTAGACATGAACCTGATTGAATATAAGAAATGCTGCCACTTCTTCCAATCCGTGATGAATCCTAACAAATCACTCTACGTAAAAAAAAAACTGCCAAAATTATCTGCAGAGACAAGGTTGGGGATCAGGATACATGCTGCCTGCAGAAGTAGAAAGAAAGACAACTGAGGAGCTACAGAGAAGAGAGATGCTGACCGGAAATGCTTCTGCCACATTCTACTGAGTGTTTAGCAATTCTCAGAGATGGATTCACAGATTCTCTGCTCAGTATTGCTTCATAACCCTCTTTATGATCTTGCTACTTCTGAACATGTGTTCCATATAGACAGGAGAGGAGGATTCTCTCATGTCTGTGCACAGTGCATGGGAGACATAATAGCAGTTAGTCTCCACTCACCAACTCAGAGACAACAGAAAATTAGCCTTGGAGCCTTCAGAGGTGAAAAATGCAGTATTTAAGTCGTTATAGGGCCAGAAATATTGTTATTCTTCATGCACACACATATGACAGCTTACTCTGGAATGTCACCTGAAATGACAGGTGTGGGTCTCTTGGAGTCACCATAGATTCCCTCCTCATCTGATACTTTTCAATAACTTGGACACACTGTCACTTAAAGTACTTTTTATTTTTGTGGTGTCACATTTGCTTATAAATTTACACAGCAGAAGTATGTGAATAAAATTTTACCATGTTAGATGTTGGAAGAAGTAGATGTATAGATTTTGCAGTTGCATACTTGTTATGGCACCGCTTTCTGTTCTTTCATCTCCTCGACAACTTTTTTTTGGTCATCATTAGTTTTCTATCACTAGTTATACTATAGGCAAGCCCTCTCGGTTTGGTGGGACTCATAGCATCCACTGTACCTGTAGCCCTGTTATTTTCACGACAAATAAATATAAATATGTCCATTTTTCCTTTGATTTGATTAATACTCTTGGATTATCGGGATATGATAAAGAAACCAAGCCTAGAAAATGGTAGGGATTATTGGGATTGGAGGGACTAGGAAATTTCCATGGCTCCATTTCGAAAAAAAAGCCTTGGATGAATTTGGAGGCATAATACAGTATGCGCAAAAAAATTCTATTGTTCCCGTTTCACAGCTCTACACAATTAAAACTATGACACAGAAAAAACACACAGTATGACAAGCGTGCATGAATACTCTGTTGTAAAATATATGTAACAATAAGCAGCAAGTGCTAGTAAAAGATGATAACAAAAACAGGGTATTTAGTTGATATGTTTTTTGCAAAAAATGTATACGAAGCCACTCCACCACGTCACGGTATACCCTTCTGCTCTGAGAAGGGTATACCGTGACGTAGTGGAGTGGCTTCGTATACATTTTTTGCAAAAAAGTATCAACTAACTACCCTCTTTTTGTTATCATCTTTTACTAGCACTTGCTGCTTATTGTTACATATATTTTACAACAGATTATTCATGCACGTTTGTCATACTGTGTGTTTTTCCGGTGTCTCAGTCTTTGGGTGGTGTGAACATTGTCTTACTGACCTGTTAATTTTTGTGCATGTCGCATGTGTTTTTAAACAATTAAAACTATGTATAAAGCCATTAGACAGTCATGTGCATGATCCCTTAGCTTCTTCTCCAGTCAAGATGATGGAGAGTCGAGAAGAAGGAGAAGTGAGAAGTAGGAGAAGCACGTAGTGTTACTAGAATTTACTGCAAGTCTCCGTCAGATTGCTGAAGGTGTAATTATTACATTGACCTTTTTGGCCACAGCAAATCTCAGTTCTTATGATTTCACAGATTGTGAAGTACCGGAGGGCAGATTGAAGCCTTCCAGGCCACAATCGAAGATAGGAAAGACATTGCCCTTGTTGTTGAGTGTATATACACTAAATAAATTGTTTGCTTGACGTGTTATTTCTCTTCTGACCAGGAATCGCTGCTAACATTGAAAGATAAGAAATAATTTACAAAAATAGTAAACATAAAAAAATAGAAAAAGAAAGTATTAACAGAAAAATAGCATTTGTCTAGTGACATTTTAAAACCGAGTCCAGGCAAATAAAATGAAATTAGCTATAAATTGCACATTTTAACATACTGATATAGCCCCCATCCTATGGTAGATACTCCAACATCAGACCCTGCACTATCACTTGTCATCATCAAAGAGGACCTTTCACTAATTTTTTGATGTTGAACTGGACACATTATATAATATTGGCTGCAGAGGGGAATAACATTTTTGTTTTTGTTATTTAATTTTACCTCTGATTTGCAGACAAATTAGCAAAGTATTCAGCACCTAATGAGTCAAATTTTGTTAAGTCCAAGCGGGTGTTATCAGATAGTTTTCACTGGCGGGCATGTACTTCTTCACCCTGTATGAGTTGCCCAATCATAAGCAGGCAACAACACAGCAGATAAAAGAACATGCCCCCACCACAGCTTAGGGCAGGAATCCCAGTGTGTGAGCTCTGATCTCCTGGTCTAACCTCCTGCATGATTAGGAAGTGGTGAGAAATTACAGTACAGATGACTCACACCTTTCAAATAAGATCTCTGTGGGTGGAGGTGAAGCACAGCTGAGTTTAGTTGTGTCATCTTTCGCATCCTTTTACCAGCTCTACTCTTGTAGCAAAGACAACTAGATGGATGACAGCAAGTAGGGAGGCATCTCTGTCTCTCTCTGTTCCTGCTCTCTTCTCTATCAACTTGTATACAAGCATGTAAGAGAAATGCACTATCATATCAGCGAAATCAATCCATTAAACTATGGTAAGAGTAATGAATGCTGGGACGTCAAAAAAATTTCCAGCACATATAGTACTGGCAGAATTTTGATAAAAAGGATCTGCCTACTACTGAAAGAATTGATGGCAAGTCAAAGAACGTGACACTTGGAACAGTTCCTGGACATATTAGGCTTATGTGTGTATCTAAAGAAATTTTAACTTTTTTTGTGGAGGATGATGGCAGCAGGACTATTCTGCTATGGCTTATTGGCTGCATTTATAATGTAGATAATGGCGAGTATTTTCTCTGCATTTACAACCCGCGAGCTGAGACAGTATTATTTCTCCAAATTGCTTTCATTATAAACTGTACAGAAAGTACGTTCGGAATCGTTTGGGACTTTTGGAATCAAAATGTTAAATTATTCTTCCATTATGTTGTATTTTCTAGGTTGTATTCATTTTAAACGATGACAGAAATTATTCATGGAATTATATTAAATGTCTTGTAGCTTTTTTTTTTTTATTATTTATTAGATAAAAAACTGTGGGAAAAAATTGTGTTTTGTCTGATTTTAAATGTTTAATGTAAAGATAAATTTGCATGGGCCGATTTCAGCTTATAAATAATTACTGATGGACTACATACAAGTAGGGATGAGCGAGTATACTCGTTAGGATTCGGTACTCGGCAAGTAGTGAGGTACTCGCGATACTCGAATCCTAGCGAGTAAATTTCACTACTCGCCTCGCAATATTCAGATCTCTTGCCGGCATGTGTTATCCAATCACAGTAAAGCCACAGTCTTCTTTGTTGTGGCATTACTGTGATTGGCTGGCCGGGCAGCATCACTGTATCGCTGGAGCCCCTGGAGAGCTGTCACATCAGCCGATGCGGCTGCTCTCCACGGGAGATCGAAGTGGGACGCTCGTTATTAATGGGATTACGGCGGAAAGGTGAGTATAGGTTGCTTTATTATTTTATGTTTATTACAGGTGATCGATGGCTTCGGGGAATTAGGTATGTGCGGTGAGTACCTACTCTATTTTATGTATTGTATGTTATGTGTAAACACTCTATGTTATGTGTTGCATGTTCTGTATGTCTTTTTTTTTTTTTTTTTTACATTCACCACCACATTAGCCGGATGATGGGAATACTACTTTCCCATCATCCGCTAATGCTGTCACTGTAGCCGGCATAACCGGATGGGACAAGTAGTCCCATCGGATGATGCCCGCATAGGCCCCGCACACATACAGTGCCACAGACCCGCGCACACATTCTCCACACACACATAGTCTCCGCCCACACACATTCTCTGCCCATTACTCGCATTTCCCATAGACTTACATTGGACTCGCTACTCGTTACGAGTACCCTAGTACTAGGAGCTACTTGTAACGAGTACAGTGAGTCTGAGTATTTCACTACTCGCTCATCCCTACATACAAGTTACCATATTCAGTGCTCAGTTTACCCCTTAATAACTGAAATTTTCATTCTTTTTTTTTTAGCTTGGGGAGCAGGACTTGCTTATACAGGCGGACGTACCCAGGCAGGTGGGTGGAGTCGGTGTCCTCATGGTGCTGCCTGGTGTTCCCCAAGGTGAAGGGGTACGTCCTTGTAGTGAGCAGACTAATGATTTAGTCCTTGGCACTGACGCCGAAAATTCTGTACTGTCAGAGAAGCCGTGCCCCCCTGGTCGTGTGGAGGAAGATGACCTGGGAGTGTATATTTCCTCCTCACCCTCAGAAGGTACTATGTCAGCAGAGGTGATGGTTGGCGAGGTACCTGAGGGCATACCGGTGCTTGTGAACAGTGGAGCTGAAGTCAGTCTGGTGGATGCTCAGTTTGTCCAGACTCATGGTCTGGGATGTGAGGTGCCGGACAGACCCATAAGCGTCCAGGCCATTGACTCTGTCCCACTGAGCCAGGGGGGGTTAAACCAAGTCGTAGAAGACATTGTGCTGTATAGTGAACATCATGACGAGTCCCAGTCATACTACCCCTTGGAGGGAAATCCAGCACCTATCGCTGTGGGCCCCCCTTGGTCTAAAAACACACCTCGGTCTTAGATTGGCGGACTAGGGAAGTAGTCAGCTGGGAGCAGTCATGTGAGGGCTGCTGCCTAGGGGCTACTGTCTCTGCCGTCTCTCTACAAACATCCCCTTCCTCTCCAGTGGTAGCAGCTGAGGTTCTGCAGGAGAGTAGGGGCAAGTCTCAACCCTCACCATTAGCCAACCCTGGGAGGCGCAGACTTCATAGTAGGAGGGGTCGGAGGGTTGTGTACCCCTTGGTGAATTGCGGGGGTCTAAGTGTGGTGACACGGGGACGCCTCTGTTGTCAATCCCAGTAAGAGTTCACCGAATTGTGACAAACGAATGTGTGGCAATAAACGTTCAGGTCCGGACCTGTGTATGAAAGAGTATGTATGGGTGGCCACCAGAAAACATCCAGTGGAAGTGTGTTGCAGAGTCTTGCCAGCTCGAGTTACCCCCAAACATACACATACACAACTCGTTCCCCAGGTCGACGCTTCGGAGATGTGTGGTGCCTCCAGAACATACATTGCCGATACCAGCGGTGCTCGTTTCTCATCAACCTGAAGTTCAGGTAGTTGCTGGGGTGAACTCTGGACTTGGGCGTCCCCGCTGTAGGTGGTTCCCTGATGAGGAGCGGTCTTGAGGGTTCAAAGGCCCCTCATTGAGGGAGGGTACTGTCATGATCCAGGTTGGATGATGACAGATAAATACTGTCATGATCCATGTTGGATGATGACAGATAAAAGCACATGTAACCTTTTATTTTCCTTAAGCTGTGTGCTTAAGTTTGGTTTTTCCCCCGGTGGCCATTAAGGTCATTGCACAGTGGTGTCTTTTGTCCTGGTTTGCCCCCGGTGGTGGTTGGCGTTATTACATGGGAATCACTAACAGGTGTGATTCCTCTGGCTTAACTATAAAGGTGTGTCATGTGCTCTCAGTCACTGTTGGTGATATTGCTCATTTCCAACCAAGTCTGGTGGAGGAAGGAACTACAGAGAGGAGTTCCTTGCAGCTCAGGCAGAGCTCTGGTGTAGTAGCTTCAGGTGGAAGCTGAATTCTGGTGGTGGACTCTGTTGCTGGGAGCAAGAGCAACAGAGCAAAGCTAAGTGGTGTTACCCCTGTTTTGTAACTTTCCTTTTGTGTGTTTCAGTGCAGTGGTGGGATTAGTTTCTGCACCGTCCATTTCATTAGAAAGGACTAGGTGCAGGGCGAGCTAGGGTTCTTAGGTTCCAGCTCGGCAACAGGTGCAGAGCCTGTATAGGGACTGTTAGGAGTGTAGAGACTGGCTCAGGGGAGTGCAGGAGGTCTCCACGTGCCTGTTCCCTATCGCAGGGCCCTCCACTTTATCGGTTTCCCTGGTGTTTCCCTTTATTATTTAAATTCACCCTGCTGGAGGCGGTGTATCCAGATACACGTGTAATTCTGAAATTCACCTGCTGGAGGCGGTGTATCCGGCTGCACGTTATATTATTTAAATTCGCCCTGCTGGAGGCAGTGTATCCAGGGTCACATGTGCCATAGAAATTCGCCCTGCTGGAGGCGGTGTGTCCAGTCACACGTTGACCATCACAGTCCCAGTCTACATAGCAAAGCTAAAAAGTGAGCATCAGAAGACAAAAATGTTTTTGCTTCATGTGTGTGAGCTCGTTTGGCCCATGTGAAAATCTAACAAGAAAAGAAAAATAATATTAGGGTTGCTGTTGAGTAAGTTTACTTCTCTAATGCCAACATTTATTCTGACCTGTGAAATTCTTGACCATTAAGGAGACTTATTGACAGGATAATCCATAAATGTCTAGTAGATGCCGAGATTGATGCACTCAGTCAGGAACGGAGAGGTCGCAGCGCATGCCCTTCTCTGTCCAATTATTTCTGAAGGAGCTCCGATAATCTTCAAGCGCGTTTTTTTGTGATTGGAATTTTCCATTCAGAATGAATTTTGTCAACATGTAATACCAGTAATATTTATCTTGTTATTTTGTTTTTTTAATTTGGACATAAAAAAAAAAAATGTTGGCTGCTTGTGATCTTTGGATAAGTAGTTTAGAATTAGGTTGGAAAGCCTTATCATATTTCAGCTAGGATAGAAATCCATCAAATATTTGATCCAGTTATTACATTCCTTCAAGAAAAATGTTAATAAGTCTTACTGCACCAACTTTTAGAGAGTTGCTTTACAAGACTTGAGTCTTTCCTATTAATTTCATCCTAGGCACATGCAGATTTCCAGCTGAGCGCTGATACATTATGAAAAATGTGTTAAAATCAAGGTAGCGATGGTGCCGGCTCATTCTGCCGTTAAGTTTTATTAAGTAGAGTTAAATATAGAATACTAAGAAGCTAAAAGAAAAAAAAATATACGAAGAAAAGTTTCAGAGTCTGTCACCTTGTCTACTACAGAGCAAAGTCTAAAGGGGGCTGTCTAGCTTCGACAGACCTTTTTTGTTAGAAGGTTCTTCCAAAAATAGTTGATCATTTGGATTTCCACCGTTGGAACTCAAGCGATCGTCTAAAATCTGTTAATGGGTTTTTTTCAGCTTGGAAAAAAAAAATCTGCAATCACTCTTTGTGATTGTAGACTGCTGAATTGTAATGGCTGTCACACCTCCCCTATATCGCCGCTGTGAGCGGGCGGTAACAAGACCTCATGTGTGCGATTTCCATACTTGCAGTCACATGCCAACTAGACATGTTCAGCATTTCTACATAGGAGTGAATTGATAAAAGATGAAATAGTCTAGTCTGCATGCGACCGTAAGTATGCAAGTTGTATACACACCGTCACTTGACCGTGTGCTTGACACACCACATGCTGTCATGATTCAGCAGTCTGTAGTCACATACCATAAATTGACTGCAGTCTTTTGTCCCAAGCCTGGGCAAACCCCTTTTAAAAAAAAATGGAACTAAGTGTTCAATTTCTAGGTAGTGCCACCACAAGAAAAAAATAAAAAATTACATGTGTCCATTGAAATCAATGAGCTGTCGTTTATGATGTAAGAATGCACAAGTTTTTTATTGGGATTTTTTTTTTATTGGGGGGATGGAACTTTTTTATGAGCTACTTTTCCACCAAAACAATGCTTAATATTTTCTATTGATCAAGTCACTTTACCATTGTTTTACATTGTGTACTTTTTGTAATTTAAGTCACCGGAAACACTAGTGATATATAAAAGGATCGAGCAGTGAAATGCCCGAGTGCTCAGAACTCGAATCGAAGTGAATGGCAAACTTGAGCATTTTTCCGGAGGACCCAAAAATGATCTCACTCTCTCAACCCATTTCAGATAATTCACTTATGGGGATCCAAGCTCTTGAGCACAGTACTACTCGCCACTTGATCGAGCACCTCGATAATCTATCAAGTATTGAGTAATCATTTACTCTCTATGGGGTCTACCTGAAAAAACAAGCACAATGTTAGGCAGGCCTATGAAAGCGGTGGTGGTCAGTTGCGCTCACTTCCACTCCATTCTAACTGGGATAAAAGTTCCCCATTCTCTGATTGGTGGAGGACTTTGCAGTCAGACCTCCATCAATCTATGTTATTACCTACCTGTGGATATGTAAAGGTCGGCCAGGGCTATAGTCATTGCCGAGGATACTGGGGCATTCAAGCCCTGGCCTCCCTTCACAGACACACTACATTTCTTGTGTAGCTTACTTGCCTCTCCATCCTGGGGGCTGATAAGGTCCTCCCTCCTTTCCTTGAGGTAGCCTTTACCCTTAAGGGAATGACTGGAGACACAGTCATGATAAAGTTCAAATTACACAACTTTACTCTTGAAACTTCTCAGTACATCCAGATCCAGTACAGCATTTACAGCAGCAATAACATCACATTTCACTCCTTCCTTCCTTCCCTTGCTTGCTCTGTCGCATGGCTCTCTAATGGGTTGTACGCTTCCTCGGTATCCTCTCTGTGCAGCCTGGCTTCTTCTGGGAGTTCCACTGGCCGTTTTGCCCTGGCCTTAAAGGTGTCTGCCCATGCTAGTAACTGCCACATGATGAGAAACCGCCTGTCTGTTCTGCCGTGTAGTTTCTCCTTCAACTACTCCACTATTAGCTCCTCTGTTACTTCTGCTGCTATGGCTACACTGCTTGCGCTTCTGCTGCAACTTCACTGCTGCTTGCTCAAACTGAGGTGAAGCTGTTCCCCACGTTCTGGATGACTGGGCACTAACTTCTCTACATACGTTGCAGAGTATCTAGGTTACTCGGGCCAGAGGCCACCCAAACACACAGGGCATCCTCGCCCTTACTAAGAGTAAACAGGAAGCTCTTTCCTTTTTACACTAAGTGACCCCTCCTACATTAACTATCTACATTGCACCAAACCTTCTATATACCATATACACTTTAGTGCCCCATCTAGTGGCCCAGAAACATAACTACATTATGTTACAATATATAATTAGGTTAGGCTAATATATAAAACATAGCAAATACAAAATGACATATCAGCGCAATATAAATACACTCATATTCATACATTATAATAGGGAGCTTAAAGGGGTAAAGCTTCCAACCCCTTACAGGTAGGCAATAACTTCATTTCGCCAAAAAAAACCTTTAAATTATGAAGATAGATATCATGTCAGTCTTTATCACCATTCATTTTTTCCTGCGGAAGTCTGTTGTGCCACAGTATCCATAGACTATTGTAGTAAATGACAGGTTATGGTTTCTGTACCGTATTAAAGTATGTAAAGTATTTACCGTTTAGTCAGTGGTAATAATGGGAGGATCTGTAATTGAAGCATACAGCTGTGTCCTTCCTAAACATTCCTTTTAGTTTAACGTATCCTAAGACGAGTGTCGCTACATTTCTAACTTTAAAAAATAAAAAAATGATTTTGTGATACTCTAATGGAAGATATTTACACTATATGTATATTTATATGTGGTCAGTCACCCAGCCATTTCCTTAAAGAGAATCTAAACTTTTTTTTGTAATTATTGATCAGCTTTTACAAAGATATGAATCTTTGTAGTAGAGTCCATTACCTTCTTTTGCTTCATTCTCTCCTAAACACCATGCCAAAAGTTCTGTTTCCGCTATCTAGTTCATAATCTTTTAGAAGCTGCTTTCAGTTGCTGCTCTACCAAGAATCTGTACTTAAACATTAATTACAAATGTTCACACTGTCAGAGCATGGATGGTTTTGAGCAGAGAAGTTCACACAGAGAGAGTTTGTACATAGTGTTTGAGGATGGATTCTTGCTAGAGCAGCAGTTCAAAGTATCTTCTAAAAGATCATGAACTGGACAGTTAAACAGTCCTTTTCCATGATGTCTGTGAGAGAAGGAAGCAAAATAAGTTAATGGAGAATATTACAAAGCTTCATATCTTTGAAAATGCTGATCAATAATTACATTTCGAAAAAGGTTTTTTACTCTTTAACAGAAATTGAGTGAATGCAAAGATATATATAGCCCATAGAAAAAGTTTCTGAATTTTCTAAATACACATTTGGACATAGTAATTTAACCCAAAATAAGAAGTATTGCATAGTGAACAAAATATGTGATCCAGAAATGAAATTTTCCAGATAATATTAAAGAAAATATGTCATTAGAGCAAATGCACAAAACACCGAAATAGGACTAATATTTTATCACAAGCGTCTCCATTCCCTAAATATTAGCGGGATCTGCATTGCCTTTCAGCTACGGAGTTTTTTATTATCACAAACTGGTCATGTTTTGTGTATCTTTATTTAATCACAATTATCTCGCAGTTTGTACACTGCCGAAAGACACGAGTCTGGTATTTTATGTCCTCCCATATGCTGATCCTTGGATTTCCTTTAGTTTCTGTGCATGTGGTTTGGCTGCTGTACATAATGCTGGCACATAATCCGGCTGAAGATCACATGTGACTGACAAGTGTTCAGCAGAGATACTGGTGGAGACATTTACATAGATTGGGGTGAAATATTAATATTGATACCATGTGTTTTGCATTTTATATGTATGAAATTGTTATTTCGGGTGTCGCTGCTGTCGCTGTTTTCCCCATATTGAGAACTGTCAGTAAAATCTTATTCTCAGTTATAGTAAAATTCACTTTGAAGAAATTAATGAATGTGGGATGTAAAAGCCTGAGGCAAAGGAAAGCAGTGCTATCTGTGCTTACTACATTTACAGGGTAAACCTTTAGTCATAGGGAGAGAAAGGGAAGCAGTACTATCTGTGCTTGCATTCATTGCAACATGGCAATACTATTTATACCTACAGATTGATCCTTCCTTAGCTTTCCTTTGGCTCAACATATCCATCTGTGGCGCGAGGAAAGCAACTTTTAAAGAGAAACGTGATTTTGCAATACTCTGTTGGGGGATCTTTACACCATATGTGTCTATATGTGGCCACTCAGTGTTTATGATGTGAATTGTAGCCGATTAGGGATGAGCGAGTAGTGTAGTATTCGAACTCGCTGTACTCGTTAGGAGTACCTCCTAGTACTCGGGTACTTGTAACGAGTAGCGAGTCCAATGTAAGTCTATGGGAAATGCGAGTAATGGGCGGGGACTGTGCGAAGACTGTGCTGGGCTGTGCGGGGACTGTGCTGGCCTGTGCGGGACTGTGCTGGGCTTTGCAGGTACTGTGCGGGGACTATGCTGGGCTGTGTGGTACTGTGCTGGCCTGTGTGGGACTGTGCGGGACTGTGCTGGGCTGTGCGGGGACTGTGCGGGCTGTGCAGGTACTGTGCGGGACTGTGTGGGCTGTGCAGGTACTGTGCGGGGACTATACTGGGCTGTGTGGTACTGTGCTGGGCTGTGCAGGTACTGTGCGGGACTGTGCTGGGCTGTGCGGGGACTGTGCGGGCTGTGCAGGTACTGTGCGGGACTGTGTGGGCTGTGCAGGTAATGTGCGGGGACTATGCTGGGCTGTGTGGTACTGTGCTGGCCTGTGTGGGACTGTGCTGGGCTGTGCAGGTACTGTGTGGGACTGTGCTGGGCTGTGCGGGGACTGTGCGGGCTGTGCAGGTACTGTGCGGGGACTATACTGGGCTGTGTGGTACTGTGCTGGCCTGTGTGGGACTGTGCTGGGCTGTGCAGGTACTGTGCGGGACTGTGCTGGGCTGTGCGGGGACTGTGCGGGCTGTGCAGGTACTGTGCGGGACTGTGTGGGCTGTGCAGGTACTGTGCGGGGACTATGCTGGGCTGTGTGGTACTGTGCTGGCCTGTGTGGGACTGTGCTGGACTGTGCAGGTACTGTGTGGGACTGTGCTGGGCTGTGCAGGTACTGTGCGGGGACTATGCTGGGCTGTGTGGTACTGTGCTGGCCTGTGTGGGACTGTGCTGGGCTGTGCAGGTACTGTGTGGGACTGTGCTGGGCTGTGCGGGGACTGTGCGGGCTGTGCAGGTACTGTGCGGGACTGTGCTGGGCTTTGCAGGTACTGTGCGGGGACTATGCCGGGCTGTGTGTGACTGTGCTGGCTTGTGCAGAACTGTGCTGGGCTGTGCAGGTACTGTACGGGACAGTGCTGGGCTATGTGGGGACTGTGTGGGACTGTGCTGGCTTGTGCGGGACTGTGCTGGGCTGTGCAGGTACTGTGCGGGACAGTGCTGGGCTATGCGGGGACTGTGCTGGGCTGTGCAGGTAGTGTGCAGGACAGTGCTGGGCTATGCGGAGACTGTGCTGGCCTGTGCTGAGCTGTGCGGGGACTTTTCAGGCTGTGCTGAATATTGCGAGGCGAGTAGTGAAATACTCGCCAGGATTTGAGTACCGCGACTACCGCATTATTTGCTGAGTACTGAATCCTAACGAGTATATGTGGCGCCCCCAGGAGTATGGCCACCACAGTGGCTTTGCCTTCCTCCAGGGAGGGTAATGCCAGGCTTGGAAGCAGTGAAGGGTCTCTCTCGCAGTTAATCTATACATGCAACACAGTTCAACTCCAGGCCAGCAGGGGGCACTCTGAACTGGAATTGAAGGGAGTAATGCTCTCTGAGGGCCAAGAGGAAGGAGTGCTCAGTTAGTGTGAGGAGGTCCACGTGTGCAGAGAAGCTGGAGGTTGAGCTGAGGAAAGAGAGCTGCCTCACAGCGAGAGCGCATGAACTGGAGCCTGGTCTCCACGTTTGTACGGATACTAATGGTCCTGCAACAGACACCAGAGGAGTAGGAGGCTGTAAATGCCCTACCCCCATCTAAGACTCAGAGGCACAACAGCATGGAGTGAGCCAAGAGAGGAATAGCGGCTACAGCTGTCTGCCATACGAGGAGTACTAGTAGAAGAGAATTAGGAGGAACTTCAGTGTAACTCAGTACTAGGAGTACTTCATTCAAATAAGCGCTAGGAAGGAGACTGCACAGCCCATCTGCTGAGAGGGAATCCCTGAGCTGCTTCCAGGCTAGCCTGCTCCGGTACCATCTGTAATCAGGACCCTGGACTGCATTTATCAAGTAAAGGTACAGAAATTGCACCCCGCTGTGTCTTTGTCTGCTTCCTACCCTTCCGGCACTGCTACATCCCCGTGCCAACCACATCTACACTGCCCTGGGACTACAGCTTCACCTGTGGGGAGCTTTTACATCTTTGCTGCACCATACCATCAGTCCCAGTGGATCTGCATGCAGCGTCGGCTTAACATCTCACTTGCCGAACACCACAGGTGGCGTCACGAACTATTCCATTAACTACATTCCACCATTCAAACTTCCCCTATTAATTGTGCGCCCAGGGCCGGGTCACCACTGCTGTGACACATCCCACTGATACCGGCCCGGTACCGAGCACCCCACGGCCCTGGGAGGGCGACCCATATACTCGCTCATCCCTATAGCCGATGTCAAAGGTTTTGCTTAGTATGTTCTGATAATGTTTTATATTTGTATATTGAAAAAAAATAGTAGATAAAACATAGGGTGAAAACAATTAGCAAATACCCTGCAGTGAATAAGAAAGGAAATAGTAATAGTACATGTAAATAACATAGGGCACCTAGCTGACATTATTTGATGAGAAAAAGGGTAAAGGCCTTCAAGCTGCGGCAAAGTGACCTAATCGAGATGGACTTTACCTCTTTTGGTTCGCAGGCCTCAATAGATGGAGGGACGGCAGGACCCCATTTCTGACAGTTTTGTACCTGCCAGTGGAAAGTCACATAGACGAGAAAAATAGGAGATAATAAAGAAGTTTTCGTCTACTTCTAAATTGTTGACCTATCCTTAGAATGGGTCGTCAATATCACATCTGACTCCCCAACAATTAGCTCCATCCACTGTGTACTGGTTGTTGCCAAGAACTGAATTTCTGCTTCCACTATTGATCCTACAGGAGACCTATTTCTATAGCTTCTTACAGGCTTTATCACTTCTCCCTACCACGAGTCCACCCTTTGGCCAACCTCCGACTTACTGTAGAAGGGCTACCTTGCTCCTCCAGGTGACTAATGCTTTGTTCTGTCACTATTCGGACCACACAGACTCCGATGTAGGACCTTACATTCTGACCTGCACGTCCAAGAATAATGGGCAATGTAATAATCTACAATAAATGTAGCTTTCTTATATTTTTCCCTTCTTACATGTAATATTATTTCACGGTTACCATTTTTGTACAATATTCTACTTGTAATATGCCAACTTTGTGTCGGAAGGCAAACTCAGATGACAGATTTGCTTTAAAGCAAATATGTCACCAGATTTCACAATGCAAGCTACATACATTTTTAAATACATATCTTACACCTGAAGAGGCAGGTGGGCTTACTTTGAAAAGCAGCGTGAAAATATCTGTATAGTCCTTTTTGAACCTTTCCGTGCCCAATATTGAAATGTGCATTTTACGAGTCCCGCTAAAATTCTCTTCTTAATATCAGTATTATACAGCTATTCTGACGTGGAATTTCAAGGTAAGTACATTGGCTTCATCAGGCCTATGAGGTCTATTTAATAATGCATGTAGCTTGAATTGTGAAATCTGGTAATAGACCCACTTTATGATAAATAATTCTGCCCGCTTTATAACCCCACCGCACATCCTTCTCGGTGTTTTATTCCGAAGCGATCGTCTCAATCTTTCCTTGATCTAGTTGTCACATGCAGACTCGGAAGTTCAAATATTCCCAGAGTTCATCCGCTGCCCGGGCGCCATCCTGATCACAAACGCTGCCTCTGATATTTTGTTTTTTTGAAGCTGACACAGAAATCTAGGGCTGAAGCTGAGCAGAATCCTTTCCATCAAAGACATTGAAAAGCTGATGAGATGTGAAATAATGGCCCTTCCCTTCCAAATCCCTCTACTTTGTGTTTAACCTTCACATGGGTTGTTAACCACCCTGGGAAAAGGTAATTACAAAGAAGAGCTACCAACAGTTAATTAAATATGGCTTTGAAAAAGCTATCCGTAAGTAGGAAGCAAAACACTGCGCCGGCAAGGGGGAATCGCTACTTGTTACGGGCCTAATGGTCTTTGTTCAGCTGCCTGATAATTGTCAAGCCAGTGAATAGCTTAATCTCGGAAAGACATTTTTTCGACTATTTTTTCCACTTGTAATGGTCTTATAATCTTCCTCCGTGCGAGATTTGCTCAAATAAAGGCCCACTTGACGTTTTCCATGTACAACATCACGGCCATTTGTTCCTTTTTCAAATAGTAACTAAGAATGAAAACCATAGAGAGTGTGGAGGTCAAATTCAGAAATGGTTCTTTTTGTATGGGGCTTTATGTAGAAGTTTTCAGAGAGATGGATAATTTTGTTATATAGTCTATTCAGTTTTTAGTTCATGGAGAGAGATGGAGTAAAAGTTTGGATGACTGGTGGGCGAAGCTGTAGGAACAATCGCAAGATGGCCCGCCAGCTCAACGGTCAGGGTCTTGAAACCGGACAAAAGGCAACATTGGAATTGTTAGGAGCTGTTCACTAGATATTAATATAATAAAATGGGATCTTAAAGCAAAAAAGAACAAATACTCACCTACTCACCTAACGAACACCCACCGCTGCCTGTGTCCCTTGTGGTCCCCTTAATTCAAATTCTGGGGAAGGGATGTTGCTGTTGCCGATCAATGACCGATGATTCCAAGCAGGAACAAACAGTTCCAACTCTAACTTTTGGTTCTCACAGAATGTCACCTCTGCAGACGATTGCAGTAGTGTTAGGAAGGAGATGAACCATCGTATAACTTGTACGAGGATCGCAATGCAATGCTTGGACTGGCCATCAGCTCTACCTACCCGAGCGTGAAAACTGCATAGAAATACATGCTGTCACGCTCAGGTGGGGAGAACCGGCATCCAGTCCAAGCATCTTCCATTAGGTTTACCAGGTGAGGTGGATCCTCTAAGCTTCAGGTCTGAGTGGGCACACGGATCCCAGGCGTTGATGCAGCAAGCAGGAAGGCATGTGGTCAGTGAGGACTAGGTACAGTCAGGAATCTCAGAAGCAGCAGGTCGGATGAAGTAGAACCCAGCAGGGAAGGATGCACTTAAAAACACAAAAAGTACAGATGGAGCACATCAAACATAGGATCCCAAGAAACCAGTGTGTGTGTATAAATGGCCCTTAAATAGGTCTAGATAGAAGATGTCATTGATCTATGCAAGCAACTTACGAAATCTGACACGGAGCACAGCAGAGGGCAGGGGACCAAAGTGAAGGAATCAGAGCCTGGGATACTTGGTGCAGGTGTGTAACAAGCGGGGACCTGACTTTCCCTTCCAGAAGATAAAGCATGAAGACTGGTGAGTGTAGCAGAGGTGTGGAGGAGCAGCCGGGTTATTTTTTGTTTTGAGACCATAAGAAGATCCCAGCATTATACATCTCACATGACTACTGAGAGGCCTCTTTAGAGATTTAACATTAAGGCCCGAAACTCTCAGGATATGTCTCTGTCTGTAGGAAAAATGTAAAACCAGCAGTAACATGAGACATCTGAGAGGCTAATAAGAGGCTAGAATTGAGTAAAATAGCATAGGTCCTTTATATGTAGGCTGTTTTATATGTTCTACCTTTATGTTAGAAGCCTGGCGAAGATGGGAGGATGTGTTATTTCTGGGATCCCAAATGATCAGCTTTAATCTTTGGGGAACCTGAGGATCAGGTGTTTAAACTACAGTGCCCCCACAGGAGAAATAAAGCATTACAAAAAGGGCATAAGTGCAAGAAGTTTACCTAATTTTTGGCACACTATAATTTTTCTTAATAGCATTTCCATTTTTGCTCACGCAGTAGTAGAATCTCTGTAGAAAACCACTTCACAGAGGTTTTAAGCATATAAATAAGCGCACATTACATTTTGTGTTTTGCGAGCATACGGGTTCTCACTTTCTGAATTCCTTAGGATTAGAGCTCCAAACATAATAATACAAGACTACCTAGGCCTCGGCAATATTCCGCCTGCCGAATGCCATCAGAATGCACAATATTGTTCCTCTAGATTTGCACTCCTTTAGGTGAGGGGGAGGGTGGCCGAATATAATATAACTTCCCCGAAAATGTAATCATCCCACAGCAAACAAAATAATAAAAAAAAAAAATCTCCATTTCATTGATACGAGTCTGCTCCTTTCAAATTACATTGCAAATCACACCATTATTTCTGGAGATGTTCAGTACACAGGTGTGAGATTTGTCTTCTTCAAGCTGGTGATGACAAGGAAATAGGCTGTCAGGAACATCTGGCTTTTTATTTGTGTTGTGATGGTCATTACTGTTACTTTTACAGAAGGATGTATGTTTCTAAAACTTCATGCAGAGATTATACACACAATGCCATAACACTGTCCTGGAGACATTCAGATAATGAGGAGACCTTCCGGGTTCCCAGAAAAGTTTTCAAAAGCCACTCGATACTTTCCAAAAAGCAGCGCCTTCGACAGGTCTCTTGCACATAACAACGGGATGCGTTGTGTACAGACAGAGCCCTGACATCCAGAGGACAGACATGAATATAAAAGGGTCATGATATCTAAAAAGACATGGTTGTGCAAAATGTCAGCGTCGTGCCACACTACTTGGTTCTTGCTCATAAGCACTTTTGTAAGAGTTGACAAGTAGGTTTTACGGGTTCTACGGGCCGTGCGTCTGGACTCAAGCACTGACGTACAATATCACTATAAAGCTTTGTCCACACATCCTTTCGGACATTCACTTTGTCTGTTCTGTTTTGAGAAGGAGACAAATGGAATAATTACATAATAACTGATGCAAATGGAAAGCGGAAGTGCCCAATTGATTATTATGGGATCAGTCTGAGTTCCGTTATATATCAGGATTAAGAGCTGAAGAAAAAGTTCTCCATGATGAGCATTTTCTTCTGTTCTAAAAACGGACACATAATGGAACTCAGGTGGACCCCATAAAAATCCATGGAGTCCCTCCTCTGCTAATTGCAACAGATCCATTTCTAACATCACTGGCGCAATGACTGCCGTGCACAGCAGCAATACAAGCTGACGACAAATAGAGACCAGCAGCTGACGTTGGCGTGCATGTGACCAAGTGCACATGGCACTGACGTCCATGCGCTACTGTCGCTGGCTTCAGCAGAGGATGCCGCGCGACTGGAGAGCTGAGGAAAGGTGAGTATGGATGACTGTGCATTATATTTTATGGATGACTATGGCCATGCATTACACTGTATGAAGGATATGGGCTGTGCATTATACTACATGAAGTATATGGTCTGTTTATTATACTAATATGGAGATGCATTATGTTATATAGAGGACTATAGGCTGTGCAGTAAGTATACTATATGGAGGACTATGAAGGGCACATTATACTGTATGGAGGACGACTGTGGGATGCATTATACTATATGGATGACTATGGGGAGTTTATTATACTATATAGAAGACTATGGGGGTGTATTATACTATATGGAGGATTATGGGCTGTGCGCTATTGGGTCGCCCGCCAGGGTCGTGGGGTACCGGGCCGGTATCTCAGAGGGAAGTGTCATGGTAGCGGTGACCTGGTCCGTGGCCCTGGGCGTCCATGTAAAAGGGGCAGAGTGATGGGGATAAAGTTATTGAGATGATTCGTGACGCCACCTGTGGTTTCTGGTCAGTTTGACCAGCGCTGCAGGGTTGCTTCTCTGGGACAGATGGTGTGGTGCAGCAATGATGTTGTAGCCCTCCACAGGTAGGGCTGTAGTCCCAGGGCAGAGTAGAAGAGGTTGGCAAATGAGGAGATAGTGAGGAGAAGCAGATGGTGCAGTGTTAGGCACAGAGACGTAGCAGTGCTGAGTGGGTTGGCGCAGGAAGAAGGCAATAAGACAGATGAATGCAGTTCCAGTTCTTTTACTCACGTTCTTGGCACAGACAGGTGCCCGCTTCAATGCTGCGGTCTCCAGATCAGGGGCTCAGCCAACTCCCAGGCAGATGGAATCAACCTTTCCAGCTCTCCCTTTCGTGTGCCTGTTCTGAACGTCTCCACACTAGCGCTTATACTGACGTACTTGTAGTTGTGTGTTAAACCCAAGTTCCTCCTTTCAGATGTTCCTTAGAACTCTACTTGTACGGCACTCAGCTGTAGCCTGCTTCGGGGACTCCTTGCTACCAAGTCCCGGCTCACTCACGTTGCTGTTGTGCCCCCAAGTCTTGTGTGGGAATAAAGTGGTGACAACTTCTATTCCTCCCGTGTCTGCTGCAGGACCATCAGTATCCATACAACCTCGGGGACTGGACCCCGGCCATGCGCTTAGAATTTGAGGAAGGGTTCCACTCTGACCCTAGTCCTTAGTTCTCTTCTTCTCCTTACATTCTGCACTAATCTTTCTTCCTTCTGGAGAATCAGGCTTTGTATTTCTCTTTCCCGTGCCAGCAGCTTCAGGTCACAGGAGTCTGCTGCAGCACCTCCTTCACTCCATCCCTCTCAGGGGAGCTTCTCTCACAGACTGACCTAGTCCTAATATTCTCCCCTCTCTTGTGCAGTCTAAGCTCCACCCACCTCCCAGCACTCTTCGTGTTCCAAGCAGGGAGCCACCAAAGGTGCTTTGCTACACTACTATGTTGTGTGGGATGTAGGTGCTGGAGTCTGGTCAGGTGTTACCATCTTACCTGGAGAGTGGGATACTACACCTCAGGAGGAGGTGCAGTACCTCTGTGACAACTGAACCCTCAGGGGCACCACACTATACTATATGGAGGACTATGAGAGGTTCATTTTACTTGTGCAATGGGGCCCTATGACATCTATGTACTTCCCTTACAAGTATAGTGGTTTATTTTTCTTCTATAAATTAAAGAACAGTGGCAGAATGGGGAACATATACCAGGATGGGGGATATATATACCAGGATGGGGCCAGGATGAAAGCTATATATACTAGGATGGAGGCGCATATACCTACTTATTGATTCACGAGGGGGGGCCTGGTCCAAATCTACCACTGGAGCCAATCAGACTATAGTTATGCCACTGTCTAACATTCTGTTTGTCTGTTCCCTAAAATAGAAATGTGAACGTAGCCTAAGATACGGCATTTGGCCATACACCGCAAACCTCCCTCATGGGCTTACAGGCTTTGTTCAGAAGATCTATGTATAATGTCTCTAGAGTAGGACTCTCTAAGGCAATATGCATACGGCATCTTTTTCAGATGGATTCCACTGGGAAAAGCACTGCAAAAGTGCCCCATAAAATAATCACAGTGCACAGCAATGTCAACACGACATTCATGTGCACACATTCTTAGGTCACTTCTTTTAACTAGTTCAGGATTCCGAGACCATGAAGCGGTTAAAAGAAGGGACATGTTCATTCTTCTGTCAGTTTTGAGCAGTTCCATATAAAATGTTGCAGTGTGTTGTGTGCACCACTATGGTCCTACTCCCAGGATTATGGTGTGGGGTGACATAATGTGCATCAGACGGACTTCTCTGGTCTTTATTCCTGGTATGCTTACAACTCAGCTTTACATTGATCTCCTGGTGGAACAAGTGGTGCGACCATTTCTCCAAAGTGTCCCAGGAGCAGTTCTTCAACACAACAATGCCAGGCTGCATGTTGTTTGTGCTACTGCGGGCAGCCAGCGTGGCCTATATGTTTATTTTTTGCCTTTTTTTCGGGACTATCTAAGACAAAGAATGATAACAAGGTGTCTCCAAGGGACAACCCTTTTATCTAATATATGTTCCTTTGGTGAAATCATCTGACTTAAAAGATTGCAATATCAGAAATGCTATTTGCAGATGCACAGAAAGTAGCACTGGGCTCCTAGCTCCAAAGTGTGTGTGTGTGTGTGGGGGGGGGTGTCACTATCAGCTAATTACAAAGGGTCCTTAGAAACATTTTTTACATTAGGAATTATTTTTTTGTAAATCAAACTTAATACTGTTTTTGACAATGATTAATGACTGCAAAAGCCCCTCGGCATGTTCTGTCCACAATTGTCTCTACCTAATGCTGGACCGGTTCGCCTCAGGTTCCTGTAATTTGCCAAATTTCTAACAAAAACTACTCCTACATTTTTTTTTTTTTTACTGTAGCTCATAATTTTCATGCTGTGGTTCTATTTACTGAGCAGGTGCAATAACTGTGATGGACTTTAAAAACCATAATAATGTCCAAAGTAAAGTAATTGATGAAAAATTCCAGAATTCCAGAAATCTTTTTTTTCTTAAGGGTTGAATTTGAAATGTAATTTGAGCGAAGGGAAATCAAACGACAAGTTCTTGATTCCTCGTGGATTAGAGATGTCTGAAGGCTCAATGACCTGTGAATATAGGACTGATAAGATGCTGTGACGGACGGGGTATGCACAGTTCTTTTGGTTCTAATTTTAATTTGTAAGATCCTGCTGATTACCTGGAGGTCTCCTGGAGTAACATCCGAGTCATTATATTAAAGGGGTTGTCCGGGCTTTTCACATAATCTCAGCACATATCTGGGCTGCAGAATTATGACAATAAGTAATTTACTTTCTGTCACTAGTTTGCACGGTTTTCTAGATATTCTGAACAGAACATCCAAGGGGGGGGTGTTATGGCTTTGAAATGAGAACTGGTTGTAACCTCCTACTCTACGCCAAACATGCCCTCTATAGCAACAACCCCACCCTCCATAGCTACAGGCCCTCCCCGTCCACATGAAGCAGCCCTCATCACACAGTAGCGAATTCTTCCCCTCCAGCAGCCTCAGTGCAGAGAGCAGAGAGCTGCTCCTCCCCCAGACACACACTGAACAGTGATCTATGGAAAGTGAATCTAGTGAGGAGGGAAAATCGTCCTGTATTCTGGGCCACTCAATGATTACAATACATAACTCATTATCAGTGATTCCTTCCCTCACTGTCCCAGGCTGCTGGCAGCAGTGAGAACAGACTGTGTGATGGCCAGTGATGGGGGTCTGCAGCTTCTAATCTGCACAGGGGATGGCAGTCACTGATGTAATCTGTTGTGTGACAAAGCCTCTGCTGTGTGAATGAGACAGCTCTGTGTCACTGATGTCTTCACACAGCAGCAGATTTGGTGCAGTGTATGTGCGAAGCGCCACCAAAACTCCCACCAAGCTCCAGTGACCAGCACCACCCACTGCCCACTCATTGGCTGGCAGTAAACTGCACCAGCACTTATCTTTATCATTATTCCAGCATTGGAAAGAACACAGCAGTGATCCTGTATTTGTGAAAGCAGCACAATACATACATACACCCCCCAACACTTCACACTGTTACAGCTGCTGATTGGACAGGCTGCTCCCATCAGTATTTGTGTCATTAGAGACATAGTGCTCACACATACACTGCACCAAATCTGCTGCTGTGTGAAGACATCAGTGACACAGAGCTGTCTCATTCACACAGCAGAGGCTTTGTCACACAACAGATTACATTTTTTTTTTCTTTCAATGTTCGTAGTTTTTTATTATAGATAGCAGTCACACAACAACCCAACGTTTCGGCCGTGCTGGCCTTTCTCAAGGGTATCTTATCTAAATAAAATGTGAGATAAACAATAAATCACAATTATTGATGTGTTTACAAAAAAACATAAATTGTTGACTGATATTCACTAATTGTAAAGATATTATAATAATGTTATGACATTCCAAAGTTATATTATACATAAGAATGGCACAAACCATTGGAAACAGGTAGCATAAATAAATACATTCTTTTTCCATATAGCAAATCGCTACAGCCTAATGCAGTTTCTGGTATCACAATAGTGTAATATTTGTAATAAGATGTATATAATATAATGGAATATATGCAAAAGAAAGAAAAAAAACTTATACCTGTGTGGCTATAATTAGGAAGTTCAAATTTCTGAGGAGAAATAGGAAAAAAAATTTTATATATAAAAAAGTGAATCCAAGAAAAGGCATTGCGCCTGGAATGACCTCATCAGAAATCAGACTCAAAATGTGACCAACCTGCAAGTGAAATGTGCAGAAAGACAGGACAGCGCCGCAGTCAGATGAGGGAATGAATGAAAAACAGACAAGTGAACCTATTTATGCCATTTTAATTGAAAAATGTAAGGCAGCTGTGTAAAACAAATAGCGCAGGGGAACGCATGCGCAGATCGGCGCCCCAGACGGAAGTGGGGCATAAAAACCGGAAGTGGGGTATATCGTAGGTAAAAAAGGAGAGAAATGACTTTAGAAATTAACTATGAATAGCGCAATCATATGCGCAAAGTGTATGAGGGTAACCTGAATATTTTAAAACCATAAAAAATGTAAAAGATAACATAACTAGAAAAACGAAGTTCATATCACTATCGCGCATGCGCCGTCCTATCCAAAAGATGGAAGTGGGGCATATTATGTCGGAAAAAAAGAGCTATATTGAGCGATATGATAATAAAATCTGATAAGAGAAAAAAAGGGGGGTAAATGTCAACTATAATATGCATAAAAGGGGAAGCATCACAATGAGGTCACATTTTCAAATCTGATCTTCCTAATTATAGCCACACAGGTATAAGAGTTTTTTTCTTTCTTTTGCATATATTCCATTATATTATATACATCTTATTACAAATATTACACTATTGTGATACCAGAAACTGCATTAGGCTGTAGCGATTTGCTATATGGAAAAAGAATGTATTTATTTATGCTACCTGTTTCCAATGGTTTGTGCCATTCTTATATATAATATAACTTTGGAATGTCATAACATTATTATAATATCTCTACAATTAGTGAATATCAGTCAACAATTTATGTTTTTTTGTAAACACATCAATAATTGTGATTTATTGTTTATCTCACATTTTATTTAGATAAGATCCCTTGAGAAAGGCCAGCACGGCCGAAACGTTGGGTTGTTGTGTGACTGCTATCTATAATAAAAAGCTACGAACATTGAAAGAATTTTTTGTAGCCTCAGGTTCTTCATCAACACATTATTGTTTTTTCCTGACGGCTTGGTTGTTTTTTCCCACTTATTGTAATAAACAGAATTTCTAGTACAGCTGAAGGAAAGCGGGGCGTCGGGGACGTCGGCGCAATGGAAATTATCGGGGTTAGCCTTTTTCTTTCAACTAATGGGATGGGCAGACGTAACAAAGTTCTTTTTCATTAAGCAAGCCATTAAAGGATGGAAAAGGCTTCAACCAAGCCAAGAATGCCGCCGCCCCATTTCACTGAGATTATTGCATGACATTATTTCAATATCCCCAACAGTCTGCACATCGCAATACGAGGTGGTCCTCATATCGGCAGCTTTTGCGATCACCTTTTTTGGAGCACTGCACATCAGCGAATTACTAGCACGGTCACAAAACGCGTCAAAAGGGGGCCTTATTAACGAGGACATAGTTATATGCAGCGATGTTATGCACATTCGGGTGAGGAAATCCAAGTGCAATCCCACTGGTAGGGGCTCATGGGTTCTGGATATAACGCAACAAATGGCCCAGTTTGCCCGCTAAAGATCGTCGAAAGATACGCCGTAATAAAACACCCAAGTAGATTCTTCTTCACTCATACAGACGGGTCCCCTCTGACAAAGTATCAATTCCAAGCAATTTTAAAGCTATGCTTGGAAAAAACCGGCGCAAATCCAAAAGAGTACGGGACACATTCGTTCCGTATCGGGGCAGCCACAGAAGCAGCTAGGGCAGGAGTGTCAGAGGCCGAGGTGCAGATAATGGGTCTTTGGAAATCTGCATGCTTTGCCAGATACATAATACCTGATTTCCTGAATTAACATATGTTATCTCTTACAGGAGTTGAAGTTTGGGTTGTAAGACATTCCTATGTCTATTGGGCAGAAAAAAGGGCCAAACTGCGTCCGGGAGGAGAGAATCTTGGCCTCCCGGGCCTAGAGGTTAACTGGAGGGGGTATCAGAGGCCTCCAATGGAAACAGGTGTTCAAAGAGATGGTTGACATTTCAAGGAGGGCAAAGCGCCCGGTGATAATGGTGTTACATGCGGGTGGCAATGATCTTGGAAAGCAAAAGGTGGCGGATCTGTATAAATGGATGACAACGGATATAGAACGGTTCACCTGTTTATTCACAAATATGATACTGGTGTGGTCAGAGAAAATACCACGGGGCCGTCTGGCGTGGCGCAAGAGATAAAAAAGCCATAGAGCGCACAAGGAGGAAATTCAACGTCCGGATGGGAAAATTTGTGACAGGAAAAGACGGTATCGTTATCCGTCACCACCAGCTGCAAGGGGATCACACGAGACTATTAAGACCGGACGGAGTTCACCTGACGGACATTGGCCTCGATATTTTTCTGTCTGATTTGCAGGATGGGGTTGAACAGGCCCCAACGCTGATGGGTGGGGGTCGGAGTCCCGTGTAGGTTATACACAGGATCCTCCGTGGCGGTAGAAGCGGAGGAGGGCAAAGGTTCGTAACCGCTCATTGGGGCAACTCGCCTGTTGATCGCGGACAGGATCTCAGTGTTCAACCCACCTAGGATTATCTGTGTTTCATTACGGGATTGGAGGGGGGAAGGCACTGGTTACGACACACAGGTCTCTACAGTCTATGTTCCTTTGGTGAAATCATCTGACTTAAAAGATTGCAATATCAGAAATGCTATTTGCAGATGCACAGAAAGTAGCACTGGGCTCCTAGCTCTAAAGTATGTGTGTGTGGGGGGGGTGTCACTATCAGCTACTCACAAAGGGTCCTTAGAAACATTTTTACTTTAGGAATTATTTTTTTTGTAAATCAAACTTAATACTGTCTTTGACAATGATTAATGACTGCAAAAGCCCCTCGGCATGTTCTGTCCACAATTGTCTCTACCTAATGCTGGACCGGTTCGCCTCAGGTTCCTGTAATTTGCCAAATTTCTAACAAAAAATACTCCTACATTTTTTTTTTTTTTACTGTAGCTCATAATTTTCATGCTGTGGTTCTATTTACTGAGCAGGTGCAATAACTGTGATGGACTTTAAAAACCATAATAATGTCCAAAGTAAAGTAATCGATGAAAAATTCCAGAAATCTTTTTATTTCTTAAGGGTTGAATTTGAAATGTAATTTGAGCGAAGGGAAATCAAACGACAAGTTCTTGATTTCCCGTGGATTAGAGATGTCTGAAGGCTCAATGACCTGTGAATATAGGACTGATAAGAAGCTGTGAGGGACGGGGTATGCACAGTTCTTTTGTTTCTAATTTTAATTTGTAAGATCCTCCTGATTACCCGGAGGTCTCCTGGAGTAACATCCGAGTCATTACATTAACGATGGGCCTTTTAATAAGAGATAATTGTGAGCTCTTCTATCTCTCTTCTATCTTTAAACAGGATATTGCTACTCAGAAGTTCTCTATGCCGTCTCCAATCCGCACGGTGATTGCCGCTGACTTTGATAATGATCAGGAGCTGGAAGTCTTTTTTAATAATATCGCCTACAAGGACTCTTCAGCAAATCGTATGTTCAGGTAAAGCTACAGACTGTGTTATATCTGAACGGACATACACATGAAACATATATATACTGTGTATGTGTGTATATATATATATATATATATATATATATATATATGCCCTTAATATACATGCAGTGGGAAAATAAGTATTTTATACACTGTCGATTTTGCAAGTTTTTATGTATGATTTTTACATAATTAAATTGTATTTTATTGGATGAAATAAGTATTTGATCACCTACCAACCAGCAAGAATTCTGGCTCTCACAAACCTGTTAGTTTTTCTTTAAGAATTCGTCCTACTCTATACTCATTACCTATATTAATTGTATCTGTTTGATCTCATTACCTGTATAAAAGACACCTGTCCACACACTTAATCACACGCCAACCTCTCCACCATGGCCAAGACTAAAGAGCTGTCTAAGGACACCAGAGACACAATTGTAGATTTGCACAAGACTGGGATGGGCTACAGGACAATAGGCAAGCAGCTTGGTGAAAAGGCTACAGCTGTTGGTGCAATTATTAGAAAATGGAAGAAATAGTAGATGACTGTGAATCTTCCTCGGTCTGGGGCTCCATATGCAAGATCTCGCCTCGTGGGGTAAAGATGATTCTGAGAAAGGACAGGAATCAGCCCTGAAATATATGGGAGGACCTGGCCAATGACCTGAATAGAGCTGGGACCACAGTCTCAAACATTACCGTTATTAACATACTACACCGTCATGGATTTGTAGCAGAGTGTATCTTTTGAGAATCCACCGGTACATAGGAGAACTTCACTGAGCAAGTTATCTTGAGTAAACAGCATTTACTTCTTATGGGTAAACATGAGATAAGAGTTCAGAAGCACACAGCCCGTGCTGCTGGTATAATACAGTCAAAAGCAAAAGTAAAACTAACAACAACAAGATAGCTTCCCTCCCCACAATACAGTAAACTTATAACTTCACACTATCGCCATCTGCTGTCAGGCCAGTGTAAAGTCATCCTTTACATAAACAATAAGTCCATTTCTGTTGCATATGCCAACAGGATTAACAATACTGCAGGGCATGCAAGGTTCCTCTGCTCACGCCAGCACATGGCCAAGCCTGTTTGAAGTTCACTAATGACCATCTGGATGATCCAGAGGAGGCATAGGAGAAGGTCATGTGGTCCGATTAGACCAAAATAGAACCTTTTTGTATCAAGTCCACTCGCTGTGCTTGGAGGAAGAAGAAGGATGAGTGTAACACCGTCCCAACCGAGTATCATAGTGGGGGAAACATCATACTTTCGGGGTGTTTTCCTGTAAACAGAACAGGACGACTGCAACATATTGAAGGAAGGATAGATGGGGTCATGTATCACGTGATTTTGGCCAACAACCTCCTTTGCTCAGTAAGAACTTTGAAGATGGGTCGTGGCTGGGTCTTTCAGCATGAGAATGACCCAAAACACACAGCTATGGCAACTAAGAAGTGGCTTCGTAAGAAGCATTTCAAGATCCTGGAGCGGCCTAGCCAGTATCCACACCGGAACCCAATAGAAAATCTTTGGAGGGAGCTGAAACTCAATGTTGCCCAGCGACAACCCCGAAAACTGCAAGATCTGGAGAAGATCAGTATTGAGGAGGGGGCCAAAATCCCTGCTACAGTGTGTGCAAACTTGGTCAAGAACCACAGGAAACATCTGACCTCTGTAGTTACAAACAAAGATTTCTGTACCAAATATTAAGTTCTGTTTTTCTAAGGTATCAAATATTTATTTCATGCAATAAAATGCAAATTAATTATGTAAAGATCATATATTGTGATTTTCTAGTTTTTATTTCTAGATTCTGCCTCTCACAGTTGAATTGTACCTACGATAAAAATTACAGACCTCTCCATACTTTGTAGGTGGGAAAACTTGTAAATTTGGAAGTGTATCAAATACATATCTTCCCCACTGTATATACCCCTATATTTACTCATAATACTCCCTTTATATATATCCCTTTATATACTTATAATATCCCCTTATTTATTGTCTGTGCCAGGGATGGTTTGCTATGATTCTATATGTTATTCTCTACATTTACTCAATGTTTTGTCTTGTGATTCACTAAACCAAAAGACTCCAAATTTTAAACATTATTTTTGCACAGCATAAAACTATGGTTACGTAGACAGTAAATTAGAGGCGTAGGTCAAATATTGGTGTGAACGGTTCAACTCCCATCTCCCTATATAGTATGATGTTGAACCTAACAACCCCCTTATATAGTATGATGGTCCACCCCACAGTCAGCTATATAGTATGATGGTCCACCCCACAGTCAGCTATATAGTATGATGGTCCACCCCACAAGTCAGCTATATTGTGTGATAGTCCACCCCACAGTCAACTATATAGTATGATGGTCCACCCCACAGTCATCTATAGAGTAAGATGGTCCAACCAATAGTCCACTTTATAGTATGATGAGATGAGTGGAGCAGGCTGCCACAAGTGGTAAGTTCTCCTTCAATCTTTCTGAGATGGTTTGGTGAATCCTACATTGAGCAGGGGGTTTTACACGATGACCCTTGAGATCTCTTCCAACTTTAGCATTCTAAGATTCTATGATAGTCCATTCCACAGCTTCCTATAAAGTATGATGGTCCACCTCACACTTCCTTATATAGTATGATGGCCCACCTCACAGCCCCCTATATAGTATAATGGTCTACTTCACAGCCCCTTATATAGTATAATGGACCACCTCACAGCTCCCTCTATAGTATGATGTCCACCTCACAACCCACTATATACTATTGAGATCACCCCAACAGTCCTCTCTATAGTTTAATGGTCCACCTCGCAGCCCCCTATGTAATATTACTGTCCACTCCACAGACCTCTCAACAGTATGATGGTCCACTTAACAGCCCCTTATATAGTATGATGGTCCACCTTACAGCCCCCTATGTAGTATGATGGTATACCCCACAGCCCCTTATATTGTATGTTGGTCTACCCCACAGTTCCCTATATAGTATCATGGTGTACCCCACAACCCTTGATATAGTATGATGGTCCACCCAACAAGCCGATATATAGTAAGACAGTCCACCCAAGAGCCTCTTATATAGCTTGATGGTCCACCTCAGGGTCCTTTATATAATATGATTTCCCCTAAAGTCCCCTATATAGCATGGTGGCTCACCTCACAACCCCCTATACTGTATAGTATGTTTGTACATTTTACAGCCCCTTTTATATTATGATGGTCCACCTCACAGCTCACTATATAGTGTGATTGTATACCTCACCACACCTTATATGATATTATGGTCCACTCCACGACCACCTGAATAGTAAGATGGTTACCCACAGTAAAAAGTAAAAATAAAAAACCTTATACTCACCAAATTCAAACACCTCATCCTCCCTAGCCTCCATCTCCTTTTCTATCCGGGCTTGCAGTGGACCCTGGTGATGTGATGCAGTAACATCATTGCGCCGCTGATGTCTCCTACATGGCACCAGCCTCCTGCAACCTGCAGTCAGAAAGGATGCCAGTGGCCTGCCGGAGTCGGTGGCTCAGCTCCAGCTCAACTGTTAACCGTATCATCTTCCTGAGGATGCTGATACTATTAACAGTGTAGCATATAATGTGGTCCATGGCTGGACCGGTCCATCTGGCATTTTCCAGAATTGCCAGATGGCCAGTCAAGCCCTTCTGACAAAAGACATTGAGTCACAGGTAAAAAAAAAAATTCCCAGAGAGATCATATTGTTTGTTCACCAGTTTAGCGGCTGTTGGTTGTGCTTTATGGAAAATATATTTGTGTTAGTTCAAACATAGTGCAAGATAAATCTGAAAACTTTAGTAAAATAGGTAAAAAATGAGTCAAAATCCGGTAAAAAGAGTTGGGTAGCAGTAGAAAAGCATAGTTGATTACTGCTAAAAACATCAATGCACCATGGGTTGAGTCTCGTATTGAAGGTCCAGTGACCGACGCTGTTTTTGAAAGAAACTAGCTCCTCTGCTTGCATATGGTAGAAAAATATAAAAATATGTTGCAGGCAAATACTGTTGGTTTAGTACTTTTTTGTGCCAAGCCATTGAAATTTTTTGGATTCATGAGAAACCATACAAAAGAAACATTGTCCCACTTTGCAAGATGTAGCCTACTCCTGCCAAACAATTAAAAATTGAGGTCTCTTGAAACTTCCAGCCTTGGAAGGTTTAGTAGAGTTAAGATTAAGTCCACTTCAGGCTGTTCATTTGTGTGAAATGAGGAGGAACTAATGCTTGATTTCCACGGCAGCTTAGATGGGAAACCTGTGGCAGAGATGAAAAGAAAATAAGTTGAAATAAAATTCATAGCTTTCATAAAAAAAAAAAAGGTTTCTGGGAGGACGACAGCACTAATTTGTACAGAAATAGTCAAATGTGGTCAGAGGAAAGCAAAACGTGCCCAATGGGTTTCTTCCTTTGTACTCTAAAATTCAACTGCAAAAATTTTAGCTGCAGAATTCGGAAACAGAGAGGAAGGTGAATGGAGTCACCAGAGGTGTATAATTATTACCGGTTGCCAGTGTGGCATTGCCTTTTGAGGCCCTTGTCAAGGTACACAGTGCCGACATTAATTGATGACCCCCTGCCTGATATGGACGTGCACTAAATTTGTCGGATTATAGGTTATTATTTTTGAAACATGACTTTTTAAACGTAAATTGGTTGTATGACCTGCCCTTTTGTTTTTCCTGTCTACTGACACATATTTTCTTTTTTGTTTTTTTAATTCTTTTTATGTTTTTTTTAATCTATTTTCTGCATATGGTTATTGGGAGGTAGCCATCTTGGAGGAGCAGTCCAATTAGATGACTTCCGAGAAGTGATCTCTGCAGAATAGAAAGGGTCAGCTTTTGGTGAAGCTCAGGGTGAAAACTGCAAGATTTTAGGAATATTTTAACATTAAGTGATGTAGAAAATGGACAAAAAAATCATAAAAAGAAAGAAAAAATATTGAACATAAAAACTTGATAGGTCATTTCCTGATAATCAAGGTGGTTCAGTGTATGTTTAGGCCTGATGGTCTAAATCTATCGGGACAGTCCCAGTTTGGAGGTGCTGTCCCACTGTACTGAGAGATCTAGGCAGTGTCCAAACCTATGTGTTTGCGATGTATCGTTTCCTACAGTTTTCACTGATGAGTAGTTACTCCTCCTCTTCTGTCTCTGAGGAACTGGCTTCTCTGTGCTTAGTACATACTTACATTCAATTAATTAACTAATTCTTTTCTTTTCTTGAAGTCTGGTCTTACTGGTCAATTAATCTATAAAGGTATGGTATAGTACCCCAAGATATCATCCATGAAAAGTTTGGAAAGCAATGAATATTAAAATTTATACACATAGCATGTGTCCCTCCAACATGATTCACCACAGAAACTGCGTCATCAGGGGATGGGACAATGGCATACATGATATTTGTGGATTGCATCCCGAGGTGCTATCCCATAGTTTGAGAGATCATAGAATCATAGAATCGTAGAGTTGAAGGGACTTCCTGGGCCATCTGGTCCAACCCCCTGCTCAAAGCAGGAATCGCTAAATCATCCCAGTCAGAGGTCTGTCCAGCCTCTGTTTGAAGACTTCCATTGAAGGAGAACTCACCACCTCTTGAGGCAGCCTGTTCCACTCATTGATCACTCTAACTGTCAAAAGTTTTTTTCTAATATCTAATCTGTGTCTCCTCCCATTCAGTTTCATCCCATTGCTTCTAGTCTTTCCTTGTGCAAATGAGAATAAAGATGATCCTTCTACAATGTGACAGCTCTTGAGATATTTGTAGACAGCTATTATGTCTCCTCTCAGTCTTCTCTTTTGCAAGCTAAACATTCCCAAATCCTGCAGCCTTTCCTCATAAGACAGGGTTTGCAGACCGGTCACCATTATGGTCGCTCTTTTCTGAACTTGCTCCAGTTTGTTGATGTCTTTTTTAAAGTGTGGTGCCCAAAACTGGACACAATATTCCAGATGAGGTCTGACCAAAGAGGAGTAGATGGCAATAATGACTTCACATGATCTAGACTGTATGCTTCTGTTAATACACCCTAAAATTGCATTTGCCTTTTTTGCTGCTGCATCACACTGTTGACTCATATTCAGTCTGTGATCTATTAGTATACCCAAGTCTTTTTCACATGTGCTGTTGCTTAGCCCTATTCCTCCCATTCTGTATATGCTTTAAGCATTTTTATTGCACCAGATGTAGTACTTTGCATTTTTCCCTGTTAAAAACCATTCTGTTAGTTGCTGCCCACTGCTCCAGTTTATTTATATCTTTTTGAATCCTCTCTCTCTCTTCTCTAGTATTAGCTATCCCTTCTAGCTTTGTGTCATCAGCAAATTTAATCAGTTTACCCTCAATTCCTTCATCTAAATCGTTGATAAAGATGTTGAACAATACAGGGCCCAGGACAGAGCCCTGTGGTACTCCACTTGAGACACTCTTCCAACTGGATGTGCAGCCATTTACGACCACTCTTTGGGTCCGATCGCTAAGCCAGTTATGAATCCACCTAACAGTTGCCTTGTCCATACCTAGTCATTTTTTCAATAAGGATTGTGTAAGATAGTTTGTCAAATGCTTTGCTGAAGTCAAGATATACTATATCTACAGCATTTCCCTGATCCACCCAATCAGTTATTCCATCATAGAAGGAAATTAAGTTAGTCTGACATGACTTATTAGTTACAAACCCATGCTGACTCTGTTTATTCACTTCATTCTTATCCAGGCACTGACATACATGTTGTTTAATAATTTGTTCAAAGATCTTTCCTGGTATAGAAGTCAGACTCACCAGCCTATAGTTGCCTGGGTCCACCTTCTTCCCCTTTTTGAAAATAGGAACAACATTTGCTCTTCTCCAGTCTTCTGGGACTTCTCCTGTTCTCCAAGAAGTTTCAAAGATTATGGAGAGGGGTTCAAAAATTTCTTCTGCTATCTCCTTCAGTACTCTGGGGTGTAATTCATGTGGACCTGGAGACTTGAATTCATTTAGGTTAGGTGTTTCCTCACTATCTTTCTGTTTATAGATATCCTGGATTCTTCTATTCCCTTAATAGGACAGTGAAGAAGAGTTGATGTTACATTTCCTTTCTGAGAGAAAACAGATGCAAAATAGGAATTTAAAAGTTCGGCCTACTCAACATCCTGTCTTACCAGTTCATCATTTTCATCCTGTAAAAATCCTATAGCATCTTTGACTTTTCTTTTACTTTTGACATATCCCCAAAATCCTTTATTATTGCTTTTGACGTCTCTTGCAAGCCTCAATTCATTGTCAGCTTTAGATTATCTGATTTGTGCCCTGCAGGTTCTGCAGACAGCATTATACTCTTGTTTAGATATGCCTCCCTCTTTCCAGGAAGTATTTTGCTGTATTCCGAGACATAATGTACCGGCGCATGTGCAGTAATGATTTTCGGCTTTGCCCGCAGTTGGGCAAAGCATACTGCGCGTGCGTGAAGCAAGATTGTTTTGTGCACGCGCGACCGATGGAGCAGAATACAGGAGAAGAGCGCGGACAGGGGACAAGGATGGGGTAGAGGAAAAAGAAGAAACACCGCCCATTGGACCGGACCCAGGCCATTTACATAGGCCTGCAACATCCGGTGACAGATTCCCTTTAATGTACACTCTGCACCCCATCTTAACTGAAAAAAACAGAAATGTAGAAATGTTTACAAATGTATTAAAAAAGAAAAACTGAACTATCACATGGTCATAAGTATTCAGACCCTTTGCTCAGTATTGAGTAGAAGCACCCTTTTCAGCTAGTACAGCCATGAGTCATCTTGGGAATGATGCAACAAGTTTTGCACACCTGGATTTGAGGATGCTCTGCCATTCTTCCTTGCAGATCCTCTCCAGTTCCGTCAGATTGGATGATGAATGTTGGTGCACAGCCATTTTCAGGTCTCTCCAGAGATGCTCAATTGGGTTTAGGTCAGGGCACTGGCTGGGCCAGTCAAGAATAGTCACAGAGTTGTTCTGAAGCCACTCCGTTGTTATTTTAGCTGTGTGGTTACGGTCATTGTCTTGTTGGAAGGTGAACCTTCGGCCAAGTCTGAGGTCCAGAGCACTCTGGAAGAGGTTTTCATCTAGGATATCTCTGTACTTGGCCGCATTCATGTTTCCTTCAATTGCAACCAGTCATCCTGTCCCTGCAGCTGAAAAACACCCCCATAGAATGATGCTGCCACCACCATGTTTCACTGTTGGGATTGTATTGGACAGGTGATGAGCAGTGCCTGGTTTTCTCCACACATACCACTTAGAATTATCACCAAAAAGGTCTATCTTTGTCTCATCAGACCAGAGAATCTTATCTCTCATAGTCTGGGAGTCCTTCATGTGTTTTATTGCAAACTCTATGCAGGCTTTCATATGTCTGGCACTGAGGAGAGGCTTCCGTCGGACCACTCTGCCATAAAGGCACGTCTGGTGGAGGGCTGCAGTGATTGATGACTTTGTGGAACTTTCTCCCATCTCCCTACTGCATCTGTGGAGCTCAGCCACAGTGATCTTGAGGTTCCTCTTTACCTCTCTCTCCAAGGCTCTTCTCCCACGATTGCTCAGTTTGGCTGGATGGCCAGATCTAGGAAGATTTCTGCTGGTCCCAAACTTCTTCCATTTAAGGAGTATGGAGGCCACTGTGCTCTTAGGAACCTTGAGTACTGCAGAAATTATTTTGTAACCTTGGCCAGATCTGTGCCTTGCCACAATTCTGCTCCTTGGCCAGTTCCTTTGACCTCATGATTCTCATTTGGTCTGACATGCATTGTGAGCTGTGAGGTCTTATATAGACAGGTGTGCGCCTTTACAAATCAAATCCTATCAGTTTAATTAAACACAGCTGGACTCCAATGAAGGAGTAGAACCATCTCAAGGAGGATCACAAGGAAATGGACAGCATGTGAGTTAAATATGAGTGTCTGAGCAAAGGGTCTCAATACTTATGACCATGTGATATTTCAGTTTTTCTTTTTTAATAAATTTGCAAAAATTTCTACATTTCTATTTCTTTTCACACAAGATGGGGTGCAGAGTGTACATTAATGAGAAAAAAATTAACTTTTTTGACTTTGCCAAATGGCTGCAATAAAACAAAGAGTGAAAAATGTAAAGGGATCTGAATACTTTCCATACCCACTGTATATGTACTTGTATGTATGTGTATACATATATATATATTTATTTATTTTTATGTACAGCGACTGAAATAAGCTTAAACATGTCACCAACTGCATAAGTAAATATAGTAATAACACCGGGAAAAAGTATTGAACACATGAAGAGAGAGAGTTGCAAAAACCCACAGAAGGTCATGACACCAGCTGAAGTCTATCAGTAACTACAAAGCAATCCTGCTAGTTCAACTGATGACCTGTGAAAAGGTGTTTCATTACCAAGATGCCACATAATAAACATCTCATGATGAGTCAGTGAGCTGTCTCAAGACCTTCACAACCTTATTGTTGCAAAACATACTGATAGCATTGGTTACAGAAGAATTTCTAAACTACCGAAGGCTCCAGTGAGCACTGTTGGGGCCATAGTCTGGAAATGGAAAGAATATCATTTCACAGTAAACTGACCAGGACTAGGTACTCTCCACAAGATTTCAAACAGAGGAGTGAGAAGAATTATCAGAAGAGTTATCCAAGAAATCAGGTACAGTTGTTTCAAACAAAACTATAACTAATGCACACAACCTCCATGGCCTGCATGCACGCTCACCACGCAAGACTTCACTGATGAACAAAAAGCATGTTCTAGCTCATTTAAAGGTTGCTCAATAGCATTCAACCTGTGAAATACTGGGAGAATATAGTCTGGTCAGATGAGACCAAAATTAAACTCTTTGGATGCCATAATACACACCATGTTTGGAGGCAAAAAGGCACTGCATATCACCCCAAAAACACCATACCAACAGTGAAGTTTGGAGGTGGGAACATTATGGTGTGGGGCTGTTTTTCAGCATATGGAACTGTCAACCTTTTTATGATTGAAGGAAAGATGAATGGACAAATGTGCCGAGACATTCTTGACAGAAATCTGCTACCATCTAACAGACAATGAAGATGAAACGAGAGTGGACATTTCAGCAACACAACCATCCCAAACTCAAAGCCAAGGAAACTCTCAGTTGGTTTCAGAGAAAGAAAATAAAGCTACCAGAATGGCCGACCTGAAACACCTGAATCCAATAGAAAATGTACGGAAGGAACTAAAGCTCAGAGTTCATAGAAGGAGCCCACGGAACCCTCAAGATTTGAAGAGTGTTTGTGTGGAAGAATGGGCCAAAATCACACCTGAGCAATGCCTGAGACTAGTTTCTTCATACAAGAGGTATCTTGAAGCTGTTGTGACGGACTCAGCTCCTGCTGAGCCCATTTTTTGAGGGGACCCTCTGGGTCGTGGCACACACCCACCGAGGGCGAGCTGACCTTGTGAGAATCCACCCCCTATACAGGGAGTGTCAGGGGCAAGACCAAGGGGGTGAGCCACCACGACTGCTGGGACCAGACGGCCGGCTCAGGGGACACTAGACGAGTGTCTGACGACAAGGACGAGCAGGAAGCAAGACGAGACTAGACGTAGGTGCAAGGTATCTTCATTAGATTAACACATGATCACATACAGAGTAAACAAGCAAACGTGCAAGGTGCGCACGTGGGCACGCCAAGGTCCATAACATGGTACGTGCCAGATGGCACGCCTAGGCACAGGTAATGGCATGATGGCATCGGACTCCGGACTGCTGGCAAACCGACAGGGTCCAGGGATCAGGCTGCGGACGTCAGCTCCGGACATCAGGCCGCAGTCATCTGGTTCCGGACCTCTGGCAACGGTCGGCAGGTTCCGGGCATCCGGCAGGCAAACCAGGGTTCAGGCAAGGAGGCACGACAGATATCCAAGCAGGGTGCGTGTTTAGGGAACACGCCAAGGTCCAAGGCTAGGTGCGTGTGTAGGGGACACGCCAGGGTCCAAGGCTAGGTGCGTGTGTAGGGGACACACCAGGGTTCAAGACTAGGTGCAAGGCAAGGTGCGTGTGTAGGGGACACGCCAGGGTTCAAAGCGAGGTGCGTGTGTAGGACACGCCAAGGTTCGCAAACGAGACAGGGTGCGTGTGTAGCCACGCCAAAGCATAGAATAAGACAGTGCGTGTAGAGACACGCCAAGGTACAAGGTATAAGACAGAGTGCGTGTAGAGACACGCCAAGGTTCAAGGTACAAGACAGAGTGCGTGTAGAGACACGCCAAGATTCAAGGTACAAGACAGAGTGCGTGTAGAGACACGCCAAGATTCAAGGTACAAGACAGAGTGCGTGTTGAGACACGCAAAGGCACAAGACAGGGTGCGTGTAGAGACACGCCAAGGTTCAAGGCAGGGTGCGTGCTAGAAGCGACGCCAGGGTTCAAGGCAGGGTGCGTGCTAGGAGTCACGCAGGGGGCACGCCACACTGGCCAGTGCACACGGCTGTACACAAACACGTGGCACCCACCACGGCACAGGAGACGGCCAAGGGGAACCCACGCCGGGGCCCAACGCAAGGACAAGGCAGGGAACAAGGCAAGGAATACAGGCAGAAACAGAGCCAGGTCAGAGAGAGGACAGAGTCTAGCAGCGGAGCGCAGGCAGAAGCCCAGAGCCGGGCCAAGGGAAGACCCTGGGACCAGACAAAGAAACGAGCACTAAGGAGAGGAGAAACGGTGCGTGTGCCAGGGAGCACCACAGAGCACCACAGGAGAGAGCGAGGCAGAGCAAGCAAAGACCGAGACCATAGGGAGAAACACAAAGCAATGAATAGCAAGGCAGAGAACACAGGGAGGACTACAAGTCAAAGCATAGCAAAAGCAAGACATGGCAAAACAGGCGAGGCAGAGAACAAAGGAAGGACTACAAGTCAAAGCATAGCTAAGGCGAGACATAGCAAAACAGACTAAGACAAAGAACAGCAGAAGGACTACAAGGCAAAGCAAGGCAAAGACAAACATGGCTCGAGAGACAACACAAGACATGGCACAAGACAAGAGGCGGAATACGAGCACGGAGCGTGTGCAGAGACGCACTACAGAGCAAAGTGCAAGGGCACAGAATAGAGGGAGCAACCCCCACAGACCCAGAGCCTTGCAGGGAAGCAACACAATAATCAGGCCCTGAGCATAGGAAGAGGCGGCCTGATATAGGGCATAGCACCTCCTCCTCCAGGTCAGGACCAGGGGAGCACTTCCGGGATTCTAGACATGACGAGATGATAGCAGAACCAGACAGTGCAGGATCTTAGGAAACGTCACATGATCAGGGTTTCAGACATGACGAGATGATCACCGAACCAACCAGTGCAGGATCCTAGGAAGAACACATGATCCGGGATTCTAGACATGACGAGATGATTGCAGAACCAGACAGTGCAGGATCTTAAGAAACGTCACATGATCAAGGACTCCAGACATGACGAGAAGATCACAGAAGGCAGAGCAGAAACGCAGGCATCCTGCAGCTCAGAGATGAGGTGAGTCTGCACACTGCTCTAGGGAACATGCAGGACAGCAGACAAAACATGCGCATGCACATCGCTCCAGGAGTTCTTGAGACAGACATGGCAGACGTGACACATGGCAGACGTGACAGCTGTCATCACCAACAAAGGCTTGTGTACAAAGCATTGGAGGGGCATTCCCATCTTCAAAATTCTATCCCAATATGTATTAGGTGTAATAATAATAATATTAGCAAATACCTCCCATTAGGAATGCTGTATATTTCTCCTGATTCGCTCTGTCTCTTTCTTCATGTGCAGGCATTACAGGATCTTACATATCCATGGTTACGTTCACTGATGAAGTGACAGTAAGTTAGCTAGTTGATAGTGGTCGTAACCAAGGATACCTAAGGTCCTCTACTGCCTGCACATGAGAAAAGAGACATAGCTAATCAGAAAAACTATACTCCATTTCTAATTGGAGGTAATTGCCAATATTATTATTATTTCACCTGCTACATATTGGGATAGGCTGTTGGAGATCGAAATACCCCTTTTAATACATTTCAGTAAGCGTGTTCAATATGTTTTTCCTTTGTCAACTCTCATTATTATTACCAATATCCTAATTTATGAACATCTATGATTTCTTTGCCTGTATGGATTGGATTGGTTGTTACAGACATCTGGTGAGAATTTCATGTGAACAACACCATTAGAAATATATTTACTTAGAAAATTGATGACGTGTTCAATACTTATTTCACCCGCTGTAGGAATATATATAAGTTTTCTTATTATCTACTGTATTTTTCGGACTATAGGGCGCACCCTAAATTTTCAGAAGGAAAATAAGGAACAAAAATAATAATGTGTCAAATGGGGGTCCGTCTTACAGTCCGAATTCAGCTTATCAGGGAAGGGATCCGGCACAGGTGGAGAAGTGGTCACAGGGGCCGTTCGGTGTTCCAGGCCTCTAGGAAATCCCATCCCAAACTGGTACGGTGGCGGCTCTGTGCTGGGGACACTGTGCTTGTGCTGGGGCGCTGTGCTGTGGCGCTGTGCTGGGGCATCGTGCTGTGCTGGGGGCACCGTGCTGTGCTGGGGGCACCGTGCTTGTGCTGGGGGCACCGTGCTGTGCTGGAGGCACTGTGCTGTGGGCACTGCTGTGGGACTGTGCTCGGGCACCGTGCTGTGCTGGGGGCAATGACCTTGTGCTGGGGCGCTGTGCTGAGGGCACTGTGCTTGGGGCACTGTGCTATGCTGGGGGCACTGTGCTGTGGGGCTGTGCTGGGGGCATGCTGCTTGTGCTGGGGTGCTGTGCTGTGGGCACTGTGCTTGTGCTGGGGCACTGTGCTGAGGGGCTGTGCTGGGGCACTGTGCTTGTGCTGGGGGCACCGTGCTGTGGGCACTGTTCTGTGCTGGGGCACTCTGCTTGTGCTGCGGCGCTGTGCTGTGCTGGGGGCACTGTGCTGTGGCACTGTGCAGGGGAGCTGTGCTCAGGTGCAGGGGCAGCGGCTCCGCTGCAGGGGCGGAGGCTCCGTCGGCATTTCCTCAAAGCCCGGAGACCCCTGCACATCCATTGCTGCCATGTTGCGGTGGCCTCCGGGAACATGGATGCCAGGAAGATGGCTGCTGGTCAGGGGACGGCGCATGCTCAGGTTCAGATCTCGTCCTGAGATCTCGGGAGATGAGATCTCGGGATGAGATCTTGTTGCCAAGATTTGAATCTCATCTCCTGAGATCTCGGGATGAGATCTGTACCTGAGGATACGCAGTACCCGGACCGGTGGCCATCTTCCCAGTGTCCATGTTCCCGGAGGCCACCGCAACATGGCAGCAACGGATGTGCGGGGGCCTCCCGGCTTTGAGGAAATGGCGGAGCCCCCCCACGGAGAGCAGGGAGCTGCTGCCCCTGCACCGGAGCATAGCCCGACCACACCACAGAGCCCCGTCGCACCCGCACCAGTGTGAGTATATTGCAACCATAAGACGCACCCCCCACTTTCCCCAAAAAATTTTTGTGAAAAAAGTGCATCTTATTGGTCCGAAAAATACGGTATATACTAGCTGAAGAGCCCGGCGCTGCCCGGGCATAGTAACTAACAGTGGTTAGTTATAACAATTTATAATGATTATATCTATATATATATAAAGCTGAGTGCATAGCCCCGCCCACTCAACATAGCCACATTCACTATAATATCCCACATCATCCCGTCAGCCAGAGCCACCGGACTACTACCCCTAATATCCCACATCATCCCATGAGCCAGAGCCACCGGACTACTACCCCTAATATCCCACATCATCCCATGAGCCAGAGCCACCGGACTACTACCCCTAATTTCCCACATCATCCCGTCAGCCAGAGCCAACGGACTACTAATCCTAATATCCCACATCATCCCGTCAGCCAGAGCCACCGGACTACTTCCCCTAATATCCCATATCATCCCGTCAGAGCCACCGGACTACTACCCCTAATATCCCACATCATCCCGTCAGCCAGAACCACCGGACTACTCCCCCTAATATCCCACATCATCCCGTCAGCCAGAACCACCGGACTACTCCCCCTAATATCCCACATCATCCCGTCAGCCAGAGCCACTGGGCTACTACCCCTAATATCCCACATCATCCCATCAGCCAAAGCCACCGGACTACTACCACTAATATCCCACATTATCCCGTCAGCCAGAGCCACCGGACTACTACCCCTAATATCCCACATCATCCCGTCAGCCAGAACCACCTGACTACTCCCCCTAATATCCCACATCATCCCGTCAGCCAGAACCACCGAACTACTCCCCCTAATATCCCACATCATCCCGTCAGCCAGAGCCACTGGGCTACTACCCCTAATATCCCACATCATCCCATCAGCCAAAGCCACCGGACTACTACCACTAATATCCCACATTATCCCGTCAGCCAGAGCCACCGGACTACTACCCCTAATATCCCACATCATCCCGTCAGCCAGAGCCACTGGAATATTACCCCTAATATCCCACATCATCCCGTCAGCCAGAACCACCGGACTACTCCCCCAAATATCCCACATCATCCCGTCAGCCAGAGCCACTGGGCTACTACCCCTAATATCCCACATCATCCCATCAGCCAAAGCCACCGGACTACTACCACTAATATCCCACATTATCCCGTCAGCCAGTGCCACCGGACTACTACCCCTAATATCCCACATCATCCCGTCAGCCAGAGCCACTGGAATATTACCCCTAATATCCCACATCATCCCATCAGCCAGAGCCACCGGAATACTACCCCTAATATCCCACATCATCCCGTCAGCCAGAGCCACTGGAATATTACCCCTAATATCCTACATCATCCCATCAGCCAGAGCCACCGGAATACTACCCCTAATATCCCACATCATCCCGTCAGCCAGAGCCACCGGACTACTACCCCTAATATCCCACATCCTCCCGTCAGCCAGAGCCACTGGAATATTACCCCTAATATCCTACATCATCCTGTCAGCCAGAGCCACCGGACTACTACTCCTAATATCCCACATCATCCCGTGAGCCAGAGCCACCTGACTACTACTCCTAATATCCCACATCATCCCGTCAGGCAGAGCCGCCGGACTATTACCCCTAATATCCCACATCATCTCATCATCCAGAGCCACCGTACTATTACAACTAATATTCCACATCATCCCATCAGCCAGAGCCACCAGACGAATGTCAGGGATTTTTTATGTTCCAATTAGAAATCGTTCAGACCTGAATGAGTAAGATGTTTCTTTATTGGTCATGCCGGCACGGAGAGAGAATGACGGCCACCCCAGGTGTGGGCCGTCCTCTGTCTGCTCAATACATATTCTTAAGAGTTTAAATAGCAAAGCCGAAAGGGTGTTGAAACATATTGCATATTTTTATGAGCATGCATGAAAAAAACGCAGCGTTTTTATGCGTTTGTATGCGTTTTTAGTGCGTTTTTACCGCGTTTGCGTTTTTTTCCAACATTTTTAGGTGGCCCCTCACACTACCCAAACCATGACTTTACTAACCCTAACCCTGACCCTAACCCTAACCCTGACCCTAACCCTTAACCAAATCATACTTAACCCTAACCCAAACCCTAAACCCTAACTAACCCTAACCCTAACCCTGACCCTAACCCTAACCCTAACCCTGACCCTAACCCTGACCCTAACCCTTAACCAAACCATACTTAACCCTAACCCTGACCCTAACCCTAACCCTGACCCTAACCCTTAACCAAACCATACTTAACCCTAATCCTGACCCTAACCCTGACCCTAACCCTAACCCTAACCCTGACCCTAACCCTTAACAAAACCATACTTAACCCTAATCCTGACCCTAACCCTGACCCTAATCCTTAACAAAACCATACTTAACCCTAACCCTGACCCTAACCCTAACCCTGACCCTAACCCTAACCCTAACCCTAACCCTGACCCTAACCCTTAACAAAACCATACTTAACCCTAATCCTGACCCTAACCCTGACCCTAATCCTTAACAAAACCATACTTAACCCTAACCCTGACCCTAACCCTAACCCTGACCCTAACCCTAACCCTGACCCTAACCCTAACCCTAACCCTAACCCTGACCCTAACCCTTAACAAAACCATACTTAACCCTAATCCTGACCCTAACCCTGACCCTAACCCTTAACCAAACCATACTTAACCCTAACCCTGACCCAAACCCCAACCCTAACCCTGACCCTGACCCTAACCCTAACCCTAACCCTAAACCCCCTTAACTAACCCTAACTCTAACCCAAACCCCTAAATTCCATGGTTAAAAAAAAAAAACGCATATGCAAAAAAACGCATACATGAGCATGCCAGTGCGCACATATGCGCATCCATAGGCTATAATGGCCATTTTTAGCGCAAAACGTGCGCATATGTGCGCATGCGCTTTTTTGCAGGGCCAAAAAATGCAACATGCTGCATCTGGAAAATACAAACGCACACCCCAAAAAAACGCAGCGCATGAAAATCGCATACATGCGCTTACAAGCGCGCAGGTATGCGCACCCATGTTAAATATAGGGGAAAAAACGCATGCGCACATATGCGTTTTTTTCCAGCGCTAAAAAACGCAAATGTGAAACCAGCCTTACATTCACAAAAAGTAACACCCAAAGGTAACACCCATATGTTTCACAATACGTAAGCTAAAAAGAGTTTCAAAGTCTAGGCAAAATAAATGGCATATATGCAATCGTGTGTATACCGTATATATATATATATATATATATATAAGTAAAAAAAATAGGCAGCACTCAAATTAAATGTGAAAAAAAAGTGGATACTTTACTGATCCTCAAGTGGCAACGTTTCAACGGTGACCCGTCTTTATCAAGCAGACGGGTCACCGTTGAAACGTTGCCACTTGAGGATCAGTAAAGTATCCACTTTTTTTTCACATTTAATTTGAGTGCTGCCTATTTTTTTTACTTTTGTTAATTTGGCTGTTGGGACACTGCTGAATAGGTTTTGCACCAACTATTTAATTTTGGTAGTGCTGCCCTTTTTTTTTTATTTATTTTTTTATTTATATATATATATATATATATATATATATATATACTCACACACATACACATATGTATATATATATATATGCACATAAAAAGACTTTATTACAATTATTATAACAACTACTACCCCTAATATCCAACATCATCCCATCAGCCAGAGCCACCGGACTATTACCACTAATATCCCACATCATCCCGTCAGAGCCACCGGACTACTACCCCTAATATCCCACATCATCCCGTCAGAGCCAACATTGTCAGGTTGTCACTGTTACACTAATTAAAATGATACCTGGGTTGGAGAAATCTGTCTTGTGATTCTTTTTTTAATCTGTGTTTGAATTTTAAGTTAATCAGGAAGCTTCATGCCAGACAATTAGAAGTTCCTGATTCTGGGCTCCCCCTGCAGTTTATGTCTGAGGGTGGTCTGTGTCGGCATGGTAATAAATTGTGTTATTTCCAGCTTTACAGAAGGACGATAACACCATAGAAATGATAAGAATAATCGGCCTCAGTTACCACAACTATCTACAAGGAAAACTGTTGCTCATAGCAACCAATCACAGCTCAGCTTTCATCTTCTAAACAGCTCTGGTGAAATGAAAGATGCTTAGTTATTGGTTGCTGTGGGCAGCACAGGAAAGTGTATCCTGTTGTGGTCAAGAAGATGTGCCTATGAAATATATATATTAGCTATTTAATATATATACATATATATATATTACATTAGATATTAAATATACTGTATATATATTATATACAGTGGGGCAAAAAAGTATTTAGTCAGTCAGCAATAGTGCAAGTTCCACCACTTAAAAAGATGAGAGGCGTCTGTAATTTACATCATAGGTAGACCTCAACTATGGGAGACAAACTGAGAAAAAAAAATCCAGAAAATCACATTGTCTGTTTTGTTTTCATTTTATTTGCATATTATGGTGGAAAATAAGTATTTGGTCAGAAACAAGCAATCAAGATTTCTGGCTCTCACAGACATTTAACGTCTTCTTTAAGAGTCTCCTCTTTCCTCCACTCATTACCTGTAGTAATGGCACCTGTTTAAACTTGTTATCAGTATAAAAAGACACCTGTGCACACCCTCAAACAGTCTGACTCCAAACTCCACTATGGTGAAGACCAAAGAGCTGTCAAAGGACACCAGAAACAAAATTGAAGCCCTGCACCAGGCTGGGAAGACTGAATCTGCAATAGCCAACCAGCTTGGAGTGAAGAAATCAACTGTGGGAGCAATAATTAGAAAATGGAAGACATACAAGACCACTGATAATCTCCCTCGATCTGGTGCTCCACGCAAAATCCCACCCCGTGGGGTCAGAATGATCACAAGAACGGTGAGCAAAAATCCCAGAACCACGCGGGGGGACCTAGTGAATGAACTGCAGAGAGCTGGGACCAATGTAACAAGGCCTACCATAAGTAACACACTACGCCACTAGAGTTGAGCGAAACGGGTTGAAAAATTTCAAAAGTCGACGACTTTTGGCAAAGTCGGGTTTCATGAAACGAAACCCAACCCTGGGATGAGGTCGGCCACGAGGTCGGCGACTTACGCGCCAAAGTCGCGTTTCAAAAGTTTGTTTTGCGCTCTTTTTCAGCCAATCAGGATCCACGGACACTGTGGGCAACGTGATGACATAGGCACGGGTCACCACCATCTTTCAGAAGGGCATGCAAGTGATTGGCTTGCTTTGGTGGGCGTCACAGGGGGTATAAAAGGGCGTGCACGCCGACCGCCATCTTACTTCTGCCGATCTCAGTATAGGGAGAGGTTGCTGCTGATTCTGTAGGGAGAGCGTTAGGCAGGGAAGAAGACAAAAAAACTGCTTCTGCTGCTAGCGATTTGGCCTGCACAACACACCAGTCACTGTGTGTGCAGTGCAAGGGGAGGCTATATTGTGGTGTATCAGTGGTGTTGGTTGTTGGGCTGCCTTTTAAGGCTTCCTGACAGGCTGGCATTGCTGTTTACCCACTGCTCTGCAAACTGCTTTTCTAAAAGCAATCCAATCTCCCTTATCCTCTAGTCACTTTTGTCACAGCTGTGCCATCGAGCCTGTGACATAGCGCTCAGATATCAGTGGGCCTCACACAATCCAAAAGTGTCCAGTGTCCACAAGTGTCTGCAAAAATTCAAAATCTCCCTTATCCTCTAGTCACTTTGGTCACAGCTGTGCCATCGAGCCTGTCACATAGCGCTCAGATATTCATTGGGCCTCACACAATCCAAAAGTGTCCAGTGTCCACTAGTGTGAGAAGAAATTCAAAATCTCACTTATCCTCTAGTCACTTTGCTCACAGCAGTGCCATCGAGCCTGTCACATAGCGCTCAGATATTCATTGGGCCTCACACAATCCAAAAGTGTCCAGTGTCCACTAGTGTGAGAAGAAATTCAAAATCTCCCCTGTCCTATAGACAGCTTGTACCTTGTTTTACATTACTATATAGTTTGTTGGATTTTGTCTACATTTTTACCAAAAATGAGGAAGGCTGGTGGAAGAGGCCGTGGAATTGGGCGGGGGTTGCCAGCTGGTAATGATGGTGTTGGTGGTGGATCTGATGGTAGTGGCAAGAGTAAAATAGGACCGAATGCAGGAGGTGTTGAGCCTGCGTCATCGTCTGGCTCCATAAGGCTTCGAAGGCTTAGTTTTCTAGGAGTTGGCAAACCGCTTTTAAAGCCAGAGCATCAGGAAAAAGTTTTGTCTTACATTGCTGACTCAGCCTCCAGCTCTATCGCCTCCTCTTCTTCAGTTGTAAAAAGTAAAAGCACTGAGTCGTCATTGGAGGCTCATGTTCATGAACCACACCTTTCCTTGTGTCCTTCACCCCAACCAAGATTGAAGGATGACGCAGGCCATACTACTGATTACTCCATGGAGCTGTTTTCACATACCATGCCTGGATTATCAAGTGAAATGGTGAATTACCCAGGCCAAGATGAATCTGACATGGAGTGCACTGATGCACAGCCGCTGATGGATGATTCTGCTGGTACATTCACTCAGAGCACTACATTGTCCTCGCAGTGTACAGAGCCAGATTCTGACCCTGATGAGACTCAGGTGCCCCTTCCCGCACACTATACCACCATACACGGTGACACAGAGGAAGGTGCACATGACATTGAAGAGGAGGTGATGGATGACCCAGTTGTTGACCCAGATTGGCATCCATTGGGGGAAGAGGGTGCTGCTTCCAATAGCTCAGATGAGGAGCATCCACAGCAGACATCGACATCGCAACAGCTGTTATCCGGCAGGCCCGGAGCACTCCAAAGACAGGTTCCAAAAATCAAAAGAGTTGCTGGACAGCTTGTCCAGAGGGTCAAAACATCACAGCGTGCTAGGCCGCAAAATGTCTGCCAAAGTAGGAAGAGTGCAGTGTGGCACTTTTTTGAACAAAATCCTCATGATCAGGCCAAGGTTATCTGTAAGAAGTGCGCAAAGACCTTTAGCCGAGGGAAAAATCTGAAAAATTTGAATACCAGTTGCATGCTTAGACATTTAACCAGCATGCACTTGCAAGCATGGACACAACACCAAACCTCAAGTGCCACATGTGCAACTGATCACAACGAAGGTACGCTACATTGTTTCCCCCACTGTAAGCCCACCGGTTAGCACAGCAGCAAATGTTGAGGTGTCGTTGCAAGGCCACAGCAGTCAGGGAATCCCACTGTTATATCAACGAAAGACTGATTCTAGGCCATCAGAAAGAACACCAACTCCATCACCATCAACCCTCTCTCAGTCCGCCCTGTCCACCGCTACTTCCACCATATGCAGCTCTCAAGTCCAGCTCACCCTCCCAGACACTATGAGTAGGTCAAGAAAGTACTCAGTCTCTCATCCGCGTACACTGGGTTTGAACGCCCACATTGCCAAACTAATGAGATGATGCCCTTTCGGTTGGTGGAAAGCGCAGCTTTCCGCGAACTCATGGCCTATGCAGTACCACGCTATGACCTACCCAGTCGCCACTTCTTCTCTCGCAAAGCCATCCCAGCCCTCCACCATCATGTGAAAGACCGCATTGTCCATGCACTCAAGCAGTCAGTGAGCGGAAAGGTGCACCTCACAACTGATGCATGGTCCAGTCGCCATGGCCAGGGCCATTACGTGTCCATCACTGCGCACTGGGTTAATGTGGTGGATGCAGGGTCCACAGGGGACAGCGGTGGTGGGACAGTGCTGCCTAGCCCACGGTATAGTACACAGTTGGCTGTAGGCGTTCGACCCTCCTCCTCCTCCTCCTCCTCCAGAAGCGAAAGCTCGTCCACAGAGCGCAGTCGTACGAGCACTCCATCTGCAGCTGCCACTGTTGCACACGAGGTGTCCCGCTATCGAGCAGCTAGTGGAAAGCGTCAGCAGGCTGTGTTGCAGATGATGTGTTTGGGCGACAGACACACTGCCGAGGTGCTGGCCGAGTACTTTCAGCGACAAACTGAGTCATGGCTGGGCAGTGTACATCTTGAGGCAGGCAAGGTAGTTAGTGATAACGGCCGTAATTTTGTGGCAGCCATAGCCCTTTCAAAACTCAGCCACATACCTTGCTTGGCTCACACCTTGAACCTGGTGGTGCAGTGCTTCCTCAAAAATTATACGGAGTTAACAGCCCTGCTCCAGAAGGTGCGAAGACTGTGCGCGCACATCCGCCGGTCGCCTTTACACTCCGTTCGTATGCAGAAGCTGCAGCGATTGCTCCACCTTCCCAACCACCGCCTCATTATCGACATTGCAACAAGGTGGAACTCCACCCTGCACATGGTGGAGCGGCTGTGCGAGCAGAGGCAGGCCATAATGCATTTGTGGGAGGATACACGGCCAGGCACTTTGAGAGCAGACATGGAGTTGACCGGTGTGCAGTGGTCGAAGCTGAAAGACCTCTGTAAAGTCCTTCAGTGTTTTGAGGAATGCACATGGCTGGTAAGTGCAGACGACGCCATCCTAAGCATGAGCATCCCACTTATGCGTCTGCTCATGCAAACTTTGACGCACCTTAAGGAGCAGGCTTCTGCAGCCAATGTTGATGAGGAGGAAGAGGAGGAGGGAATCCTTGATGACATTCAGCCATTGTCTGCTCAGGGACCTCTCCTGGACGAGGTGGAGGAAGAAGAGGAGGAGGAGGAGGAGGATGATGGGGATGATTACTTAGGGGAGGAGGATGCATCTCGTGGGGCAAGTGAAAATGTTGGCGTGGCAAGGTCTGGTACAGGGTTTGTGCGTGACTGGAGGGATGTGGATTTGCCAGAAAGTGCTCCTCCAACCAGCACTCGCAGTGCATCATTGACACCGGGAACATTGGCCCACATGTCAGATTATGCCTTGCAGATCCTAAAAAGGGACCCCCGCATTGCCAAAATGATGAACGATGACGACTACTGGTTGGCCAGCATCCTGGATCCACGCTATAAAGGCAAATGACAAAACATCATGCCACAGGAGAACCTTGACCTAATATTGGCTAATAAACAAGCAACTCTGGTAAATCGGTTGCTTGAGGCATTCCCAGCACACAGCAGCGGTGATGGTTCTCACACGATCCGTACGGGCCGGGGTCAGCTTGGCAGAGGTGTTCGTGGTGCACACAGCAGAAGTGGCGTTGGAGACAGGGGTTTCATGACAATGTTGTGGACTGATTTTTCAAGTACCGCTCACACAACTGGTAATACTGCATCGATGGAAAGTGACAGGAGACAGCAGTTGTCAACTATGGTTACAAACTACTTTTCCTCCCATATCGATGTTCTCCCACACAGGTCATTCCCCTTTGACTATTGGGCCGCTAAACTGGACACCTGGCCTGAATTGGCACAATATGCCTTACAGGAGCTCGCTTGCCCAGCTGCAAGTGTGCTATCGGAAAGAGTCTTCAGTGCAGCTGGATCAATCCTGACAGAAAAAAGGACCCGTCTGTCAACCCAAAATGTGGATGATCTAACCTTCATTAAAATGAACCACGCATGGGTTTCCAAGGATTTTGTCCCACCTTCCCCTGATGACACATAGGGTGACAGAAAAATGGCTTGCTTTGGTCCACCTCTTCCTGGGACTTCACCTGTTTCGCCTTTTGCATCAGCTGAATGTCCAACATCAACATATGCCACTTTCTAAAACTCCCTAACTGTGCTGCCTCCCCCCCCCCATGGCCGGGGTCACCACCTAGCGCACGACACCGTGCGAGTGCCGTTGCCCTGGACAGGTGGGTAGGCCGACTCTTGGGCGCGGGCACTGGCACAGGGTCCCTCATAGTGCAATCAAGTGTCTCTGACGGTGGTGGTGCACATCCGCCGTCAGACACACCGCCGTACTATGAGGGGCCCAGTGCCAGTACCGACGCCCATGAGTGGGCCCCCCTTGCTTGGGCAGGGCCCCAGCATTTGCAATCTTTACCTCTCCCTGCTCCTCCGCTGTGTAGTCGGGGCCGTCAAATCCATACTGGGCCTGACACCGTTTGAGCCTGCCTCCTGATGTATAGACATATATTTTGAATGTGTACGCTATCCATACATGTTATCTGGGGATACGGAACCCTTTCTCACCTTTGTGCAATCACGTGCAATCCATACTGGGCCTGACATCGTCTGAGCCTGCCTCCTGATGTATAGACATATATTTTGAATGTGTACACTATCCATACATGTTATCTGGGGATACGGAACCCTTTCTTACCTTTGTGCAATCACGTGCAATCCATACTGGGCCTGACACCGTCTGAGCCTGCCTCCTGATGTATAGACATATATTTTGAATGTGTACACTATCCATACATGTTATCTGGGGATACGGAACCCTTTCTCACCTTTGTGCAATCACGTGCAATCCATACTGGGCCTGACACCGTCTGAGCCTGCCTCCTGATGTATAGACATATATTTTGAATGTGTACGCTATCCATACATGTTATCTGGGGATACGGAACCCTTTCTCACCTTTGTGCAATCACGTGCAATCCATACTGGGCCTGACACCGTCTGAGCCTGCCTCCTGATGTATAGACATATATTTTGAATGTGTACGCTATCCATACATGTTATCTGGGGATACGGAACCCTTTCTCACCTTTGTGCAATCACGTGCAATCCATACTGGGCCTGACACCGTCTGAGCCTGCCTCTTGATGTATAGACATATATTTTGAATGTGTACACTATGCTATCCATACATGTTATCCGGAGATACGGTACCCTTTCTCACCTTTGTGCAATCACATGTAATCCATACTGGGCCTGAGAACAGATGGCGAGCTGTTAAGCAAGCTACAGCACCTGTGGTTTGCACACGTAAGTTTTTCATTTTTTCAGGAATGACGGTTAGGCCTAATTCCGGAACTGCGGTTGACCTGCACTTACTGGGAAATCATCGTTCGCGGGTAATAATTGTAATCACAGATCCCCATCACTAACGTTGTTCAGCGGGTTATCTGCACCTGTAAGCGACAAACGCTGGCCTTTTCAGTGTAGCGCACATGCAGCCACGGACATGTAAGGGCATGACACACCAGTTATTGGCCAATCTCATGTGCCAGAGCCTCACGTGTCCCTCTAGTAAGCCAGACTCGGACCGCGGGGCATGACGGAGTCTCGTTCGTTAACGGAATTAAGCTTGCAATGTGTGCATCTGTTCTGTAGCTTGCATGGTTGAGGTTTCCCAGGTGGAGTCGAATTAAACCGTAGGCTCCACTACTGGTGGTGCCCTTCTGGACATTCCTTTAAGGTTCAGCTTTGCAACCATACTGCCCACATAAAACAAACACTTTGCCTTCATGAACGCTGTTTGGAGGGTCATGACTCGTGGGAATAACGCCGCCCAATCAGTTAACCTGCTAGAGAGATCCTTCGTTGCTCCCAAGCATGACATCACACTCCCTAGGAGGAAGGTAATGCCACTGTGGCGACCGTACTCCTGGGGGCGACACAAGTGCACTGATGCCCAGCCACTGCTCGATGAATCTGCTGGTACATTGACCCAGACCACTACATTCCCCTCGCACGCTATACGGCCTGAATCTGACCCTGATGAAACTCAGGTTACCCTTCCCATATACAGTTCCATCTTACACGGTGACAAAGAGGAAGCTGCAGATGAAAGTGCAGGTTCGGCCCACCCGCCATCAGACACACCACCGTACTATCAGGGGCCCTATGCCAGTGCCGTCGCCAACGAGTGGGCCCCCCCTGCTTGCTCAGGATCACAGCACTTGCAAGGTTGAAATACTGTGCAGTGAGATCGAAGATGGGAACGACGAGGAGTCCAGACTAGTACAGGGATTCCCTAGCGAGGAGACTTATTTGATTGTTTTCAATGTTGGGACAGCAATTTTTGGGGAGCACTATACTCTGGAGAATGATAGATGGGGCCCACCATACACTGGAACATTCCAAAGGTGGACATCAGACACTGGAGCAGCATTTACAGGGCCCATTATACACTAGAGCATTAGAAATGGGGCCCATTATGTTTGGAGCATTATTTGGGCCCATAAGACAGTGGAGCTTCATCCATGGGGACCAACATATACTGTAGCATTATGTGGAACTCATCATATACTGTTTCAAACATTATATGGGACCAATGATTCTGTATGGAGAAATAGATGGACCTTGTCATGAGATGTAAAAAGTGAAGTATTTTTCATTGAACTATACCGCTATTTCTCTGCCGTATCGGAGCATGATGAGTTGTGGTATGTGTTAAAGGGGCGCTCTTTCGCCCAGGGCACATGAAAACCTGGAGCCAGGCCTCCCCCCCACAACTTTAGCCAAATAACCTCCATTTTTCAGTGCGTAACTTGTATTATGAAGTTAATTAAGGTTGACAAGCTTAAGTAAGAAGAATTGATGCTTTTGGCATTCAAATGGGCACTGTTGGTGTGTTTCCTGTCCTCCTCTCACTGCCGACTTTTATTCCCCATTGACTTACATTGGGTTTCGTGTTTCGGGACGACCCCGACTTTTCCCTATAATCGGACGATCTTGCTCGACCCGACTTTTGGAAAAGTCGGGTTTTACAAAACGAAACGCGACCCTAAAAAAACAAAAGTCGCTCAACTCTATACGCCACCATGGACTCAGATCCTGCAGTGCCAGATGTGTCCCACTGCTTAAGCCTGTACATGTCCGGGCCCGTCTGAAGTTTGCTAGAGAGCATTTGGATGATCCAGAGGAGTTTTGGGAGAATGTCCTATGGTCTGATGAAACCAAACTGGAACTGTTTGGTAGAAACACAACTTGTCGTGTTTGGAGGAAAAAGAATACTGAGTTGCATCCATCAAACACCATACCTACTGTAAAGCATGGTGGTGGAAACATCATGCTTTGGGGCTGTTTCTCTGCAAAGGGGCCAGGACGACTTATCCGGGTACATGAAAGAATGAATGGGGCCATGTATCGTGAGATTTTGAGTGCAAACCTCCTTCCATCAGCAAGGGCATTGAAGATGAAACGTGGCTGGGTCTTTCAACATGACAATGATCCAAAGCACACCGCCAGGGCAACGAAGGAGTGGCTTCGTAAGAAGCATTTCAAGGTCCTGGAGTGGCCTACCCAGTCTCCAGATCTCAACCCTATAGAAAACCTTTGGAGGGAGTTGAAAGTCCGTGTTGCCAAGCGAAAAGCCAAAAACATCACTGCTCTAGAGGAGATCTGCATGGAGGAATGGGCCAACATACCAACAACAGTGTTTGGCAACCTTGTGAAGACTTGCAGAAAACGTTTGACCTCTGTCATTGCCAACAAAGGATATATCACAAAGTATTGAGATGAAATTTTGTTTCTGACCAAATACTTATTTTCCACCATAATATGCAAATAAAATGAAAAAAAAACAGACAATGTGATTTTCTGGATTTTTTTTTCTCAGTTTGTCTCCCATAGTTGAGGTCTACCTATGATGTAAATTACAGACGCCTCTCATCTTTTTAAGTGGTGGAACTTGCACTATTGCTGACTGACTAAATACTTTTTTGCCCCACTGTATTTATTATATGGGGCTTTGCGTGTGGGGTGAGTGTGGCTATGCGGAGTGGGTGGGGCTATGTGGAGTGGGCGTGGTTTGATACAACACACACATACTGTACATACACTTATTTTTATATAGAGAGATTTTTTATTTATTTTACTTTTGTACAAAAAGAATTATGCACAAAACAACGTTTTTTTGCATCACTGCTTTATGAGAAACATAACTTTTATTTTTCTTTGTACATAGTTTTATGGGGGCTTTTTTTTGCTTGATTCACCCTTTTTGGAATGGTGCCATTTTGGCTACATATGAAGAAGTTATATTACCAGCAATTACATAACAATGCAGCATTGCAGAAGAAATTCAGGTGCAGAAAAGTGTAATTTTTGGTGGAATTGGAATTGCGGTATATAGAACAACTGATCAAATTATCATAGATTCAAATCTCCTATCAGGTCTAAAAATGAAATGAAAACTGAAAAAAAAAGTTTCAATAATTTTAAAATATGAAAAATCTAAAATTTCAAATCACTCAATTTATCTTTATTTAAAAATATAGATATTTAATTAATAAAACAATCATATTTGGTATTGCCACATTTGCAAACGATAGTATTATCACCATTAAAATCTAGAAAGAATCAAAACACAAGAATTGCCATTTTTTGTCACTGCATGTCCACCCTCCAAAATGAAAAGTAATAAAAACATTGTATGTAGTCCAAAATGGTAACAACAAAAATGTTGGCTTGATACATAAAAAACAAGCCATTACACAGCTCCACCAATGGATTTTTTTTTTTTTTTTTTAAATTGGTCTCAGAAAATGGCAACACAAACCAATTTCCTTTTCCTCTTGGCAAATTTCAGAATTTTTTTTCATCACTTGGTTCAAGGTACAAAAGCACAGGACAGAAAAGACAGTTTTTGACTTCCTCCTCCAAGGCAATACTTTGTAACGCTCATACCGACGTCCCTACATATTTTCTCTCCCTCCTTCCAACAGGGACGCCAACATACTCACTGTCCTGGCCGCTCAGCAGTGTCTCAGTTCCCTGCATGGCCTCCTGGTCCTCTGGGCCTGCGCATGCTGCGCAGGTCTCCCGGCCACATGCCTAGTGTGCGTGCTCCCCGATTCTTAAGGAGACAGCGAGCGCACTTTGAAAATGCCCCCAGCCAATAGCTGAGAGTCATCTAGTATTTAAGGCAGGCTCCCCAGTAGGGAGGTGCCTATACAAAGCCCTCTTTAGTGCTAGCTTGCGTTTGTCCTTGCTAGTTAGTTTTCAGGTCTCTGAACCTATTCCTGTACTTATTCCTGAACCAGTTCCTGAACCTATTCTGTTAGACTCTGAACATGTCTCACCTAGTCGTGATCTCATCCTGTTCCTGTTATTGGTGTTACCTGAACATGAAGTTGCTTGGGCGGTAACTGAACTTGAAACCTATCCGGTGGTACCTGAGCTTGAAGCCACTCCGGCAGTACCTGAACTTGAAGCCACTCCAGCAGTACCTGAACTTGAAGCCGCTACGAGAGTACCTGAGCCTGAAACCACTCTGGCGGTATGTGAGCCTGATGCCACTACAACAGTACCTGAAACTGAAACCGCTCCAGCAGTATGTGAGCCTGCAGCTGCTCCGATGGAACCTGAATTAGCACCAGTGTTTGTCCTGCCAAGTGTTCCAGGATCCGCACCGTCTGAACCTGCATCAGTATCCCATCCTACCTTTGTCTCTGAGTCCGTGTCTGCGATCCTGATCCTTGGGGTCAGCTGCTGAAGTAACGGGACTGCCTTTGGAGTGGTAGATGGCCACTAGGCCACGCTTCTCTAAGGGTAAGCCCGGACTGTGGCACACTGTATCCACAATCCACATGCATGACATTCATTACCCAATTTCCCATCTAATTTACTAACAATTATGATCCCGTGGAATTGCAAAATTCTGCAGAGAAAATCTCTACCCAAATAGAAGGATTGATCCAATCAATGCTTTCCCAGGACCTCATTGCAGCCACATGGTTGGCATCTATGATATGCATTCCATTAATTTTAAGTTTACTTTGTTCATGAGTTCAAAGATGGTGAAATTCCAGAATTCAAATAATTAACTGTAGATTGATACAAATCATCTACTTCATTCTGGAAAGTGAATATAAGAAGTCATTGTGGTGCAATAAAGGCAAACGCAGGGCCATTTTTCTCAATCTAACCGAATATATTTCCATCCAGTGTCCTTGTGTGTCTTCTATATTAATTGTCAAGTCATGTCCTAGATGAAAAAGAATAACTGGGAGGAAAATGACACTTTCTACTTTCCAATGTGAAGCTTCTACTTCTTTCCATCCAATTCTATATACAGTAGTATTGCCTTTATCTAGAATAATCCTTATATAAGCTTCAATTTATCCAAATCTACTGACTGAGTTTTTAAACTAGTCATGTTTATGTATTTATCACCAGATTACATGTGAATATTGTAGCGATGGAACATTTTACAGAGAATTATGTATGTAATAATGATAATAATTGCAAAAATAGTTTATATAAAAAGCCAACATATTCCACTGAATTCCAATTTGGAAAATATCACATAACTAAAATTTCAAGAAAGAAATGAACAAAATAAGAAATAAACAATAAAAAGAGAGAAGCTCCAACAGCAAAGAGGACCCTGTGCATAATAGCTGACATTCTACAGGAGAGAGGACCCTGCCCCTAAGAGCTGACACTCTACAGCAGAAAGGACCCTGCCCATAAGAGCTGACACTCTACAGGAGGGAGGACCCTGCACATAAGAGCTGACACTCTACAGGAGAGAGGACCCTGCCCATAAGAACTGACACTCTACAGGAGAGAGGACCCTGCCCATAAGAACTGACACTCTACAGGAGAGAGGACCCTGCCCATAAGAACTGACACTCTACAGGAGAGAGGACCCTGCCCATAAGAACTGACACTCTACAGGAGAGAGGACCCTGCACATAAGAGCTGACACTCTACAGGAGAGAGGATGATGCCCATAGGAGCTGACTCTCCAAATCTGTTTACACTTTTCTCCCCAATTCCAGATGTGCAATGAAAAAAAGACTCAGTTCTTAATCATGTTTTTGTGTTGATCTCAAGAAAATTTTCGGTAACACAAAGACTCTTTGTTGTGTGTCAATGGTCTTTATGTGTACCGATACACAGAGCCGTGCCCGCCTGCCCACATCTATGAGAAGCATACAGCACAAATTGGCACTTTGCGTTAATAGCACAGCTTGGCGAGCGCCGAATGCAGAATAGTCCATTTGCATTATTGTGTAGCAGACTCTCATTTTCTTTTTGTGAATGGGGTGCCAGCAGTCTGCCGTGCCGAGTGCTTTCTGATGTTGCCGACTTGAATTTGCCCGGATGCACCCAGAGGCACGCTGGAGCATGTTTGATTGGCATGCAGGAAATAGCATCCACAGTAATCGTTTTAGCAAATGTTACCAGCCTTTGTGCTGCTGAGTGGATTTATAATTCATGATTGTGGAATTAGACAATATAATGTGCAATATTCTGAATGCAAACTACGTTACTGATTACAAGAGGCTGCTATAACTTCACAGAAACATGGCAGGAGTGCATATGTGGAGTGCAGTAATCTGGATTATACTAATCATTGGCATTAATGCAACTATGTTTAACCCCTTCCTAATGTAGGATGGAATAGAATGTCCTACATTGGGTCTGGATGTATGGAGGTGAGTCCGCTCCATACCAGGGAAGTGCCGGCTGTTTTATGCAACTGGCATGTGCTACTAATAGCAGCAACTGGAGCAATCTCCGATCACTGCTGTGTAAATTCAGCTGTCAATCAGCAACAATGTCATTTAACCCCTTAGCAACCCTCGCCGTACTAGTACTGTTATGCGGGAACTGCATTTCTGCCCGCAGCAGTACTAGTACGGCGGCACAATCACCGCGGCCTCACACTGAGCGCCGCGGTGATCGGGTGTGGGTGTCAGCTGTATATGACAGCTGACACCCCGCAGCAATGCCCACAATTGGTGCCAGCACCGATCGTGGGAATTTAACCCCTCTGATGCTGCTGTCAGTACTGACAGCAGCACAGAGAAGCATTGCGCAGGGAGGTTTGCTCCCTGCGCGCTCCCACTGGAACAATGTGATGCGATCATGTTGTTCCGGTGGTCTCCATGGAGACCCCCGGCTCCAAGATGGCCGTGGGGTCCTTCCGGGTCCTGCAGGGAAGTGGCTTCTCAGCGCCTGCTGAGAGCAGGACCTGAGAAGCCTCCTTCCCTGCCTATCAGATCACTGAACTGACACTCAACAATCGATCAACAAGCGATCTGACATTCTATAGTAATGTCAATGTATTAAACAATGTAATAAAGTTAAAAAAATATAATGTGTTAAAATATTTTAAAAAACCCAAATAAAGAAAAAATTAAATAAATATTCTACCAATAAATACATTTATTTATGTAAATAAAAAAGACAATAAATGTACACATATTTGGTATCGCCGCATCCGTAACGACCCGCTCTATAAAACTGTCCCACTAGTTAACCCCTTCAACACCGTAAAAAAAAGTGGCAAAAAACAATGCTTTATCATCATACCGCCGAACAAAAAGTGCAATAACGCGATCAAAAAGACGGATGTAAGGTAAATAAAAATAGTACTACTGAAAACGTTATCTTGTCCCACTGAAAACAAGCCCCCATACAGCTCCATAAGCAGAAAAATAAAAAAGTTTTAGCTCTCAGAATAAAGCGATGCAAAAATCATAATTCTTTCTATAAAATAGGTTTTATTGTGTAAAAACGTCAAAACATTAAAAAATTATATAAATGAGGTATTGCTGTAATCGTACTGACCCGAAGAATAAAACTGCTTTATCAATTTTACCATACGTGAAACTGTCTAAAAAAAAAATTCCTGAATTGTTGGTTTTTGTTCATTCTGTCTCCCAAAAATCGGAATAGAAAGCGATCAAAAAATGTCATATGCCCGAAAATGGTACCAATAAAAACGTCAACTTGTCCCGCAAAAAACAAGCCCTCAAACAACTCTGTCGGCCGAAATATGTAAAAATGCTAGCTCTCAAAATATGGTGATGCAAGTTTTTGCAATAAATAGCCCTGCCGTGCGTCGAAACAGTGGTTTTCCCCCACATATGGGGTATCGGCGTACTCAGGAGAAATCGCACAACAAATTGTATGAAGCAATTTCTCCTGTTACCCTTATGAAAATGCAAAATATGGAGCTAAAAAAATTTATTTGGGAAAAATGTGATTTTTTTATATTTCCACGGCTCTACTTTATAAACTTCTGTGAGGCACCTGTGGGGTAAAAGTGCTCAATATGCATCTAGATAATTTCCATAAGGGGTCTAGTTTCCAAACTGGTGTCACTTGTGGGGGAGTTTCCACTATTTAGGCACATCAGGGGCTCTCCAAACGCGACATGACGTCCGCTAATTATTTCATCAAATTTTACATTCAAAAAGTCAAATGGCGCTCCTTCCCTTCCGAGCCATGCCATGCACCCAAACAGTAGATTTCCCCCATAAATGGGTATCGACATGCTCAGGAAAAATTGCACATCAAAATGTATGGTACATTTTTCTCCTTTTACCCTTGCGAAAGTAAAAAAAAATTGGTCTAAATGAACTTTTTTGTGAAAGAAAAGTAAATGTTTATTTTTTCCTTACACATTCCAAAAATTCCTGTGAAGCACCTGAAGGGTTAATAAACTTCTTGAATGTGGTTTTGAGCACCATGAGGGGTGCAGTTTTTAGAATGGTGTCACTTTTGGTATTTTCCATCATGTACACCCCTCAAAGCCACTTCAAATGTGACGTGGTCTTTAAAAAATTGGTTTTGTAAAATTTGTTGAAAAAATTAGAAATCGCTGGTCAACTTTTAACCCTTATAACTTCCTAACAAAAAAAATTTTGGTTCCAAAATTGTGCTGATATAAAGTAGACATGTGGGAAATGTTATTTATTAACTATTTTGTGCGATATGACTCTCTGATTTAAGGGCATAAAAATTAAAATCTGTAAAATTGCGAAATTTTCAAAGTTTTCACAAAATTTCCGTCTTTTTCACAAATAAACGCAAGTCATATCGAAGAAATTTTACTGCTATCATAAAGTGTCACGAGAAAACAATCTCAGAATCAGTGGGATCTCTTGAAGAGTTCCAGAGTTATAACCTCATAGAGGGACAGTGGTCAGAATTGTAAAAATTGGCTGGGTCAGAAAGCGTTCAATGGCTTCTTTGGCGGTGCACTATCTCCCGTGTGCTGAAGACTCTCCATCACAGGAATCTAGGTCCATTTCTCCACATATTGCATTAAATTATCGCAAGTTCAAGTCCCCCAAAGGGACAAAAACAAATTATACTTTTTATATATTTTTTTATATTTTATAATACATTTTTTTGCTTTAACTGCCTTTTTCCAATGCAAAAATTAAAGAAAATGATGAAAAAAATAAGTATACTACGTATTGTTGTGTCTATAGAAGGCCAGTCTATTAAAATAAAACATTAATTAACTCATTTGGTAAATGCCATAAAGAGAATAAAAATGAACGCTCCAGAATTTTTTTGTGTCACTGCACCTCCATGCAAGAAAAAATGCAATAAAAGGGGATCGAAATCTCGCATATACCTCCAATGTCAACTCATCACTCCCCAAAAAAAGCCCTCGCACACAATTCCTTCATGGAATGTGAGGTTTTTTGCCACTTAAAAAAAAAAAAAAAAAATGACACAAGTTTGGTATCTCGATTGCGATTGTACTGATTTGGAAATTTAGGTTGCCAAGTAATTTATGCTGCATAATGAACAACATATAAAAAAATCTATAAAACAATAGCAGAATTGCAAGGTTGTTTTACACTTGTATTTTTTTTTCCAGTTTCCATGACATTAGTATTGTCGATGTTTCCGGTGGGATCCTCCTATAACCTTACCGCCATTACCAAATTAAATACCCTATAACCTCCCCCAACTACCAGCCCCAAAATTAAAATGATGACACTGTAATTTTGAATAATTTTGGCCATAGAAGCCCCCAACCGCCAAAAACCACTATGACCCGATAATTGACCCTAACAAACTCCACCGGAACATATACAAAAAAGTATTTAGGGCGGGTGGGACTGCTCCTGTTGTTTGTGATTGGGAAACTAAGTGGCTAACTAACTAGCCCTATAAATGGCCCTATACATAAACCCATCCCACTAAAACACTGTCTCCACCCCCTCCAACCCATTGTCATGCCAGCCTCCGCCCACACCGGGGAAGGGGGTCAGCTTTCCTCCGGCCTTTACTACATGTCCCCATCCCCTCCAACCCATTATCATGCTGGCCTCCGTCCACACCCGAGGGGGGGCGGCTTTGCTCCGACCTTTATTATATACTATAAGTCATTCAAAACTACAACTCGTCCTGCTAAAATAAGCCCTAAGCTGGCTATGGTGACAGAGGAATAGGGACAGGGTAGGGGTATTATAGCAGTTGCACACAGGCTCAGATAAGGGCCAAAAGTTGCTGTATATTTTTAGACACTGTTGTTATAAATGACACATTATTTCGGGAGACTTATTCCAGATTTTGCATTGATGTCAGGTAACTTTTTGGAGGAGTTATCCAGGATTAACATATTGATTTACAGAACCGGGGCATCAGAGCTCTGTACACCGTGTAGTGGCTGTTCCCAGGTACTGCACCTCACCTCCTACTGAAGTGAATGCGATCTGCAGTACCTCAGAATGGCCGCTATAAAGTATATGGAGCTGTGTTCGGCCCTGTTAGAAGATTGATTGGGGATGCCCGGTGTCTGACCCCTGTAATGTGGCGTGGGGCAGTAGCTGTGGTACTCGTCTCTTACGCTCCAGCCCTTCACTCTCCTTCGCTATCCTTAAACCCCTGCACCCTTGAACCAAATAACTATCTCTCCCTCTCCCTTACCCCCCCACCTCGCTTTATCTGCAGATATACTCCTTAACCTCAGACCTCTCCTACTAAAATACAATACAAGACGATCACTCTCCTTCACCCACCTGCTTTCCCTTTCTCTGCTTCTTGTCACTGCTGGTGACATATCCCCCAATCCTGACCCCCCTGCCTCATACATCCCACTAATCCTCACCCCTATCTTTCTCACACTAAGAGAAACTACCGCAATCCCTCACACTTAAAACGTGTGCCACTGACCCCCACCCTCCCGCACCCGCGCTCTGGAGCACTTTGGAATGCTCGTTTGTCTGCAACAAGCTCCACATGATCCACGACCTCTTTACCTCCCGCAAACTTTCCTTCCTGGCCCTCACTGAGACCTGGCTGACATCCCCTGACACGGCCTCCCCGGCCACACTGAGTTAAGGCGGCCTCCACTTTACCCACACTCCTCGCCCTGGCAACAGACATGGTGGAGGAGTGGGTTTCCTCCTTTCTTTAAACTGCTTCTTCAACCCTATCCACCCCTATCCTCCCTTATCCTCCCTTCTTTCAAGGTTCACTCTGTCCGTATTTACTCTCCCTCTAATCTCCAAATGGCTGTCATATACTGACCACTGGGCTCAGCCACTGCCTTCATCGACCAATTCTCCACCTGGCTCCTCCACTTTCTCTCTGCTGACATCCCCACCATCATCATGGGGGACTTCAACATCCACATTGACACCTACCAGCCAGCAGCCACCAAACTCCTGTCACTTACCTCATCCTTTGGACTTAGTGGTCCTCCACAGCCAGCCACACAGATGGACATACCTTAGACCTCATCTTCACCAGCCTCTGTTGCCTATCTAACCTCACAACCTCTCCCTTCCCCCTATCTGACCACCATCTACTCACCTTCTCATCCAGCCACTAGCAGATCCTCGCAGAAACCTCGCACACCTAGACATTTCACAGACTCTCAGACTCTCTTCTACCTCTATCCTCCATATCTTCACTCCACAACACAAACAGTGCCACCACTTTCTACGCCTCCCTCACATCAGCCATAGACTCAGTTGCCCTCTCATGCATGGCAAAGTGCGACGAATCAATAGGCAACCCTGGCACAACAACCTCACCAAAAAACTTTGACAAGCATCGAGGGTCACAGAGCGGCGTTGGAAGAAAACACGCCTGCCAGACAACTTCACTACTCTCAAATAAGCTACACTTGCCTTCAAATTAGCCCTCACCTCTGCTAAACAGACCTATTTCACAAACCTTGTATCTTCATTATCCCACAACCCAAAACAACTGTTCACCACATTTAACTCTCTCCTCCGCCCACCACTGCCACCTCCAACTCCCCTCATCTCTGCTGAGGACTTTGCCACCTACTTCAAAAACAAGATCAACCAAACAAGGCAAACCTTTACAGTTCCACCACCCCAACCACTCCACATACAGACCTCTGCCTTTCCCTAATAACCTCCCTCTCCAACATCACGGAAGGAGAGCTTACTCATCTCCTTTCCAAATCACACCTCACCACCTGTGCACTTGACCCCATCCCTTCCCACCTGCTCCCCAACCTCACTAACATGATCATTCCAGCCCTAACCCATCTCTTCAACCTATCCCTATCTTCTGGTACCTTGCCCTCTGCCTTCAAACATGCCACCATAACACCCATCCTTAATAAATCAAACCTTGACCCAACTGCTATGCCCAGCTATCACCCCATATCACTGCTCCCGTTTGCTTCCAAACTCCTTTAACAGCATGTCCATGCTCAACTTTCCTCCCACCTCTCATCTAACTCTCTTCTTCACAACCTGCAATCTGGTTTCCGCCCCCACCACTCCACTGAAACTGCCCTGACCAAAATTACTAATGACTTACACACAGCCAAAGCTAACAGACAGTTCTCCATCCTCCTCCTTGTCGACCTGTCCTCTGCCTGTGACACAGTTGACCACTGCCTACTGCTACAGATTCTCTCTTCTCTTGGCATCAAATACCTTGCCCTGTCCTGGATTTCCTCATACCTTTCTGACCGCACATTTAGCGTTTCCCACTCCCACACTACCTCCTCATCCTGCCCTCTCTCTGTTGGAGTCCTCCAAGGCTCTGTCCTGGGCCCCTACTTTTATCCATCTATACTCTTGGCCTAGGACAACTCATAAAGTCCCATGGCTTCCAGTACCACTTGTATGCGGACGACACTCAGGTCTACCTCTGTGGTCCAGATGTCACCTCTCTGCTGTCCAGAATCCCGGAGTGTGTATCAGCCATATCCTCCTTTTTCACCTCTCGCTTCCTAAAACTCAATGTAGACAAAACTGAACTCATTATCTTTCCTCCATCTCACGTTTCTTCCCTACCCAACCTATCTATTATGGTAAACGGCATCACGCTCTCTCCCGCATCTGAAATCCGCTGCCTTAGAGTAACTCTCGACTCTGTCCTGTCCTTCAAACCACACGTCTAAACTCTTGCCACCTCCTGTCACCTCCAACTCAAAAATATTTCCAGAATCCGTCCCTTCCTCAGCCCTCAGTCTAAAACTCTTGTACATGCCCTCATAATCTCCCGCCTTGACTACTGCAACACTCTCCTCTGTGGTCTCCCTGCTAACTCTCTTGCACCACTCCAGTCTATTCTCAACTCTGCTGCCTGACTAATCCACCTATCTCCTCGCTACTCCCCTGTCTCTCCCCTCTGCAAATCCCTCTACTGGCTCCCAATTCACCAACAAATCCAGTTCAAACTACTAACACTGACCTACAAAGCCATCCACAACCTTTCCCCTCCCTATATCTCTGAACTAATCTCCCAATATCTTCCCTCGCATGATCTTCGATCTTCGATCCCAAGAGCCCCTACTCTCCTCCACACTTATTCGTTCCTCACACAGCCGCCTCCAAGATTTCTCCCGAATATCCCCCATCCTCTGGAATGCCATGCCTCAACACGTCCGATTATCCACCACCCTCGGATCCTTCAAACGGAACCTGAAAACCCATCTTTTCAGGAAAGCTTACAGCCTGCAATAACCATTCTGCCGCCTCACCACCGCCCGAGCTGCAGCCTCATCACCACCAGAACTGCTGCACCCCCGACCTTCTGTCTCTTCCCCACTATCTCATGTCATTGTAAATTTGTTTACTGTTAACGATATCTATAACTTTGTATGTAACCCCCCTTCTCATGTACAGCACCATGGAATTAATGGTGCTATATAAACAAATAATAATAATTACGTGACAGTGGGGTTCCTGGTTGGGTTTGTGGACTTGTGCTGTGAGGATGCTACACCCGTGCAGGCTGTATGTAACCAATGACGCTGGTTTGCCAGGACCAGATGTTAACCAGTTCATTAAAGGAGACAACCAGTTCTTAACAAACAAAGCTTTACTAAACAGCCTTTGCTTGACAACTATGTACATAGGATAGTGGGAAAACAACTTCTCGTACATTTCTTCATTAATACAAGGCATCTCCAATACACAGTCTCGTTACTTCCTCGGCCTCACACATTACTTCCTCCACTGGTCTCATTTCCTTCACCACCACCCAGCTTAGCACCACAGCACAGTCCATGAAAATAATTGCATCTTCCCACGGTTATGGATCTGAATCTCCTCGTAGAGAAGAGGGTTTTCCAATATTACTGGACCCAGCTTCAAGTTCTCTGACGCTTAGCGAACTCTCGCACGGGACACTCACTTCGTCTCACATTCTATTCCGTCTTGCCTCATTACCTTTAACAGTTGTAAGCTACTCGGGGCCTTGCTGCTAGGTGTACCTTCTCCGGACCCTTCTCATTTGTTCACTGTGCTCTTTGGTCAGTCCTTCTCTTTGTGTATCTGTAACTCTCTCGCTTTCTCAGTCTGTTCCTCAGGATCACGCTACCTCTGTCCCAATTTCCTTTCTCGCTTGCCACAAAACACCCACTGCATACAGCTTTGCTGAGCACTCAGACCAAATGTCTGCTCTAGCTGCAAACTAGGCCCTGTATGACTCACTACCAGGAAGTCCTCTCTGACCCTGCTGCGTATCCACTCCCTCTCTGGGCTAGTCCCAAGAGTTAACTATTTCTTACCATACTCACTGTCTTTTGCTGGGTAGAAACACCACAACACAATTCACACTGTCTGTTGCTGGGTAGAAACAGCACATCATAATCCACACTACACATCACCGTAATGCATGACATTTTACACACCACACTTTACATTGAACACAGCACTGATGTCTTCAAGGGGAACAGGGCAATATGTCCATCTCCTTACATGCCACCAATCTGTCATTAATGACCTATCCTAAGGAAAGGTCATGAATATTTTTGTGTGAGCTTCTCTGCCTACCTATACACATGAGCACACTAAGACAATTTCTGAAAAGTTACCATTGAACTGAAGCAAATGTCCCAGTGCCCCCCGAATAAAAATGGAAACAATTAGTGCCCCCACACCCACAGTGATCTAATCAAAATGTTCTGATAAATGTTATCGTGGACTCTTAGGAGTTTGAACAACTGTCCTCCTAGATGCCAGCCATAACTAACTCTATGATTGGCAAGTAGATTATGGTATATTATAAGACATGTCAGGAGAGCAAATAGGTCCACTTTAAATCTACTGATTCACAGGTGATGTCTTTTATTATAGTTGTTTTCTTCTGTTCTCCATCCAGCCCAGACCCCAATGATGACTTCTCCTGAGTCCTGACCAGTGACCTCAGAGTATGTGCTTCTAAAATATTTTTGACTCATGACTTCTGCATCCATCCCCAGAATGTATAGCACAACAAATTAATTTAAACCACAGATACTTAAATTAATTTTTACACCAACCCCATGAATAAAATCAGACCCCAGACCAGACATTTTAATAAATTAAGATCCCAGATCAGATCATTAAATTAATTCAGGCTTTAGACTAACTAAAAATTCAGACCCCAAACTAGACCTTTAAATTCATTCAGACCTTAGACCAGTTGACAAAATTAATTTAGACCTCAAAATTAACTCCTAACCTTGATCAGATGCCTAAAAGAATTGAATCCCTAGACTAAGCCCTAGAATTAGTAATTTCTCCTAACACTTGTATTCAGAACATGATAATTTTCCCCGTACATTGCATTGTCGTAATGATGATCTTGTATGCATAGAGTCTATCTAATAATCTAGCACAGAGAAGATGGCAGCGAGTGCATGCTGTTATTGTATATATTAATGTGTGTCATTTACATGCTCGTCAAAAACCAGACCTCCAAAGGTTTTGTAAAGGTTACACTGCGACGGACGACCGAGGAGTGCTCATTAAATTTCTGCTTGAAGTTAATGTCTGCATCACTTCACCTCTCCTCATCATCGCTGTGTAGGGAGAATCTCAAATATTTCCCTGTGTTTTTGTCATCCATCATATGGCCGTTCATGTTTGGGAATTTCCGCATCACAGCTCACTTACTTTTTATAATTTGTATTTTTATTGCGTTTTTGGAAAGTATAGTTAGATATATAGGTAATAGATAGATAGATACGGTAGATAATAGATACACTGGGTATGGAAAGTATTCAGACCCCTTTACATTTTTCACTCTTTATTTTATTGCAGCCATTTGGTAAATTCAAAAATGTTCATTTTTTTCTCATTAATGTACACTCTGCACCCCATCTTGACTGAAAAAAACATAAATGTAGAAATTTTTGCAAATGTATTAAAAAAGAAAAACTGAAAGATCACATGGTCAGAAGTATTCAGACCCTTTGCTCAGACACTCATATTTAAGTCACATGCTGTCCATTTTCTTCTGATCCTCCTTGAGATGGTTCTACTCCTTCATTGGAGTCCAACTGTGTTTAATTAAACTGATAGGACTTGATTTGTAAAGGCGCACACATGTCTATATAAGACCTCACAGTGCAGGTCAGACCAAATCAGAATCATGAGGTCAAAGGAACTGGCCAAGGAGCTCAGAGACAGAATTGTGGGAAGGCACAGATCTGGCCAAGGTTACAAAAGAATTTCGGCAGTACTCAAGGTTCCTAAGAGCACA